>NC_068439.1:35256311-36456311 GCF_023373465.1 Oncorhynchus keta
ATCTGGGGTAGTACGGAGTAATGTCATCAGCAGTTAACTTCTCAAAGTCCCAGTTGCATGGTTGCAAATCCTCTTGCAGAATCCCTCACACATCGAACTGGTGTCACGTGTGAGGATGCTTAGAGGTAATAGAACAACATACAATGAGGCAAAAAAATATTTAGTCAGCCACCAATTGTGCAAGTTCTCCCACCTAAAAAGATGAGAGAGGCCTGTAATTGTCATCATAGGTACTCTTCAACTATGACAAAAAAAATCCAGAAAATCACATTGTAGGATTTTTTATTAATTTATTTGCAAATTATGGTGGAAAATAAGTATTTGATCACCTACAAACAAGCAAGATTTCTGGCTCTCACAGACCTGTAACTTTTTCTTTAAGAGGCTCCTCTGTCCTCCACTCGTTACCTGTATTCATGTCACCTGTTTGAACATGTCATCAGTATAAAAGACACCTGTCCACAACCTCAAACAGTCACACTCCAAACTCCACTATGGCCAAGACCAAAGAGCTGTCAAAGGACACCAAATTGTAGACCTGCACCAGGCTGGGAAGACTGAGTCTGCAATAGGTAAGCAGCTTGGTTTGAAACAATCAATTGTGGGAGCAATTATTAGGAAATGGAAGACATACAAGACCACTGATAATCTCCCTCCATGCAAGATCTCACCCCGTGGGGTCAAAATGATCACAAGAACGGTGAGCAAAATCCCAGAACCACACGAGGGGACCTAGTGAATGACCTGCAGAGAGCTGGGACCAAAGTAACAAAGCCTACCATCAGTAACACACTATGCCGCCAGGGACTAAAATCTTGCAGTGCCAGACGTGTCCCCCTGTTTAAGCCAGTACATGTCCAGGCCCGTCTGAAGTTTGCTAGAGAGCATTTGGATGACCCAGAAGAAGATTGGGAGAATGTCATGTGGTCAGATGAAACCAAAATATAACTTTTTTGGTAAAAACTCAACTCATTGTGTTTGGAGGACAAAGAATGCTGAGTTGCATCCAAATAACACCATACCTACTGTGAAGCATGGGGGTGGAAACATCATGCTTTGGTGATGTTTTTCTGCAAAGGGACCAGGTCGACTGATCCGTGTAAAGAAAATAATGAATGGGGCCATGTATCATGAGATTTTGAGTGAAAACCTCCTTCCATCAGCAAGGGCATTGAAGATGAAACGTGGCTGGGTCTTTCAGCATGACAATGATCCCAAACACACCGCCCGTGCAACGAAGGAGTGGCTTTGTAAGAAGCATTTCAAGGTCCTGGAGTGGCCTAGCCAGTCTCCAGATCTCAACCCCATAGAAAATCTTTGGAAGGAGTTGAAAGTCCATGTTGCCCAGCAACAGCCCCAAAACATCACTGCTCTAGAGGAGATCTGCATAGAAGAATGGGCTAAAATACCAGCAACAGTGTGAGAAAACCTTGTGAAGACTTACAGAAAATGTTTGACATCTATCATTGCCAACAAAGGGTATTTAACAAAGTATTGAGATAAACTTTTGTTATTGACCAAATACTTATTTTCCACCATAATTTGCAAATAAATTCATTAAAAATCCTACAATGTGATTTTCTGGATTTTTTTTCCTTCTCATTTTGTCTGTCATAGTTGAAATGTACCTATGATGAAAATTACAGGCCTCTCTCATCTTTTTAAGTGGGAGAACTTGCACAATTGGTGGCTGACTAAATACTTTTTTTGCCCCACTGTAGCTACTTACTGCCCTTCCCTAGTTTATGTAGCTAATCTTATGAGTTAGCAGACAATTTGATACTATCAATGCCAGCTTGCACACTCATGCCACAATTCAATCAATTGCAGATAGAATTCAACCTCCATGTTGGTCACGTCTTAACGAAAGTGTTTAACAGCCGCAGGCTGTATATTTTGTGGATATTGATGCTTGAGTATGTTGATTCCAAACCACACCTGACATGAAATACAGTATAATTTTTCAAAGTGAACCCACAGTATGATTTTCCTTCATCTGTGATTGATAAAAAATGATTGAGGCAATTCATTCAGTGAATATGGGTCAACAACATAATTTGTGCTCAAACTCGCTAACGACATGATATCACTCAATGTCTAAAAACCATGAAATCAAACTCAAAGACGGGAGTTTTAGATTAAAGATTATCCCGGGGCTCCATGAGGTGGTTCGGCTGTGGTCACGCCGAGCGTCAGAGATGTACGTCTCGCTGTTCTTTTTAGCCTTCTGGCCTACGTCATGAATAGCGTGCCTGTCTTTTCAAAGTTCTCATTTGAATAACGCACCACCATTAATCAAGTGGTTAAGAAGTTAAGAAGTTGCAGCAGAGCACATAACACACGCAGGTCAAATAGTTCTCACTGGGGTTGCAGTTACCTTCACCTGACAAATAGGCAGCACACCACTTACCAATATACATGATATAACAATGGCTCCTTAACAAACGTCGAATGGTACGTGTAAAACGAACAATAGATGCGTTACATAAAATAACTATAAAATCCAACAAATTACAGAACATGTGTGAGAGAGGCGATAATGAGAGAAAGAGAACAACGCTGAACTGATGTGTTCTGTTCCACAGGTGAACTCATTACAAAGCAACTGAACCTCAGCTGTGTGTGTGTGTGTGTGTGTGTGTGTATGTGTGTGTGTGTGTGTGTGTGTGTAAACGGTAGGGTTGGGGGGGGTGGAGGCCTTAGATGCTTGGGGGTCCTCAGGCACAGCGCGAGGCGCAGCTGTGTCAACCGTGGTGTTTTCATTTTCTGACACGTGTTTGTTGCTCATCCAGCAGGCGGTAAGGGAGCGCAGCACAGATGAAAAAAATCATTTCAAAACTCTGCTTCTAAAAGGATCGGGGAAACTGGCATTGCGTGCAGCTGGAGCCCTGAGTCCCACTCTCTCTTTCATTAGAGCAATAGAGAGATGCAGCTCTTATGTGGAACTTTCATTCAGCTGTTCTGGGAATCCTTTCCAGGAATCATTTAAAGGGCATTATTCAGCTTTCAGAAAGACATGTGCCCTCTCAGCTGTCAGTAGCATAAATCTCCATGGTTACTGCTTGTGGGAGGAGTATTGAAACAGCGACATCAAACAGAATCTGACCCTCCTCCAAAAAAAGAAGAGGATACAGAAATGGACAGGTGATTCTTGTCCACGCCCTGTCCTTGGTGATGGTTCGATGCCTTTCGACAGAATACAGTAGATGAAGGGTGTGAATTCGCTACAGCTCAAGGTTTAACATCTGGGTCATGTGATCTTGAAACTTGTGCTGATAATGAGGCTGTTCACTGGAACCTTTCATGTCATAAAAGCACTTGGACATAAGCCATTACTTTCAGCCAAACATAATAGTTATATTTCTACGACATGGCCAAAACCTTGTTCTATTGTAAGGACAGTATTCTACATTTTCCCAACGATGCTACTGAGTCACCAATGGCCATAGTGGTACCCACTAGGCACACACTGGTTGAATCAACATTGTTTCCACAACATTTTAATTAAATTATTTTGAACCAATGTGGAATAGACGTTGAATTTACTTCTGTGCCCAGTGGGTATTTTGTTAACCTCAAAAGTTGGGCATGTTTGAGCCAGTGAAAGTAATCCGAATTCAGCTTATAATGTTTTTTGCTTGCATGGTGATTTGTGCTGAGATTTGACCATTAAGCCTATTTATTTTCAACAGCCAAGGAAATTCAGTCAGATTTGATCCCCTTTCCATGTCGAGCCTCGATTTCCAGACTTATAACAATAGCTGGTTTTCAAAACTTAAGGAATCTTGGTTAAATTTGTTGTTGGAAACAACAGACCAACAGGTCTGACAGGTTACATGAAAGGCGACAGACAGACAGACAGACAGACAGACAGACAGACAGACAGAATTACAGCCTACACATGCTATTGGAGGTAAAAGAGAAGTGCGTACCTCTTTCTCAGAGATGTACAGATGGTCTCCTCTCAGTATCACGAAACGGTTTTTCCATATTTCCCTAAAAATCCCTTTACCACAGAACTTGCGGATCCAGCCGACTTTGTCTGGCTGCGATGACAGCTGGTTGACATCTTGGGGACCCTGCATGTTCAAAGTGGAATAAATCCGTTAAAACCTAGATAAGTTTAGGTAACAAGATGTTCGCGAGAGTACTGAGAAAATAAGAGCTCTTTCAAAGGCAAATGCATTTTCAATCTCATTCTCAGTAAGACATAGTGACTATGAGTCTTCTCGCGTCTTTCCCCAAAAATGATAACGGTGCGCTCTTCTGTGCGTTAAATTTAATTGCAGGTCTTATGCCATCCAGGGTGTGGCAAATAAAATATATGAAAGCTACCAACCGATACAGCACAACAAGCATCTGGCAATGGTACACTAATAACAAGAAAACACATTGTACTCTTTCTTCACTGGAAGATTGAAGTCGTATGTTAAGGAAATTCGTACAAGCAAACAGATAGGCTACACAGTGAATGTGGCACGCGTAAGGATGTGCTAAAAGACCATTGTTTAGGAATTGTAGGCTATCAAATGTGTGATCTAGACAATGTGTGTGATATTGCCGCCAATGTGAGCTGTGGTATCAAAGCGCGCATAATGCCCGATTCTGGGCAAAGAACCAGTTATATCCTAGAAAATGTATAGCCTAATGCAAAGATGCATGACAAAAAAATATGCACAAAATACTTGAAGAAAAAAGCTATATCTTTCTTACCCGTTTGGCTAAATTGCTCTTCTTCATAATGACAGAATCACTTTTGTGGATGTGAGGCAGGGAGTTCATCCAGTTTCAAGTATTTTCCTTTCTTTCTAATAAGATATATTTTTTAAAACGAATAAACTGTCTTTCCCTTTCTTCTACTGCCCCAATATGTCGTAATAACGGTGTATAATCTTAATTTCGATGACGCGGTCAGGTCGTGCACTGTCCGTTATTACGAGACGGTGGCATCGTCCCTCCACCTCTGTAGGTAGGCTACACTGATCTCGAACAAGCGGGCTGAAAGGGTATTCCCGTTACTATAGCGCTCGACAGCTCCATCTATTGCGCTGTCCGCGTGATGTCACCAAGACGGCTGATGTCGAATTGCTCGTAGGTTTGGAAAATAGCAGAGCAAGGGTCAGTTGAGAGGAAGCCAACAATAACCTGCCCATATAGGGGCCTATAAACAAAAATCCACAATTTATATCATTATGAGAATGATTTTATATGCCATTATTGATTTTCGATAGAACCTATACATTATTGTAATAATTAGGACTACTAGATTTATCCATCAAACCAAGAGGATGAGAGGGGAGGTTAACCCAAAATATTTCAATTTGAACCATATTACAGAGGAGAAGGTGAGTATTTGGGGACCTTGAAAATAAAGGAGAGCAGCACACTCTAGGAGCTCAGATGCAAAAATGTAATATCCAACTTCTCGACAGCCAAGCTGTCTTCATCATGAAGACAGACAGACAGTCTTCATCATGAAGACAGCTTGGCTGTCGAGAAGTTGGATATTACATTTTTGCATCTGAGCTCCTAGAGTGTGCTGCTCTCCTTTATTTCCTAGAGTGTGCTGCTCTACTTTATTTTCAAGTTTTCTACTCCGCGAGCCAGCACCTCGCCTAAATAGGTGTGCGTTTCTTTTTCTTCTAGAGTTTTTGGGGACCATCATAGAAATATAATCTATTCTTTCTATTCTATTTCTATGGTGAGTATTTGGGGACCAACATAGAAATATAATCTATTCTTTCTATTCTATTTCTATGGTGAGTATTTGGGGACCAACATAGAAATCTAATTTATTATTTATATTCTATTTCTACAGTGATTATTTGGTGACCAACATAGAAATCTAATCTATACTTTCTATTATATTTCTAGGAGACCACAAAGTTTTTATCTCATGTTGGAGATGTTTAAATGACTGTTACATGCACTCCAGACAGTAGGCTAGTGCAGTCGTGGCCAAAAGTTTTGAGAATGACACAAATATACATTTTCCCAAAGCCTGTTGCCTCAGTTTGTATGATGGCAATTTTCATATACTCCAGAATGTTATGACGAGTGATCAGATGAATTGCAATTAATTGCAAAGTCCCTCTTTGCCATGCAAATGAACTGAATAAAAAAAAAAACATTTCCACTGCATTTCAGCTGCCACAAAAGGACCAGGTGACATTATGTCAGGGATTCTCTCGTTAACACAGGTGTGAGTGTTGATGAGGACAAGGCTGGAGATCACTCTGTCATGCTAATTGAGTTTAAATAACAGACTGGAAGCTTCAAAAGGAAGATGGTGCTTGGAATCATTGTTCTTCCTCTGTCAATCATGGTTGGTTACCTGCAAGGAAACACGTGCCGTCATCATTGCTTTGCACAAAAAGGGCTTCACAGGCAAAGATATCGCTGCCAGTAAGATTGCACCTAAATCAACCATTTATCGGATCATTAAAAACTTCAAGGAGAGCGGTTCGATTGTTGTGAAGAAGGCTTCAGGGTGCCCAAGAAAGTCCAGCAAGCGCCAGGACCGTCTCCTAAAGTTGATTCAGCTGTGGGATCGGGGCACCACCAGTACAGAGCTTGCTCAGGAATGGCAGCAGGCAGGTGTGAGTGCATCTGCATGCACAGTGAGGTGAAGACTTTTGGAGGATGGCCTGGTGTCAAGAAGGGCAGCAAAGAAGCCACTTCTCTCCAGGAATAACGTCAGGGACAGACTGATATTCTGCAAAAGGTACAGGGATTGGACGGCTGGGGCCTGGGGTAAAGTCATTTTCTCTGATGAATCCCCTTTCCGATTGTTTGGGGCATCCGGAAAAAAGCTTGTTCAGAGAAGACAAGGTGAACACTACCATCAGTCCTGTGTCATGCCAACAGTAAAGCATCCTGAGACCATGTGTGGGGTTGCTTCTCAGCCAAGGGAGTGGGCTCACTCACAATTTTGCCTAAGAACACAACAATGAATAAAGAATGGTACCAACACACCCTCAGAGAGCAACTTCTCCCAACCATCCGGGAACAGTTTGGTGACAAACAATGCCATTTCCAGCATATTGGAACACCATGCCATAAGGCAAGTGATAACTAAGTGGCTCGGGGAACAAAATATCGATATTTTGAGTCCATGACCAGGAAACTCCCCAGACCTTAATCCCATTGAGAACTTGTGTTCAATCCTCAAGAGGCGGGTGGACAAACAAAAACCCACATATTCTGACTAAATCCAAGCATTGACTATGCAAGAATGGGCTGCCATCAGTCCCAGAAGTTAATTGACAGCATGCCAGGGCGGATTGCAGAGCTCTTGAAAAAGAAGGTTCAACACTGCAAATATTGACTCTTAACATCAACTTCATGTAATTGTCAATAAAAGCCTTTGACACTTATGAAATGCTTGTAATTATACTTCAGTATTCCATAGTAACATCTGACAAAAATATCTAGACACTGAAGCAGCAAACTTTGTGAAAATTAATAGAAGTGTCATTCTCAAAACTTTTGGCCACGACTGTAGTTGTCGTCTATTTCTTGACTATTTTCAGCTGTGCCTGTTCCCTCTCCCCTCCTCAATATACAGATACACAAATGAGAAGAGACAAATGCTGTACATATCCGAGTCAAACTGACTCCATCACATTCACCTTAGTCATTACAAACACAAATTGGGCAAATTATCCTGTCGTACGACTCATGTCTCTTGGGTTCAGATGGAAGTTGTTGGCAAATTAGAGACATCCTGGGGCGACTTTCCTAGTAGTCATATTCCCATCTACTTAGCCTCTAAATAAACTGAAACAACTGAACACTTTTTTTTAACCTCAAATAAGAAAAAGCAGTGTTGTGTAAGTATTCTGAATTGAGCTGCTCAGAGCACACACTCTGAGCCTTTTCCTGATCCCCAGATCTCTCCGAATACACAGTCAGAATCTCCAGGCGATGCACCCGGACTGTGCAGTTGCTACTGTGTTATGGTGAACAGGCTCTGGTTTATTTGGTATTAAAATGAATGAATGGATTCAAACAGAGAGAGTACAATAAGAAATGCACATTTCCGTTCCCCGTTGAAAACACTTTCTGCTGTCTTACTTATGAACATAACCCAAGCAATGCTGGTTGTTGTTGTGAAGGATTAGAGGATCTGATTTGATTTGTGGAGAGGTTTTATAGTGAGGCAGGCTGAATATATGTGGCCCATGTGGCTGGCAGTGGAGGTAGGCACTTGGCAAAGAAACAACTGCCAAACATTGGCTGCCAAACATGTTTGGGTTGTTTGTTGTGGGGGGTTGAACCAGAGCAATCATACTAACCCACAATCAAAGACCAAACACAGCCAACAGTAGATACAGTTTACAATCTGTACTTTGATGTCATAGCGGAAACACGGTGCAGGAAATACTGTAAAAACGAAAAGTACAACGAAAAAGTACAACAGAGGGGCATTTCTCATAAGATGTTCAGAGAGCGTGGCTTAGCATAATGGAATTGGATGGGGGGGAACAGGATTATGTTATCATTATTGATCTAAGGGAGAAAGTTGTGCACAATAACACTACATATGAATGAAATCAAAACAGTCAAAGCTATTTCCATCAACTGCCACAAGAAATGGGTGATGGAAAGGAAAATCAATTACACCATTACAGGAAATTCGTACAAAGATAAATGAGGGACACAACATTTCACTCTTTATTGGTATTTTCTTTAAAATATTCACACTCATTTCAAAATCAGTATGTTTGAACAACATGTACATAGCATGTGGAAATGTACATAGGAAAAGAAGAAAAACATACACGGTACATATTGTAATCTTAGAGAGAAATGTTTGACATTTTTGGGCCCATATATTCACTTTTAAGATAGACAAGACTCAAAGGTCGTGTCACTTCTGTTTTCAGTAATTAAATAAGGGTCTAATATAAGCCTGGAGTTTTCTACTTCAATTTAAGAGGAAATGTGACATTGCAATAGGTTCAAATGTTAGACACTAACATTGAGAGTGGTCAGTCACAAGTCAGCCACTCGGTAACCTAGTTAAGTGGGGGAACAGATCGTTTTAGTTCCCAGGGTTAGGTAACCTGACTGCCTAATTGAGTTACATGTTCATTTGGTTGGAGTTAATTGCCCCAGTTACAACAAGTTTTTAAGGGGTTGATAAAGAGTCCAGCAGTGTGGTGGTGACAGCTGAACACACTGGAATGTTTTTAGTGGGACACCATGAACTAAAGCATGGGCTAGTGATACCAATAAGGAACAGACACAAGATATTGCGAGTGTGTGTGTGTGTGGTGGGGGGGTGACGACAAACATTCAGCGTCTGTTTGGATGACCACCCGCCCTCTGCAGCCTCTCGGCCTGGCTTGCACCCGCCGTCAATGTCACCTCCTCCAGGAAGCTGTGCGAGAGGGCAGAAAAGGAACATATCATTCCGTTAGTTCCTCACGAGCTGAGAGAAGCATGAGCAGTACATCAACATCTCTGTGACTCTCAAAATACATTTTCATCTAAAAACAGAAACCAATATGACAGACACGATTACCTCAGTCCCAGCCCTGTGACACTGACAGACACAGACACAGTGTCAGTGTGTGTCACTAGGGTTCTGGTCTAAAGAAAGGATATGGCTGAGACATGGACAAAAAACAACAACAAAAAAAAGACCCACTAGAGAAATGTCAAAATACCTATTTCTGTTAACATTTTAAGGTGTGATTGCAAACGACACGAGAGACATTTAGGCTTCTTCTCACCCTGAAAGGCAAGGCTCTAAAGAGCAGCCGTCTTGTCTCTCTTACAGTCCTCTGCCAATGAAAGACCGTCATTTTGACTTTTGACAGAGCAGTAATTTCAAAGTATTGCAGTGATATATCAGGGATACCAGCGTGACATTTGCCAATATTCAACTGTTCTCAGTGGGTTTCCAATAACACAGCCTGCTCTGCGCAACGAGCCTATATCAACGAGTGACTAAACACATGGTCTAGGTCCAGGACCTAGGTCAGATAACCTACTATCCACCCATCTACACATTTAAGAAACATTTTTATCCTGAGGTTAAAGTTCAAACGGCACAAGAGTGCAACGTGGTATCATTCAATCAGCCATATTATAATTCAATACCAGTCCTGGTTTCAAAGGGAGATACTGACCCCTGCAGTGACGAGGGTACTGGTCCTTTATTGGTAGGCATATATCTCCAGCTTTTGGCCCAGTGGGGCAGCACACAGCAGTACAGGGTGGCCTGGACAAATCCCCCGAATGTGTTTATTGTGTCTTTGTGTGGCTGGTTGCATGGAGCATTATCATGAAACAGCTCATGAGTACCTATGGGCAGCGAGTGACTCATGCAGTACAAAAGGGGGGAAGAAGCTTAAAAGATGCATTTAAGAGCCCCATTCATATTGTCTTACAGTGCTTCTGGGTGAAGGGGTAGATCATGGTTCAAATGTACCACACACTGCGGCTATGAGCTAAAAAAGCATGGGACGTGCCGTCACAGCCAACATTAAAGGGTTATTAAATAACGTGTATGTAGATGTCAGAAGAAGATTACTTGTGCCGCAGCGGTCAAAGGTACAGTATCTCAGTGCTTGAGGTGTCACTACAGACACCCTGGTTCGAATCCAGGCTGTATCACAGCCGGCCGTGATTGGGAGTCCCATAGGGCGGTGCACAAATTGGCCAAGCGTCGCCCGGGTTTGGCCGTCATTATACAGAATTTGTTCTTAACAGACTTGCCTAGTTAAATAAAAAATTAATAAAAGAAAAATGAATGTGCATTGCTATTTTCAGATCATGGACTTTTTTTTCTTTTTCGCTTGAACCAAACCTCCCAAGCAACACACACAAACACACAGAAGAGTTAGAAGCCAGGGCCAGCCAGGCAGGAGGGCAACAACTTGCCTTGACCCCCTCTGCAACCTATGGGTTAAGTGCCTTACTCAATGTCACATCGGCAGGAGACGGTATCTAGATGGCATCTATCTTGCATACCTAGAATCTGCCCTCAGAGCTAAACTATAAAACTGGCAGAATTTTTTAAATCTCTAAAACGTAATGAAAATACAGCTAGCAGCATAGATGTGAAATATGAACACGTGACACTATGTCAACATCTGCTTATATAAACATGCCTGCTTGTGACAGGCAAAACAGAGAATGTCACAACACTAAAATGTAAACAACTCATATACAGCGAGAATCAACCTTTCACTAGAATGGGACAGCAACGGCACGCTAAAAAAGAAACCTCACAACACAGGTGCACCCATGACCTTAACAGCACAACAGTGACTGCTGCAGTACAACACGAAACGCCTCAGGACCAGAGAAAGACAGTTGGAAGTTGAACTCCCAGAAGAGGAAAGTTTAAGACGGTGTTACATAAACCGGTGTGGGAGACACTTCACCTGAGGGGCATCAGCAAGCGCTCCGCGATAAAATGTGAAAAACGGGGCCAAGGAGCATCATCACTCAGCACATACAGTAGGTGCTGCTTAGCAACCCGGGTGATGTAATAGCACTGCAAACAGAGAGCGTTGGTCTCTCTTGGCTAAATCACTTCTCAGGTAACACCTGGTCAATCTCACCCTGCTCGAGTTGGAATTTCATCAACAGTTGACGAGGACCACTAAGTTGTCATATAACCGGGAGAAAAATGTATGGTTTGACATCTGTGTGTGTGTGTGTGTGTCTCCAGACCCCGTGATGAAACAGAAAAGAGGGGCGATCCCACACAGGAGTGTCAGAAGGGGCATCACAAAAAGAGCACGGACGCATCTCCCGAGCACCACCGTGTTACGTAATCACACAATGTTCTATTCAGCTCAGCCTGAGAGAGAAAGATATATAGATGTATACAATTATTTATTCAGCCAACACAGCCAGTCAGACAGAGAGATAAAAATAGAAAGATAGAGGGAGAGAGAGATGTTGCAGGAGAGGTGGAGGGGGAGAGGCTGAGAGAGGCTGTGTGTAGAGAGAACCTTCATTCAGCAAAAACAGTCAGAGAGAAATAGAGAGAGAGAGAGTCAAGAAAGAACTGCTTTTCAGAGAAAGGGCCTTGATTCTTCGCACAACACAAAGAACAACGAAGGTTCAAAAGAGGAATGCAAGTTGAATTACTCTTCAGGCGACTCCATTGCAACCAAGGGATAACAAGGACATAGTAAACCATACAGAACACAACTAATATTCTTAGTCGTCATCTAAAAAGTTTACCCCCATTTTTATTTTACCTTTATTCAACTAGGAAAGTCAGTTAAGAACAAATTCTTATTTTCAATGACGGCCGAGGAACAGTGGGTTAACTGCCTTGTTCAGGGGCAGAAAGACAGATTTTTACCTTGTCAGCTCGGGGATTTGATATTGCAACCTTTCGGTTACTAGTCCAACGCTCTAACCACTAGGCTACCTGCCGCCCCCATGAGTAGAAAAGTTACAGAAAGGGACATTTTACTCAAAAAACTAAATTTTAATGAGTGAAATGGTTATCGAGCAAAATTCCCCTTTAACATTGAAGTTATTTCTGTAAATTTAACAAAAACCAAAATGCCGAAACTTTAATATTAGTGAAGTCATTACAAAAAAATACATTCAAATGTGGCCTACACTGTACGTACAGAACAGAACACTGACTACCAGATGATCCCGATATTCGATATTCACGTCATAAGAAGGAATTCCTCTCAATCACAAATTGGGGAAAGCAAACATTATTTTCCAACTTCTTGTCGATTTTTTGTTATACAGAAATAAAAAAATATGTAAAAGAAAAAGATGCTGTGTTGTTCAATGTACATGTAACCAAGTCGGAAAATCCCGACCTACGGTTCGCAATGCTCCCACGTAGGGAAATAGAGCAAAAAACACAGTGAAAAACACTGTGGCTTCAAGGTATTCGGTGTGGGAGAGTAGGAAATGTGGGGACCTGTTGTCCAAGTAGGTTACATGTACAGTACCAGTCAAAAGTTTGGACAAACCTACTCATTCAAGGGTTTTTCTTTATTTTTACTATTTTCAACTATGTAGAATAATAGTGAAGACATCAAAACTCAAAACCAAAAAAGTGTTTAACAACTCAAAATATATTTTATATTTGAGATTCTTCAAAGTAGCCACCCTTTGCCTTGATGACAGCTTTGCACACTCTTGGTATTCTCTCAACCAGCTTCATGAAGGTAGTCATCTGGAATGCATTTCAATTAACAGGTGTGGCTTGTTAAAAGTTCATTTGTGGAATTTGCTTCCTTCTAAATGCGTTTGAGCCAATCAGTTGTGTTGTGACAAGGTTGGGGTGGTATACAGATGACCGCTCTATTTGGTAAAAGACCAAGTCCATATTATGGCAAGAACAGCTCAAATAAGCAAAGAGAAACGACAGTCCATCACTCCTTTAAGACATGAAGGTCTGTCTAGCCAAAAAATCTCAAGAACTTTTAACGTTTCTTCAAGTGCAGTCGCAAAAACCATCAAGTGCTATGATGAAACTGGCTCTCATGAGGACCGCCACAGAAAAGGAAGACCCAGAGTTACCTCTGCTGCAGAGGATAAGTTCATTAGGGTTACCAGCTTCAGAAATTTCAGCCCAAGTAAATGCCTCACAGTTAAAGAAACAGATATATCTCAACATCAACTGTTCAGAAGAGACTGAGAATCAAGCCTTCATGGTCGAATTGCTGCAAAGAAACCACTACTGAAGGACACCAATAAGAAGAAGAGACTTGCTTGGGCCAAGAAACACAAGCAATGGACATTAGACCGGTGGAAATATGTCCGTTGGTCTGATGAGTCCAAATTTGAGACTATCATTTGTTTTTCAACATGACAATGGCCCAACACAACTCCAGGCTGTGTAAGGGCCATTTGACCAAGAAGGAGAGTGATGGAACACTGCATCAGAGTGAAGGAAAAGCAGCCAACAAGTGCTCAGTATATGTGGGAACTCCTTCAAGACTGTTGGAAAAGCATTCCTCATGAAGCTGGTTGAGAGAATGCCAAGAGTGTGCAAAGCTGTTATCAAAGCAAAGGGTGGCTACTTTGAAAAACCTAAATATATATTTAGATTTCTTCAACACCTTTTTGGTTACTACATGATTCTATATGGGTTATTTCATAGTTTTGATGTCTTAACAACTATTCTACAATGTATAAAATAGTCCAAAACCCCCCTCCCAAAAAACTGGAATGAGTAGGTGTGTCCAAACCTTTGACTGGCACTGTATATATATCTGATGAAACACTGAATTTGGCCTTAATGCCATTAGCCCACAGAAATGCATTGAATAACAGATTCATACATGGGAAAAAATATATAGTAAAAAAATGTAATAAAAAGGAAGTTCATTTTAAATACTCTGTCCTATATCTGAGTGCTGTTAGTAAGATCAGGGAATTATTATATATATTTTTACCCATATTTAACAAAATAATTGGCACGAAACTACTTTCATATACACTGAGTGTACAAAACATTATGCACATACTTATTTAACATGTTTCCTCCCCTTCATCTACACTGATTGAAGTGGATTTAAGTGACAATAAGGGATCGTCCATGACAGACTGACCAGGTGAAAGCTATGATCCCTTATTGATGTCACTTATTAAATCCACTTCAACCAGTGTAGATGGTTGAAGCGCCTTTGAATAGGGTATGGCAGTAGGTGCCAGGCGCACTGGTTTGTGTCAAGAACTGCAACGCTGCTGGGTTTTTCACGCTGAACAGATTCCCGTGTGTATCAAGAATGGTCCACCACCCAAAAGACATCCAGCAAACTTGACATTGTAGGAACAACTGGAGTCAACACGGGACAGCATCCCAGCGGAACACTTGACACCTTGTAGAGTCCATGCTCTGACGAATTGAGGCTGTTCTGAGGGCAAAGAGGCGGTGCAACTCAATATTTTCTGTACACTCAGTTTATACTTCCATTAATATTTATCTGGTACCGGGCTACCTTCAGATTAGTCTTGTCAACATCCTAGAACAAAGCAAAAACAAATGGACATTTATGAAAGTCTCCCAGTTCCATAGAGGGGTCATATTTGTGTGTAGCCCAAACTGTTCGGATGCTACAGACGTTAGCAGATTGGAGGTACCGACTTCAGACGAGTCCCGTGACGCTTGTGGGGTCGTAGAGCAAAACGGAGAACACCATCGTATTCGGGAGAGTCTCATCTGTCCATAGAGTGGTCATATTAGTTAGGCCAAACGTTCGGACGCTACAGAAGTATTCGTGAGAAGACCGATTTTCAGGACGTCTCATGGTCTGACAAACACCTCTGTAGCTCAGCCACCTTCCACCGCAGATGCGGAAGGCCACCATTGGCGGATGCAGTGGATTGCACTGCATCCATGCAAAATACAGATATCTCCATCTTACAAAGACGTATTTTAACAGGGATGTTTTTATTATGCTAATTAGATTTCCGCAGGGCGGGAACATTGACTAGGGGGTTAAGCCATTTTTATCATATGTGTTGACCTGGTATCAAATAATGGATGTCTAATGGCTATGTCTAGATGTAATGTGACTGAGGCGAAACAGTCACGAGGTGTGGTTGATGATTCTGACCTCTTGGTGTTGTGGATGGTGGTGCCGCCCAGTACGATCCGAACCCCAGGCACGGTGCGGTTCAGGTTATAGATCGCCAGTGCCTCCTCATAGGTGGCCCCTCCGATGACAAAGACTATGATATCCTGTGGCCTGAAGAGGAAATATATGGTTACCCTTGATAGAGCTATCATCTGGTTGGAGTAATCCAATAATGGTGATGAACCGTAAGCCTATCCGTGCTCATACACACAGAATATGTGTTTTTACATATCAGTAACACACACATCAGTAACAGTGTGTGTGTTTGGCTATACAGGTGTAGGGTCTGAGGTTGTGTCTAAGTGTGTGTGTGTCACTCTACCTGTCTCTAAGGGAGCTGGGTCCTAAGTAGGGGAAATGACTGTCCTTCAGCCGCCCCTTAATCAGCTGGTCCAAGGTCTCCTGCAGTAACGGTGCATGCTGCGTGTACACATTCTCAACTCCCTGGAGACACGCACGCACACACACAAAACAAAGGTGTTTTATTACAAACTGGTTGAGGATGGATAGATGGACACACAACTCTAGCTAGTATCTGTCTAAATTGTGGAGAGAACGGTGTACTTTCAGCCCCTTGAAGAACTGTTTGGTGATGGCGACTGTATCTTGGGGGTTGACGAGGTCACTTCCTCTCACCCTCTTCCCTCCATACTCCACCATGGACGTTACCATCTGAGGTAAAAGATTAAACAGGATAAACAGGCATACGTTGATTCTTCTATCCTGGTTTTCACCTAAGATTGGTGAAACAGATACATTAAACATACTGTATTGTACATTGTTGAGTTGAACGTATATTTATTTATCCTCAGAGGCATTGACAAACCCAAAATAATAACATCCACATAATATATAGACAGGTACAATAACAGTATACAGTCCTCATATTGCCAAGGGCCAGGTAGTATACAGTCCTCATATTGCCAAGGGCCAGGTAGTATACAGTCCTCATATTGCCAAGGGCCAGGTAGTATACAGTCCTCATATTGACAAGGGCCAGGTAGTATACAGTCCTCATATTGACAAGGGCCAGGTAGTATACAGTCCTCATATTGACAAGGGCCAGGTAGTATACAGTCCTCATATTGCCAAGGGCCAGGTAGTATACAGTCCTCATATTGCCAAGGGGCAGGTAGTATACAGTCCTCATATTGACAAGGGCCAGGTAGTATACAGTCCTCATATTGCCAAGGGCCAGGTAGTATACAGTCCTCATATTGCCAAGGGGCAGGTAGTATACAGTCCTCATATTGCCAAGGGCCAGGTAGTGGTACAGTATAGAATGTTCCCTTACCCTGCAATGCTTCTCTGACACGCCCTTCCTGTTGAGCTCCTCCATGAGACCCGGCAGGATGCTGCTACTGTGTCTCTCGTAGCGCAGTGCGTACAGCATCACCAGGCGAACCGCGTCCATCTCGCTCACCCGCGGGTTCTGCAGCAGCCGACGCACGTTCTGCAGAACAACAGGGACTATAATTTCCATAGCCTTTAATACAGACTTAAATGATTTATTTTCAATGACACTTCACTATGATTTCTATGTGCAGTGTTTTATTGGTTTCTGAAAGTCACTTATTATTACAAGTGGCCAAGTCAACATACAATACAGCAGTAGGCTGTATTCTTCTTCAACAAACAGGGAAAATTGTGTATTTTTTAATGCTTTTATGTGAACTGTGTGTGTTACGGTATAATAAAGCATTGAGCTGTAAGCCCCCTCCAGAAAAAAAACGTGATGTCACATGTTCCTTGTTGACAGTGATGTGGTCCTTCTGTAGCTCAGTTGGTAGAGCATGGCGCTTGTAACGCCAGGGTAGTGGGTTCGATTCCCGGGACCACCCATACGTAGAATGTATGCACACATGACTGTAAGTCGCTTTGGATAAAAGCGTCTGCTAAATGGCATATATTATTATTATTATTATTATTATTATAGGACCCCTACATACTGGGCAGTTCGGTCTGGTGCCTGCTCTTTGTCTACCGGTCTACCACATGTCATGTCTATTTCAGGCCTGTGTCTGGTCAGTGTCTAGTCTCTGCCTGGTTCATATTTGACATGCGTTTCATCTACATACAGAATCTAGTAGTGTGATTCTCGTCAGTCTCTGGCACCAAGTCAGTGCAGAGCAGGGTTGTAGTGTTGATTCATTTCAACAGCCAATTCAGGAAACTCAATTGGTAATAACAGAAATGTTTCCTACAGGTAAATTGAAAAATAAAATACAGTGCATTCGGAAAGTATTCAGACGCCTTGACTTTTTCCACATTTTGTTACGTTATAGCCTTATTCTAAAATTGTTTAAATTATTGTTTTTCCTCATCTACACACAATACCCCATAATGACAAAGCAAAAACAGGTTTTTAGAAATGTTAGCAAATTTATTAAAAATGAAAAACAGAAATACCTTATTTACATAGGTATTCAGACCCATTGCTAAGAGACTCGAAATTGAGCTCAGGTGCACCCTGTTTCCATTTATCATCCTTGAGATATTTCTACAACTTGATTGGAGTCCACCTGTGGTAAATTCAATTGATTGGACATGATTTGGAAAGGAACACACCTGTCTATATTAGGTCCCACAGTTGACAGTGCATGTCAGAACAAAAACCCAGCCATGAGGTCGAAGGAATTGTCAATAAAGCTCCGAGACAGGATTGTGTCGATGCATAGATCTGGGGAAGGGTACCAAAACATTTCTGCAACATTGAAGGTCCCCAAGAATACAGCTGCCTCATTCATTCTTAAATTGAATAAGTTTGGAATCACTAAGACTCTTCATTGAGCTGGCCACCCAGCCAAACTGAACAATCGGGTGAGAAGGGCCTTGGTCAGGGAGATCACTCTGACAGAGCTCACATGATAGCCCGCTTGGAGTTTGCCAAAAGGCACCTAAAGACTCTCAGACCATGAGAAAAAAGATTTTCTGGTCTGATGAATCCAAGATTTAACTCTTTGGCCGGAATGCCAAGCATCACGTCTGGAGGAAACCAGGCACAGGTTGGGGTGAAGGTTCACCTTACAAAAGGACATCAGCCGAGACAACGCGGGAGAGGCTTTGGGATAGGTCTCTGAATGTCCTTGAGTGGCCCAGCCAGAGCCCAGACATGAACCCGATCTAACATCTCTGGAGACCTGAAAATAGCTGTGCAGTGACGCTCCCCATCCAACCTGACAGAGCTTGAAAGGATCTGCAGAGAAGAATGGAAAAAAAACTCCACAAATACAGGTGTGCGAAGCTTGTAGTGTCATACCCAAGAAGACTGTAATCGCTGCCAAAGGTGCTTCAACAAAGTCTGAATACATATGGAAATGTCATATCAATGTCATATCAATGTTGAATTTTTGATACATTTCTAAAAACCTGGTGTTGCTTTGTCATTACTGGGTATTGTGTGTAGATTGATGAGTAAAAAAAACAATTTCATCCATTTTAAAATAAGGCTGTAACGTAACAAAGTCAAGGGATCTGAAAACTTTCCGAATGCACTGTCATTTGAAATAAAAGGCAAATCCACAATTCCTAAACGGTGATTAAAGTCAATACCTGAATCAAATGTAATTTTACTTTATGAATTGTGGAAATTGGCCTGAAAGGGATACTTCAGGATTTTGTCAATGAGGCCCTTTATCCACTCAGAGTCAGATGAACTTGTGGATACCATTTTTGTCTCTGTGTCCATTATGAAGGAAGTTAGAGGTAGTTTCTCAAGCCAACGCTACCTAGCATTAGTGCAATGACTGGAAGTCTATGGGTATCTGCTAGCATGCAAACCTAACTCTAACTTCCTTCATACTGGACACAGAGAAATAACTGAGGAAGTAAATGAAGGACCTCATTGCCAAAATCCCAAAGTATCCTTTTAACTCCAGAGCAGAGTCTTACCTGTGATGCGCTTGAGTGGTCATTCTGGCAGGCCAGCTCCTGCTCCAGCTCTGACACCTCCATCAGGTGCCTCTCGCTCACCAGGCGAGACAGCTCGCCCACCACAGTCACGTGCTTCGACACTGTACCCGACATCTTTTTGAACTGGGGGTAGTTGTCTACAAACGCCTGCATAGAAAAACAGAGGGAATGATTAAAAAGAAGAAAACAGAAAGATTTCTTAAACTTGCAGCAATTATTATTTGTGGTTTGTATCATTATTGGAATTAAGACATAATTAATCTAATTCCGAGTGGTTATTAACCAATGTGGCTGAGACGTATTAGTGGTTCTAAATGATCAACTGCTACAGGACATGCTGTGAAATTGAGTTCTTGTGGGACAACAGTGCCCAGGTCTCACCTTCATATCAGAGATGGACTCCAGCTTCTGTTGCTCCTTGGGCTTCTTCTTCTGAAAGTCCTCCATCAGGTTCTTGATGTTTGTGCCAATCTCTCCAAAGTTCAGGTACAGATTCTGAATAAGAGAATGTGAGAGTGAATTGGAAGTTGTTTGCCAACATCTGGCTCTGTCGGAATTCTTTAACCTTCCCCATTGACCGGCCGCTACACATTCTGCCCTTTTTTTCATTCAGAGTCTCCTTAAAGAGGTTTGCTGGCTAGCGTTCCTAACCTTTAGGCAAGGGATCATCAGCTAGATTAAGCCGGAGCAGACGCTACTAACTTTAAACGTCGTGTCGCTAGCGTAGTGGGGCTCCCCTGTTCCATCTACTGCTGCCCCCTGGACACTATGATCACTTGGCTACATAGCTGATGCCTCCTGGACTGTCCATTAATCACGGTACTCCATTGTGTTTATTTATTTTTTATCTGTCGGCCCTAGCCGCAAACTCAGGCTCTGTGTGTAGTTAATCTGACCCTCTCTGCCTAGTCATCGCCATTTTACCTGCTGTTGTTGTGTTAGCTGATTAGCTGTTGTTGTCTCACCTGTTGTTTTAGCTAGCTCTCTCAATCAACACCTGTGATTACTTTATGCCTCGCTGTATGTCTCTCTCAAATGTCAATATGCCTTGTATACTGTTGTTCAGGTTAGTTATCATTGTTTTAGTTTACAATGGACCCCCTAGTTCAACTCTTCATAACTCTGATACCTCCTTTGTCCCATCTCTCACACATGCGATGACCTCACCCATTACAACCAGCATGTCCAGAGATACAACCTCTCTTATCATCACCCAATGCCTGGGCTTACCTCCGCTGTACCCGCACCCCACCATACCCCTGTCTGCGCATTATGCCCTGAATATATTCTACCACGCCCAGAAATCTGCTCCTTTTATTCTTTGTCCCCAACGCTCTAGGCGACCAGTTTTGATAGACTTTAGCCGCACCCCCATTCTACTCCTCCTCTGTTCCGCAGGTGATGTAGAGGTAAACCCAGGCCTGCATGTCCCCAGGCACCCTCATTTGTTGACTTCTGTGATCGAAAAAGCCTTAGTTTCATGCATGTCACCATCAGAAGCCTCCTCCCTAAGTTTGTTTTACTCACTGCTTTAGCACACTCTGCCAACCCTGATGTCCTTGCTGTGTCTGAATCCTGGCTTAGGAAGGCCACCAAAAATTCTGAGATTTCCATACCCAACTATAACATTTTCCGTCAATATAGAACTGCCAAAGGGGGAGGAGTTGCAGTCTACTGCAGAGATAGCCTGCAAAGTAACATCATACTTTCCAGGTCCATACCCAAACAGTTCGAACATTAATTTTAAAAATGAATCTCTCCAGAAATAAGTCTCTCACTGTTGCCGCCTGCTACCGACCCCCCTCAGCTCCCAGCTGTGCCTTGGACACCATTTGTGATTTGATCGCCCCCCATCTAGCTTCAGAGTTTGTTCGGTTAGGTGACTTAAACTGGGATATGTTTAACACCCCGGCAGTCCTACAATCTAAGCTAGATGCCCTCAATCTCACACAAATCATCAAGGAAACCACCAGGTACAACCCTAAATCTGTAAACAAGGGCACCCTCATAGACGTTATCCTGACCAACTGGCCCTCCAAATACACCTCCGCTGTCTTCAATCAGGATCTCAGCGATCACTGCCTCATTGCCTGTATCCGCTACGGGTCCGCAGTCAAACGACCACCCCTAATCACTGTCAAATGCTCCCTAAAACACTTCTAAGAGCAGGCCTTTCTAATCGACCTGGCCCGGGTATCCTGGAAGGATATTGACCTCATCCCGTCAGTTGAGGATGTCTGGTCATTCTTTAAAAGTAACTTCCTCACCATCTTAGATAAGCATGCTCCGTTCAAAAAAATGCAGAACTAAGAACAGATATAGCCCATGGTTCACTCCAGACCTGACTGCCCTCGACCAGCACAAAAACATTCTGTGGCGGACTGCAATAGCATCGAATAGTCCCCGCAATATGCAACTGTTCAGGGAAGTCAGGAACCAATACACGCAGTCAGTCAGGAAATCAAAGGCCAGCTTTTTCAAGCAGAAATTTGCATCATGTAGCTCTAACTCCTAAAGGTTCTGGGACACTGTAAAGTCCATGGAGAACAACAGCACCTCCTCCCAGCTGCCCACTGCACTAGGCTAGGTAACACGGTCACCACCGATAAATCCATGATAATCGAAAACTTCAACAAGCATTTCTCAACGGCTGGCCAGGTCTTCCTCCTGGCTACTCCAACCTCGGCCAACAGCAACGACTCTTTTCTCTGTATATATCAATGATGTTGCTCTTGCTGCGGGCGATTCCCTGATCCACCTCTACGCAGATGACACCATTCTGTATACTTCTGGCCCTTCCTTGGACACTGTGCTATCTAACCTCCAAATGAGCTTCAATGCCATACAACACTCCTTCTGTGGCCTCCAACTGCTCTTAAAACGCTAGTAAAACCAAATGTATGCTTTTCAACCGTTCCCTGCCTGCACCCGCACGCCCGACTAGCATCACCACCCTGGATGGTTCCGACCTAGAATATGTGGACATCTATAAGTACCTAGGTGTCTGGCTTCAAGGACCTGTAAACTCTCCTAAAAAGATTTAGATGCACAGACTCACTATGTCAAACATCTCAATCCAAAATCAAATCTAGAATGGCTAGACTGTAAACTCTCCTTCCAGACTCATATCAAACATCTCCAATCCAAAATCAAATCTAAAGCCTCCTTCACTCACTCATGCCGCCAAAATTACCCTAGTAAAACTGACTATCTTACCGATCCTCAACTTCGGGGATGTCATCTACAAAATGGCTTCCAATAATCTACTCAGCAAACTGGATGCAGTTTATCACAGTGCCATCCGTTTTGTCACTAAAGCACCTTATACCACCCACCACTGTGACCTGTATGCTCTAGTCGGCTGGTCCTCGCTACATATTCGTCGCCAGACCCACTGGCTCCAGGTCATCTACAAGTCTATGCTAGGTAAAGCTCCGCCTTATCTCAGTTCACTGGTCACGATAGCAACACCCACCCGTAGCACGCGCTCCAGCAGGTGTATCTCACTGATCATCCCTAAAGCCAACACCTCATTTGGCCGCCTTTCCTTCCAGTTCTCTGCTGCTTGTGACTGGAACGAATTGCAAAAATCGTTGAAGTTGGAGACTTTTATCTCCCTCACCAACTTTAAACATCTGCTATCTGAGCAGCTAACCGATCGCTGCAGCTGTACATAGTCTATTGGTAAATAGCCCACCCAATTTACCTACCTCATCCCCATACTGTTTTTATTTATTTACTTTTCTGCTCTTTTGCACACCAGTATCTCAACCTGCACATCTGATCATTTATCATGCCAGTGTTAATCTGCTAAATTGTCATTATTCGCCTACCTCCTCATGCCTTTTGCACACAATGTATATAGACTTTAAAAAACAAATAAATAAATAAATAAATTATACTGTATTATTGACTTGTTTATTGTTTACTCCATTTGTAACTGTGTTGCTGTCTGTTCACACTGCTATGCTTTATCTTGGCCAGGTCGCAGTTGTAAATGAGAACTTGTTCTCAACTAGCCTACCTGGTTAAATAAAGGTTAAATAAAAAATAAAAAGCCATAGACGATTTCTTCTTGAGTGGATGGTCAGGGGGCCGGAACATAATTACAAAAAATGTGTGGACTGCAAATTGACCTGCAAGAAACCCAAATAGATATAACATTTGACGGAAACATAATAATTTAAAATCTTGCTAACATTTGTATATGATCACATATCTATCTAATATGCATGGGAATAGTTTGGAACAGATTTCAAAAATTTAAATCGCTTAGTGCTATAAAACTGGTGTTTTTACAATAATTTATGTCCAACATTCACAAAATAAAATGTGTATAACCCAGCTCTAGGCTACCAGCCAGCCGGCCCAATGGGACCATTTCAAAGCCAAAGGGCACATTTGTGCAGAATTGGAACCAGGCTTAGAGACTCACATTGGCATAGAACTCATCATTCTCTGCAGACAGCACCACCTCCTTCAGGTCCTTGCTGATCCCTGGGACTCTGGACAGGTCAATGCGGTTGTTGTTGAGGCCAAGCAGCTCGTGCACCATGGCCTGGTACGTCCACTAGATGGAGCAGGGAAACAAACAATGAAACCAAAACAATGAAACCTACAATTAAAGTTAATGTCATCTCTAAATTCCTTCAGCGATGAAGATTATATGTAGTTTCACCAATTGATTAGCTTGTCTAATGAGCTAAAGATTGGTTCATTAGCTGTGACACAAAGGGCCTTGAGTACATGACCTAGTTTACAGTGCAGGTTGCAGCCTTGGTAAATGTAAGTACAAGACTCTGCTGCCCCCAAGTGATCAGAGGCTGCAGTACACGTCAGAATGATGTGAATATACTGTCTGTACATAGTATGAATATAATGACCTGGTCATTGCCTATCTTTTGTAATAATGTAGCCTGGGTTCCCGACTGATAAAACGCTCAGTCTGGTCCCTGGCTAGAAAACATGTATACCAAACATATATTATCTAAGTAGATTATCTTAGAAATGATTTTCTATTAGTTCCCCCAAAAATTCAGATAACACTTAGTTTCACTTCGTTTTGGAGCATTTACTTTTGTTGTGCATATTGAATACAACCCTGACTCTTAATTTTGACCTGGTTGAGTAGTGGGGTGATGGCGTCATCGCTGCGGTCCAAGATGAGCAGGAGAGGAGGCACCTCTGTCTTCCTGAAGTCAAACAGCTCATACTCCTTGGTGATTATTTGCTGGGGGAGGAGATGGGTAGTGAGATTGCGTGTGTGTATGTGCGTGTGATAGGTGTGCATGTGATATTAGTCACCTTCACGCTCTCTCCCAGTCGCTTGGCCATGTCTGAGGACAGCTGGTAGCGGATCATGGGACATTTTTTCAGGGCCAGCAGCACCGAGGTCAGACCCTGGGTGGTACGTGGCAGGAGAGTTGGCTCCCAGCTACGACCCTGCAACACACACACACACACAATGAAATATGAATGCACTCTGTAAATAGATCAAAAATACAGAGGGAATATGACATACGCAGAGACAAATAGAAAACATTAATCTAAAATCAATGCAGATGAATAATGGTTCACTTTATAAACTGTCACATATCTAAAGCGTCATGGCCTATTTGCATGTCTTACCCTTGCCACACCACTGAGGTTGAGGGAGAAAAGGTGTGGGTTCACAGCAATGAAGTCACCATAGAACTCCTGCAGTCATATGAGAGAACTTATTAATTTCCAGTTTAAAATGTCAAAGGATATCTCATACTCATTTCTACTATTACAAGACTATATGTATCGTAAAGGGGTTCTAACTAGAAATGATACAACATTTAGATTTAGGACAAGTAGGATAAACCTATGGAGCATCATTCTACCAACAAACAAAAAAATACAAATAAAAGTCCAGAATAGTAAAAAAGAAAAGTTGGGTACCTAAAGCATGGTTCCTGCCCTACAGTACTGCCCTTAGTGTTAACTTACCTGCACTTCTGCAACCACCTCCTGTTCATCCGCCTCGGCCAGGGCTTTTATCTCACTCTTACTGATGACGTTGCTGAAGTCTAAAAAGGATGAGGAGGAGGATGTCACCCATACGGAAAAAAAATATTAGAATATATTTCAATATATTTGGGAAATGTATTGATCAAATATATAAATAAATAAAATATATGTACATATATTTGAAAAAAAATACACATTCACACCTCACAACCTTCTCTACCTGAATGATAATGTTGAGTATCTATTGACCTCTGGGAACCTAACGCTAAAGTACCAAGATGGCGTTTTGCATGCAAAAGTTGGATCATTGAGTTGTAGTTGAAAATGAATTCTGCAGCTTTTGAGGTATAGCCTACCTGCCACTTATGAAACATAGTAAAAAATAATTGAGGTGTTTCGAAATGACACTTGAATGTCGAATGTATGTAAATCTATTTTCCCGAGCTGTCATTCACAATTTTTGTCAAAATTGCTCAGGCTCAGTAAATTTGGTTGGGGATCATTTATGGACATCTTCATGTATGGACATCTTCAAACGTATTAAATATAAAGAACATAAATACCTTATCTACATAAGTATTCAGACCCTTTGCTATGAGACTTGAAATTGAGCTCAGGTGCATTCTGTTTCCATTGATCATCCTTGAGATGTTTTGGATTTGGAAAGGTACACACACACCTGTCTATATTAGGTCCCACAGTTGACAGTGCACGTCACAGCAAAAACCAAGCCTTGAGGTAGAAGGAATTGTCCGTAGAGCCTCGAGAGAGGATTGTATCGAGGCACAGATCTGGGGAAGGGTACCACAAATGTCTGCAGCATTGAAGGTCCCCAAGAACACAGTGGCCCATTCCTAAGTGGAAGTTTGGAACCACCAAGACTTTTCCCAGAGCTGGCCGCCCAGCCAAACTGAGCAGTCGGGGGAGAAGGGCCTTGGTCAGGGAGGTGACCAAGAACCCATAGGTCACTCTGACATAACTCTAGAGTTCCTCAGTGGGGATGGAAGAACCTTACAGAAGGACAACCATCTCTGCAGCACTCCACCAATCAGGCCTTTATGTTAGAGTGACCAGACAGAAGCCACTCCTCAGTAAAACGCACATGACAGCCCACTTGGAGTTTGTCAAAAGGCACCTGAAAGACTCTCAGACCATGAGAAACAAGATACTCTGATCTAATGAAACCAAGATTGAACTCTTTGGCCCCAATGCCAAGTGTCACGTCTGGAGGAAACCTAGCACCATACCTACGGTCAAGCATGGTGCTGGCAGCATCATACTGTGGGGATGGTTTTCAGCGGCAGGGATTGGGAAACTAGTCAGGATCAAAGCTAAAATGAACTGAGCAAAGTACAGAGAGATCCTTGATGAAAACCTGCTCCAGAGCTCTCAAGACCTCAGACTGGGGCGAAGGTTCACCTTCCAACAAGACAACGACCCTAAGCACACAGCCAAGACAACGCAGGAGTGGCTTCAGAACAAGTCTCTGAATGTCCTTGAGTGACCCAGCCAGAGCCCGGACTTGAAGCCAACCGAACATCTCTGGAGAGACCTGAAAATAGCTTTGCAGCAACAATCCCCATTCAACCTGACAGAGCTTGAAGGGATCTGCAGAGAAGAATGGGATAAAGTCCCCAAATACAGGTGTGCCGCGCTTGTAGCGTCATACCCAAGAAGACTAAAGGCTGTAATTTCTGCCAAAGGTGCTTCAACAAAGTACTGAGTAAAGAATCGGAATACTTATGTAAATGGTATATTTATTTTTTAGCTTTTTAAATTTTTTTTTTTTTTTTTTACAAATTTGCAAAAATGTATAAAGCCTGTATTTGTTTTGTCATTATGGTGTATTGTTTGTAGATTGATGAGGGGGGAAATAAGGCTGTAGCCTAACAAAATGTGGAAAAGGTCAAGGGGTCTGAATACTTTCCAAAAGGCACTGTACATGTTGTTAAACCACGTGTCCATATATTATTTTTTCTGTATGGGCAATTGCCGTCACCATGAAATTACTGAGTTGTCATAATTCGCTGTTGATGCATGGGCAATCAATGTTGAGTCTATAGTTCTAAACCATATAAATGATCCTGAGACATAAGATCTTAGATCAAATACAGATAACAAGGACTATCTAAAAACATTCACAAGAATCAGAACATTGAACCATATGATTTGAACAACAGTGCAGAAATCCTTACAGATGAAGTAGACACTGTACTTGGGTCGCCGGAGCTCCTGTATCAGATTTTCCACATTCTCCTGTAAAGAGGGCAGAGAGAAAGTCAGGGGTGTCATACAAATCCAAATTTGAGCACGACTAAAGTATTTTGCCTCCAAATAGTGCACAGTGTATGGATGCAATGCAATATGGAGTGTACATTCGGTATAGGTACAATGAAGCAGTTGAAATATGCATTCATACAGTTATGGATGGACACAATCCAGTAGATACAGAATGTGTAAGCTAAAGTCTTAAAGGCCTGGTGCAGTCAAAAACATGATTTTCCCCCCCTGTGTTTAATATATTTCCACACTATGAGGTTGGAATAATACTGTGAATTTGTGAAAAAGATTATCCCTTTTAGTGTAAGAGCTGTTTGACAAGACCGCCCGAGTCTGTTTTGGCTTTCCATGGTGAAATTGCCAAGAAGCTATTTGTTTATTATTATTATTTTTTTAAATGAAAACAATCATAGAAAGTTACTTAGTTGTTTCTCAGATATGATTTGATATGGAGATAAAAACAGATTAATTGGACCTTTAATGCAGAGCAAAGGCTGGCTATAAATGTGTATACAGTGACTGGGGCACCTTGGTTGGCCTGAGGAAGCAGATGGCTTTGAGGTGCTTCATGTTGTCTCGATTCTGTGAGTCGATTCTTTCGAACAGGTAGACCTCCTTCTGTAGTATCTCAGATTGAGTGTAGACCACACTGACGATGCTGGTCTGATGAGACAAACACAAACAAATAGGCATGTGGTGCAGTACATTCCTTTTTACCTGAGCCAGAGATTTTGCTGAGAGATTAATGAGATTCATTATTTTCCTTCTATCACTGGTTGTGACAGCTGAAATGTTACAGTCCTGAATATGGTCGAGTCCAAATGATGCAGGCCTATCCACATTTGTGTATCCACCTCTCTGATCTTTTTCCTATGCAACTTCCAATGGGAATAGCTGCAGACATTATGACATTATCAAAAATCTTGGTTCTCCTATCTATATTATTAACATTTCCCAGGAATTGTTGAATAACTCAAGGTTCTGTCCCTTCAACGTGTCTGTCTCTGATAGACAATGGATATCAACAAAAGTAACCTGATACATTGTAACCAATGTAACGTTACATCGTTAGAACTACTACATTGTAACCATTCTAGCTACAATTACTTACCGTCTCTTTATCCATGAGCAGAACCTTCATCCCTGGTCCGCTGTTTTCTATCATTTTGGAGATGTACTGCTTGACAGCAAGTGTCACATTCATTTTGACAATTTTCTAAAATGCTAATGATGGCAGCTTGAAAAATACACAAAAGGCCGAATTATATTCGGTAAAGGTCTCTTATACCAGGTAACGCGTCAATTCGTTTGGTCAAATTAAACTATTGTTGACAAATGTTCAGCTCAGCTGAGGTTGGTTACAGCTGTCTGCTTCGAAATGAACCTCGAGATACATTTCCGGGTGAAGAATTGATTAACTGATCCAGGACCAGTTTGTAGAGCAAACGCACAGGCAAAAGCATTAGCTGAGCATGCATTTCACTGATCCGAAGTCAGCATATGTTTGTTATATCCCACAATGCACCGCCAATTGTTTAAGACGAGGACGCCTTTTTGGTAAGGGCAAACCATTCAAATGAAAGAGATTTTGTTATTACTTCTGACAACATTGCTAAATATTGAGATGTACAAATAGCATATCATTTATTACAGTCTTTAAAGTAACTAACCATTTTTAAAGGTAGTTTAACTAAACAAAATAACTGTGGTGTAAAAATGTAAAACATGAAAAATACTGAATTTTATTACATTCGTCAGTCTATTCAACAGCATGAAGACCATTGTAACAATAATAAACTGCAATGCAATTCAATACAGTAAAAAAATGGGATCAAAACATACAGTATTATAATAAAACATGATACAAGCATTGATGCATTTGTATTTTCCCACAATATAAACTCAGCAAAAAAAGAAAGTCCCTTTTTCAGGACCCAGTCTTTGAAAAATAATTCTGAAAAACCAAATAACTTCACAGATCTTCATTGTAAAGGGTTTAAACACTGTTTCCCATGCTTGTTCAATGAACCATAAACAATTGATGAACATACACCAGTGGAACAGTCGTTAAGACACTAACAGCTTACAGAAGGTAGGAAATTAAGGTCACAGTTATGAAAACTTAGGACAGTAAATAGGCCTTTCTACTGACTCTGAAAAACACCAAAAGAAAGATGCCCAGGGTCCCTGCTCGTCTGCGTGAACGTGCCTTAGACATGCTGCAAGGAGGCATGAGGACTGCAGATGTGGCCTGGGCAATAAATTGCAATGTCTGTGAGACCCCTAAGACAGCACTACAGGGAGACAGGATGGACAGCTGATCGTCCTCACAGTGGCAGACCACGTGTAACAACACCTGCGCAGGATTGGTACATCCGAACATCACACCTGCAGGACAGGTAAAGGATGGTAACAAAACTGCCCAAGTTACACAAGGAACGCACAATCCCTCCAAGAGTGCTCAGACTGTCCGCAATAGACAGGACAGACTGACAAAAAGTACTCTTCACTGATGTAACAGTATAACTTTAGACCGTCCCCTCGCCCATACCCAGGCGCGAACCAGGGACCCTCTGCACACATCAACAACAGTCACCCACGAAGCATCGTTACCCATCGCTCCACAAAAGCCGCGGCCCTTGCAGAGCAAGGGGAACTACTACTTCAAGGTCTCAGAGCAAGTGACGTCACCGATTGAAACACTATTTAGCGCGCACCGCTAACTAAGCCAGCCGTTTCCCATCCGTTACACTGACAAGTCTCAGTTTTGTCTCACCAGGGGTGATGGTCGGATTCACATTTATTGTTGAAAGAATGAGCGTTACACCGAGGTCTGTACTTTGGAGCGGGATCGATTTGGAGGTGGAGGGTCCGTCATGGTCTGGGGCAGTGTGTCACAGCATCATCGGACTGAGCTTGTTGTCATGACAGGCAATCTCAATGCTGTGTGTTACAGGGAAGACATCCTCCTCCCTCATCCTGACATGACCCTCCAGCATGACAATGCCACCAGCTATACTGCTCGTTCTGTGCGTGATTTCCTGCAAGACAGGAATGTCAGTGTTCTGCCATGGCCAGCGAAGAGCCTGGATCTCAACCCCATTGAGCACATCTGGGACCTGTTAGATTGGAGGGTGAGGGCTAGGTCCATTCCCCCCAGAGATGTCCGGGAACTTGCAGATGCCTTGGTGGAAGAGTGGGGTAACATCTCACAGCAAGAACTGGCAAATCTGGTGCAGTCCACGAGGAGGAGATGTACTGCAGTACTTAATGCAGCTGGTGGCCACACCAGATACTGACTGTTACTTTTGATTTTGACCCCCCCATTGTTCAGGGACACATTATTCAATTTCTGTTAGTCACATGTCTGGGGAACTTGTTCAGTTTATGTCTCAGTTGTTGAATCTTGTTATGTTCATACAAATATTTACACATGTTAAGTTTGCTGAAAATAAACGCAGTTGACAGTAATAGGACGTTTCTTTTTTTGCTGAGGTTATAGTACAGAAAATGTGTATTTTCCCACAATATATATATATAGAATACAGGATATATTACAATTACCCTTCTGATATGAAAGTTAAGAGCCAACATGGAAAAAATATGGCAGTATTCGGGGGGCCTTGGCAGGTGGGGTTGGGAGTTTCACCTTGTTGCAAGGCGAGTTGTTCAGTTGTTCTTAATGAGTCCTACTAGCCCGGCGCTAACACCCCATAGTCTCAGTGCTGCAAGATCATCTCTTCCCTCAGGAGCTGGTTCCTTTACCTGACAGTCACTGAGAAACAAACACATGTTAACTTAAAGCTCACCTAAACGCCTAGTTATTTATATTGTCTACACTCAGAATATACACCACATTGCACAAACATACTCTTGATGGGATACTTAACCATCACATACACACACAAAATACACTCCTCTTGTAAATGTAAATCATCCAACTCCAATTAACACCCAAACACACAGACACAGAGAGACTGATTCAGGTTAATCCACTATACATACAGGGATGCTAAAGTCAAAGTGGTACCTGAAGTAGCAGCCACTCTTCTCCTCCAGCCCCTCATTGACGGCGCAGTAGATGGTGGTCTGGGCACCCTCCCTGGGGGTCTTCATCAGGAGCCAGGCGGGGGCTGACAGCATGGCACTCAACGTGGGGTACTTTGACTGCGAGTGGCGCCACAGCTCTGTCCGGATAACTCCAGGGTGCAGGGAATACGACGTCACTCCCGTACCTGATGGGGTGAGTGTAGGGATAGGGCCACTAACCTTAGAATTTTGACATTCAGAGACATCATGTAGCAGGGTAGCACTGCACTGTACACCAGTTATAACCTGATTTTGAAGCAACATTATTTGTTTGTATAATTTTTGCTGTGCATACTAAGACGGCTACTGACGGGGGGGGGTACCTTATCTTTAGCCATGCATTGCTAAACCATAATAGTATACAGTAAAATCCATCCATAACTATGGTAAAATACAACTAAATGTAGACCTGTGTGTTGGAGCATCTATTTTCTGACCCCGCACAAAATTATGGCCCATTGGTAATGTATTTCCATGTAAAGAGCTGGGGTCCACAACCCCTCTTTTACGCTGCTGCTACTCTCTCTTTATCATACATGCATAGTCACTTTAACTATACATGCATGTACAGTTGAAGTCAGACATTTAAATACACTTAGGTTGGAGTCATTAAAACTCATTTTTCAACCACTCCACAGATTTCTTGTTAACAAACTATAGTTTTTGGCAGGTCGGTTAGGACATCTACTGTGTGCACGACACACGTCATCTTTCCAACAATTGTTTACACACAGATTATTTCCCTTATAATTCACTGTATCACAATTCCAGTGGGTCAGAAGTTAACATACACTAGTTTGACTGTGTCTTTAAACAGTGTGGTGGATGAATCAGAATTAGTTGGGTAACATAAGTAATTAAGATGTCTTATCTGCATAATATGCTTATGTGATATACTTGTCTATTAGAATGTATTTCTTGGGACTCTAGTGTTGGCAGTTGCACTTCTTCCCTCAGCTGGGGCTCAGTCACCTGGGGCCCAGAGAGGGGAGAGGTCAGGCTTGTCTTTCACATATCCCTGGTGCTATGCAGAATATCAGAAAGGGAAGAGGACAGGATGGAACATTGTCTTCATATGTGAATGTGTCTTTACCTATTCTTAAACCATGTGAAGGGATGGTGTGATTAATGTGGAACCAATTACTTGTCTCCACAATGTCTGTGCACTAGTCACTTCCTCCTTTGGCATTGGGGGGAGGTGTATGGCAGTGTCTGGAACCATTGTATGTCCTCTCTGATGTTGCATTTATCCTGGGATAGTGTATGACCTAGAGGCTCACTCCCCTCAGTGAGCTTGTCCAGGAGTGGGGTCGAGAAGGGGCTTTACTTGAGTTCGGACTATCAAGAGTTGACAATTGAGTTATGCCATTAGATGAGTTTATGTTTTTGTGTTATACCGTACCAGGGTGAGACGGTTCCAGTTTGGAATAGGAGGACCAGACACTGGTCTATACAATGAAAACTGTTGACACAGCAGTGACTGTCTGCTATGTATTATAGATACCTTTCATACAAATCTTAACCTTGTGACCATTCTATGTATCTGTTGTTCGTCATGTAGGTTGAGAGGGGTGTAATCATGGCTATAAAAGATATTTGTATTTTTGTGTTGTCACTTTCAATGGTTCATTAGAGATGGTGCATCATTGAAAGTCAGTGCTATTGGAAAGCTCTTATTACTAAAGATGTAGTTTAAGTATAACTCTGACTGGTGTGTGAAGTTTGTCTCTCCTCATTTGGTAATACAGAAATTAACCACCACAACAGCTTGGAAAATTCCAGAAAATTATGTCATGGCTTTAGAAGCTTCTTGACATCAATTGAGTCCATTGGAGGTGTACCTGTGGATGTATTTCAACGCCTACCTTCAAACTCAGTGCCCATTTGCTTGAAATCATGAGAAAATCAAAATAAATCAGCCAAGACCTCAGAGAAAAATTGGAGACTTCCACAAGTCTGGTTTATCCTTGGGAGCAATTTCCAAACACCTGAAGGTACCACGTTCATCTGTACAAACAATAGTACGCAAGTATAAACACCATGGGACAACACAGCCGTCATACCGCTCAGGAAGGAGACGCGTTCTGTCTCCTAGAGATGAACGTACTTTGGTGTGAAAAGTGCAAATCAATCCCAGAACAACAAAAAAGGACCTTGTGAAGATGCTGGAGGAAACAGGTACAAAAGTATCTTATTCCACTGTATAACGAGTCCTATATCAACATAACCTGAAAGGCCGCTCAGCAAGGAAGAGGCCACTGCTCCAAACCCGCCATAAAAAAGCCAGACTATGGTTTGCAACTGCACATGGGGACAAAGATCGTACTTTTAGGAGAAATATCATCTGGTCTGATAAAACAAAAATATAACTATTTGGCCATAATGACCATCGTTATGTTTGGAGGAAAAAGGGGGAGGCTTGCAAGCCAAAGAACGCCACCCCGTGTGGGGGTGCTTTGCTGCTTCAACTGTACATACTACCTCAATTAGCCTGACTAACCGGTGCCCCCGGACATTGGCTACCCGGACTATCTGCATTGTGTCCCGCCACCCGCCACCCACCACCCGCCAACCCCTCTTTTACACTACTGCTACTCTGTTTATCATATATGCATTGTCACTTTGACCATACCTACATGTTCATACTACCTCAATTAGCCCTACTAACCAGTGCCTGTATATAGCCTCGCTACTGCATATAGTCTCGCTACTGTTATTTTTCACTGGCTTTTTACTGTTGTTTTTAAAACTTTACTTATCTATTGTTCACCTAATACCTATTTTTTACTTAGAAATTGTACTGTTGGTTAGGGCCTGTAAGTAAGCATTTCACTGTAAGGTCTACACACCTGTTGTATTTGGCGCACGTGACAAATAAACTTTGTTTTGATTTGATTACTGTACATTTAGCCATTGAACATGATATGCAGTGGAAATGTAAAAATCCCCTAGATACATTAATACATTTCCTACTCATAACTAGGTTAATTCATTTTTGAATTTGTCTAATTTCTAACTACATGTATATGAGTAGTAATAGAGCTGTAATAAGGCAACCCCTCACCTTTGGTCCTTCGTGCCAGCTCCCTAGAGAAGAGGAGGTTGGCCAGTTTACTCTGCTTATAGGCGATTACTGAGTTGTAACCTTTCTTATCAAAATTAAGGTCTTCAAAGTGGATTTTCCCTGAAAGAAGATGAGGTAGAGCCAGATAAAAATATAACTCAATTGATTATATTTATTTTATTACAAAAATATCTGAACAGGATGGGCTTACCGCCTTGATGAGCGATGCTAGACACATTGATGACGCGGCTGGGGGTGGAGGCTTTCAGCATGTCCAGGAGCAGATTGGTCAATAGGAAGTGACCTAGGTGATTGACGGCAAATTGACTCTCAAAACCTTCCACTGTGAGGCTTTTGGGACACAGCATTATACCTGTGAGGAGTAGAGGGAGAGTATTTAAAGGATGGTTCAAAAAGCTCAAGCCCACAACTTTGACAATAAAAAACATACTCTATTTCAAAGCAAATCCAGAGTAAGAAGGATCTTCAATGACAACACCAACACAATTCAGGCTCTCAAAGCATGTTGGGTAAAATCTTTTTTTTTAAATATATATATTTTTATATATATATATTTTTTTACCTTTATTTAACTAGGCAAGTCAGTTAAGAACAAATTATTCTTTTCAATGACGGCCTAGGAACAGTGGGTTAACTGCCTTGTTCAGGAGCAGAACGACAGATTTGTACCTTGTCAGCTCTGGGATTCAGTCTTGCAACCTTTCGGTTACTAGTCCAACGCTCTAACCACTAGGCAACCTGTCTCCCCAGTCTGCTGCATCAGTCTCACCTGCGTTGTTGATAAGTATGTCCAGACGGGTCTCTGTGGCAATGAATTCCCGAGCAAACTGACGTACTGAACCGAGGGTGGCCAGGTCTAGATGTTGCACCACCACGTTAGTATTTCCTGTGGAACTGCGGATCTCTGCTGCAGCTGCTTCTCCTCTGGTGAGATCTCGGCAAGCCATGATGACCCGAGCTCCTGAGGACATGCAGTACCGTCAGTCTGAGAACACCCTCATCACTTTCCCCTCCAATAGAATATATAGGATCAGCCCTATCATCAGCTGAACAACATCCACTATCTATCACACCCCATCACTAAGCCTCCTACACTCAGGCCTTCCATTGAAAAGCCCCCACAGTTGCCCTTAAATCCACATTTTCCTCAGATCGCAATGGAACTTGTTTGTGTCCAAAAGGTAATGTAAATCACAACACAGTTAGAGTACAGTCCAATAGAGAAGTGCCATAGGCCTTCTGTACCTCTCATGGCCATATCCCAGGCCGTCTCCTTGCCGATGCCAGTGTTGGCACCAGTGATCACCACAGTCCTTCCATGCAGTTTGGCACGGCTGCGGCATATCCCACCGGCGATCCACTTTCGCAGTAAAACATAGCCTGGTTTGGAGACAAACGGCACTGAGCCAAAATATCACTCTTACTTCTTCTTATGTTGACCTATGAACCTTCCACTAGAGGCACCCTATCTGTTGATTGTGTAAGTACTGACAGGTTGGCCACCTCTCTCATGGGAATAGAAAGCATGTTCATTGGTCACATTAGCCCACAATACTTTTGTTACTCATCGCTTTTAATCCTGGGACTATATGTGTAACATGTGGAAGAGTAAACATCCTTATTTTGGAGCACCAATGTGATCAATCCATGGACTGGGAAAGACAGAGCAACTGAGGGCACAACCTTTATTACTGGCATTGTGTAAACGTCTAGGGTCGATACAGGGACAGTGAACAGTTACAGTCCAATAGAGAAGTGCTGTTAAGATAACAGTTCAAATGGCACTGGACTGGTTCCATATGAGAGGAATTTCACAAGCCCTAATCTACCACAAGCCCTAATCTAAAATCTCTCAACCAAACAAGATTTAATCCTGGCTTAACATTTTTCAAGTATGCGTAAAAGATCCTTTCTTGTGGAAATAGGAATTGTTAATTAACATAGCATATACTGTATGTGCAATTGTAAAGCCTTTACACACATAACAGTATATGTCGGGATCTTGGAGCTACAGGGAGTGAACACGTTACAAATCACAAACCTTAAATAGACACTACAATCAAGCATTACCACATACCATGGTCAGTCATGCTTCAGTGATTCTGTGGATTGTCATGTAAGTCAAGAAAAATGTACAATCTGAAGACTTTTACATCCTGTATGTTACAACACGGCACAACATACTTCATGCAGTCAGTTTTGATATACAATACACTTTGTTGGTGGTTTAGTAGTGTTAACTTTTGTTGAAATTAGGTTACTATTCCCCTAGCATATATTTCCATGTAGAAATGTTAGAACAATATTACCATTATAGAAAACTGTAAAAGTAATTGAAAGGAGATTTGAGACCCACAATACATCACGATAACTTGCATAGCAGTAGAGCTGTGACTTACTGATGGTTGTCACTGTGGTCACAGCGCCGTACTTGACTAGCTGGTTTTTCTTCAACTCTTTCCACATCTTATCAACTCTTGTTGCCAGAACAGTTTGACTAGCCCAAACCAGACAACTTAGCCTAGTAAATCCCGAGCTTAGCGAGTCTGGCTATTCTTCTTGAACTGTGTTGCTTTGAATGTTGTTACAGCACGAGCAGTGATACAGATCGAGTGGCTATGAATAGGTCTAAGTATCTTACATAGGAGGTTTAGTCTTATAGCCAGATTAAACCAGAACTACTTCCTTAAACAGTCAATGGTGCACCACAAGTATGGCACACTAGTATGGTTCTCCTCCTTGAAAATTCCTTAAAGTGGGATTGTGTGGTGTCTTTAAACACTGACTATACCAAACATTAGGAACACATTCCTAATTTTGAGTTGCACCTTAAAAATCCTTCTTTAACCTGTCTCCTCCCCTTCATCTACACTGATTGAAGTGGATTTAACAAGTGACATCAGTAAGGTATCATAGCTTTCACCTGGATTCACCTAGTCAGTCTATGTCATGAAAAAAGCAGGTGTTCTTAAGGTTTTGTATACTCAGTGTATTTGTCAAGAGAACACCTTAAAGACAGATCTTGTCTACCTCTGGTCCAGTGAGATTGTCCGAGCCCTGGTCCAGCTGCTCCCCCTCAATTTCGACATTGGTAGCAGTAGTGGCATAGTCCCTGTCTCTCAGGGGAACAGCATGCTCTCTGTGTATTTGAGTGTACTAATACTTCAACTTTTGTTATGATGACACATGAAAGGAACTAGTCTATGGGTAGGACCCACTGAGGTATGGGTAGGACCTAAAGTGCCACCTACTGGCCTATTGTAGGGCTACCATTTTAAAATAGTAATAGTGAAGTAAAATAGGACAAAAAGATGTAGCTAGATTTTGCATTGGCTAATTATTCATAATGAATGGAAGTTATTTTACTACAAAAAAATCTGGTAATCATATTGTTGATGTTGTCAAACACTTTGATTAGCAGGCTACCAGTGGTTATATTAGCATGTAAATCTAGGTGGGGCAAACTCCAGCAAAGCCAATACACAACCCAACAGAACACTAAACAATACATTAATTGGACTATAACGGTGACAAACTGTGCTGACAAACTTATGGGCCTACATAAAACTGTCCCAACAGCAGAGTCCCAACAGCAGTCCCAACACCTTACCACTACTACACCTGGCTATCAGCGGAGCCTTGTCTGGCAGCGAAACAGTTCATTCAGCCTAATTTACTGCCTTTAAAAAACATAGCTGATATGGCTAACTTGTGTAAACAAATATGGATTCTACTGACAATTGAGATGTACAAACTGTGGCATAAGGGTATGACGAGCGGATAAGAGGCATTTCGAAATTGTGATTAAGACATTAATGAGTGAGCTAGGATGGACATAATCAATCTAACTATTTGTTCAGCACTTTTGAAATGTACAGCGACAGAATTCAGAGCATAGGCCGTTCTTACAGTATTCTCCCTGTACACCAAGTCAGAACCGTAGGATAAATAAAAGGGGGAATATAAACACACAATGAAAGCTCTTACAATATTCAATGATGACATTTCTTAAAAACAGACTTTGGACTACATGAAGGGAAAAGGAACCAAATGTTTAGGTTTAGGCACATGCGCTACTAACAGCTTACTACACAACATACACTTAGTATTGCTTTACACTATACATATCTCCCTGGCATATCACATCATTTATGCAGCAGCATACAAGACATTTTTGGACTCATCATGTTGTACTATGCTCACTTGAACATGAAGGTGGCAAGGTGGTCCTTTGTGGGCAAATGTTTCCATCAAAGTCTGGCATTCTCTGGATTTATGATGCTTTCAAGAGAACTGGGAACTTTAAAAAACCCCACGGTTGAATCATCTTCAGGTCAGAGCTCTAGAAAGAGGCCAGAGTTGAATTACCGTTCAAAATTTGTTTTCCCAGTCGGCGCTCGTTTCTTTCTGAGTTCCCAGTTGTCTTGAACTCACTGAAGTCTGAGATTTCCCAGTTCCAAGTTGTTTTGAAAGCGGGAGAAGTCATGCTTGACAGCATTGACAGCATGGCCAATGTTTGACAGCATGGCCAATGTTGAATATTTATCCTTTTAAGCTTGGAAAAGAGACCCTTAAAGCCAGACTTGGACCACACATACACTCCAATGAATAGCAGGCTAGTGATTGCTTTGCAATTCTTGCAGTTAGCCACTTATTCCTTCCAAACCACTCATTGTTGAATGTGCTTTTCCAACTTGTTCTGTAATGTTTATGTCCAACACTGATACATTTTATCTATAATTTATCTTCATATGACAAGGATTTGCCAGTAGATTGTCGACTTGATTAATGATGATGACCATTTTGAAAGTATGATGTTGACATGATCAGTCCAATCAAAGCTACTGTAGATATAACGTGATTTGACGTCCTTTTATCTGTGGCCAATGACCTTGGGCCGCCTTGGATGGGCACTTCTAATGTAACTCAAAAGCAGCATTCAAGGTCTTGAATTTTCGAGCTCTCCCCGTAGAATTTGTTCCGAGAACATTTTCCGCTGGCTGCCCCACCACTATAGAAAGTACTGAGCTAGGCTGAAACACCTGCATTTTGGAACTGCCTTACTCCAGAAAGCAAAAAAAGAGACCATCTTTGTATGCATCTTTATTAATTCAATGATTTTTTATTTGATTTATTTATTTACATTGTTTGCAAACTGATACGTGACAAGTATTAATGCCAAAATAACATGCTAAACACCCCCCTGCCCTGAATGACGGGTCGCCACTACAGGCTGAACTCGAATCAATATTGAGTTAGTAACTAGTGAATTTGGAAAAAATCAAATAAAAAATATATGCGCATGTGAATTTTGTTATTTAGCTAGCTGAGCTAGACCCATCATCTACCAGTGGGGACGCTCCTTTATGTATACCGGCGCCGCCGGTTACAGCGAAATACTCTTAATACTCTGCTTACGGGTACCTAGCCGTTTTTTTAACCAGCTTTGTCAGTTTGTTAGCCACTGCTAATACCCCCAGTTGTCACATGACGCTGGCCTCCTCCGGTAGCTGGACTGGTGCGCAAGGATACATACCGATTATTAGCTAGTTAAATTAGTTAACACCAGCTACCTAACGTTAGCTAGCTAGCAAGAGATTCCGATCGGAAACGGGAGGGGCAACGGTCGGATGATAGGATAGGTAGCTAGTAGCTATCTAGCCAACACCTGTCCCACGCACGAGCTAGCTACTTTTTGTTTAATGGTTTGGCCTAGGTCAAATCAAATGTTATTGGTTGCTTACATTATATACATTTTGCAGATGTTATCGCAGGCGTAGCGAAATGCTTATGTTTCTAGCTCCAACCGTGAAGTAATAACAAACAATACGAAACAATACACACAAATCCCCCCCAAAATTAAGAAAGAAATTCTGAAATATCAACTAGCTATGTAGTTCGGTTGTGGGCCTTAAATAGCGGGTTGGCGTTTGAGAGCAACGTCGGTATTACTTGCACATCTGTAGAAATGTAGAAATGGCAGATTGACAAAATGAATGTTAGCTATATGGTATATTAGCATACTACTATTGCTTCTGGTAATCGCAGTTAGGTAAATAGAGCTACAGATAAAACGACTCTTTGAAAGAAAAAGTGGTGAGTGAGCCATTTACATTGGAATATTAAGACATTCACATGCATGGCTGCAACATTATAACAAAATGCCTGACAAGTTGTACCATGGAGAAACGCATCGAATTTGAATATGCATGATGTGGAGATAGTCATACAACATCCACAAATGTATCAAAATATATCTATCTGCGCGTGTATTATGAGTTGAACAAAGTACATTTTTGGAAGATGGAAACATTTATAAAAGTTGTAATCGTGTGCTTTTCATGATGGAGATGGTCACCCCGCCCTTGTTTTAAGATCGTAGCCAATCAGAGCGTCTACATCAAAACTGGAAGTGACGTAGAGATTTTCTTGCGCCTTCCTACGCGAGCCAAAAAGGGAAAACGATAGCAGTCACCATTCTACATATCTTTGTTTTCCACTTCACTTCTCGGCGGTTTGTTGTACTTTTTATTTAACTTCGGCAAAAGATTGAACAATGTAAGTAATTTGCATGCTTCGTGAATAGATGTAGATGTTGCCAGTTGTTGAACTCAGTTAGCTTGCTAGCTAGTTAGCAGTGGTCCTAGCTCAAGTCTTGCTGCTTGCATGGAGTCGTTGCAGAGTGGGCTGCAAGGAAGCCAGGCACACTGCACTATCCGAATGTCACTACTGATCCAGGACAAGTTCGTTTGTATTGCTAGTTGTAGGGAATGTGAAGATTAGAAGACTGGAAACTGATTTTGGACCAGTGTTCATGAACAGCATTTTCTCTTCACACCTTTTTGGGCGAACATACCAAATTGACATAGAAATGTTTTTTATAGATGTGTCATTCGCTTTGAAAGCATGTCTATGTTTCCGTTCTTAAATTTCGTTTTTGCATCTTTTACATTCAGTTTTGTACACCAGCTGAAAATAAAATATTGTTGGTTATGGAAAATATATTTCATAGCGGTTTAGATGGTACAATGATTCTCTACACTATACTTGTTTTGTCACATAACTGCAATTAAGCAAACTATTAGAATTCTGTATAGTGCATTAAAATAAAAAAAATGACTTAAATGTAAAATGTAAATGCATTTTAATGGGATTTATACACACAGTTCATGCACAAAATTTGGTAAAGACAATAAAAATAACATTTTCTCTTCCTCTAACTACAACCACACCAGCTTCCCCCTTAACTGGACAACACATATGCAGTGAATAAAATACACAAGGAGCAAGAGCTGATGCTCCACTTTCTGACTTTGCATGATTGCCACACTGCCTTGTCCAGGTCATGTGCCAATATTCTAAAACATGATCATAGATATCATCATAACATCCATATTATATCAACTAATCTACAGTTATGAGCATGGCGGACTCAGACATCAATATGACAGACTCTGAGGTCAACGCCACAGACTCGGAGCTCCACATGGAGTGTGTGGAGGAGGATCTGACGCCGTGGCAACAGCAACCAGATGAGGAAATGGAAGACACAAGCAAGGGACCCAGTAAAGGTGAGCGTGCTGTGTGCAGACTGTGTAACCTGCTTCCCTCAGTCATGTCATTCTGTATGTTTTGGGACTCAATTCTCAATAGCAACAGTTTCAGCATGAAAAATTTACAGGTGCACCTTGTGCTGGAGATAATAAAAGGCTACTCTAAAATATGCAGTTTTGTCACACAATACCATAGATGTCTCAAGTTGAGGGAGCGTGCAATTAGCATGCTGACTGCAGGAATGTTAATTTCTCTACCATAAGCCGCCTCCAATGTTTTTTTTAGAATATGGCAGTATGTCCAACCAGTCTCAAAACAGCAGACTGTGTGGAATCACAGCAGACTGTGTGGAATCACGCCAGCTCAGGACCTCCACATCGAACTTCTTCATCTGTGGGATTGTCTGAGGGGGTGCTGAGGAATATTTCTGTCTGTAATAAAGCCCTTTTGTTGGGAAAAACTCTGATTGGCTGGTTTTTGTCTTCCAGTAGATGGGCCTGGCCCCCCCATGGCTGCGCCCTTGCCTAGTCATGTGAAATCCATAGATTAGGGCCTAATGAATTTATTTCAATCAACTAATTTCCTTATATAAACTGTAATTCAGTAGAATCTTTGAAATTTTGCATGTTGCGTTTTATATTTTTTAACAGTATACTCTGTATCCCTCAGTTACTCAAGTGTTTCCATTATTTTGGCAGTTACACATATACGCTTGGCAACTGTTTTGACTTAATATATTTTTTGACTTACTGACCTGTAGCATAAAACATGTTTCAATGGACACATGCAACCAACATGTTTAAGCCTCATAGGGAATATATTGACTTTTGCCCATCTCTGCAGCACCATTACTACCCAAACCAGTGGCCCTGACTCAAGTGCTGCAGCCTCTTCCGACCTCCATGCCTCAGGTGCTGCAGATGCCGGCCACTATGCTGCCTAGCACCACTGGGAAGAACATCATATTCACCACACAGGTACACAGACATGATTCTGAATGTCAGAGAAGCATGTTTGTTCTACATCAAAAATGTATATATGAACTAGTGATGGAGGGATTGTTCTTAGTAGTTTGCTGATGAGCAGCAGCACGTTTCTGGTTGACAACAGTGGACATTGCAGTGCTTCATGGACTTGTGTTTTTCTATAGGAAGATTGAGCCTCAGTGAGTACAGTTACATCCACACAATAATATGATTATGGATAGTCAAATTAATATAGTTAAATTTAAATGTTTACATGCTTTGAAGAACAATTTCTCTTATAATCCTGTTTACATGGACACATCTGAAATCAGGGTTCGGGATAGGACTTTGATAAATGCAGAAAATGTCAGATTTTGCCCATTCATCCTCAATGGCACACATACACAATCCATTTCTCAATTGTCTCACAGCTAAAAAATCCTTCTTTAACTGTCTTCGCCCCTTCATCTACACCAGGTATTCCCAAACTGGGGTAAGGGGGTAAGCGCAATGCTGTCGCGGTACGCCAAATTAAAATGTTTCTTCACATTTTCAAATAGTCCATTTATGTTTTCCAACGGGGCTATACATTTGGGTGAATAAAATAAATAAATAAAAAAATTAAAAAATTTTTTTTGGGGGGGCTCATTTCACTGCCAAAAATAAAATGAAACCATCTAGTGTTCAGCGAAATAACAACACAAGGTCAAATACAGGTAGCCTATTCAAATAATTACCATCCAATCACATTAACCGTTACCCTCTCACAGGAATTCCACTAATGGTCCGTATGTAACCAAACGTAGCTGCTGCTCATATTGGTATCTGTACTGATGGCGCAAAAGCCATGACAGGGAGACATAGATGAGTGGTAAGCTGCATGAAAGCAGTTGCTCCCGACACCACTTGGGTACACTGCAGCATCCACCGAGAGGCTCTTGCTGACAAAGGAATGCCTGACAGCTTGAAAGACGTTTTGGACAGTACAGTGAAAATGGTTCAATTTGTTAAAGCAAGGCCCCTGAACTCTTGTGTATTTTCTCCACTATGCAATGATATGGGCAGTGACCATGTAACACTTCTACAACATACAGAAGAAGTGTGCTGGTTATCAAGGTGCAAAGTATTGACACGTTTTTTAAAATTGAGAGATGAGCTTAGTTCTTTACTGACCGTCATTTTCACTTGTCAGACTGCGTGCATGAGAAGTTTCTCACACGACTGGCCTATCTGTGTGATGTTTTTTCTCACCTGAATGATCTGAATCTAGGATTACAGGGACTCTCCGCAACTATATTCAACGTGTGGGACAAAACTGAGGCTATGATTAAGAATTTGGAGCTCTTCTCTGTCTGCATTAACAAGGACAACACACAGGTCTTTCCATCATTGTATGATTGTTTTGTTTATTGTGCAAATGAACTCAAGCTTACGGACAATGTCAAATGTTATATAGCGAAGCACCTGAGTCAGTTGGGTGCGTAATTACGCAGGTACATTCCTGAAACGGATGACACAAACAACTGGATTCGTTATCCCTTTCATGCCTTGCCTCCAGTCCACTTACCAATATCTGAACAAGATAGCCTCATCGAAATTGCAACAAGTGGTTTTGTGAAAATTTAATCAGAAGCCACAGACAGACTTCTGTATTTAGGCTGCGCTCTGAGCATCCTGCCTTGGCAAATCGCTCTGTTAAGACTCTAATGCCCTTTTCAGCCACGTACCTAAGTGAGAGTGGATTCTCGGCCCTCACTAGCATGAAAACTAGATACAGGCACAGACTGTGTGTGGAAAATGATTAGACTGAGACTCTCTCCAATGCAACCCAACACTGCAGAGTTATGTGTATTCTTTCAAGCACACACTTGTCATTAACATGTGGTGAGTTATCATTTTTTGATGAACAAATAAGGTTTTATATGTAAGATGGCTAAATAAAGAGCAACATTATTATTTGTGCCCTGGTCCTATAAGAGCTCTTTGTCACTTCCCACGAGCCGGGTTGTGACGACAACTCACACTCATTCTTATGTTTAATAAATGTATCATATAGTGTGTGTGGCAGGCTTACAATGATGGCAAAAAACAACATTTTAGAGTGCGCTGACCCTGGTGCTGGAGGGAGTACGCAGCTGGAGGTTGAATGTTTGAAGGGGTACAGGACTATTAAAAAGTTTGGGAACCACTGATTGAAGTGAATTTAACAGGTGACATCAATAAGGGATCACAGCTTTCACCTGGATACACCTGGTCAGTCTGTCGTTCCTAATGTTTTGTACAGTCAGTCTATTTCAAAGATACACATTTAGTTTTTCTGAACTAACTTCACTCGCGCAAAAGAAGGAAGCTCATTGTCACGATCATTATAATGAGTGGACCAAAGCACAGCGTGATCTGGGTTCCACATATATTACTAGGTGAAACTAACAGCAAAACAATAATTCTCAAAACGAAACCTGAAGCTAACAATAGTGCTAACAGGCAAGCTATACATAGTCAAGATCCCACAAAGGGGAAATGGCTGCCTAAATATGACCCCCCCCCCCAATCAAAGACAACGATAAACAGCTGCCTCTGATTGGGAACCATACCAGACCAACATAGAAATATAATCACCTAGATGACCCACCCTAGTCACACCCCAACCTAACCAACATAGAGAATAAAAAGCTCTCTATGGTCAGGGCGTGACTCTCATGCAAGCCTATGTGCAGATCAAATACAATTCTAGAATGCTGATTAAGGCGTTTGCTTGTCCTAAAATTTCAAAAGATTGCTCAGTAAACCAGTTGTTTTAATCAGCGTATGCTTACTTTGATTATGACCGTACGCCAATTTAAGATATGCAGAGTAGAGGTCGACTGATTTCAAGTTTTCATAACGATCGGTAATCGCCATTTTTGGACACCGATTACATTGCACTCCACGAGGAGACTGCGTGGCAGGCTGACTGACCACTTGTTACGCGAGTGCAGCAAGGAGCCAAGTTAGCTAGCATTAAACTTATCTTATAAAAACCAATCAATCTTAATAACATAATCACCAGTTAAACTAGTAATAGCATGTTACTTTAACATCGAATCTCAGCCTACCTCGACAAACGGGTGATGATTTAACAAGCGCATTCGCGAAAAAAGCACTGTCGTTGCACCAATGTACCTAACCATAAACATCAATGCCTTTCTTAAAATCAATACACAAGTATATATTTTTAAACCTGCATATTTAGTTAATATCGCCTGCAAACATTAATTTATTTTAACTAGGGAAATTCTGTCACTTCTCTTACGTTCTGTGCAAGCAGAGTCAGGGTATATGCAGCAGTTTGGGCTGCCTGGCTCGTTGCGAACTGTGTGAAGACCATTTCTTCCTAACAAAGACCGTAATTAATTTGCCAGAATTTTACATAATTATGACATAACATTGAAGGTTGTGCAATGTAACAGCAATATTTAGACTTAGGGATGCCACTCGTTAGATAAAATACGGAGCGGTTCTGTATATCACTGAAAGAATAAACGTTTTGTTTTCTAAATGATAGTTTCTGGATTTGACTATATTAATGACCTAAGGCTCGTACTTCTGTGTGTTTATTATATTATAATTAAGTATATGATTTGATAGAGCAGTCTGACTGAGCGGTAGTAGGTAGCAGCAGGCTTGTAAGCATTCATTCAAACAGCACTTTCCTGCATTTGCCAACAGCTCTTCGCTGTGCTTCAAGCATTGTGCTGTTTATGACTTCAAGCCTATAAACTCCTGAGATTAGGTTGGCAATACTATTATGCCTATAAGAACATCCAATAGTCAAAGGTATATGAAATACAAATGGTATAGAGAGAAATAGTCCTATAATTCCTACAATCAAAATCTTCTTAACTGGGAATATTGAAGTTCATGTTAAAAGGAACCACCAGCTTTCATATGTTCTGAGCAAGGAACTTAAACGTTAGCTTTTTTAGATGGCACATATTGCACTTTCTTCTCCAACACTTTGTTTTTGCATTATTTAAACCAAATTGAACAAGTTTGATTCTTTATTTGAGACTAAATATATTTTATTTATGTATTATATTAAGTTAAAAAGTGTTCATTGCCATTATTACAAATATACATATTATTTGTAATAATGACAATTTTATTTAAAAAAAAAAATATATATATATATATATATATATAATAAAAAAAACGGCCGATTTAATCGGTATCAGCTTTTTTTGGGGTCCTCCAATAATCGGTATCGGCGTTGCAAAATCATAATCGATCGACCTCTAATGCAGAGTAAGGTGTTTACATGACTAATGTCATATTCGGCCTATTTCCATAATCAGTTTAATATTGAATTATTAGTGTGCATGTAAACGTACTGATTGCGGTGTCATTTCTGTGGCGTAGAACAGTCAAGTGGCCACACGCACCATAAGTGTCAAACCAGCGGGGTATATCCTGAATCGAGCAGACGTGATTGCTTCTTCTGAATTTCAGAGAGAGACGTGTTTGTTCTAGATCATATATTTCTAACTGAAGCCTGCCCTGATTGTTCTCAATTAGATTACTGCTGAGCAGCGAACGCTTAGGTTGATGACAGTGGGCCAGGCTGCGCTTCACGGACTTGTTTTTTTATAGGAATAATGAGGTTAAGTCATTGCTAGGATCTTTTGTCTTTCTGTGGTGCAGAACATTCAAGGGGGGACACAGACCATAAGTGCCGAACCGGTAGGATATATCCTGAATGGGCAGCCCATCACCGTGCTGCCTGGTGGTAAGTAGCTAACCATTAGACATGTCTGTTCTTGTTATCTTATCAATGTCCTGATAGATAATCCAAGTATTTCACTGCCCACCGGAAACCTAGAAGTAACCACCTTTTCAGTGGGATCCAGAGAAATGTGACAGGGAGTGTTTTGTGTTCTGTAATTGTGTCATGCAAACTTTGGGTCAAAAAAGAAAGGATATATTTCTTCCTGTGGGAAGTGATTTGTAAAGTGCAAATAGACAATAGCTATGTTTCCATTATTATTCCAGTGATTTAAATGTTTTTGTCTACATTTAGAAAGTTTGCATAGAAATAGATGCAACAATTGCATGCTACAGTGCATTTCCATTAAACTGTCTTGTGTCGATTTAAAAACGGCTGGATGTAACAATGTCACACCTCGCAAAAACCTTGTGTCAAATAAAAATGTAAGTGGTTCATAAATTGGCAACTGGCTGCATGCCCTCCCACCCGTCCGTTTCATGTCTTAGGTAGGCTGCAAAAGCCAGCATGGGTAGAATTTCAAGAATTGACTAATATTTGCCATATTCTAATAATTGTTATATGCCAACATATCCTAACAGTCCGCGCCATGGTGAGACTTGCACTCCTGTAGATCTGACATAATTTGATGGTGAAACTTGCATCCAGCCAAGCAGAAAAACAAAGCGTAGCAATTTTAGGCATTCTTGAAAGTCAGGACAATCCTTGTCCTGCAAACAGTCAGCATTTCAAATTCAATGTGGAGTAGAGCTTTATAGATAACATCACATACCCCCGCATGCCATCAAAATGATTTGGCAATAATAATTTATTCAGTTTGAAAAAAGTAAAAATCCACCTCTGTCGCACAGTTAAAAATGTTGTCGACCATTTAGAACATTTCTCCTGTAGCTGCCGTCGCAATGTTATGTTTTTATGCGACATTGCTTTTGTCGAATAAACCTTCCTATTGTGAGCGAATCACTACTGTTTTTCCTCCAGGCCAGGGAACCCAGCTGCAGCTAGCGCCCCAGCAGGTCCCGTCTCAGCCCAAGGGCAAACCGTCCGCCAGCGGCTTCACCACAGTGCGGATCCCTGTCACCCTCACCATCCGCACCACTAACGGAGTCCAGACCATCAGCACTGTGGCCTCCAGCGGGGTCACCCTCTCATCCTCCCCCACGACCCTCCACACCACCGCTCCATCTGTCACAGGTAAGGAAGGCTCTATTCCTTGTGGGCCATCAGTCTCTCCACAAGTTGAACACAGGGATTTTAAGTTAAATTACAGTCTTAGCAAACCAATTATTGTCCGTAGGAATTTAAGTCTAATCTCAAAGGGTTGACTTTATTGTTAAAAAAAATCCACCTTCTGATTTCTGTTATGGATCATTGTCTTGGACACTAATCCTGGTGTGTGTGTGTTGTTTCAGCCAGTTTTTCAGGTGCAGCAGGAAGCCATGCTGTGAGACCCCTCACAATCTCACCCAGAGCACAACATCATCCGACCCCGCAACCAGCACCCAGCACTAACTGGTCCCCTGCTACCAGTGGTCCGAGCACGGCTCCCTCGCCTAGTGCACCCCTCAGAGGTTAGTAGTCTCCAGGAACACACAGCTTTCCTGTAACAGCTAACAGAAATAGGATGGTGTACTGCATACATCGTTCAGATATTACTACTGTGTAGCCTGTTGCTGTTTCACTACTCCAAACAAGAAATTGTCAATACTAATAGAATATCCTATTGAAGTCAAAGGTAATTTACTACTGACCAAGCCCCCCGTTGTGTACTGTGATTTGGCACATTAAATCGTTTTCATACCCAGTGTACTGGTGTTTATTTTGCAGTGAGTGCACCAGCCCCCGCCAGCCCCAAGATGTGCAAGCGCTGTGGATCAGAGTACAAATTGGTCAACGCCCTCCGGGGCTTCATGTGTGTAAGTGTGCCTTAGGTAGACTTTGTACTCTCTTTGGGAAATGGATATAACTTTTTAGTGGATGTTGACGTTCATATAGATATTATTAGCCCAGGCCCGACCGTGAAGGACTGTTGTGGAAAGCTCGTCCTTATGTGGCAAAATCCTCTGCTATTATGTCATCTTCTCTAGAAGCGTCCTGTGAAGTGTTAAACACTGATTATGGTAATGGATAGAGATGTATGAATATTGATATTTACCATACTGGTCCCTCTTCTAGCTCTGCAGCAAGCAGATCGCCCTGAGCCTGGATGCTATCAATGCCACGCTTTCCTCCAAATCTTCCAAGTCCTCCCAATCCACCGCCTCCTCTCCCACCTCCTCCTCTTTGTCCTTCTCCAAGACCTCCAAGGAGCTAATCACCACGCCGGTGCGACCGGTGTGTGTGCCCGAGGGTGGCAGCTCCGTCGTGGAGACCGACCAGCAGGGCAAGCTCATCATGCTGGTGGAAGACTTCTACTACGGCGTGGACAAGGGGCGCAACCTGAGTGGTGCACCAGTGGAGGAGCCGCCGGGCATCTTCAAGTGCGTCCACTGCAAAAAGACCCTGAAGACTAACATCAAGTGAGTGGATGTAGCGTGGGGAAACAGGAATTCATGTTCACGTTTTACTGAATTGACTGAAATCTTACCCTCTCACCCGCTTTGTCCTCCATCTTCCACTCCTCACTCTCTTCCAGGCTGATGAACCACATGCGTCACCACGTGGAGATGACGGCGCAGCAGAACGGCGATGTGGACACGCACACCGCCTGCCAGCACTGCTTCCGCAACTTGGCCACGCCCTTCCGCTTGCAGTGCCACGTGGAGAGCGTCCACAGCCAGTTGGAGTCCACCAGTAAGGACTAGCTAGCTCCCCACTCGCCCACCAACCATTCAGTCATACCACATACAGTCACTGTCGCTAAAACAAAGTGAATCTATCGGCACTTGCCGTCCCACCAAAATTCTCCCACGTAGTCAGAGCACATTATCAGCACTAGATGCTGATATATTGCCTTTTGGGGAATTGGGTGAATTTAACCCTTTGCCTATGATGGTCACGCCCACCGCGGAAATCAAAGGAACATAATCCCCATCAAAATCCTTCTGTTTAAACTCGAAATATCCCGTTTCCGATATCCAGTTTCCGATAATCAGTCTTGTTACGAAATCGTATGTAGCATCCGAATGATTTTGGCTACACACTAATAGGACCCCTCTGTTGAAAGCTGAGACTCTCCGGTTCCCGGTTAAATGAATGGAAGTGTATATGGAGATAGTTTAGTGCCTAAAATACATGTAAAAAAAAAAAAGAAACAATTGTTTCCTGATCTTTCTTATCTCTCAGATATTAGGACAGTCACTTCAGAACAAACTTCCTTTAGATTTCTTGTTGGACTATCTGTTCTTCCATGTAGTGAATCTGTTATTCAATATGTTTCTATTGGTTAATAGCAGTAATGCAAATGACATGTGTCATGTTCTTTTTTGATACCTTAAGGGGTCTTAAAATTCAAAACCAAATAGTTAAATGACCATCTTAAAACAAGTTCATGTAATAGTTTAGAATTTCATTGCCACTCTAGTAAGCAGTCACTCTTATTCAGTGACTTTTAATACGTGGCATACAACAAGAGGACTGAGCACTTACTCTCAGTCCTTTTTTCTGTTTATCACAGCTAAGTGTAAGATCTGCGAGTGGGCATACGAGAGCGAGCTTGCCTTCCTGCAGCACATGAAGAACACCCACAAACCGGGAGAGATGCCCTACATTTGCCAGGTAAACAGTGCCCACTTGGGGCCCGATTCAGACGTAGGAAATCGGTTCCTTTTTTGCGCATTTTGATTGAAGCACTTTTCAGTAGTTGGTATTCAGACTTACCATATGCAGGTGTGTAACGTTTTTTTTTAGTTGTGGCTTAAATTTGATTAAACTGCTAAAAACACTCCCGCTTGCTGGCCAACCATTTTTCATTCAAAGGGATTTCAGTACATTTATCGAAAGCCATCCCTTTAAATAAAATTAGAATTCTCTGCAGACTCAATATAATATATATCATGCGAAATGCAGCAAAATGCTTTATACCGGGTTATTTATTATTTGATTGCTGACATGCAAAACATTTTGGGACTATATCAAAAATGGTCTACTGAAACAAATAAAAATTAAAAATTGGTAGAGTTTTCCTTTAAGTTCATGGGGTTATTTATGTATTTTGCAAGTTATAGTTGTGCAATGTGATTGCTTAGAGAAAACCCTTAGAGAAAAGTGCATAAAGGAATTGCGTTCCATTGAAGCGCACTTAACTCTGATCTGAATCGGCCCCTTGTTCATTATTTATACTGTCTCTAAGTCCATATACACTCTCCGACCAGTTCATTAAGTACACCCATCTAGTACTAGGTCGGACCCCCATTTGCCTCCAGAACAGCCTGAACTTTTTGGATAATTATGCAAGGTGTCGGAAATGTTCCACAGGGATGTTGGTCCATGCTGACGAGATGGCATCACTGCAGATTGGACGGCGGTATATTCATGCTGCGAGCAGCCCATTCCATCCATCTCACCCCAAAGATGCTCTTTTGGGTTGAGGTCCAAGGACTGACCAGTCCACTCAAGTAAACTAAACTTGCTGTCTTAGCATAGTTACAAATAGAAATCAAACTGGATGGACATCAGAAATAGAGGAAGGACTAAGAACAAACGAGAGAACTATTGTAAAGTAGACTGTGTCTGTAGAATGTGTATAAGATGTATGGATTGAAGGTAGAAGCAGAAGTGTTTATTAGTTTACTTCAATTGGGGGATTGGCGGTAGGGTTTGCGGGGAATAATAATAAAGGTATATTCTTTAAAAAAGTATGTATGTCTATATAGGTATCTGTATGTACAGTGGGGTAAAAAAGTATTTAGTCAGCCACCAATTGTGCATGTTCTCCCACTTAAAAAGATGAGAGGCCTGTAATTTTCATCATAGGTACACTTCAACTATGACAGACAAAATGAGAAAAAAAATCCTGAATATCACATTGTAGGATTTTTAATTAATTAATTTGCCAATTATGGTGGAAAACAAGTATTTGGTCAATAACAAAAGTTTATCTCAATACTTTGTTATATACCCTTTGTTGGCAATGACAGAGGTCAAACGTTTTCTGTAAGTCTTCACAAGGTTTTCACACACTGTTGCTGGTATTTTGGCCCATTCCTCCATGCAGATCTTCTCTAGAGCAGTGATGTTTTGGGTCTGTTTCTGGGAAACACAGACTTTCAACTCCCTCCAAAGATTTTCTATGGGGTTGAGATCTGGAGACTGGCTAGGCCACTCTAGGACCTTGAAATGCTTCTTACGAAGCCACTCCTTCGTTGCACGGGCGGTGTGTTTGGAATCATTGTCATGCTGAAAGACCCAGCCACGTTTCATCTTCAATGCCCTTGCTGATGGAAGGAGGTTTTCACTCAAAATCTCACGATACATGGCCCCATTCATTCTTTCCTTTTACACGGATCAGTCGTCCTGGTCCCTTTGCAGAAAAACAGCCCCAAAGCACGATGTTTCCACCCCCATGCTTCACAGTAGGTATGGTGTTCTTTGGATGCAACTCAGCATTCTTTGTCCTCCAAACACGACGAGTTGAGTTTTTACCAAAAAGTTATATTTTGATTTCATCTGACCATATGACATTCTCCCAATCTTCTTCTGGATCATCCAAATGCTCTCTAGCAAACTTCAGACGGGCCTGGACATGTACTGGCTTAAGCAGGGGGACACGTCTGGCACTGCAAGATTTGAGTCCCTGGCGGCGTAGTGTGTTACTGATGGTAGGCTTTGTTACTTTGGTCCCAGCTCTCTGCAGGTCATTCACTAGGTCCCCCCGTGTGGTTCTGGGATTTTTGGTCACTGTTCTTGTGATCATTTTGACTCCACGGGGTGAGATCTTGCGTGGAGCCCCAGATCGAGGGAGATTATCAGTGGTCTTGTATGTCTTCCATTTCCTAATAATTGCTCCCACAGTTGATTTCTTCAAACCAAGCTGCTTACCTATTGCAGATTCAGTCTTCCCAGCCTGGTGCAGGTCTACAATTTTGTTTCTGGTGTCCTTTGACAGCTCTTTGGTCTTGGCCATAGTGGAGTTTGGAGTGTGACTGTTTGAGGTTGTGGACAGGTGTCTTTTATACTGATAACAAGTTCAAACAGGTGCCATTAATACAGGTAACGAGTGGAGGACAGAGAAGCCTCTTAAAGCAGAAGTTACAGGTCTGTGAGAGCCTATATTCTTGCTTGTTTGTAGGTGACCAAATACTAATTTTCCACCGTAATTTGCAAATAAATTCATAAATTCTACAATGTGATTTTCTGGATTTTTTTTTCTCTTCTCATTTTGTCTGTCATAGTTGAAGTGTACCTATGATGAAAACTACAGTCCTCTCATCTTTTTTAAGTGGGAGAACTTGCACAATTGGTGGCTGACTAAATATTTTTTTCCCCTACTATATATATGTGTATATATATGCATGCGTGTATGGATATATATATTTACCAAAATAATATGGGGGATTGGAAATGATGCAGACAATTACATTGGAAGCAACATTCTTTCTGCAATATTAAGCTGATCCACCCTCTAGAAAAAAACAAAAACAAACTTGCTGTCTTGTTCCAGGTGATGTTTTTCCACAATTGTCCAGTGTTAGTGATCATGTGCCCACTGGAGCCACTTCTTGTTTTTAGCTGATAGGAGTGGAACCCAGTGTGGTTGTCTGCTGCAAAAGCCCATCCTTGATGAGTTGTGCATTCCGAGATGCCGTTCTGCATACCACTGTTTTACTGCACCATTATTTGCCTGTTTGTGGTCTGCCTGTTAGCTTACACAAAAGCCCCGGATGGCCGCCATTTCTGAGATATTGGATCCTGGCACCGATGGTAAAACCACGCTCCGTCGCTTCGGTCACTCGTTTTGCCCATTCCAAAGTAAAACTGAACAATAAAGGAATGCCCTGATGTTTGTCTGCTTGCAAGCCACGTGACTCACTGTCTGTATGAGCGATCCATTTTCATGAACGGGGGGGGGGGTCGAATAAACTGTCCGGTCAGTGCATTTCTACGCAATGTCCTGTCGAGGGGAAAAGCTCACTATATCAACATGTAATGTCTCCTAATGCAATTCACCCCTCCCTCTTCTCTCTCCTTTGTGAAGGTGTGCGACTACCGCTCGTCCCTGTATGTGGACGTTTTTGCCCACTTCCGTGAGTTCCACAACGGCACGGCCAATCTGCTGTGCCCCTACTGCCTCAGGGTGTTCCGCTCCAGCAACAACTACCAGAACCACTACAGCCGCCACCAGGTAAACCCAATGAGGCAATATGCCACATCAGATACATGTGGTACATCTATGGCCATTGGCAGCCAGTCTATTCCACTCCACCCATTTTCCTATGTGTTTGTGTGCAGAAAAAAAAAGTGTTTAAATGCGACCGGTGCCGGCTTCAATTCCTCTTCGCCAAGGACCGGGCAGAGCACAAGGTGCAGTACCACAAGACCCACCTCAAGCCACGGCAGCTGGAGGGCCTGAAGCCTGGTACCAAGGTTTGTCTGTGTGTGTGTGCGATATTTTGAATTTGTGTGTGTGTTTTATTTATATATATATATATATTACTGCCCCAAAAAATTAAGGGAACACGTAAACAACACAATGTAACTCCAAGTCAATCACACTTCTGTGAAATCAAACGGTCCACTTAGAAAGCAACACTGATTGACAATAAATTTCACATGCTGTTGTGCAACTGGAATAGACAACAGGTGGAAATTATAGGCAATTAGCAAGACACCCCGAATAAAGGAGTGGTTCTGCAGGTGGGGACCGCAGACCACTTCTCAGTTCCTATGTTTCCTGGCTGATGTTTTGGTCACTTTTGAATGCAGGCGGTGCTTTCACTCTAGTGGTAGCATGAGATGGAGTCTACAAGCCACACAAGTGGCTCAGGTAGTGCAGCTCATCCAGGATCCAGGAAACACACACACATGCATGAGTGATTGCTAGGGTGTGATATTCTGAATTTTTGTGTGTGATAGACCAAAAAATACATATTTTTGTCTCTTCTCCGTGATTCGAAAGTATATACCGTAATTTCCGGACTATAAACCGCTACTTTATTCCCACGCTTTGAACCTCGCGGTTTATACAATTACGTGGCTAATTTATGGATTTTTCCCGCTTTCACAAGATTCATGCCGCCAAAAAACTGAGCACCGTCACATAATGTGACGTAAAATCGAGCGCGCTCAAACTTCCCATCATTCTGATTACGGTAGTCATTTTGTCACCCTCATCATGGCAAAGACACGGAGAAATGCATATGATGCAGCTTTCAAGTTGAAGGCGACCGATCTGGCTGTTGGAAAAGGAAAGAGAGCTGCTGCACGGGAGCTTGGCCTTAATGAGTCGATGATAAGACGTTGGAAACAGCAGCGTGAGGAACTGACTCAGTGCAAAAAGACAACAAAAGCGTTCAGAGGGAAGAAAAGCAGATGGCCCAAAGTATTTGCAGCCACTCGACATCAGTGTAAATCGTGCATTTAAGGTGGCGCTCCTTGTTCAGTGGGAGTCTTGGATGACAAGTGGGGAGAAATCCTTCACTAAAACGGGCTTCATGCGAAGAGCAACTTATGGTCAAGTCTGCCAGTGGGTCCTGACAGCGTGGAGCATTGTCAAAAAATCTACTATCATCAACGGGTTTCGAAAGGCTGGACTGCTGCGTGTTGAAGGGGCAGCATGAGCTCAGCGGGGTATTTGCCTCCGGATGAAAGTGACGAGAGCGACAATGAAAACGATCCAACATCGGATGAAGCAATTCTGAGGCTATTCATCTCCGACACCGAAGGAGATGACTTCAGTGGTTTCAGTGCACAGGAGGATGAAGATAGTGACCAAGTACATTTGTTTCAATGTACCGGTAGGCACCTGCGGCTTATAGACATGTGCGGCGTATTTATGTACAAAATACATATTTTTTTAATAATTCAGTGCGTGCGGTTTATATTCAGGTGCGCTTAATAGTCCAGCAATTACGGTAGTGGTGTGAATGTTATGCATTTTCCCTGTGCATTATGGGAATATTAGTCGTGTATATTAAGTGGTCTAAGAATATTTCTGTGTTCCAGGTGACTATCCGGGCCTACGCGCTGCAGGGCAAGCAGTACTACTATCAGGAGTCTTCAGGCCGAGGAGACCCCCGACCCTCCAAAGTGATTGATGTTCCGTCTGCTCCCCAAAAACCAGAGCCCAAGAAGAAGCCTGTTGAGAGCCTGATGAAGCTGCTCACTAAGTTCCAGATGAGGTAGAGGGTTGATGTTTTTCCCCCTGATTGTATTGGAACGAAATGGAATTGACGCCAAGCTTTATTCAGACTCGATTGAGTTTATCGTTTAGCTGTGCCGTATAGCAAAATTGTTGACCATTTTATCATTTGGAGCAGTTGTCTAGGATGATGCGGCTAGAAATTGAATATCAAAAATGGATAAGCTTGACATTCCATCGCTGTGCACCATGGGTAACCTGTCTCTGCCTTCCTTCCCCACAGTGCATCGCCGGCCCAGCAGAACTGCATGGAGTGCACCTTTAAGATTCCCGACTTTGCCAACCACTTCCCCAGCTACGTCCACTGCTCCTTGTGTCGCTACTGCACCTGCTGCTCCCGAGCTTACGCCAACCACATGATCAAGTGAGTGACATTGTTCAACTGAAGATTCCCGAAATGTTGGTTTGGAGAAAAGGTGTATGACACATGTTTTCTGTCTCTCTTCGCAGTAACCACGTGACTCACAAGAGCACCACCCAATATCTGGCCATGTACGAGTCATACTCAAGGTAACAATCATTTCCTCAATTTTTGGGGGGCAGTGTTTAATTGAATGTAGTGTTCTTTTAAAATACTGATTGCTCAAAACCCTCGTGGTCCCATTTCAGAATGGATGAGATGAGGTGCACGTCATGTAACTACAGAACCAAGGTGGGTGATATGATGGCCAACCACCTGGTGGATCACCCAGACCATGATGCTGCAAGCTTCAGCAAGCTGGAGGTGGAAGGTTATTACGTTTTGAGTTCCACCTTCTGATATTGAACCATCTTTGTAAAAGGTCAATCCTTCCTATATGGCAACCTTTTTGTTGATTTTTCTTTCTCTCATTCAGATGTGTCCGAGAAGGCTTCTCAAAGGTATTTAATATCCTCTTTATATAATGAGTGAAATAACTTAGTAGGACAGAATTGAGCTGGCTCTCAAGTTGAAGCCTAGTTACAATTTGGTTGCACTGTGACACTCCATTGCTTCTTCATCAAATGTGTGTGTCATTGACTGAGCTTCCTGAAAACTAACATGTTTTTCTTTTCCCCCTGTAGCATTGTTGTTCCAGAAATCAACCCAGGTCAAGGGGGGTATTTTGTGCCTATCCATCTGCTACCAGCTGGCAATAGTTCCACCCTGCTCTCGATCAAACCGCTCCTATCCTCCAAATCCAGCATGACCATCACGGTCCTTGGTCCCAATAAAAACATGCTCTCCACTGCCCCTGCTGCATCCAATGGTGTCTGGACAACCCCCAAGGTTGGTGGCTTGGGCCAAGGGATGGAGCCCCAGGCAGTGGGGTCCGAGGGGCTGAGCCACAGAGAGCTTTTCCACGAAGGAGAGGCCAGGATGGACAAATCCAGGAAAGAAGGATCAACCAAAATAACGGTGCACCATCTGAAGGTGATGCTCTATGCCCTGTGCAATGGCTTCTCCCAGGCATCCCTGCACTTTGGCACCCAGCCAGAGCTCATCCAGGCCTGGATGCTGCAGCAGGAGATCCGGCTCCTCCAGAAGGACTGGATCTGGAGCACGGACCGCATCGCAGAGTGGGTGATGTGCCAGCGGGAGCAGCAGCTGCCAGTCACAGAGGAAAACCTGCTCCAGACAGCCATGCATGCCTTGGAGGAGTCGCGCGAGATCGGTGAGTTCTACGAGTGGGCTGTGGACTTCATGCTCCGCCACAACCTCAGCCTGCAGGCCACCTGCTCGGCCAAGCACCCGCTGCCACGCAACGTCTACGAGAGCGTCCGCATCTTCACTCGCTTTATCTGCAAGCAAGTCAAAGATGTTGGTTTCCGGCCACCCTCCATCGGATGCATTGACGAGCTCTCTGTGTTCGTGGACCTGGATAAGCTCAAGACAGACCCCGAGGCGTTTCAGTTGATCGGCACCGGGGAGCCCCTGATAGAGGTGGTCCTAGCAGGGCTGGCCGACGGCACCATGCTGCCCACCATGGTGTTCCTCAAAGGCAACCCTCCACACCTCCCGAAGGCCATCCCGGACTCTGTCTTCCTGGAGGCGCGCCCGCAAGGATTTACGGACAACGAGCGGCTCCAATTGTGGCTCTCTAAGGTGTGGCAGAAGCATGTGAACCCCCAGGCAGGGGGAAAAGGTCTGCTGATCATGGACACCCACCACGGCCACCTGGCTGACGACTTCCTGGCTGCCCTCAACAGCAGCAACACCCTGCCGGCGGTGATCCCCATCGGCTGCTCATGCCGCCTGCAGCCCCTGGAGCTGTGCGTGGCGCCTGTTATGAAGGAGTTTCTACAGGCCCGCTGGTGTGCCATGCACACCCAGAATGAAGGAGCTGTGACTCTGGGGCCAGGTGACCTGGCCCTACTGCTGGTGGAGTGTCTAGGTGACGTGGTTTTGTGCTTGGCAACGCAGCCCCAGATCTTCCAGCAGTCCTTCATGATGGTTAGCACACCGCATAAGGAAGGAGAGAAAGGTCCGGCAGAACTGGTGCAGAGCCTGACCGAGGCTCTTGTCATGCTGGAGAAAACAAGGTCGAAGAGCGCTGAAGTGCTAATAAAGGACAATGGGGTGAGCTCGGACATTATGTCGGCGTACACCTTGCCCTCGCCGCCACCCAACCCGCAAGCACGTGTTTGAGACGGACAACGATCTGGAGTCTTTTCATGGTTTTGAGGAAACTGATTGTTGATCATTGGCGGACCGACACTACAGACTTGGTTTGAAAGTGTCAAAAGATCCAAGGGAATTGTGACATTTGAAGCAGAGATGGGATAGCTCTGGAGAATGTACCGGACCCATTAAACTGTGCACATGCTTGTTCCTTTCACTTGGGAAGGTGATGCAACTTTCAAATGTTTTTGTACATTTTCTATGACAAGCTGCTGTGTCTCACGTGTAACCCTATAAGGTTCAACAATGACTAATACAACCTGTCTGTTATAGGAATTAAATTCCTCTGTTCATTAACCAATTCACTTGTGACAAAGCAAAATACTTTGTCCACTTAAGAATTTGTAAGGTTCTTATTTTTTATAAAATTAGTTTATATACCACACATGTCATGTCTTACAAAAATGTCCCTCCTGTATCATGACAAAGCTGCTTTTCAATTCAATTCCAACACATACGCAATGTGTATCTTCTGCTACCATGTTACAGAATCTACTGCACGCCCAACGGTTTCTCCCCTCCCTGGTTGGAGACCAGACATCTTTACTGTTAGTTTCACTGTGATCACGAGTTGTCTGTTGACCCTTCCTCTTGGCCTATGTACCAACATTCTTTAACAGACCACTCCGTGAATTATAACTTGACGCCAAATGTATACATTATTTAGTCATTATTGATAAAAAAAATCCTTCACTGTCTTATACAATTAAAGTCTCTTCCTGTCAACACACTCTGTAAATAACTTATACTCTAATTTCTTATCAGTGAGATCAGAATGTCACTTCTAGTAGGGAATGTTTGATATTCTATTAACTCAAATGTATGTAGAAATGGTGTCAAAGCTCTGACATCTTCCAATCTACTTTATTTATAAAGCTGTGATGGATTTAGCTAAGACAAACAGCCCATCATTTGGCCATCGTTTCTATTTATTGAAAGCAATGTCTAATGAGAAATGACCTCAGACCAGCCACGCCGTTCACAGGAAATCTCAGATCATGCCTTAGGATGGAATCCAAGAGATGGCAGTCTACCTCTCAGGTTTCTCTTATTTTCTTCACCTGAACGATTAACAATTTTTTAAAATATGAAATAAAGTGTTGGCTCTGCTTTAATAGTGGGTTTCCCTTTGTGGTATTAACAGCATATAGTCTGGTGCAGTTCTGTATTGTTTAACATGGAAACAGACTAGATTTGCTCTTGACACAGGGTCCTTACCCCTGATGTGGATAAATCTGGGTATTACAGAAGTCCAAAGATGTAATTTCTTCCCATGAATGTTTGCCCGCAGCTCTGCTTGTGGACCTTTCCAATTACAGTATATTAATAATCTCAATTTCACCAGATTTAATTTAAGCCTGACTGTCATTCAAGTTTAAATAACTCACCCATTCAGAAGTTTACAACATTTATTTTTCATATTACAAAGGGGGGTAAATTTGTTACATAGCAGTCCTATCAAAGCGGTAACATTGTAGAATGGACAGACCAATAGTGTGGCTTAACGTACAGTCCTTATCGTCATCATTCAAACCCACTGCAAAAGAAAATGTACATTATTACATTGTCATATTAAATAGAACAGGCACATGCTGTGTGAAATATTCCACAAGCTCTACGTAGTTCAAATAAAATGCTATGATCAATTTAGGACAAAGAAATTACAATTTTCCTGAAGTGATAATACAATGCCAACTCTATGGACCTTTGACACTTCTGACTGGACAGTCGAAACAAGTTATGTGGCTATAACTTACCTGACCATGTGGGCAATTTCCCAGTTGGTCTCACAGGACATGGGGCCAACAATCTCCACGCCTTCTTTTGTCACAATGGCAATTTCATGCTATAAATAGACAAACTAACGTCACAAATAGCTACGAGACTGGTAGCTTCAAAAGAGAAACATTGACATTCCCAATGTGCTGTAGAAAATAACATTAAATTCTGGACAGTTCCCGAGACTAACGACTCACCCTGTTGTAGGAGCGAGCGTCGCGATAGTATAGCACCTTGAGGCAGCGCTCAATCAGAGCCCGGGCCTCATCCTTCGTGATCTCTACCTTGTTCTCTACCACCTCCCTCATCAGGGGCTGCATGGACACAAAGAATAACCGTACACTAAACAAACCCAGACATACTGCAAGGTTCTGTGTCGAACTTCCAACTGTGGAACATCCATTTTTACATACAGTATCAACATGAGGTAACATCTTAATTTTATGCAGAAGCATCATGCAGTATAGATTACTTCCAATTATATTCATACAATTTCTTGTCCCAGAAAGGGTTGCCACTATTTCAATATGAACTAGTGTAGCTCAGCTCTACAACTTGGAAAAGGAATTACAACTTCAGCCAATCTTTCAAATAGAAACTATGGCATCTTATCTTTCAATTGCTAAAGATAAGTTATAAACTATGAAACGTATAGAAGTTAATACTGCCACACAGTAGCAGTCCCCTTGTGTTTATTAGCTCATTTGTCCTCTCACCTGGGCCAGGTAAGCGCCAAACCCTGTAGCCACTGTAGGTGCCTCATAGGCCACACCCAGCTTGTCCACGTAGCCCAGGAAGCTAGAGAAAAATACAAGTTATTAATATATTTTGTTGTAGCTAGCTACTATAATTATTTATAGCTGCAGATCCCCAGTCAGTTTGATGTTAACTTCGAGACCAGGGTAGGAGGTTTGTTAAAGGCAAAAACTAACCAGGATCATGGTTAAAATAGTCTAACATGACAACGGGCACTCCCACATTTCTAAGCAATTTTAACAGCTCCACCTCTTGGCATGAACTCTGATAAGGACAACAAAAAAAATGACTAGTTGAAGATGCTGAAAACTCAAGCCACCTCTCGTCATTGTAGAATCCACCGATGACCACAGTGTTCCACAGTGGGTTCATCTTGCTGCGGCGGTTGTACATTACCCGCGTCAACCAGGAGTGGATGGCTTTTGGGCTGTAGCTGTGGCCGTCACCTAGGAGCTCCTCATCGATCCTGGGACACAACCAGAGAGATATGATCACTGGTGGTACTCAGGGAGATAACCAAGCAAAGGAAACAATGCCAGAAATCATTCAAACAAAGCAGCCCCTCTAGAATATTTCTCAGTCTCTTCCCCACCTTTAAGATATCTTTAATGCTTCTAGAAAAATTGCAGGACACAAGATCAATTGGTGAAAGTCTGCATTACTACCACTGAACAATAACCCAGTCGTCCCTTCCTATATATCCCCCAGTAGTCCAATGTTTTATACATTGTCTGAATGTATCCTTCCTTGCTAAATATTGTACTGACATTTTAATAAAAAGAATTTAGAAGATGTAGAAACAGATGGACTACATCTTACAATCACATTTCAGTGGTTGAACATTTAATATACATTTTTTCCCCCAGTTTCAACACCACTTGGAGATTGAAATAAAAATGTACTCCTTAAACTCCATGTATCTGGAGGAACAAAACAAAAAAAATCCATATTACAGAGACAAAAGACCTCAGGTGGAATAAGCCTCCCAAACTTCCAGGGGTACCATTGGTCATTTGCTCTGCATTCACCTGCTACTTGGCTAAATACAGAAGCTTCCTTGTCATGGTATGCAATTTTCAAGTTGACCTGCACAGATTACAAGTGTTCCTCTGAAACAATCTAAAATTCAGATTTGGCCCTATTATTTCTCTCTCCATTTGCATAATCACACCCAACTCCAACCGGTACCTCCAATTGCACCATCCCTACGGTGAAGTGTGGTGGCAACGTCATGCTGTGGGATGTTTTTCGGTGGCAGGGACTGGGAGACTAGTCAGGATCAAGGGAAAGATGAACGGAACAAAGTACAGAGAGATCCTTGATAAAAAATACCTGCTCCAGAGCACTCAGGACCTCAGACTGGGACAAAGTTTCACCTTCCAACAGGACAACGACCCTACGCACACAGCCAAGACGATGCAGGAGTGGCTTCAGGACAAGTCTCTGAATATCCTTGAGTGGCCCAGCCAGAGCCCGGACTTGAACCCGGGGTGGCAGCGTAGCCTAGTGGTTAGAGCGTTGTACTAGTAACCGAAAGGTTGAAAGTTCAAATCCCTGAGCTGACAAGGTACAAATAGTTCAGCCCCTGAACAAGGCAGTTAACCCACTGTTCCTAGGCCGTCATTGAAAATAAGAATTTGTTCTTAATTAACTGACTTGCCTAGTTAAATAAAGGTAAAATAAAAAATAAAAAATTAGACCTGTTCGAACATCTCTGGAGAGATCTGCAGAGAAGTATTTGGGGAGTTTTTACCATTCAATGTGCCAAGTTTGTAGCGTCATACCCAAGAAGACCCGAGGCTGTAATCACTGCCAAAGGTGCATCAACATAGTATTGAGTAAAGGGTCTGAATACTTACATAGATGAGATATTTCAGGTTTTTTTTCCAGTCTAAAAACCTGTTTTTGCCTAGTTACATATTTTGGACAAGGCTGTAATGTAAAAAAAAAAGTGGAAAGTCAAGGGGTCTGAATAGTTTCCGAATGCACTATAGGTAGCACAGGTGACCAGGAAGGATTAGCACAGGTGACCAGGAAGGATTAGCACAGGTGACCAGGAAGGATTAGCACAGGTGACCAGGAAGGATTAGCACAGGTGACCAGGAAGGATTAGCACAGGTGACCAGGAAGGATTAGCACAGGTGACCAGGAAGGATTAGCACAGGTGACCAGGAAGGATTTAGCACAGGTGACCAGGAAGGATTAGCACAGGTGACCAGGAAGGATTAGCACAGGTGACCAGGAAGGATTAGCACAGGTGACCAGGAAGGATTAGCACAGGTGACCAGGAAGGATTAGCACAGGCGAGTGAACAAGGCATACAGTTCTTACGGTATCACAGATACAGCTTATAGAATGCATCTCTCTGCACCTTCTGTATAGGAATGTGTATTGGAGCTATTTATATTTCATATGTGCAATAAAATGGGAACTTCACCCGAAAAGTTTAACGTTTGTAAAGCTGATTCTTGTGGACGTGTTATGGACGGCTCTCTCCTGTGCCAGTAACTTTTCATAGGGAATCGCCACTACATATACTATGAACTACTCTATTTGCTGTGTATTTGCTATACATGTGCCTTGGTCCATGATTGTGAATGGGAATATTCACCATGTATTGGGCTCCTGAGTGGCACAGCGGTCTAAGGCACTACATCTCAGTGCTTGAGGCAGCACTACAGACAATCTGGCTTGAATCCAGGCTGTATCACAATCGGCCGTGATTGGGAGTCCCATAGGGTGGTGCACAACTGGCCCCAATGTCGTCTGGGTTTGTCCAGTGTTGGCCGTCATTGTAAATACTAATTTGTTCTTAACTGACTTGCCTAGTTAAATAAAGGAATAAAAAAAGATTTAGTTTTCTGAAAGAAACCTTAAACTTACACCATCTGTTCGATGATCTGCTTCATGTACTGGTAGTCTGCGTAGTCGCCGGAGGCACCCAGGATGGTGCTGTCGTTCACTTTCATGAGTCGAGAGATGTTACGGAACCGTGCTAGGGAACCATAGGAGCCCAGCATATCAGCTGCGATTATGACGCCACCTGTAAACTTCACTCCCAGTACTGATGTTCCCGTCACCATGGGGTTTCTTGAGTTCAGGGTGGGAAAAATGTGAAAGTTTGTCATGAGTAAGTCTTATTAGCTAACGTTACACTACAATGCAATACAAAGCGATGCATGCTGAACTGCTGGACGTTTATTTAGACTCGTGCATATATAATGAAACCAGGCCGGGAGTAAGGACTAGTTAAATAATATGCTTCAATAGTATCCTTTATTGTGGTGAGTTTTGTTAGCTAAGCATTAACTACCATAATTACACTATGATTAGGTAGCCAACTAGCGAGGCATAGATGGGCAATTTATCATCAGCCAATTTGTTGGAAATAGAATAAGAAATCCCGAGAGCATATCAAGTTTAGTTAGATAACGTTACCTAGCTAGCGTTAGTAGCCCAACATAACTAGCTAGAGTAGCTCCATCGGCTTACTCCACCATGATGATGCAGCTTACCGAGGAAATCGAAAGCGTGAGGACATTATTAGGGATCTCTACTCAAATTACTCCAAATTATTCGCTTACAGCGTGTGTTTGATAGGTCCGCATCCTGGGGTTAGACTACTGCCTGGAAATGAATAAAATTGTCCGGGTTTTGGTCCATTCTCCCAGAAATTGAGTTTCAACCCGCTTGGATCCATGTTGCAAATTTGCGGATGTGACGACAAAACCTTGTTTTGTGTTCTGCTGCAAAGAATATGGAATTGTGGGAAACAGGAGGCAGACAATTTTAACTGAAGCACAAAATTACATTTCTTATTTCTAACCACATGTAAACGTTTAGCAGTAGCATAATCAATACAACAAGAAACTCAACAATAGCTGTATTGGTTTTATTATAAATGTTCGATGATTTAGTCCAAATGAAAGAAGTATAAACAGAGTGGAGTTCAATTGTACTGAATGCTGGTAGAATGTCAAGTTTACATATGGTGCGTTCGTAAATTCACTCTGGAGTGCCAGATTGCACTGGTCTGGGCGTTCGTAAATTCTGAGCATTCAGCTCTCGGAGCATTCAGAGCGCACATTGGACGGGGAGTAGAGTTGATTCGAGTGTTTTGACCTCACAACAGCTGTCAAGCACCCAAGCTACAGTTAGCTAGCTTGCTATCTACTTCCAGACATAAATGAGAGAACACCTCACTCTGACCATTTTCATCGACCTAGCAGAGCTGGTTAGGCAGTGTTCATGTTATCCTGAGCGTTGGTGACTGTAACTGTGCAACAATTTCATTACGCTTTTATCCCGAAGTTTACTGACCCTGGCCATTTTCAACGGGTGTTGGGTGTTCGTAAATTCATCAGTGCGCTCTGGCAAAAATAATAATTTGTTCTTAACTGACTTACGTAGTTAAATAAAGGTTAAATAAAATAAATAAACACTCAGTCGAGAGTGCTTTTAAAACGGATAACCAGAGCGAATTTACGAACGCACCCGTAGTAAACTGATTCTGAAAATCCGCCCCAATAGGAAATAACATATTCACATACGTGTAAACCAATCAAGTTTCTGTCACTAGGCAGAATATTGCCAGACGAGCCATCAGCTCAGTTACTGGGCAGACCAGTCATAACGCCTCCTATCATAATAATCTTTAGCAAGAAAATAAAGCAATTGAACCAATAGAATGTAAGTTGCACTTGGTATCTGAGTAGAATTAGAACAATCCACCAATTGGAATTGACGTTTGCTTTGTAGTCAGGCAGACATAACATAGTTGTCCAATCACAAAAAATTCAGAAAGGGGATTTTTGCTGTAGCTTTGGCTCAGGTACTTTCTTTTTCTTTTATAAAATAAATACTTAAATAGGTTTTTATCATATATATCACAGAATAGTATGTGCAATTTAAAGATTACTTTGATATATTGTTGAAAAAGTTTGAATTCTGTTACAATTCATGTTTCAAAAGATGTTTCAATGCTTGCTAATGTTAGCATTTAAAGCTAGCCCAGCTAGCTAGCTATTAAGCTTAGCTAACGTTAGTCACTTGCTAAGATTAAATAACAGCATTCAGTGAATCTACAAGTGTTAAATGCCTGTCGAATTTGTTTTGTTATCTATGTTATATGTGCATTTAAATCCCCAGAAAACTGACAACCAGTGTGTTGCTAGCTAGCCACAGTGAATTGAAACATGTTGTGTCGATAAACCCAAAAAGCGGGAAGTATGCAAATTGTGGAATTGCATATGCCGAGACATGAAAAATACATTGTTAACGGTCTCAAATAATTAAAGTTGGTAGGTAGCTAGCTAAGAAGGCGAAGCGAATAGCTCCCAACGCTAATGAGATAAAGACCCGTCATGGCTGGTAGTGTTACTCCAAAACCATGCCTCTTATAGTATTTCGGCACCGTGCTACTGTCGTGACAGCCTGGTGAGCCAGCTTCACAGCGGCTGCACTCTGTCATTGCTCAATGCGCCATTGCATTATGCCTGTCAAGCTTTATAATACTGAACACTTCTGTTTTAATTATCCTACTTAATCGCCCCATTGTCATGTTTTGGAAACGCAGACAGCATCGTGCATGTTTTACTCCCATTTGTTATTATTATTCCAGACACCGATAGTGCGGTAGTGGGAGTGTCCCTGGCTGTTCAATTGACTGATGTGTTTTCTATTTTGGTGAAAGCCTTGTAGCTGTTGCACGCTTCATTGTACTAGATCTTGGCTATACAGTACACACCAGACTTTATCATAAAAAAATATATATAAAATGCAAATATTGATAGTACATTGAATATATTGACAGGAAAAAAATATTCTATTTCACTTTTGCAGTACAATCCATTATAAATAATCCTGAATTAATCGTGAATAACGATGAGAGAGAAAGTTACAGAGCGTCAAAGATCATACCCCCAGCCAAGACATGCTAACCTTTCCCCATTACCAATAACAGGAGAGGAGTACGATCTTTGGCCCTTTGTAACTTTCTCACTCATCGTTATTCACTATTAATTCGAGATTATCCGTAATCATGGTAGAATCCACATTAGGTTAATGTAGAAGTGTTTAGAAACATATTATATTCCAATTTACAATAAAGTGACTCCAAAATGACACTACATTATTTACCATTAATTGATATTGGGCACAAAAGTATCTGAAACACAACCAAAACGAAGTAGAAATACATCCAACAAGTTTGTGGTCACAAGCTTGATGTAGTCATTGCGTGCTATGAATATGGGACAAAATTCTAATCTTTTGACTACTTTATTTATAAGAATCTTTAGACGTGTCAGTAATTTTGACCCCTATCTTTTTGAGAGAAAAAAGTATTACTTGTTAAACAAAATCAAATCATATCAAATCAAAATGTATTAGTCACATATCTCTCTATTATGCTTGGGAATACTTTGGAACAGATTATTTGATCCATTGGTCAGAATATGCGGTTTTGATTGAACACCCTACTTCATTGCATTCCATTAAATCTTATAATTGAACCTGGCTGACACCTCCAGGGTGAAGAAAGTTTCTGATGAACTCCACCAACGGAGCGGAGCAGAGAACAGGCTTTGTGGAATTCAGCTCCAACTACATCGATTCGCCCAAGGTCAATACTTCAAAACATTTCAATTATGAAATGCTTACCTTGTACATATGTTTGTCCTCTGTAATTGCGTGTCTTTCTTTGTTTGCTGAAATCCATACTTTTTCAATATACGTTCATCAAAAACCGCCAACTTGTTCCTTGTTGAGATTCAATTGGCACATGCACACTTGCTCTGAGTTGCCATCTTAGTGCAACAGCGATGAGCAAACAGTCTGTGGTTGTATTTGACAAACATTTATTGAGAAAGTATGGATTTAAGCTGTTGGGTTCTAACTTGAAACATCCTTATTCATGTTACCATATTCGAACTGGGTGTATGGAAATCTACTGAGTGAGAAATGGGAGTGCAAAAAGTTTACATTCTATCAGAACATGTTATTGTTAAATCTCATGTATCCTTTGGAGAGGAGAAGGGCAACAGCCTGGTTTCAGTCACTGATAAGGTAGGACAGCCATGAGTTAGGGAGGAGTGAAGAATGTGGGCCGAGATGCATTGGCTATCCAGATGTCCAAGGAGGAGCCTCCACCTAGAAGGAGGGTATACATATATGGGCCTGTGTAAACATGTCTTTTCAGCTGTTTGACCCAATGGGTGAATAAACTTGGTTTGAGCTTTGACTGGTTGTCTGTTAGTTTTTCACTCTGTTTGTCAGAACCTAACAAAGCAAACAAAGGCACGCAACTCCAGAGGATAAACATAGGTAAATGGAAGCGTTGCATAATATTTTTACTTTTTTTATTGACTGTGGGCATGTTGTCTGAGCTGAATTCCACAAAGCATTGTCTCTGCTCCACTCTGTTGGTGGAATTTATCAGAAACTTCCTTCACCATGGATTTGAGTTTAGTCAGCTACATTGAACCCTGCCAACTCATATCAGTACTACCATCATCATAGTCAGGTATGATCCTCAAGTTTCACCTTCCTAAACAGCTGCTATTGTCAGTTTGCATTTAGATTTAAATTGAAGGCTTCTTCTTTTAAACCTTTATTTAACTAGGCAAGTCAGTTAAGAACAAATTCTTATTTTCAATGATAGCCTAGGAACAGTGCCTTGTTCAGGGGCAGAACAACAGATTGTCAGCTCGGGGATTTGATCTTGCAACCTTTCAGTTACTAGTCCAACACTCTAACCACTAGGCTACCTGCCTCCCTGGGCAGCATTGCTGTTCTTGGGCAGCTTATCAGATGAAAAATCACTAACATTGTGCATGTCCAATAACCAGCATTGTTGGATGTGGAGGGATATATTTTCCATCTTCAACTAAAACTAAAATGTACTTTTAAAATGTAAAATGACATGCCCCAGCCAAATTCCATAGTGCTTTGAACAGTTTTATCACATTTACCCCCCTCTCCTAATTTCAGAGGCCTCAGGGTGTGTTTGCCACCTCTGTGTGAGCAAACAATGACGGAGGACAGGTTGAAGGCAGACCCCTCCAAGCGGGAGGGTCTGGACTCAGGAGAGGGAGACACAGAGCCTAGCCTGCTGCTGCAGAAACTAAAGAGCAACATCTCGTAAGTCCCACCCCTCTGTCCACACAGCCACCTCTTAAATGATCAAAATGGACAATAAAGTATTGTGTCGTATCAGCACCCTCTCCAACATTGCCTGCTATTTATCTCATACAGCTAATCCATCAGTGTCATTAGAACGTCTTCAGAAATGTGTTTGTGTATAACTGTAATTGTTGTTTCTTTTTGTAGTAAGAATATACAGGGGAAAGTGGATGTTATCCTGGTGAGTGCCGAAACATCTTTGGTATTGTATTGTGTATGAATGGCCTTGTCTATGAATGGTTTAAGACACAGATTTTCCTATGTCTCTCCTACCCACAGCAAGATGTGCAGCGCTTCTCTGACAACGACAAACTCTACCTTTACCTCCAGCTGCCTTCTGGCCCCAGTCCAGGGGAGAAAAGGTGAGCATCATTATCATCAGCAATCACTCTGGGTCTAGCACTCTATGATTGTCCTCCTGGTGGGACATATTTGTGTCTCTTCAGATGACTGAAGAGGCTGATGTATGACCCACAAATCCCACTAAAGAGGCCAGTGTATGTGGCGGTAGTGGTTGATAATGGTTGATGTTTAGCCTCTCCTTTTGTTGTTGCCGCTTGTCCTCAGTGGCATGGTTGAGGTCTTTTTCATGTTGTGCAGCCCCACTGTGGATGGCCTTCCCTCATTTGTTTTATTTCTGTTCAGTCTGTTAGAGATGCAATAGGTGTCATGCAATCAAGCATTGAAGCAGTGCTCCATCCAGAGGGGGTGTACTGTACCTACCTACTGGTGGTTTAAGGTTTGTAGAGAGGGAGTTTTGATCTGGATGTTATTGTGTGCTTTTGAGATGCAAAGATTCTGCACAGATCAACAGATTTCAACAGACCATGCAGATCTATGCATCTCAAACATGCACACATCTCCAAATTCCACAAACTCTTTTTCTCAGTCTGGCAATGGCCCCGCTGGCACAACTTAGGCGGTGGTGTATTTCTGCATCGATGTCAGCTTTGGAGGACAGAACACTGCCAAGGTAAGGGAAGAGGTCCACGTTTCCAAGGGTGTTATTGTCAACATGTACACACAGAAACTCACGGAGCATACAAAGCTCAATAAAGGTCAGAGATGTACTACATCTGTTTGATAACCAGTGACCCAGTCACATTGACTTTTTCCCCAGTAACACTTAAAAATATGTATAAATGCTGTTATAAGTAGTTTATAAACTCTTAATTATTTAGTTAATAGTTTATCAATCGGTTAAAAATAGTTATGACACAATGATTGAAATTGTGTGATTGTTATTTTGGTGCATGTCAAAATGTGAGTGCACATTGATTATTATTATTGCCAGTTCCACAGTGCATGTTTGAGCTGGAATAAAACAGCAGCAACATGAACCGTGTGCTGGCTTTTCATCTTATTATTTGTTAACATGTTCTGGGGCTCTGAGAAGTGTGGGATGTGCATATCTTACATATAAAAAAGAAAATGTTCACCACCTTATCTATACTGAACAAAAATATGAAGGCAACATGTAAAGTCTTGGTCCCATGCTTCATGAGCTGAAATAAAAGATCCAAGAAATGTTCCCACGTGCAAATGCCACCAAGTTTTAGGCGGAGAGTGCAATGGGCATGCTGACTGCAGGAATGTCCACCAGAGTTGTTGCCAGATAATTGAATGTTCATTTTATAAGCTGCCTCCAACGTCATTTTAGAACATTTGGAAGTACGTCCAACCGGCCTCACAACCGCAGACCAGGTGTAACCACGCCAGCCCAGGACCTCGTCTGAGACCAGCAACCCTGACGGCTGATAAAACTGTAGGGTTTGCACAACCGAAGAATATCTGAACAAACTGTCAGAAACCATCTCAGGGAAGCTCATCTGCGTGTTCGTCGTCCTCATCAGGTTCTTGACCTGACAGAAGTTCGGTGTCGTATCCGACTTCAGTGGACAAATGCTCACTTTCAATGGTCATTGGCACGCTGGAGAAGTGTGCTCTCCACGGAAGAATCCCGGTTTCGACAATATTCCACAAGCCACAATCAACAGCCTGATTAACTCTATGTGAAGGAGATGTGTCACGCAGCATTAGACAAATGGTGGTCACACCAGATACTGACTGGTTTTCTAATCCATGCCCCTACCTTTTTTAAAAAGGTATCTGTGACCAACAGATGCACGTATGTATTCCCAGTCATGTGAAATTCATAAATTAGGGCCTAATGAATTGATTTAAATTGACTGATTTCCTTATATGAACTGTAACTCAGTAAAATCTCTGAAATTGTTGCATGTTGCGTTTTATATTTTTGTTCAGTGTAGTTTCAAAATGTCGACATTGAACTGTCACTTTTTTCCTCCACAAGAAAAATATATTGTTTTATCAGCAAAAGATGGCTGCTGAGATATACTGATAGCTTGGTTATGTTTGTCCTGAGCAGCAACAGCAGCAGCAGCAGCAGCAGCAGTGACCCCAGTTCCTTCAACACAGCTGACCAGCTGCACACCTGCAACTGGATCCGCAGCCACCTGGAGGAGCACGTAGACACCTGCCTGCCCAAGCAAGACGTCTACGAGACATACAAGTAAGTTATTGTAATGAGGCACAGCTGTGACTGTGAATTAGAAATGTACTTGTGAACCCGGACTATCTGGACATCAATAAGAAATACTCGTTTTTTGGTTTCCATTGTAAATGCTTTGCTACGGTGTGCCGTAATGAAATCGACACAGCTAATGTTATGATCTATTGCCCCGTAATAACCCAGGAGATACTGTGAAAACCTGCAGCACCGGCCTCTGAGTGCTGCCAACTTTGGGAAGATCATCCGTGACATCTTCCCCAACATCAAAGCCCGGAGGCTCGGTGGCAGGGGACAGTCTAAATATCCTTTTAGTCTGTCAGGAGGTTGTTTTGGGAGGCCCTTTAAGTATTTTAACACAATTTTACTTTTGCTTGCCACAACTGCATTGACACCTGCAAATTAAGTATTCAAGCGTCTCCCTGAATGCTAGATGCAATTCAGGGATTCACCTATACTTCAATGCATCCTATTTGCATCCTATTTTTATATTGTTGCACAATGTGGGAAATGTGGATAGAATGATGCCACCGAGTACGAAGGATCAAACAAGTATTACCATACCCTCTCCACTTATCAATAGGTTGTGGTTCCCCTTTCTGTTTCCAGTTCATCCTTAACTCCTCCGCTGACACGTATTGTTATAGTGGAATCCGTAGGAAGACAGTGCTAAACATGCCACTGTTGCCAAACCTGGACCTGAAAAATGACCCAGTACGTATGACTAGTCAACTGCACTTCCTGTTTATATGATAGGACACAACCATTGCTTTTGCTATAGTTGTGTGCAAAAATGACAGTCAATGGTGATTAAGACTATTCTTCCATATAGTCGGAGCTGACGGAGCTGGTGCAGACCTACAAGCAAGAGGTGACGGAGGCGGCTTGTGAGCTCATCTGTGATTGGGCCCAGAAGATCCTCAAACGTTCCTTTGACACAGTGGTCGAGATCGCCCGTTTTCTTGTGCAGGAGCACATCGTCAACCCACGCTGCAGCCAGGCTGAACTCGTCACTTCTGCCGCGATGGCAGGTGAGTCTCAGTTTCCTCATCTCCATTACACTGTGTTCAGTCATCTCCAATACCATCCGCAACCATCTCATGATTGGAATTTCTTGTAACCATCAGTCATTTTTCTTTGTGTCTCACAGGAGGACCTGCAAAGCCCCACAAGGTGATCAAGAAGAACCCAGTACCGTCAAAAGGAGGTGGGCCGGAAACAGAAGGGAGCAGCTCTGATGCTAAGGTAGAGCATCAACAATACCCTTTCAAAGACTAAATGCTAAGTACAGAAACATACTTCTCGAAGTTGTAATAATGAGCCATATCTACTACTCATATCGACTTTATGTAACACAATGATGTTGTTTCTCTCAGAGGGATAAAGAAGTTGGGGATCAGTCGTCGCCGGGGACACTGCAGTCCAGTGACAAGCCAACCAAAGGGGCGGAGTCAGTACGCCCGGGGGGTCGTGACCTGCAGGTGGAGGCTCTGATGAAGCACCTGCCCCGAATCCTGCCTCGCAGCTCCGTCCCGGATAAGTCCCAAGGCGGTGCCCTCCCCGTCATGATCCTCCCCCACACCGTCAGCCTATCCTACCCCGAAAAAGCCCCGCCGGTTACCATGGTGCCCGTGGCACCGACGTCGGTGGTGCAGAGGGCCCGTGCCGTGACCAAACGGGCCCTCGAGGCTCCGACTGCAACCAGCGGTGGCCCCGAGCCGGGAGGCACGCCGGCCAAACGGAAACGAGGACGACCCAGGAAGCCACGGCCAGAGGACACCACCTCTCCGCAACCGCCCCCTCCGTCCCTACCTTCAGTCAACCAAGCCCACATCATGAAGTCCCTCACTGGAGGGGTGATCCAGAAAGCCTGCTCGTCCTCCTCCTCTTCCCAGGTGGTGGAGGTCTTGTTCCAGGACCAGCATGCCGTGGTGCTCGGCCAGCTACATTCGGTAGCGGACTCTGGCAACCCAGAGCACCGGGGTGTGGTGCTCGAGACTGACCCACGGCCCCTGCTGCTGCTGCCAGGGACCAGCCACGCAAACCGGGACATGGGCAGGGCCATGGTAGAGGTCATCCAGAGGGCACCGAGACCCCCCACCACCAAGAACAACAACAACTCCCAGTCTATCCCCCAGCACCGCCTGCCCCTGCCCACTTTGCTGGAGGATCGAGGTGAGGTGGAGATCACCCTCACCCCCATGGAGCCTTCGAAAGATCTGCCGACCCCCACCACCCAGGCTAGCTCGGAGGGCCGCCCTGCGCCTGATGACAGCACTAAGGTTGAAAGACCCTAGCACTGGCCCTCCCAGTCCCGAACCTCACCCTCCTTGTCCCAGAGACTAGGGAGCACTAAGGGACTTTATACTACCCTCAGCATGAAGATAACCTCCCCCAATCATCTTCTGCTAGGTAGCAAGCTTCATCTGGCTCCACACAGTCCCTCTCCCATCTTACCGATTGGTGGAAATCCAAGATTGGCGGCACAGAGAGCCAAGAAGGGTTGATGAAGCCAAACCGCTACATACCCATGTTGACCTTCCATTAGCCCTTGCATTTGACAATGTAAAAAGGGCCGTTGCTGTGACTCTAACTGCATGTTTTTCTTTGTAATTGTGAGCGAAGATATAGACAAATGCGGCTCCATACTCCTGAGATTGGATTTCTTGTAGTTCTGATGACGAGGAGGGGCTATTTACGGGTTCGGACCATTCGAGGTTCTAAGTGCTACTCTCCCCGAGAGGAACTCCCCTCAAAGCGTTATTTTTTTTATATCTTTGGTTGTGTTATGTTGATGTTTGTAGTTGTGCTTTCAAATAGACTTCCAGAGTAAAGGCGTCCGCATGCTTCCCAGACTAAACAGTTCGGAAGAGTTTGGGCATATATTATGATGACATTTTGTGACGTTTCTGTTCATTTTGGACTGTTCGGGAACACCCCAAAAAATTCTAGAGGCAAGCCGAAGTCGGTAGCCGAAGTCGAAGTCGGTAGCCGAAGTAGCCGAAGTCGGTAGCCGAAGTCTACGCCCCTTCGTCAGTAATTGGTCAACAGTCGGGATTCTTCAATAAAGTCTTTGTTGTCATTTAACGAGAGACGACTCATTTTCATGCACATTACTTCATTGAGAAATACTGCAACAAACATCTTAGTTAGATGTAAAATTGCGCGACTAAGATCTTTGTCTAAATTAATGACAGATTTCTTGAGTTATCTTAGATTAATTCTGTCTATTTAGAGGAAGTGTATACTGGCTACGGCATCTCAAAATGGACAAACAGTACTATTGCTGGACACTCGTTGGGTTTGCCAAGCCAAGTGTGGCTAGTCGCCAACCAAACTGAAGCATGCTGACGCCTTAAGAAAGGAGAAGGCATGACACTGCTGGTGGAACTACATTTAAATGATGTCCCTGTCAGGCATCGGAACTGGATCTGCGACTGTATTCTAAAACATTGTGTGACAAGATTGTGAGTTTGCCCCCCTTCCCCAAAACCCCTAAACTGGAGTATGATGGAAAAGCAAGCACTTACCTGGGCGTAATTCCAATATTACAGCACTTCCTGTTAGCGACTTAGTGTAAATGACAAAACATTATAGACACCATATAGGCAAGACTATGACAAACAGTCGTTTAGGTTTGCCTTTTGCATTTTGAATTTACAGCACCTCGGACGAAAGCATTAAAGCACAAACCTGCGAGCCTAGTGTAAAACCTTGAGCGTGGCAAAGAGACTTAATGGAATATTAGAGCTGATTTAGTAAATAATTTAGCCTGATGCTAATGCTAATGTAGGTTGCCAAACCCTTTTTTATAAGTACCTGTATACACTCTAGTACTATAATATAATTTTCACAAATTCAAACTGTCTGACAGAGACAACTGTTGTTTAGCCACCATTGCCAAACGTTCAAACTCTGGCTTTGCCTAGGGGTGCATACATCTTATATGCATTACGTAGCAGTACATGATAATGTAAGATACTGATACCCTTCTCTCCAAATCCAGCATATCATCCAAAGTATGATCAACCTTAGGCTGGTTATGTGTTTTTTTTACACCTTCCATCCTTTGACAAGGGAAGATTTAAATTTGTAATCTCCAGCCTTAGCCCTTTTGGAATTAAATTAAAACAGATGTCAAGAATATTTGCACTGATATGAAGAAAGCAAAAAGGGAAGAGACTGTTAGTTAATAATAGTAATGATTACTAGAAATTATAAACTGGGTGGTTCGTGCACTGAATGCTGATTGGCTGAAAGCTGTGGTATATCAGACTGTATACCACAGGAATGACAAACCATTACGTTGGTAACCAGTTTATAATTTCAATAAGGCACATCGGGGGTTTATGTTTAAAGGCTGTGTTTAGACCCTCCCCGTTGCGTTGTGACCTTAGCGTTGTGACCTTAGCCGTTTTGGTCATACATCCCCTCGGGCCTTATTTCTTAATTAAACTATGATTAAAAACATGATTGTTATGCTTGAGGTCGTTTTGGAACAAGCAATGTTTAGCTTCATTTTTCAATGGTCATCAAATTTGACTGAATTGAGAATAAGCAGAACAGAATTATACTTTCTTATTATTTTTAATTTATTTTTTAATTTTACCTTTATTTAACAAGGCAAGTCAGTTAAGAACACATTCTTATTTTCAATGACGGCCTGTTCAGGGGCAGAACGACAGATTTGTACCTTGTCAGCTCGGGGGTTTGAACTCGCAACCTTCCAGTTACTAGTCCAACGCTCTAACCACTAGGCTACCCTGCCGTCCCTTCCTTCTGTAAACTATGGGCTTATGAAGAGACAAACTGGATGTAAATTCATGGTGCATGCATTTGGTGCTGTAATAGTGATGACTCAAAATTGTCTACACACTACACTATTTTCCCGGGAAAACAGGGATTCCCTATGTCTGTCTTCAAACCCTGTCGATTTTCTTCCCTGCCTGTATGTAGTACAGGGGTGATCAACCATAGACATACATGTGGCCAACCTTCTTGTAGGCAAGCTTTTGTCCCTGCTCTGTTCTTACATACCTGATTCTATTCGACTAATCAACTGCTCATTATTAGCTAAATCAGTTGTTAAAGTAGAGCTACAACGAAATCCTGCACACTTTGTAGCTCCCGGGTGAGGACGGTGTGCCGCCCCTGATCTAGTATATTCTATTGGTCTGTTAATTGTGTAATTACATGTACATGGTTATAGTAACTCACCTTATCCTCATTCATGACATTGGACTATGAGCTAGCAATGATCTCCTGAGTTGTATTCGTCAATAGACAGATCAAGTTAATATCAGTAAAAGAGGTAGGTTTGAATGACGACTACAGATTAACTGCAGGCCCAGGGGACTTACATTGGGAACCTCTTCCATAAATAAGTACATGTCCTTTAGTGTGCATTTAAATGAGTATTGCAGTAAGTGAATGAGTGAGTGGGAGAACTTTCACTGTGGAGCCACGGTGCTCAAAAGAAACGGGTCAGAGAATCAAAGATAAGGATCGGGATACGGGTAGCAGTGCCTTGACCTTAACTGCCGGTTAAACCACATCGTGACCGACCACGGTCAAGCTTTGCAGATGCTCTGTTGATGGTGGTAACTAACACTCTAAACTAGCCCGGCTAGCTATGTAGGGGTTAAGTAGCTTCATAGCTTTGCTTTGCAGTTTGTTTGAGTTCATGCAAATAAAAAGATAGCAAATTAGTAATTTTGTTAATATTGTTGTTTTATCAAATCTACGAAAACATTTTATCATATGTACTTTTGTTGATATACGTCTGTGAAGTTTCATGTATTGTACAGGTCACTTGATGTGCAGTTTTAACATGAATGTCTTTGAATTTCAAAGACACAGTTCAAAGAAACCTATCCATGCATGGTTTTATGTGACAGTGATTCTATTACTCTAAAATAAAAAATAAAAACACTGTTACTCATAGCTTAGAAACATGTAAAAACATCAAATGTATTGACTAAGGGGTTTATTAAAAATGGGATGTATTATCTGTTTCAGTTTACATGTATAATCTCCCAGGTTGTGTTTTGCACTTTATTCATACCGGAAGATTAAGTCATTTATAATTGGTGTACACATAAAAAACAGAATCCTGATTTGATAATTAAGTGTCACACCTTACATGTTCGTAATTTTATACATGCGACTCTGAATGCCCTTGTTTGAAATTGTTTCCAATTCGTTTTTTTGTAAATCATCGTCTCAGAGATTTTGTGACATTTACATCTATGCTTCCTTTAAAAAAACACAACTAAACAAAATGATGCCAACGACTAATGTGGTCCTTCTGTAGCTCAGTTGGTAGAGCATGGCGCTTGTAACGCCAGGGTAGTGGGTTCAATTCCCGGGACCACCCATACGTAGAATGTATGCACACATGACTGTAAGTCGCTTTGGATAAAAGCGTCTGCTAAATGGCATATATTATTATATTATTAATGTGAATATATTTTCCTATGCTGACTGTAATAAATGTTGTTAAAGCTAACTGGAGAGATGTTACACTAGGTGTTGATCGTTTCTGTGTCATTTTTTAACTCTTCTCTTGAAGTGGCAATAAGCAGTTGAAACAATAAGAAAGTGTCGTCTGTTTTGCTAAAAAAAAAGCTGAGGGATGGGGCTAGAGAAATGTAACCACTTCATAGACAGAGCTATGGATGCAAGGACTGACAATCCATGATATCACAATTATAGTTTTAGTCATGTTTTGAGGCTATACAGTGTATTTACTTTGGGAGTAAAACAAGCTTATATTTTGGGTTCTGAGGGGGTATGCGAGTTGAACTAAGCTCATGAGGCATTTATAACCCACTGGGCACAAATTGGTTGAATCAATGCTGTTTCCACTTCATTTAAATTACGTTGAACCAACATGGAATAGACGTTGATTTGACGTCTGTGCCCAGTGGGAAGCTATATTCTTCCAAGAATTAATGGGTACGTATAATTCATGTTCAAGAGGCCTTTGCTTTGAGCTCTTCCTAATCTCAGAACCCATATTAAGCTCTTCCAGACCAGATGCTATCACTGGAGAGTAAGGAGATTCTACAGTCATATGAATCAAATTCAGTCAATGATTGACAAGAGGTAAATCAATGATTGAACTGAAGTTTGCTCTGCCTGGCCACAGTGGCTAAGGGTCCCAAAATGTTAGTTTTTTTTCCTGCCAAAGTATTTTCAGAATTGCAGCCCTGAATTATGAAAGGCATGTTATGTAATTGTCTATTCATTTCCTTGTAGTTTGGGTACCACAATGCCCTTTCTGGTCCCAATGATCAACCAATTTACAGAAATTCACCCGTTTTACTGGTACCAGTGATTTTACTGTACCACAGTGGAGTAAAAGGGAAATGAGGGTTCAGGCCAAGGACTGGTGTCTCTTCCCACATTGGCCACCGGGTGGCATACTATGCGCATACCAGTGGAGGCTGGTGGGAAGAGGTATAGGAGGACAGGCTTTTTGTAATGGCTGGAACTGAATAAAAAAATGTGGTTTCCATATCTTTGATGTGTTTGATACGGTTCCATTTATTCCAATCCAGCCATTACAATGAGCACATCCTCCTATAGCTCCCCCCACCAGCCTCCACTGCCACATACATAAAATGAGTTAATACAAATATGAGCACATCCTCCTATAGCTCCTCCCACCGGACTCCACTGCCACATGCAAATTAACGCACAAGACAAATATAAAATCTTCCTGATACGCAGAGAGAAGTCACACAACTCAGTTGGGAAGATTCCAAAGACTCTTGATTTTATTCTAGGTTGAGTCTTGGAGAAAGTTGTGACATAGCAAGTTGATATTCGAATGTTATTTATTTCCAACATTGGTTATTCTGAGCTTTTCTTTTCAAATCACACAATGTAAAGTAGAGATCATAAACCATAATTTGGGTTTATGTATGTATGACTTTGGTATTGAACAGATAGGACCAATGACGCATCAAACGTTGGTTTCATGCCAAGGGATGTGTTCGCTCAGATTCTCTGCCCATTGATGTGATAACGCTGGCGTCAACACTTCTTTTAAATATTTTGAGGCGGATCCGTCAGCTGGAGGAAGGCATTTCTTTCGGAATTTGCGCAGCATTAGAATTGAGATTCGAGCTGGGGAGCTAGAGTCGTTCCAAATGGAATTACAAATCAAATGGATTGATTGAGACCCTAAAATTGACATTGTTTGTCAAGAAGGTAAGTTTGTTTTAATGTATTTAATTACCCAACGTTAGTGTTTCAACAACTAATATTTGTTGCTCCAGCTGGTCTGTTTAGTAAGGAATGTTTTCTCTTCCTGGGCGACGCAGTAACGTTAGCGAGCAAATCAGAGAAGCAAGCCTTTATTTGCTCTTTTTGAGTTTAGCAATATGAATGGATTTGTCTTTTTTTTTACAATTTTTTTTTTACGACGGGAGGTTGAAGCCAGTGATTTTGAAGAATCTAGCCTACTATTTATAGCATTCAGGATATTTTTAAGTGGTAGCTAGTTAGCAGAAGTGCTGGCCTATGGGGGCGGCTAGCCTGGTTCTCTCACGCAGCTAGCTAACGTTTGTGCCAAAAAATCCGGATATTGTGAGATATTGTTGAACTGGCCTTCTGTGAACATTAGCCGAACAATGTATGTACGACGGAGACGGGGCATTGAATACAGATAGGACGCTAATCATGCTCAGGTGTGCATTGGGCTGTGACGTGGATTTTGATTGTTTGATAGGTAACGTTAGCTACTTAGCTGCTGTGACTAATGACGATGGCGTTGTGGCACGCCTTGATAGCTAGTAAACCAGATTATTGCCTAAATTAAATCTCCATAGTAAATTATATTATAGTTGATTGGTTTCGCGTATTCCTCTCTGGCTATAGCCAACAACTGACTTTAAAGCGTAACCAGTTAACTATCGTCTATGTACTTAAAAAAAAAAAAAAAAAAAAAAAATATATATATAATGCCGGTTTAGGAGTCTAACATGACGGATGGTTACATTAGTTCACTGTTTTGAACTGCACGTGCCTCTTTGACACTTTGCCCAGGACGAGACGTCACACCAGTCCATCATTAACGCTCGAGAATTGACCCCTCTATCAGTTTTATGGAGATGTCATCATTCCTCCTAGTAAGGTAAATTGATTATTTGCCTTGTCATTTGTAACTGAAGAATATAGAATAATGCACTTTGTTCCCTTGGTTATGTCCAAGCAAACTGATTCACTTTCAGGTTTATCTTACAGTGCACCAAGCATTTGCAATACCAACCAGAGTATGTGAACGGAGCGTGCCCCAATCGACTGGAGCCCTGGGCGAGATTTCCAAAGCTTGGAGCGACGGCTCTCGCCCACTCCGATTTCGTTCCAGTAGCGCTCACTTCAGGGCATGCCCGGGTAGCATGCATTTGTAGTCTGCTTGTATACTGCTATAGCCCCTTGATTATGCTACTCGTCATGGAGTTCACTAAATATTTTCATAAAGAAACTGATGAAACACACAGGTCCAAAATCAAGTTGATTTACAAAGATAAGGACCAAGATGGTGAGCAGTGATGTGGTGTCCACAACGAAACAATCATTGTGGGGTCAGAAAATGCACATATCCCGAAAGCATGATGGTGTACTTGCTACTTGCACATGCTAAAATAAATAAATTAGATGGGTAGATGCCTAAGTGTGTCATTGTATCAAAGTATTTATAAACAAAAAATCAGACCTTAAAAGTTTACTTAATTTTTGTTATATTATCTATACATGTATTTTGGCCCAATAGCCATGGCATATTCCCGTTTTCTGTTTTGATTAGGTTATTTTGCCTAAACAAAACGTGTATGCATAGCTCTCTTTCTCTACCCACCTGGCAAGAATGTGGACAGGATATTCTCCGCTGCTGGCCTGCTGGCACCATCGCATGAGCCTGGCCTAACTTGTGTTTCAAAATAATTAATGCAACGACACTGAATAAAATAGCCTAAATAATAATTCATTTTCGTTCCTTAGGCTTCCTGGCTCCTAACCAATTTAGTGTTTATATGCTTTTTAATACGACATGTAGCCTATTTGAAATGACTGCTTCTTACATTCACCCTTTCATATTTATTCAAATAATTTTCATTCAAATCATATAGTTTGGTTTCATTATTTAAAAACCAAATGGTATGTCCAGGTAGTCACACAACTAGATGGGTGTTGGTTAAATTGTGATTTATTTTTTTAATGATTGGAGCGGCAGTTATTTTTTTCTCCATTTGCTCTAGGAACGTTTTTTTTTTTTTGCGGAGTGGTGGAATGCTGGAGCCGTGTGTAAGTACTGCTCCATGAGCGATGGACGTGATTTCCGACCACTCAACTCACTTACTCTGATACCAACCCATGTCCCCTAAAAGAAACACCAAAATGGTGTATAATCAGGATTGTGTTTTATCCAGACAAGATAGACCAAGTTCACTGCAAACATTACTTGTATTAGCTAGTGACAATGTGACATTTAGTTCAGGCATTGTATACCTACCTGCCCATCTGTGTTCAATCGAACACTGAATTTCAAGAGCACAAGTTTTAATGTCACATGCACAAGTAGAGTGAAATACCGTTCTTGTAAACTCTAAACCGAACAATGCAGTGCTCAATAACAATGTAATAGAACAAAACCACAAGAGAAATACAAAAAAGGACAGTTAGTATCAGGAAGTGCTGTCTACCGCATATGGACATGGAAGAGTAATTTAAAAGAATAAGCCAGCCACTTCTCTTCCTGTTTGGTTGCTCGCTTCTATGGAATAAAATCTTACTAGACCTATATGGACAAGCTGCCTACTGGAGATGTATGTTGGAGGGTTTTTGTTGATTTACTGACGACACAACCACACATTCCCACTCTAAAAGGGCATGTAATATCATTGAGTTTATTCAATGTAGGTCTTCTAATAGCCAGGGGATTTTCTTGGTGAAGTCCTAATGTGTGAGAGATCATGATTTGAACCGGTGCCAGATTACTCACTCCCCTGCTATAATAGCAGAGGAACTTTACCATCTGTGCTGTGATGAAAAGACTGAAGTAACTGATCCTCCTGGTCACGGTTTCGGGGCGCAAGCGAGACCCCAATCAGTGTTTTCTGCCTGGGTGTGCCAGTGTGCCACTACCTCATTAAATAATAAACAGGGACATGAGAGATGTAGGGCTTTGTGCGCTTGATATAACTGCCCTTCCTGTTATTTTGACTGTCCAGTGTACACACTATATACATGAAAACAAATTAAAGATAGTAAATACAGGCTGAAATTCTATTTCTCCTACATTTGAGTAATTTATCAGATCCTCTTATCCATAGCAACTTACCAAGTAGTGAGTGCATACGTTTTCATACGGGTCCCCCACGGGAATCGAGCCCACGACCCCGACATTGCAAGCACCATGCTCTACCAACTGAGCTACACAGGACCACCTGTCACACTCATTTTCACCTTCTCTAAATGCCTTAATTTGTGGCAGTGAAAATGCTCTACATACAAGCTTTTGTATGTTACGGGGTCAGTGGAATGGTCATTTTCCAACAAGTTTTTACATGCTGTTTAAGGGAAATGAAATTCTGTCTTCAGCCAGTGTACAAATGTAGATTCCCGATAACTGAGGTTGGCATTCAGGAGGGAAGGACAGCAGATGGGCTCCTCCTGCTACATCACTGGTTGTCAGTCCAACTAGGTCAGATGTTGTTTGTGTTTGGAGTGAGATTGGTAACAGTGAACACCCTGCATTTCACTCCAGCCTTTACCACCCAACCACAATAAAGGCCATTCAGGCTGGCACACTGACTATTTGTGCATAACACATTAAGGGGCTACATTATAGACTTGAAGGCCAAGTGGTCTACTGCCATGGTTTGGCCTACATTTACCTGCAAATATCTCCAGCCCAGTTGGCAGTTGTAATACTTTCCTTAAATGAGAAACAGAGGTGCCAGCATGAGTCCTCATAATTATCAAGTGCAAATCTGCCTCAAACCTTTGGTCTGGTAAATAACTTTCTCACTGCCTCTGACATGCTCACACCCACACTTGTTGATGCTCTCTTCTTGTTGGAGGCTCTCTTGCCTGTACTGTATTTGACTTGCTCTGTGGCGCAGCAGACCAATTTCCTGCAGAGTGCGGCAGCTGTGTGGAGGAAGAAAGGAGGCAGACGCCCACTCTTACATCCTCCAAACCCCACATCTGGAAGCCATCGTCCCATACACTGCCTGGAGGAGCCGGCACGGGCTCCATTGTTTCATAATGCTTGTTTAATTATGACCGTGTCGCATCTGTGCTGTATTATACAGTTGGCCGAGTGTGCAACCATTACAACCACAGAGCCTCGCATGGCCTTCACTTGTCGAAGTGCACTTTTTAAAATATATATTTTTTAATTGCTGTAAATATTTACTTCAAGAAATATCGCATAAAGAATTTCTGATGGTGTCAACTGGCACATCACTCATGAAATCGGAACATCAAGCACGTCCCACAAGAATGAGTTACAGCTTGTAAAGTCGGTTAAACATTTATCTGAATAACTATTAGGCAGGTCTATCCATATCTCTGAGCAATACATTTTTTTAAAGAGCTTTCTGTGCTGTAGTAACATTTGTGGGAATGTCATTGGAGGTCAATGTGTAATCTTATCAGTACCAAATCAGAGCTTTGGGCATGTGTCACTGTTAATTGATACTCCTAGGCCTATAGGCATGGGAAAGTCAATCTTCATTGTGTGCTAATCTCAGATCGGCTTCTAAAACAACATTGGTTGGCTGAATTAATTAGGCTTGGCCTAGCTTATACCTTTTGACTATAAAGCTGTACTAATAAGAACAGGCTTAGGCTAATAGCACAATGTGTTCTTGGGACCTGAAATAAGTGTCAGAATATTGTATTGTGGTCTGTGCTTAACATTTAGGCTAAGTGTTAAAACGCAGGCATTGAGAGGGAAGTAGGTTAATTGTGCTCTTTCAAAGTTGAGGCTGGAATGGCAATGTGTATGCCACAAACTGTTCAGCTTAGCTGTGGCGTATCCGTGCCCTCGGATTCTCTGAAACTGCAGGGACGGACGGGACCTTTGGACAGACATCGCTGTAGAGAACAACCTCTACACAACATTGTGTGTGTGGACACCCCTTCAAATGAGTAGATTTGGCTATTTCATCCACACCCGTTGCTGACTGACGTAAACAATTGAGTACACAGCCATGCAATCTCCCTAGACAAACATTTGCAATAGAATGGCCTTACTGAAGAGCTCAGTGACATTCAACTTGGCACTGTCATAGGATGCCACCTTTTCAACAAAAGGTTTGTCAAATTTCTGCCCTGCTAGAGCTGCCCCGGTCAACTGTAAGTGCTGTTATTGTGACATGGAAATGTCTAGGAGAAACAACGGCTCAGCCGCAAAGTGGTAGGCCACATAAGCTCACGGAACGGGACCGCTGAAGTGCGCAGTGCATAACAATTTATCTGTCCTCATTTGCAACACTCACTATCGAGTTTCAAACTGCCTCTGGAAGCAACGTCAGCACAAGAACTGCTCGGCTGGAGCTTCATGAAATGGGTTTCCATGGCCGAGCAGGCACACACAAACCTAAGATCAGCCTATACAATGCCAAGCGTGGTGTAAAGCTCACTGCCATTGGACTCTGGAGCAGTGTCAACGTGTTCTCTGAAGTGATGAATTTACACGTCACCATCTGACAGTCGGACGGACTAATCTGGGTTTGGCGGATGCTTTGAGAACGCTACCTCCCCAACTGCATAGTGCCAACTGTAAACTTTGGTGGAGGAATAATGGTCTGGGTCTGTTTTTCATGATTTTGGGCTAGGCCCCTTAGTTCCAGTGAAGGGAAATCTTAACGCTACAGCATACAATGACATTCTAGTCAATTCTGTACTTCCAACTTTGTGGCAACAGTTTGGGGAAGGCCCTTTTCTTGTTTCAGCATAACAATGCCCCTGTATACAAAGGGAGGTCCATACAATGCTCCTGTGGCTGAATGCTGCAGGGACTTGCTTCCAATGTTCCAACATGTAGTGGAAAGTTTTCCCAGAAGAGTGGAAGCTGTAATGGCAGCAAATGGGGATGACGTGGAAGCCATAGGTCCACTTTCAGTCGGTTATAAGTGTCAAACTTTGAAGGTACAGATAAAAGAAGTGATTTTATTGTCTTTTTCACTGTTATTGGTCAGACCTGTGGTATAAATAGGTGACATTTGCACACAGTTTCCAGCCCTGTACCTGACTCCATGCTGAAACTTGTTGAATGACACGCATGTGGGTGATTCTCATTAAACCCGTTTTAACAATGGCAGTAGCAAATTCCGTTAGAATACCATTATGTATTTGCAACAAACCACTGTAATTCTGAAGACTGATGCCTAGTTTATGGCAGTGTCTTATTTTGAATACATTTGACATTTTTACCAGAATTGAGTACATTTCACCCCAAATTCTCATTATAGAAATCTATCCATCCAAAATGGCCTGGTTTTAGCCTCCATCGTTTAGCCCCCCCCATTGAATTCCTATTAAATACTACATAATAGTATTTTTAAGGCAAAACCCTAGCTTTAGCAGAGATTTTATGTAAAGTGCCCATCTCCCTGTTTGCTGAAAATGACTAGCATTTTGTTCTCTTGACATTTCTATTTATGAATGATGGACACACAATGGATGTGAAATCTTGAGCTTACTTTCCCAGACATTTTGACTGGAAATGCTGTCATGGACACTGTCACATAAGTACCATCCTCTCCCCTTCTAGAAATGAGGTGAATCTGCCTGGTTGTGTAATGCTCTAATCCTTTCCGTTCCCCTGGGAATTGGAAAGGGCCTCAAGCACATCTGTGAGGCTTTTGATTCGTTGGCTCAGACCCATTCTGGGAAACCTTGGCTGTGCAGCTGTGTAGAGTGCTGTTTGTCATGGATTTGGACTTGGTTATAGCATGAGTGTGATCACAGATGTCTGGAAGACTCTGACCTTGTGACCCAGTAGATCTTATGCTGATTGGAACTGCATGCTTTGAATTGATTTTGGTAAATTTACTGAACTAGATTGTTGATACAATGAACAAAAATATAAATGCAACAATTTCAAAGATTTTACTGAGTTACAAATACATTCATTAGGCCCTGATCTATGGATGTCACATGACTGGGAATACAGATATGCATCTGTTGGTCACAGATACAGTGGGGCAAAAAAGTATTTAGTCAGCCACCAATTGTGCAAGTTCTCCTACTTAAAAAGATGAGTGGCCTGTAATTTTCATCATAGGTACACTTCAACTATGACAGACAAAATGAGAAAAAAAAAAGAAAAAAAAAAGGAACTGCATCTCCGTGCAAGAGGTGTAACTACAGTACCTGGTTCGAATCCAGGCTGTATCACATCCGGCCGTGATTGGTAGTCACATAGGGTGGCGTACAATTGGCCCAGCATCGTCCAGGTTTGACCGGGGTAGGCCTTTATTGTAAATATGAATTTGTTCTTGCTTGACTTGCCTAGTAAAATAAAACAAACAGTTGAAACCAGGATTCATCCGTGAAGAGCACACTTCTCCAGCGTGCCAGTGGCTGTTGAAGAGGAGCGTTTGCCCACTGAAGTCGGTTATGATGACAAACTGCAGTCAGGTCAAGACCCTGGTGAGGATGACAAGTATGCAGATGAGTTTCCCTGATATTGTTTCTGACAGTTGGTTCAGGAATTCTTTGCTTGTGCAAACCCACGGGTTCATCACCTGTCTGGGTGGTTGGTCTCAGACAAGAAGCCGGATGTGGAGGTTCTGGGCTGGCGTGGTTACATGTGGTCTGCGGTTGTGAGGCCGGTTGGACATACTGCCATATTCTCAAACTATGTTGGAGGTGGCTTAAGGTAGAGAAAGGAACATTAAATTATCTGGCATGCTGGTGGCATGCTGACTGCCAGAATATCCAATTGCATGCTCCCTCAACCTGAGACATCTGTGGTGTTGTGTGACAAAATTGGCAAAAAAAAATTGGTGGCCTATTTATTGTCCCCAGTAAAAGGTGCCCTTGTGTAATAATTGTGCTGTTATCAGCTTCTTGATATGCCACGCCTGTTAGGTGGCTGGATTACCTTGGCATAGGAGAAATGCTCACTAACAGAAATGTGAGAAATAAGCTTTTGTGCGTAGTGAACATTTCTGGGATCTTTTGTTTCAGCTCGTGATACGAGGGACCAACACTTTACATGTTGCATTTTTAAAAATATTTTTGTTCAGTATACTTGGTCATGGAGAAAGGCACCCATCTTATATTCCAGATAATGAACATTTTTCAAATGGTGAAATTATACAATTTTATAAAATGTATGTATGACTTCAAGAGCAAGCATAACTTAACAAATCTATGTGATGTCATCCCCCCTGTTTGTACACTGGTCTCTTGGTTCACTGACTCATCTCTCCTTCTTCCAGATTTGACTGCCGCCATGGCTGACATGGAAGTGTCTCTCTCCCCTGCCCAGATCGAGGCACTTTACCTCAGCCCCTCGCTGTCCTCCACCTCCACATTTTCCTGCCCTTCCTCACCTGGATCCTCTTCTTCCTCGTTCTCCTGCTCAGACTGCTCCTCGGACTGCCCCAACCAGCACCAGTCTTCCAGTCCCAGAAGCTCCAGCCCCAGTGGCTGCAGCAGCAGCGACAGCGATGGCATGCGGGGCTGCAGCCCTCCTCTGGACATCATATCTGAGGACGCTGTGGTGCTGGACCTGGTCATCAATCCCGAAGTGGCCTTGAAGGCTTGCCAGGAGGTCCTGCAGAAGGTCAAACTCCTGAAGGTAGAGGAAGAACCGGAGTTGTTGCAAAAGTGCAGCCCACAATGGCGGCTGCCCAAAGAGACCGTATACATGGAGCCTTGCAACACGGGTTCCACTGAAGAGGAAGAACGATGTTATTCTCCTCAACGAATAATGCAGAAATGCCCTCTGTCACAACAGTCTTGTGACACAGGTTCGATTAAAGAGGAGGAGGAGGAAGAAGAAAAGCGTGACCCTCCCCGACAAATTACGCAGACATGCCCTCAGTCGCAACAACAGAATGGCGACCAGTCCTCTGCGGCGGCCAAGCAGTCCTTGCTTTTGCGGCTCTTTGAATCTAAGCTCTTCGACGTCTCCATGGCCATGTCCTACCTGTACAAGTCCAAAGAGCCCGGTGTCCAGGCCTACATTGGCAACCGCCTCTTCAGCTTCTCAGACGAAGACGTGGACTTCCACCTGCCCCAGCTGCTCAACATGTACGTCCACATGGACGAGGATATGGGCGACGCCATCCGACCCTATGTGGTGCACCGCTGCCGCCAGAGCATTGCCTTCTCCCTGCAGACGGCATGGCTGCTCGGCGCCTACTCCTCCGACATGCACATCTCTACCCAGCGCCACTCTCGCGGCACCAAGCTGCGCAAGCTAATCCTCTCAGATGAACTAAAGCCCCATGCAGTTTCTAAAGGTGTGGGTGCTGTGGATGCCAGGCCTGGCCTGCGGGTCGGTGCCCGCATTCACCACCACCAGCGGCACACCATGAAGCCGTCCCTGGCCCCCGACAGCCAAATCAACCCCGCCGATGCCTACCTCTCGCCTTCCAAGCGGACACACCAGCGGTCCAAGTCAGACGCCACGCATTGCACAAGCCTGGTGACTAGCCTGAAGAGAACAGCCAGCAACCCCAAGATGGAAAGCGGCTACGATGAGGTGAGTGCCTTTAACATATTTTGCCATGCTGAGAGGGAAGGGAGAGTGGTGTCAGTTGTTGAGTATAGAATGTCTTTATGTTTTTGTTTTTAATCATGTCTTTTAATAGTAGGCCTGTTGCATACATGTTCTCTCTTTTTATAGTCCCTATGTATGATAAAGCACAGTAAACCCTGTGTGGATTTTAGTTGAGGAATCTGAACCCCTACCCTGAATCCCAAGTTTTTCTCCATCTGTGTCAGTAGTAAGTAGTTGTCCTACATAACACTGTGGGAAACATGGTTCAACCGTTCTGGATTGTGCTGTGCCAGCTATACTTTTATTATTCGCAGGTGCAGCCTCTTCCATATGGAAAAACTGTTCTGTCAAAATTGAACATTCTCTGGGAGCCCGGGATTACAAGTGTTGGACCTTGAGGAGCTCTATTCCAGCTCTTTCGTATGGTCTAGCCAGACTACCCTCAGCCTAACTAATAAAGGGGTTGGGGTTAGGTAGCATCTGTCCCACATCTCCAGAGTTCCCTCCCTATTGTTTTGGGCGTGCAGTCTCCTCCCTCTCCATTTTGGCTGGACTTCTCAGCCAGATTGCTCTGCAGCTGGTGTCAGAGGTCAGAGTGAGGTTGAGGGTGGGTCCCTCTTGAATGGAGAGATGGTGAAAAAATGGGTCACTTTCTATCATTGCAGACATTGGATTGTTTTAGCAGATGCTTTTGTGAGCATGTTTGTGTGTTGGCAGGATTTGTCAGTGTTGACGAGTGATATAGTCCTTGTGGTAAATCGTATAAAAGCCGTGCCTCTTGGTTGGAAGAGACACTTTCAGACTAGTTTCCCTATGATTGCTTTGAGTGCACAGGGAAGGCATGATGGAGAGTTTGTGTGCTTCCCCTTATCTGGCCTTTCTCTCAGTCCCACTGTTTCTCTGGCTTGCAGCCTTCTGCCAGTCCTCTCTCTCATCAGGGATCAGTTTATTTCATGAGAAATAAAATGGGGTAGTTTTAGATGGGACAATGTCCTGAACCAGAGCAGAGTGATGGTCCCTCTCCCCTCCTTGATATATTTTACTGTCCTCACAGTTACATGCCTTTAAAAAAAAAATGTTTTAAAAATGATAGACTTTCTGGGCAAGTGGACTCCAAGACATCTTGCTGCGTTATGCATTATCTCGCTACTACCAATGTTTCCCCTCCCACATCTGTTTTTGTCATCCTTTTTAATATCCTCTACCAATCCCTCTCTCAGCTAATATCCTCTTTCACTCTCCCTCTCTCTTTTCCTCCCCTCCCTTCCCCACTTCTGCCTGCATCAAACCTCCCTGCTGACGTTGTGGCCAGTGATCCCTGTTTAATCTGTGTCGGTGCTGTGAAGAATCCTGTAGGCCACAATAACAATCCACAGAAGGCAACCAACAGCCCAAAGGAGGTCAAGGGCGCTTCATTTAATTTACTTTGCTCTTTAGGATTTATTAGCAAAGATGGGTAGAAACTGCTTCTCCAATAGAAATACTCGATCACCCTAGTAGGTGATGTCATGGCAACGTTAGCTAGCGAAGACCCAATGCGTTTCTGCACAGGACCTAACGGTCGTGCAAGCTGTCAAATCAAAGGCACTACTTTTTGATATAAAGTTGGTTTTGTTGGAAATAAAAATGTCACTTTCGAGGTAATTACAGTTTCTGCTACTTAAGCTCGGCCCGAATCTATGTTTTGGATTTAAAAAAAAAATTCACAACGAAGTTTAGATTTGTCACTTCTCCCATTGACTTGCCAAACCCCGGTCTGGTCTGCAGAGTCTGCTTCGCAAGCGTTACGGGAAGTCTCGCTGTTTGCGCCTCTGTTTAGAAACTAGTGATCACTAGGTGAATGGCAAGCAGTCCATTTAGCTTTGTAATAATAAATAGTGTACTGATAGTCCTTATTGCTAAGGCTTCACTCGCCATTTTGTTAGTCCTGGTTATTTGCCTCAGAACTGACTCATTTTGTTTTGATCTTTTTACTTGGCCTCTGGCTGGATTGCAATAGTGAGGAAAAACCAAGAGGCACCAATCACAGTGAAGAAGAATGCTGTGAAATATGTCCACCATTTTGAGCCGCACTGTAATGTGAGTGGGACCGCCCCCACAGTGCAGGTTGGGTTGTGTGTTGCATAACGGCCCTTTTGTTTACAGTCTGGGTTCAGCTGTCAGTGCCCAGCATGCCTTCTCTGCCTCACTACTTCCCTCTTCCTGCCCCCTCGTGTTGTCTTGGCAACAGCCACTGGGCTGGGGCACTGGTGGATTCAGATGGCTCCCTTTTTCCCCAGAGTGGGTTTCAATGTAAACATACACTACCGGTCAAAAGTTTTAGAACACCTACTCATTCAAGGGTTTTCTTTATTTTTACTATTTTCTATATTGTAGAAATAATAGTGAAGACATCAACTATGAAATAACACATATGGAATCATGTAGTAACCAAAAAAGTGTTAAACAAATCAAAAAATGTATCTTATATTTGAAATTCTTCAAATAGCCACCCTTTGCCTTGATTGCAGCTTTGCACACTTGGTATTCTCTCAACCAGCTTCACCTGAAATGCTTTTCCAACAGTCTTGAAGGAGTTCCCACATGCTTAGCCCTTGTTGGCTGCTTTTCTTTCACTCTACGGTCTGACGCATCCCAAACCATCTCAATTTGGTTGGGGGATTGTGGAGGACAGGTTATCTGATGCAGCACTCTATCACTCTCCTTCTTGGACAAATAGCCCTTACACTGCCTGGAGGTGTGTTGGGTCATTGTCCTGTTCAAAAACAAATGATAGTCCCACTAAGACCAAACTAGATGGGATGGCGTATCGCTGCAGAATGCTATGGTAGACATTCTGGTTAAGTGTGCTTTGAATTCTAAATAAATCAGTGTCACCAGCAAAGCACCATCACACCACCACCTCCATGCTTCACTGTGGAAATACACATGCGGAGATCATCCGTTCACCCACACAGCGTCTCACAAAGACACAGCGTTTGGAACCAAAAATAAAAAACATTTGGTTTCTTAGCCCAAGCAAGTTTCTTTTCCTTCTTGCTTTCCTTTTAGTAGTGGTTTCTTTGCAGCAATTGCAGTTTCTTTGCAGCATGAAGGCCTGCTTCACGCAGTCTCCTCTGAATTCTTGATGTGTCTGTAACTTGAACTCTGGAGCATTTATTTGGGCTGCAATTTCTTAGGCTGGTAAATCTAATGAACTTATCCTCTGCAGCAGAGGTAACTCTAGGTCTTCCTTTCCTGTGGTGGCCCTCATAAGAGCCAGTTTCATTAAAGAGCTTGATGGTTTTTGTGACTGCACTTTAAGAAACTTTCAAAGTTCTTGATCTGTATTGACTGACCTTCATTTCTTACAGTAATGATGGACTCGTTTCTCTTTGTTTATTTGAGCGATTCTTGCCGTAATATAAACTTGGTATTTTACCAAATAGGGCTATCTTCCACAAATGTAACTTTTAACGAGGCACACCTGTTAATTGAAATGCATTCCAGGTGACATCCTCATGAAGCTGGTTGAGAGAATGGCAAGAGTGTGCAAAGCCGCCATCAGTGCAAAGTTTGGCTATTTGAAGAATCTCAAATATAAACTATATTTTAATTGGTTTAACACTTTTTACATTTTTTTTTAGTTACAACATGATTCCATGTGTTAATTCCTAGTTTTGTCTTTGCTATTCTACAATGTAGAAAATAGTACAAATAAAAACCCTTGAATGAGTAGGTGTTCTAAAACTTTGGACTGGTTTTGTATGTGTTTATATAAATGTTTTACTGATCTGTTCGGAACAAGTGTTAATGTCGAGCCCTGCGTTGTTGACTTGGACATCAAGACATTCGGCAAATGCCTCAACATTGATTTGACTGCTGTAAAATCAGTTGTAAGTCTTTAGACTGACTTCCTTATCAGACAGGCTAGTACAGAGGAGCTATCTGTTGTCTCCAGATTAGCTCCACCCTTAGAATACCGCGTTAAACACTGGGCAACGTGTTACAAAAATCACCTGGACTGCAGGTGCAAAGGACATGTGCTCTACTGCTGACATGTATGCACAGACAATGTATTTCTGCCACACCTTGTTGCGTTCTGCAGGTAACCCAAGCCTCGGGCTCTGTCTCCCTGTCGACTCTATCCCCAGTGTAGTTGTCATCAGCAACATGTACTTTAGTTACATGTCTATTGGGGACTCAGCTAATTGCTCATTTTGGCTAGACTCCTGAAATGCGTCACAAGAGGGCGACACGAGAAGCTCAACCTGTTTTTGTGTCCTTAAGCACCAAAAGTATAATCGGGCACACAGCCATGCAATCTTAGAATGGCCTTACTGAGCTCAGTGACTTTCAACATGGCACCGTCATAGGAGACCACCTTTCCAACAAGTCAGTTGGTCAAATTTCTAGAGCTGGTCGGCGCCACAAGCTCACAGAACAGAAGTGGTGGGTGCTGAAGTGCGTCGCAACTCGTATGTCCTCTCTTGCAGCACTCGCTACCGAGTTCCAAACTGTATCTGGAAGCAACGTCAGCACAATAACTTTATCGGGCGCTTCATAAAATGGGTTTCCATGGCAGAGCAGCCGCAAACAAGCCTAAGATCACCATGCGCGATGCCAAGCGTCCGCTGGAGTGGTGTAAAGCTCATCGCCATTGGAAACACGTTCGCTGTAGTGATGAATTACACTTCACCTTTTTTTATTTAACTAGGCAAGTCAGTTAACAAATTCTTATTTCCAATGATGGCCGACCGGAGGACAGCGGGTTAACTGCCTTGTTCAGGGGCAACACAACAGATTGGGATTTGATCCAGCAACCTTTAGTTTACTGGCCCAACGCTCTAACCACTAGGCTACCTGCCGCACCATCTAGCAGTCGGACGGACAAATCTGGGTTTGGCGGATGCCCAAATGCATAGTGCCGACTGTATAGTTTGGTGGAGGTGGAATAATGGTCTGGGGCTGTTTTTCATGATTCAGGCTAGGCCCCTTAGTTCTGGTGAAGGGAAATATTAACGCTACAGGATACAATGACATTATAGACAATTCTGTGCTTCCAACTTTGTGGCAACAGTTTGGGGAAGGCTCTTTTCCTGTTTCATCATGTCAATGCTCCCATGCACAAAGTGAGGTTCATACAAAATTGTCAATCGGTGTGGAAGAACTCAACCTCATCAAACACCTTTGGGATGAATTAGAACGCTGACTGCGAGCCAGGCCTAATCTCAACTCTATGATAGAGCAGGTATCCACTCAACCTTTTCAAATCGATTAATTTAATTTAGGGAAGTATTACCAAGCCACTTTATTTGTTTGGAAAACAAATTATTTTTGCCTCACTGGTCCAGAATCAGTTGAGTTATTTTTCTGTTTAGAACAGTTGATTGGTTTGAATCGGGTCCCAGGAACACTCAGGGACCCTTCCTCAACATGACGTCCTGTCCACTGGAAATAATGCTCAGGTAGTCTGCCGTTTGGTCATGATCCAGAAAAATACACATCTTCACAGGAAGGGCATTTTGACATTTGACTACAAAAGTAGAACATAAAGGAAGCTGCTTGGTTTGCCTGTCAACACAAAAAGACCAAGGAAATCTTATGAAATATGGGTTCCTCATTCTGGAAAAGCAGTACTTATGAATATGCCTAACTAGGGCTGTGGCGGTCATGAAATTGTCAGGCGGTAATAGTCATGCAAATGACTGCCGTTCTCACGGTAATTGACCTTTTTAACATAAACATGTTTAGTGTGCCTTTTTGGGACATCTAGATTTTAGAAAGTCTAATACATTTTATATAGCCATCACAATAAAATCCATTATTTAGTTGTGATAGGCCTATAAACCTGGGAATGTCTTAAAATTCAAAATAGGCTGCATGATGCAGCTCTGTATCTTGATGATTTGTAAGAGGGGGAGATCTAATCTATGGAATTAAAAGGGAAATGAGAGAAGGGTTACAATGACCAAAAGCCAACCGGTATGCTGCTATTTACGCTATAATCTGAGTGGAGTTATGTAGGCTAACTGTAGGAATGTGAAAAGCGTGTTTAACTTTGGCTAGCCTCAATTAGCCTAGTTAGCTTGCTTCTCTGGGTTTGATGCAGTCAAGACAGGTACTGTGTAATCGGATGGGAGGATGAATAACTAGCAAGAAGTTAAGGGGTTGCGGTCTCTACCTCCTGTGCCTCCAGGCTCATAGTGCTCCGAGCCTCCCATGTCTTACTCACATGTTCTCACACACACACACACACACCGAATGTTCTCCACTCACTAACAGCCTACAGCTTCTGTCTCTATGGCTCCGGTTGAATAAAGTAGCAAAACAATTGGCTTTTCTGCTTGCTGCTTCCCTCACTCTGCTCGAACAAGTTGTCTTTTCGGGAAGATGTTTTAAAAATTTGCATATTGTGTCTGGTCCATTTCGGGAACGGGAACTTTAACTCCAGCCACTATTTGTCCTCATCATTTAGATTATTGTAAATTCAATCATGATGTGATTAGAGGGACAATAGAGTGCTGAGTTCCGGGCCATTAGCAAGTTTGGTAGGCAATCCATCGGTGCCATTCATTTGTGCAGTTTTGGATTGGGATTACCATTCCCAACGGTCATGGAATTGAACTGTGGTCATGACCCGTGACTGCCGGTGTGGCGGTAATACAGCCCAATGCCTAACCCATGTATGTCAACGGCTCTGTTTCAATGTCCACACCAACTAAAAAATGTATGCATTGGGCATGATTTCTCTGTAGGATACTAATATGGACATTGGCATGTAGTTCAATGGTGTCTAACCCCTTGCGTTTTCGCTCTGTAATCGGATAACTTGCGTCATGTTTTTTTTTTTTTTTTTAAATACTCCTGGGATTTTTGGAATCGGGAGACTCGGCTAAATGTAAAGACACCTGGAGTAACCTGTACTAAATGAAAGGTTAGTACGGGAACATGTTTGAATGGAAAGCTCCAAATTGAAATCAAATTTTATTGGTCACATGCAGATGTTAATGCAAGTGTAACGAAATGCTTATGCGTCTAGTTCCAACAGTGCAGTAATATCTATCAAATTCACAATGACTACCTCCTATACACACACAAATGTAAAGGGATGATTAAGAGTATGTACATATATGGATGAGCAATGGCCGTAGGCAAGATGCAGTAGATGGTATAGAATACAGTATATACATATGAGATGAGTAATGTAGGGTATGTAAACATTTATTGAAGTGGTGTTATTTAAAGTGACTAGTGATACCACCTTAAGATTACTTAATTTTAAAAAAGGTAAGAGATTTGAGTCTGTATGTTGACAGCAGCCACTCTGTTAGTGATGGCTGTTTAACAGTCTGATGGCCTTGAGATAGAAGCTGTTTTTCAGTCTCTCGGCCCCTGCTTTGATGCACCTGTACTGACCTCTCCTTCTGGTGGATAGCGGGGTGAACAGGCAGTGGCTCGTGTGGTTGTTGTCCTTGATCCTGTGTCACATGCAATGTTGACACACAATGTTTACACATTTTACATGGTAGTCCTAAGCCACAATCATGCAACTGGCAGTAGTTCATGTTGCAAAAATGGTCCTACCTGGTATTAAAGGTAGACTCAGCGGTATGATGTAGATGCAGAAAGTAAACTGCATTGTGGGTGAATTTCCGCAACAACGAGGAGTATTCGTTGTTTTGGTCACCTGGCTACCGTGCTGTAGCAGTGCGACTGTGTGAGCGCAAAGTCTTGTATCTCGCTCATCTCAATATCTGCAGTGCTGCCCGTGGCAACAAATTTAATTGAGTCTACCTTTTTTTTTTTTCTTAAGTATTTTAACAATGTTAACCGTCCCATATGTTAGCCTACATGGCGCTTGTTTCATTGTTTCCATAAAAAAAAACTCAATTTAAGTATGTTTTTAAATGGTAACATCTCAATCATAAGGTTATCTAATTTCAAAGTATCCAGAATGGTGGACTGTAGAAGAAATAACTTCCTCGGTGTCGTTTGACCTATTATAATGGTATTGAATATTGCTCATACTTTAGACAGGAATATTGGACACCATAAGTTGACTAAACATCTCCAAGGCCCAAGGTATCTGGGTGTCGCTCAACTCTATCATTTTAACTATTGTGGTACTGCAATGGTTTGACAGAATTGATTTGCTTCCTTCTCCCTGTGCCCATGCATTCTTAGTCTTATACCTCCCTTGGTTCTCTTCTGATTCCGCTCCTAAAACATCCTCCATTCAATACCCATCTTCCTCCCTCCTTTCTCAGCCTTTTTAATTTGTTTTTGTAGTCATTCAAGAAAGGACCTGAAAGTTGTGCCACTTGTTATTTGCTGTAACTCATTGTAAATGTCTTCAGAACACAAAAAGACATCGGTCTTGATCGAGATTCTAACTCTCCTCCTTACCTCTCTCCTCCTCTCTGTAGCCGCTGCGCCTGACGCCGCAGAGGGAGTTCATCAAGTCTCTGATAAGCATCGGAAAGCAGCTGGCCACACTGCCCACCAAGGAGCAGAAGACCTGGCAGCTCATCTCAGAGCTGTCACAACTCAACCACAAGCTGCCCGCCCGCGTCTGGCTGCCCACTGCAGCCTTCGACCACCACGTGGTGCGCATGCCCCACACACAGGCCGTGGTGCTCAACTCCAAAGACAAGGTGAGGCGACTTGTTGTAATATATATGAGGTACACACACACACACACACACAAACACACTACAGGCTCCAAAAACAAGTTGACCAGAAGACCTAATAGTTAGTTTTTGTTATTATTAATTTCCTGAGGAGCCTTGAGTGTAAATGGAGTGGGCCCCAATGCTCTTTGTCAATGGACCTTCCTGCTTAAATGTGTCTTAGAAAAATAGGTCTAGAACTCCGGTCCCTAAGTATGCCTTCTGACCTCTTCTTTCTCCCCTTCCTCTCAGGCCCCATACATCATCTACGTTGAGGTGCTGGAGTGCGAGAGGTTCGAGACATCCGGCATTCCCTTGCGCATCCCAGAGACGCGCATCCGCAGTGCCCGCTCTGCGGACAACCTCCTCCCGGAGTGCATTGGCATCACAGCCGAGCAGCGCGCCGTCAGCTTCTCCACTGTGCCCAACTACGACAACGACGACGAGGCCTGGTCCGTGGATGACATTGGCGAGCTGGAAGTGGAGGTACCGTGTGGCACAATGACTTCTTCAAGTAACATTTTGATGACTAGGCTGTAAGGGAAGGAGGGAGTGAATCAGATTTGAATGTACTTTAACCCTGTGGTCCTATGGTTCCAGCTCCCAGAAGGCCACACCAGTAGCAGTGACAACATTTCCCAGTTCTCTGTGGACAGCATCACCAGCACGGAGAGCAAGGAGCCTGTCTTCATCGCTGCCGGCGACATCAGGTATAGTGTCACTGTCAGCCAGAATTTCTCTGCTAGCTTGTTTCTCTTTAAGACATTCTTGTTATAGTTTTACAACCACATGTTTCTTTTTTCTTAGGCGACGTCTGTCAGAGAACCTGGCCCACACCCCCACAACGTTCCGGAAAGATCCAGAGGACCCGTCCGCTGTGGCGCTCAAGGAGCCCTGGAAGGAGAAAGTCAGGTGGGTGATTGGTACATAGAAATGGAATTACTAGAAGATACAGAAAATTGGTGGGCATACACAATCCCCCACTGAGGATGCCACTTTTTTATTTAACCTTAATTTAACTAGGCAAGTCAGTTAAAACATTCTTATTTACAATGACGGCCTACCCTGGACGACACTGGGCCAATTGTGCACCTCCCTTAGTTCAGCGAAGAACAATGCATTGTCAAGTAATTTGCTGTGTCCTTACTATTTCCTTTCTCTCTCCATCCCTCAGGCGGATAAGGGAGGGCTCCCCTTACGGTCACCTGCCAAACTGGCGGCTGCTGTCAGTCATCGTGAAGTGTGGGGACGACCTGAGGCAAGAGCTATTGGCCTTCCAGGTGCTCAGCCAGCTACAGGTACTTGACTCCACAGTAGAGTCCCATTCCACAGAAAAGTCCTCTGTGGTAGTATTATTAGTGTTCACTCACTAATTCGCTCCACTTCTCCTCTATCCTCTCCAGTCCATCTGGGAGCAGGAGCGCGTCCCCCTGTGGATCAAGCCCTATAAGATCCTGGTGATGTCATCAGACAGCGGGATGATTGAGCCTGTGCTGAACGCTGTGTCTCTGCACCAGGTGAGCAGAGAAAATGAAATGGACCCAATTGGGCACTTGATCTCATGACAAAGTCGCCTAACAATAACTTCAGGCCGAGTTTTTTAGCTTTGTAGTCCAGTTCCTCTTGAGATGACAGATTTTGGTAATATTAGTAATGGTTTGATCACACACTGGAATTTGGTGTCGGTTGCTAATTCTAATGGACTACGGTGTCTGTTGCTATTTTATGCCAAATGCTATCTCTGTGCTCCAGGTGAGGAAGCAGAGCCAGCTGTCTCTGCTGGATTACTTCCTGCAGGAGCATGGCAGTTACACCAACGAGGCCTTCCTCACCGCCCGACGCAACTTTGTGGAGAGCTGCGCCGGCTACAGTCTCATCTGCTACCTGCTGCAGGTTAAAGACAGGTGGGCAGCCCTCCCTTCTCACCCCTCTTCAGTTTCACTAGTTATATTACTCATGTTCAATTTCCCCTCTTCCTTTGTCTTTGAGCCTGTTTGGCTGTGTTTACACAGGCTGCACAATTCTGATATTTTTCCAATAATTAGGCAGAAGTGTCAGAATTGGGCTGCCTTTGTAAACTGTTTTTGTGGTCTGATCTCAACTACCACATCCCACCATCTCCTGTATTCCTAAACTGTTTATTCACTCCCCTTATCTCCATTTTTCCAGACACAATGGAAACATCCTCCTAGACTCGGAGGGCCACATCATCCACATTGACTTTGGCTTCATCCTGTCCAGCTCTCCCAGGAACCTGGGCTTTGAGACCTCTGCTTTTAAGCTCACCAGCGAATTTGTGGATGTGAGTCAAATAAATCCTACTGCATGCAAAATTACATTGTCATATAAAAGCGTAAACCGGAAAACACTGTGGAATTGATCATACAACTAGCTCCCTAACAATCTGCGTAAATACATTTGTCAGTGTTCGAAGACACTATTGGCGACAATGAGTTTGCTGGTTAGCTGCAGTAGCCTGCATAACCTGTTGGTTTTGTATGTGTACAGACTAACCTTTTTGTCTGTGGTTCTCTCTCAGGTGATGGGAGGCCTGGATGAAGACATGTTCAACTACTACAAGGTGCTGATGCTCCAGGGCCTGATAGCTGCTCGCAAACACATGGAGAAAGTGGTCCAAATAGTGGAGATCATGCAGCAAGGTACTGTTAGCTAAAACCGTATATTAGCATGAGCAGTGTGTTGTGTTGGTTTTCCATAAACATGATCTATCTTTTTCTGTGGTCTTGGTATTGCAACTCCTCTGACTCCTTCTCCCTGGGTCCCCCCCCCCACCCCCCACCCCCCACCAGGCTCTCACCTGCCCTGCTTCCATGGCTCCAGCACCATCCGCCACCTGAAGGAGCGTTTCCACATGAGCCTGACGGAGGAGCAGCTACAGGTGCTGGTGGAGCAGATGGTGGATGGCTCCATGCGCTCCATCACCACCAAGCTTTACGACGGCTTCCAGTACTTCACCAACGGCATCATGTGAACAGTTCCACACCAAACTCTACCACATGGGACAACCACATGTGCGAACATGCATATAAAGATGGTGGTAACCTGTGCATATGGACTCACGCATGTGTGCTTGCCATAGCAGCACATTTAGGAAAATGGACTCTTGTATAGACAAGTGCAACAAGGTCCTGTTTGCGAACTATGTATGTTCTTTGTCTTAGACGGACCTCTGTTTTCCCCCTCCTTGTTTTGGCCTTGTGGAGGGGGGAGTCCGCACCTTCTCTCCCTCTTGTCCTCCTATCCATAGGACTTTTAGCGCATTGACTTCTAAAACGAGGCATAACGCACATTTCAAATCACACACGAAAAGGATTAAGTATCAATATCGGAGGAGGTACTTCATTGAAAAGGGGGAGGGGCAACACTGGAGAGGGAGTGGTCTATATTCAGAGGAGCCAAGAAGACTTTTATCAGAATGGATAGAAGACGAATAACTGTGGACCAATTGTGCAAGAGCGTCACAAAGCAGTGCATATTGAATATATTGACTTATTTTTGTTCTTAGAGAGCAAAATGGACTTTGAGAAGCCACTGTGTAACGACAAAGAAAGCACAAGACATATCATTTGCGGAGGTTTTCTAATGGACATTTTCTTTGTTCTCTGAAAATTCCTATGGTTATCAAGAATGAGCCAGCCCGAAGAGAGGGGGGACACTATTAAAAACCATTGGTGTACGAGTGTTATCTGTCAGGGAAAACAACTCCTTAATCCAAGGTTTAATGCATTTTGAACAATGTTTAAACTGGAAAGTTGTGAACTAGGACCAACTCATCTCTTATTAGGGGTCCAAGCATATGCAGCAAAGCTGCTGGTTGTATGTGTTTTTGTTCCCATCCTTGATAACAGGTGGAGCTTCATTTCAATCTGGGTTTTGGACAACTGGGGCTCGTTCAGTAGAGCACATCTGTAACACATTTAGTGTTATAGATAGAAATACCATGAAATAGAAAGTTCTTTATCTCAGTTCTCCGTGGACTCTTGTCCTTACTGAATAGGCATCACAGACTATCAGGAAAGGGCAGAGTGTTTTACCATTTAATATGCCGACTGTGTTATACCAACATGCATCATGTAGAACTTTGCTTTGCTTGTTTCACTCTTTAAACCACCATACTTGAAGGAACGCTAGCATAGTGATGAGCCTCATGCACTTGAGTTATGTTGAACCAAAATGGCTACCTGTGGTTAAATTTATGCAAACACTCAACATTGATGTTCCACTAATTTCTAACGAAATGTGATTATTAATGCATTATTGTATGGTTTGTTAACTTAGGTTGCATATTTAAAGAATGCTCAACACTTTCCTCTTTTTTTAATTATTTTTTTTAACCTTTATTTAACCAGGCAAGTCAGTTAAGAACACATTCTTATTTTCAATGACGGCCTGGGAACAGTGTTCAGGGGCAGAACGACAGATTTGTACTTTGTCAGCTCGGGGGTTTGAACTCACAACCTTCTGGTTACTAGTCTAACACTCTAACCACTAGGCTACGCTGCCGCCCCTCTGGTTGGCTCAGATGCATTCCTGTGAATAACTCGGGCCGATCTAGAGCGAGGGTTGTCCTTGAGCAGATTATGTAAATAATGGGAGTGATTTCTCATTCCTGTCCGTTTGTCTTGGTCTGTTTTATTTCTCCTTTTGTTTTGAACAGTATGAGCTCACTATCACAAGTCAACTTCCTTCATGTGAATTTTTTTCTTATACTCAACTTTTCTTTTTATTCCCCCCCCCCCTTGCGGTCTCAAACACACATGTATTGAAGAGAGTGGTTTCAAGAGCTACATGCTTGGATAGCCTATAACTTATATTACCTGCTCATGTTTGAAAGCTGAGTCGTTGGTGGGGGGCTTTTGTGTGTAGCAAAAGTGACAACTTTTCTCTCATGCAGTCATTCCTGTGAGAACCGATGCCTTGACATATGAGCGGTACAACTTTTATCATTGCAACAGTTGGGACAAGGGCATGCAGGTCATGTACCCAGGAAGTGCTTTTATCAGAAGTTCAACACTCCCGCCGACTCTTCTCTAAACACTACTACTGCATTGCTTTTCCCTTCATTCATTCCAACCCTAACCTTATTCTATAAAGTGCATTTTATCTTTGCTGGACTGGGTGCTGTCCGTCAAACCTTTTGTGTTGATTTTGATGTCTCCCCATTGAGAAGCAGAATTTTGTCCTTGTCCAGTGTCACACCAGGTACATGCATGTCCATTCAGATGACACTGAGGCCAAGGCCTAAATTCAGTGCAGAACGATGTTCAGACTGCTCCAGATAAATGTATTGTATAGATCACTTGTTTTCAAATAGAAAGTGATGTCTGCTCTATATGAATGTTTGCCTTCTAAGTTCTGAACATTTGTGCCCTCCTGAAAGATGGTTTTATACAGAATTGGTCCACACCAAGCAAAGCATTTTTCCCAGTAATTAACTATGGTTGATATGGAGTGCCTTTGTCCTTGATACTAAAGACATTTAAAATGTACAGGGGAAGCAATTGTCCACTTTACATTGTATCAAAACACTTAAGCTTCCTGATTGTTTAACTTTTCATTTGTGGTTGAGACTAAATGCATGACTCATTCAATAAATCAAATTGTTTTTTAACGTGTGATAATTACATATTCAGACTAGTAATTTGTGTTGCAGTAGGTTTCTAGTTTCCCAATTAAATGACATTCCACTCTGCACATTTTAGCCAAAATTCATCAAATGAGAGAAACACTGAGTATACTAAACATTAGGAACACCTTTTAATATTATGTTGCCCTCACAACAGCCTCAATTTGTCAGGGCATGGACCCCACAAGGTGTCGAAAGCGTTCCACAGGGATGCTGGCTCCAATGCTTCCCACAGTTATATCAAGTTGGCTGGGTGTCCTTGGATCATTCTTGATCCACACGGGGACTGTTAGTGAGAAAAACCCAGCAGCATTGCAGTTGACACTCAAACCGGTGCGTCTGTCCCCTACCATAACCTGTTCAAAGGTACTTTTCTTGCCCAATCACACACAATCCATGTCTTAAAGCTTAATACTTCTTTAACCTGTCTTCTCCCCTTCGTCTACTGATTGAAGTGGATTTAACAAGTGACCGCAAAGGGACGATAGGATTCATCTGATCACGAAGACGTGTTAATGCCTTTCTTGGACTCTCATCCAAAGATGGAAACGAAAGAGGGGCAGAGAAGTTGAGAGGGTTTTCAAAACATTTTTTATAAAAGGGTCAAGGAGTCGAAGTAGCTGGCTACTTTTGAGAGAACGAGTGGGAGAAACTTACACGAACGGGTTCAAGTGGACAAGAAACAGGAGGACCTCAAAAGGAAGAAACCAAAAACAAAGCCAGAAAGGGCTACAAGAGCAGAAGCTAAAACAAGAAAAACCTATGATTGATTTTGAAAAAATGCAATGGTCCTGCAACAAATGAAAGTGTTTGTATGCGTGTGATTAACTTCCATTTTAGTGTCCAGTTCCACTGTACCATTTTAACATTGATAAACTATTCCACAAGTATTAGAAAATGAAGCTTTGCAGGTGAAAACAGCAGATAATGATACTGAGCTGGTTTTATGAGTCGATGTGAAATAATGATATTTACCAGACAAATGAGTCATTGGACACCATGACAGTTTGTTTAGATTTTCCTTTACTGACATGAAAAATTAAATACAAATGAAGTGGCGAAGATTAAGACTTGGCGTCAAGGTGTGGTCTAGTACTGTAGCGTTGCTAAAAGCCCCTCCACCCTAAAGCTACTTCAAAAGGGCTTGTATATCTGACCTTTGCAAAACTGCAGCAACCGCCTGAACTGGCCTTTGTTCCTAAGTACTGTAAATCAAATGCAGACTTCTTATAGTTGGTTCAAGTGACAGGTTTGCTTAAAAATCTAGTGCAGTCAACGTGCTTTTCCTGTGTTATATATTACCACACTGAGGTTGGAATAATATTGTGAAATTCTGAAAGATTATAACGCCGTTTTAGTTATAAGGGCTATTTGAAAAGACCGCCTGAAATGTCATTCTGTGATGAGAAAGTTTTGGCTTGCCTGGTGACATCAAACCTCCAAACCGCTCTGTCAATAACAGCTAGTTTTCCCCTCCCCACTCAAGACAGTCCTAACAAAATTCTTGCTTGAGAAATGGCTCTTTGCTAAGAAGCTATTTGTTTCTTTTTGACCATTTTAATTGAAAACAAATCACAGTAAGGTATTTAAATTGTTACCCAGAAACAATTTTAAATGGAGATAAAAAAAAACAGCTGCATTGGACCTTTAATGGGACTTCTCTTACTCCCATAGTTATCTTTAACACCGCCCCCTACTGGTCTTAAGTCGTCCATAACAGATGCTCCAGAAGAACACCTTCACTGTCCTTATCCATTCACCTTTTGCATAATTCCCCCCTGCTACTAACTACAGCACAGTACACTATCGGACAGGGAAAGTAAGGCCAATGCTTAGTCTAGCAGATAGGACCTTTGGGAACTCAGCCCTCAAAGCCATATCTTTGTTTGGGCTCGCAGAATCCTCGTCTCGGGCCCTCGAGCCAGGCATAACTGTGCACCGTTCTGTATAGGACAGGAATGTACTCGAGTTTCCACCATGGCGTAAATGCAGATGGCGACTTCCCCAGAGTTCGCTTAAAAACCGGGCTTTCTAAGGCTGTGAGGATGGCAGAAGCGTGTAGCAGAGAAGGGGGGGGGGTCGTCTTTGTGCTCTCCTATACACAATTTAAAAAGCTGCATTATCCATTTTAAGATACATAATCTGGTCTGAGCTGTAGTGACTGCCCTTTAATTTAGATCTTAGCTTTCTTTACACATTTGTTACAGATGTGTTTCATGACTCTACCTGGGTTGTAATGGGTCTTGGACAACTCAGCTGCTGCAACCCACCAACTGCAAAGGATTTCCTGTCTGGTGCCTCAATTGACATTTCTATTCTATTCTATGGTTTTGCGAAGCGTGACTAGTACTGCCACCTTCTGGCCTGGATGTTCAAAGGAAACAGTGTGAGGGGTGGGTTTGGCATTGAGGTGGCAGGGGCACAATCCCCTAACTCTCTGTGTGTGTGTGTATATATATATATATATATATATATATATATATATATATATATATATATATATATATATATATGTGTGTGTGTTAGGGGTTGGCTTAATGCAAAGAAGGGCAGGCTAAAATCATAGGGAGATCATGGAGACTAGGGTAAGGTTAGATGCCGCTATAATATAGCACAGTCCGAATCATCCTTTTTCTCCCGTCTCCTCGAACCTCCCGGCTGGGCCGCCGCTTGACCTCTCACCTTGAAGCAAAACAAACCATCATAGAGTAAGGAAGTGGAGAAGCTTCTATGTAGGTCGTTTGTGATGATCAATGGGACTTTTTCAGCAGATGTGAATCAAAGATAACAGAAACCCAGTACCAGAAAAGTACAATAATGCTCTGTGGTGAGAGAATGTGTTTTCTGATCAAATAAATTGTAGTGTAATTGAAAAAGCACCAGTGGGCACTGTTTCTTTACCAATCGCCTATACCAGTGGTCAAACTTTTTCCACCAGAATTTCTGGGGACCCCATTTTTTATCACAATTTCTCGAGACCCCACCCCAAATCTAATGACAAATCTTCAAAATCTGAACATGTAGATTTTTACATCAAGAAATAACCTTCAATTCATTACATTTTCATTGCTTATCCAAATTAAAATAAATAAATACATTTACTCAGTTACATTTTTCAAATCTTTCTCAAAAACATTTGCATATTATGCCATACAATAATCTTTACTTTTACATTTTAGTTCTTAAAGTTTGTACAAAAATAAATATGGCGACCCCACTGCAGTTCCCCCTCAACTTTGAATACCACTGGTCTATACTGGTGTATTGTATTTATCTTTCATACTGTTGAAGTATTGAATTAAAGCCTAAAGAGGAGTCTCTTTCCTTCTAGTATATGCCCAGACAGTGTGGTTGGTTACCTGCTGTGCTGGGGCCTGGGAGGGACCTCCTTGTTGTTGTTGCTGCTGCTGCTGCTGCTGGTACTCCTCCTCCTGCAGCTGTCTGGCCAGGTCCAGGTCACTGAGGGGCCCCGGGGCCACCCCCTGCTGCTGCTGCAGAGACATGGCCACAAGGTAGTCCTGGCAACCAAGCATACACCATAGGGTGAGTGAACGTGTAGTTAAGGAAATGTGCAGAGAGGCTTAAATCCTTAATATCAATGCATGATTCCCTGTACATAGAGATCTCAAGTTAGGATCAAGTTAGACACAGACAGCGTGGCAGTTCTACCCATAAAAAAACATAAATAAGTATCTAGATGCAGCTTAAGATACGGAGATTGTCTCAGTAGTGCATTAGATACTGCATCTGGGTGCTTCTCAAATAACAGGTTTCCTCAAACTGAAACCGGTGAGGCTGTGTGGTGGAGTGGGGGGGTCACTGACCTGGTCGATCTGTCTCTGCTGCTGCTGGGGCGTAAGGTCTTCGGGCTGTGTCACGGGGACGCTCCTCTGGGGCGGGTGGCACAGGCGAAAGTCTGAGTCGCAGAAGTTGCCATCACCCTCCACATTGTGCAGGCTCTCCCACACCAGCCCCCCCTCCTGCAGGAAGCCCTGGTCTGTCACCAGCAGGTACAGGTGGCCCTGTGGGGTCAAAAGTCATTCACTGGAGGGGAGTGAGCAGCGTTTTAGAGAATGTTGTGGAGGGAACGTTACAGAACGTGCTACATGCCTCATGTAGAATAGTCTGTTCTATATATTACATTTCTATCTGCAAGGTTCTATATGTTACACACTATAGATTGGTAAACACAAACACACGCACCTTGTGCTTTATCATAGTGCTAAAGTGGTTGTTTCTGAAGAACACAGACAGCTCGCCCTCCTTGACTGTTGTGTTGAGTTCACAAAGTCCATGATACGACAGCTGGGTCGCTGTGGACTCCAGAAACTGCTCTGCCACCAAACCTGACGGCACGGAGAAGGAGAAGTAGAGGCATAATAAAGCAAGGGGAATGCTTGTATTACAGAGGAAATGGCCAAGTGAACATGTATGCTTGTGAGAAAGAGGGGGGAGAGAGTACAGAATGCAATTGGGATTAAATGATCAACTTCCCATCAAGACCCTCGTAAATAAAAACCAGTTTATTAGAGCTGGGCTTGAATTGAAGTCTGAACCACGTGTAGCTCACCAGGACAAGAGTTAGTGACAACTCAAATGTATGTGAAGTAAGGATTTGGAAAGTCCTGTACCTTCACTGATACGGCTGCTGTTGGCCGAATGCTTGTAGTCAATGATCTTCTCTACCAGCTGGTTGTAGCTTAGCTTTCCCACCGCTGCCACCATCTCAGGGCTCTGGAGAAAGAAAATATTTTGAAACAGATGCCCAAAACAAGGGATTTGGGGCATTCATTGTGAAAGGTGGGCTTTTACCTTCACATGTTCTACAATGTCGCTTACCTGAGGGTCCACCAGCCAGCCATGGTAGAGTGGGATGTCCAGCAGGTCAAAGGCGATACACTCTGGAGTGTACTCAAAGTCTGACACGCCCGTGAAGCGCACATTGACATCAAGGCCCGTGGACAGCTTTGGCAGGACTGCCATGGCATCGCTCATGTTCTGCGGAATCAAAGATAAAAATACATATCATATAACTATACAGAGGTTGGAAACTGAGTTGGAAACCAGGGTCAGGGGGTGACTTCCGTTTCGATTACAGTCGATTCAGAGATTGAACGAAGGTTAACTTGGTGAATTGAAGATCAGACCATTTTGAATTCATATTTTGAGCTGGAATGAAATCGTACATGCATGAAACGTAGAGTTGGCTGCACAGAAGGCCAGTATCAGCTGTTCCTAGATTGATTTCTCATATGGTTAACACCACGGTTCCAGTGACATGTACGGTATGGAAATTAGATTGATGTGCGATGAGGCAAAGTGGATATGCAGGTTAATCTTGTAGTACAAAATTCACAAGGGCTTGTAAGAGACTGGCACTCAATCATACCTGTCCACATCGGTTTTGCCTATAGTTTCTTTACCACTGTCGAGCAGCGAACGACCATCCTCTGAGCTCAGCCATGAATAATGAACCAGATTGTGGTTATACACACCCACAGCTCTGATGTCAGAAAACAAAAGCTGTCCAGTCGAAACAGCACATCTAATTGAGCTTCAAGTGTCAGAGCCAGGTGGTTGGATCATGGTGCTTACAACACCAAGGACAATGGGTTTGATTCCTGCAATCCGCCACACATACTGAATAGAATAGGCTGACTGTAAGTCACTTTGTATTAAAAAGCTGCTAATGACCTGATCATTAAGTTAATTGGCTGCATCCACACAGGCACCATCTTGCCACCTTGGTACAGTATAGTATGTTTTAATCCTTGTTCCCTAAGCTCCTTATTCTTGTTCTTGAGGCTTAGCATCGATGACACAGCTGATTTTACTGTGAGAACAGTCCCCTGTGTGGCTTCTGCCTCTGCAGTGAACTCCACTTCCCCTTAAAAATTACTCAGTCTCAACCACAAATGATTTTGTGCCACACAGCTACAAAATAGATAAGACAGCACCTGCAGAAAAACACGCATGCGCACAGCTTCAGAAAAATGTTCTGACAACACACATAAGTGAGTGTCAAGTAAGTGGACAGACACCGGCCTGAGTTTGTGTGTTAAACACAGAGGTGAGTTTACCGGCTGTGTTTGTGTGTTAAATACAGAGCTGAGTTTACCTGCTGTGTTTGTGTGTTAAATACAGAGGTGAGTTTACCGGCTGTGTTTGTGTGTTAAATACAGAGCTGAGTTTACCTGCTGAAAGTTGAGCTCCATTCCCTCAGCCTTCTCCCTGGGTTTGATGGACAATACACACTCTCCTGTGGCAGAAACATCAGAAAGACCAATTGTGGGAGATTAACGATAATGTGGTTCTCAGACAGTCAGAGACCAAACAGGAATGTGTGTTATAATTTATTTCCCCTATGGTAATGGTCAGATTGATCAAATCTGCTAGATATTTCAATGACTTAAGCCCTTGGCTCCTGGAGCACAGGGCCAGTGATGAGCTTTTGTTTACGGCCTGATAATATGCAACCTCTTTAGTTGCCTGTACTTTCATGCATTTGTTGCATTTTCATGTGCCAGTGACAACCTCAGTGTATAAATGTGTGAAAAATACAATAGCTTCAGTGTTAAAGTCTGTATGGAAGTGCAGATAATACACTCCCATGTTTCTTACCAAGGTGAGCCATCAGGTCCTCTGTGGTGATAACTTCTGTCTGGGCGGGTAGCTTGGCCTGGGGACAAATCACACACACGATTTTCATTCATAAGCCCTTTCCTTGATCACAGAATCTGTTGATAAACAAACATGGAAGTTGGATACAGATGTTATAACATTAGAATGAATGGTGCTGGTCAAGGAACAATCGAGGCCTGGACAAATATACTTGACTCTGAAGAACGATCTCAGCTAAAGCCTAACACACATAGAAACAAACTATAAAGCCCAACATGCACACACACACACACACACACACATATATATCTATTTGTATATTTTTACTTTCAGGCCCACGGGAATGGGTGGAATGGGGAGGGCTTTTTCTCTTCTGAGTGAAATAAATATATGTGGAAGAAATGTAATATGAAGGGAATATGAAATGATATATGAATTGGAATAATGTACCTCTAACCCCCCCCAACAAAATAAATGTCAAAATAAATTGAAATTGTCAAAAATAATGCATTCCCTCACACAGACATGCAGCCCTTCATAAACTTTAATTCTGCGTTGCCTGATTTTAAAATCTAAAAGTGACAGACTGCTTTCATGTTGATAGTACAAACAAGATTATAGGATTCAGAAGTCCTCTGTCCTCTCTTAATACAACTCCCCAACATGAACCTGTAATTCCTGGCTCTAGAAACGTCCCTCCCTCTGGTGTCATATCACTAATTCTGGCCTGCCTACACACCTCGGCTGTGTCATCCTCAGAGTGTGTCAATCTCATCCTTATTCTCAGTCACCTTAAGGCGGCCACTGAAGTCCCTCAGCAGCAAAAGTGCATCTCAATAGCCTAAAGTGGCTTCCTCTCTTGGCTCATTTCTTTGATCTGCACCGATCTGGACCAGTAAATGCAAAATCCCCCAATAGTCCTCCAATATAGTGCTTTCCCCTATCATATGGTTTGACATCAGTGCAGATGAAGTATGCCTAAAGCTACTTAAGACGATTGAGATGCGTAGTCACGGACCCCATTAGTCCCAGCTAGCTGGTTCTACAGTCCGACTTTACCTTCCAGCGCAGAAACAGGGTGTTCATGATGGCGAGCAGGGGACAGGGCCCGTTCTCACTCTGTGTGATGATGGGGGTCTTCTTCTCTTTCCAGGTGATCCACTTCACAAAGTAGTAGGCCGGCATCATGGGCTCTAGGTCCGCGGCGGTGGCCCCTCCTGTGGCTGTGGCAGCAGCGACGCCAGCCAGGACATCGTCGGCCAGGCAGGGGACATCGGCAGACAGGGAGCTGCCCTCGACGCCCAGGGCAGAGAAGGAGGACAATGGCTCGTCGTTCCCGTTGTTGCCCTCAAAGAACTCTAGGCTGGGGATGGAGAAGGAGGCGGAGTCGGTGGTTGCTGACTGGCTATACTCGTCCGACCTTCCAAATGTGGCCTCTGAGCTCTCCCCGTTCCCTTCTGTCAGAGTTTGGCTCTGCAGGGTGGATCGAGCGTCTTCTGTCGTGCCGTTTTCAGACATGGCCGCACACGTGGTGGTTGGTGTGAGTGAGGTTTCCCTGTATCCGTCAAAACTTTCTGCTTCCATAATTGGAGTCTTAACTGATGGGTCTTTGGTGGAGTCTTCATGGATTTCTTTAGCCGCAGACGATCCTGCTGTAAGGCCGCCCTCTTTAGAAATGGCCTCTGTCAGAGAGCAGTCATCTTTGACAACGCTCAGGAGATCTCCTCCAACTATCTCTGTGCCAGAATCCGCCATAGCTGGGCAATGTTCAATGTAGCACTTAATCAACTGAAAATAAGGCCAAGTCGTCGGTAAAGACTACTTCAGGCTTAGGTTGTATACGAATAGAAAAACAAACTCAGCCCTTTACATTAAGTATATTCACAGATTTAAAAGTTGGCAGTGACCTTATAGGTGAACCCTGAAGGAAATCTTGATGATCAGTTCCCTGGCATTCCTGAGTAACAGTGTCCTTAGTTTGCAAGACGGGGTTGATGGATGGCTACAGCAGAATCCACAGCCACTCTGTCTGTTTTATGTCATACAGACTAAGAGAGAGTGGATTTCATATAGCCTTAAATATCTACTTGCACATTTTCTTTCAGTTCAAGTGTGGGATGTCATAACAAATAGGCTATCTTTTCGACATTGCACATGGGCTTCTGGTAAATTTAGTGCAAGTGTAAAACTACAAGCTTTCCTCCAACAAAAAAATAAACAATGATCTTTACACAAAATATATATACACACATTTAAACTTTAACAACAAATATCTTATAGATCATTTTCAGCACTGCCGCTGTCCATTAACGTTATAGAGTAAGATACCTGCAGCTCCCTGTCAAATAGGTTTGGTTTGATAACTTCTGGCAAGCTACAGCTGCAAACTAGAGAAAAGTTATCTTTGGGGGGATGCAAAACTTATCTAACTAGTTATAAAAGTTGTGCTTTTCCTGACGATACAAGGGAATATACCAATTGAAGACTGACAGAAAAGCTACAGCGAAAACAAGTGAAGAGCGGGATGGCGCTAGTCAAGCTTGCCCCTTGTCTTGTGACATGAATGACTCGTAGGTTTTTAGGATATTAACGCGGCATGGTTGTCATCTTAACGTCGTCCCAGAATGCGAGTAACCATACTCTTAAATTGTACCAGACCTGCAAGAAAAAGATCAGTGATCAGTCCGTGAAATAATACGCTATTCTCCAACAACACATCTCCTTCCTGGCCCTGGGTTTGACAAAATACTGAGAACGGAACTATAAAGCCGTGGTAGAAAATATTGCATCTGTCAAGTGACACCAGAACTGTCTACTGACCATAGCTTGCTAACGTTATACCCTCGTGCTGACGCTCAGAAGTTGGTAGCGCCCATCACTACCATGCAACAAATATCTTGATGATGGTGGCAGCTTGTTAGCTTGCTAGCTGACCAGCAGAAAATAAAACAACTTACCATCAAAGCCAGTTGACAGCGTAAATTGGCAAAAACGTCGTGAAATTTAGACAGGTGTTGGTCCAATCAAAAGCAAACTGAGATTTTTACGAAAAGATACTGACCGACTTGTACAACATTAACGAGCTTCGCTGGCTGACAACGGGCATGATATTTACATTACACGGTCTCTTCGCAATCTTGACTTGGCTTACTCCACTTCCTCTACCACAGTCTGTAAACAATGATGTCACGAGCTGTATTAGCCACAGGGGGGGAAACTATTTTTTAGATGTCAAGCACCAAGTTACATACATAAAATACATGTCGTATAATATGCCAACCAAAGATATTTCAGGTAAACTGAAGAAAAAAACAGAGCAAAAATATGCGAATTAATTTTAAAAAACAGCTACATTAAATTATTTTGAAGTTAATCTTCATGGGGACACAAGTGGTTGGAGTACTGAACTGCAGGTGTTAATATACTGGTAGTGTTCATGAGCATCATGTCTTCTTCTTGCTGCGTAGTGCGCAGTATTGCAGAGACAAAAATCAAAAATGTGTTTGTATTATGGATTAGAAACTGGGTGGTTCGAGCCCTGAATGCTGTTTGGCTGACAGCTGTGATATATCGGCCGCGTAGCCTAGTGGTTAGCTCGTTGGGCCAGTAACCGGAAGGTTGCACGATCGAGTCCCCGAGCTGACGAGGTACAAATCTGTCGTTCTGCCCCTGAACAAGGCAGTTCCTAGGCCGTCATTGAAAATATTAATTTGTTCTTAACTGACTTGCCTAGTTAAATAAAGGTAAAACAATAAATATCAGACCGTATGACAAAATATATATTTTTACTGCTCTAATTACGTTGGTAACTAGTTTATAATAGCAATAATGCACCTTGGGGGTTTGTGGTATATGGCTAGTATCCAGGCACTTCGTGCTTAAGAACAGCCCTTATCCGTGGTATGTTAGCATATTCAACACCCCCTCGGGCCTTATTGCTTAATTATGTGTCACACACTGTGTGTGTATAAAGACTATAAACACCTGCTCTCACTAATGTAGGAAGTGAATAAAATAGTATAATTGTCAAATTCTCACACAGCTTAATTTTTCCATTTATTGTCTTGACCATCGATGTGATTCTAATAAATAGGATTTGTGTTGGCAAAATGTAGAATACATAGCAAAGTTCTGGAAATATTTTCTGTTGATGTTGTCATGAGGCAAAAAGCAAGGGACACATACATAGCCATAGGAGCTCTGAATAAATATATTATAATTATTTTTAAGCGTATTTTTGTTTTGTTTTTCGGGCTGCTCTAGAGTTTAATCACTATATCCTACCTTGACGCTCAGAAATGCAGGATCGTGATTAAAAGTATACATTTTGACTTGATAGCTAGCTAGGTAGCTGGCTGTTTGAATTCAAATCATGTGGCATTTTGTTTAATTTGTTTGGAACTATTACACCAAGGACAGCATGCTGTGTCCAGAGGTAGCAGAGGAATTTCAGGGACTTGTCAGGGAATGCTCCTAACCACTTCCAAATTGTGGTATCTTTTCGTGAGCTTTTTAGCAGCCGTGGCATCACCCAGGTTAGTGCTACATTCCTGGTAATTGAGGACCAGTACCAGAGGAGTGGCTCTAAAGGAACGACTGACTATTCCCGAGAAGCAGGTGTGGTGCGTTGTTAACCTGTTTTTTGTTGTTGTCAGATTGTCATTGTTTATCCTTGCCTGTCCCATCAATGCCCTCTCTATTGAACCTACGATGAACCTTAAGACTGCCTTTCCAGACCCAAATGCCTCAACTTCATCCGAAGCCGACTGACTTTCAATCTCCATCATTAGCATGTTTTGTTTGTTTGCTTTTTTTTTTGATTATTTGAAAATCGCAATATAAATAAAAAATGTTATTCATCAATATACCTAAGTATGCCTAGTACGCTAGATCTACTGCGTAGCCTAGGCCTACGATGTTATTTGTTCGTAAATGTATTGAGACATTTTTTAAGAGGACCACGATTCAAACTTTTTTTAAATGTCATTCTCGATCATTTTACATGCATGTGTGGTTGTATTATGTTTTAACTTATCAAATAAATATATCAATATATCTACCACACAGTTCTGTAGTGGATTGCTTTTTGGCACAACTCCGTTTGTGACATCACAAATTTAGTGGAATATTTACCCGCGTTCCGAGTCTTTTCAGTGAACCGGCTCATTACCTCCGTTAAGCTAAAAGAGCCGCTCATTTGGCGCCTAAACGGCTCTTCGTTCAGTAGCGCTTTAAAAAAATACAGAAAACCATGAAAACCATGAAAATATCACATTTAAGCCAACAAAGTTACCTCCCATTGTGTCAGATCGTGACATGTGTATTCAAATACATTTTTTTTTACCGGAGCATATTATTAGATGACCTGCAAAAAAAGGAATGTACAGCTAAATGCGTGTGGACTTGAAAACGTATCTCACCTCACTATTTATTCTTCCTGCAGTGAGGAATTACACTCTTCATACAATGTTTTTATAACTTATCTGCAGATAATCGTTGTCTGTAGCTGAAAAAGCAGTAACAATTTGCAAATCAGGGAGCTAAATGAACGGCTCTTTCACAGATGCAATTCGGATCCTTATGTTCACCAAAAAGAGCCGTTCATTCGCGAAGGACCCACCACTGTCACTTTCTACATTATAGCCGCTACACTTCAAGAGCTGCTGTTTTTCAAAACGTGGTGTTGAAATATTTGTCAACTTGTCTTTGCACAGGACCCTGGTCTGTAAACATTCTGTTTTACAGAATATCCCGGGCGTGCTCTACGCTGGCAAAAATGGAGGGGTTTCTACAGAGATGTAGTGCTGCAATAAAGGTAGGCAAACACACGAACACGTTTACTATGCATTGCATGTTTTACAAATGTCTCAGTTGCTCTGCTCAATGACTAGCCCTGTCCATCGCGTGCTCTCGCTGTTGTCTGTCATGCTATATTTGTTTATTTCCTATTGAATTAGCTAGCGTATTACTAATATATTACTCATCATGTACTATTCTATTACTAAACCATTCCAACGTTTCTGCAACTACCTCCGCCTAACAAGTAACGTTCGAAATGTATTCTATCCTCTTGTGGCTTTGAGTCAGTTACTCTTGTCACGGAGTGAAATTTAAAAGTTTAGTCTTGACAGCCAACTGTCAACTAAAATTGAGAGTTTATTGATTGAACATTGAGTCAAATACAGTTTGGTTCAAGATTCAAAACATTTTTTTTGCATCTTCGTGTTGTAAAAGGTCTAACATACACAAACCACAGAGCGCCATGACTAATGAGGGGGTGATGTGTGGATGAGTTGTCAAGAGAGCAAGAGGTAGAATATTGCCCACCGTAACTTCCATTACAGTCATTGTCGAATATTGCATGATGCAGTTCTTGCACAGCAAACCCTACACCAGGCCTCGTTGGTATGTTTTCAATATATTTAGCAAAGTGTTGTCACAGTAGAGTCAGATAACAGATGCCGTGAGGGTTAATCATTTGTGTGACTATTAGTCAAGTGCAAAGAGCTAGACATGGAAAACAATCTCTTCAGCAATTCCCTATCTGCCCCATTCCTGGCATTTACTGACCATGTATTCTCTCAGTGTGTGCCCAATCAAGACGAAAGTTACCATGTGTGGTGAGTTCGCCTGTCTATATACAGTGCAATCGGAAAGTATTCAGACCCCTTGACTTTTTCCACATTTTGTCACGTTACAGCCTTATTCTAAAATGTATTAAATTGTTTTTTCCCCCTCATCAATTTACACACAATCGCCCACAATGACACAGTTAAAACAGGTTTTTAGAAATTTGTGTAAATTCATAATAAAAATAATGGAAATATCATATTTACATAAGTGTTCAGACCCTTTTCTCATTACTTTGTTGAAGCACCTTTGGCAGCGATTACAGCCTTGAGTCTTCTTGGGTATGATGCTACAAGCTTGGCACACCTGTATTTGAGGAGTTTCTCCCATTCCTCTCTGCAGATCCTCTCAAGCTCTGTTAGGTTGAATGGCGTTGCTGCACAGCTGTTTTCAGGTCTCTCCAGAGATGTTAGATCGGATTCAAGTCCGGGCTCTGGCTGGGCCACTCAAGGACATTGAGACTTGTCCCAAAGCCACTCCCGTGTTGTCTTGGTTGTGTGCTTAGGGTCGTTGTCCTGTTGGAAGGTGAACCTTCACCCCAGTCTGAGGTCCTGAGTGCTCTGGAGCAGGTTTTCATCAAGGATCTCTCTCTGTACTTTATTCATTCATCTTTGCCTCGAACCTGACTAGTCTGTGGACCTTCAATGCTGCAGAACAGGCAATTCCTTCGACCTCATTGCATTGTTTTTTGCTCTGACATGCACCGTCAACTGTGAGAACTTATTTAGACAGGTGTGTACCTTTCCAAATCATGTCCAATCAAATCAATTTAGCACAGGTGGACTCTAATCAAGTTGTAGAAACATCTCAAGGATGATCAATGGTAACAGGATGCACCTGAGCTCAATTTCGAGTGTCATAGCAAAGGGTCTGAATACTTATGTAAATAAGGTATTTCTGTGTTTTATTTTTAATACATTTTCAAAAATGTCTAAAAATGTGCTTTCACTTCATCATTATGGGCTATTGTGTGTCGATTGCTGAGGAATTTTAAAAATATATGAATCCCTTTTAGAATATGTAACGTAACAAAATGTAAAAAAAAGTCAAGGGGTCTGAATACTTTCTGGAGTCTAGGTGGGCGTAGTCTGGGCTAAAGCTCTCACATCCAAATTCCTGTGGCCCAACTGCTTTACTGTTGTGCATGTGACATTAATAGTGACATTAGGTGGCACCTCTGTCACTATGCCTGGATGGCAGACATCTCATCCCCCTTCCTTCCACTGTCTTTGGCTGTCAGGCACAGCAAAGGTTCAAAGGGTAGGTGTCTAATTTCAAGGGGTCGGCCATTTCTTTTTAGTAGTCACCATTAACGCTCTTCACTTTAGTTTTTTTCTTTCCGTTAGAGAACAGCTGTAGTGAGAGAACACATTTGAGACATGACGTAACACAAATTAAAACATGAAATGGGCTGAATTGAATTCCCTTCTTAAAACCCTCCCTCTTATGACACTGTAGTACAGTATGGACTGTAGTATCCCAGGTTGTAGTTTGTAGTGCCTATTTTCTTTTTGAAGTGCAGCGAGCAAGGGGCAAGCATTCCTTAACCCACCATTACTCCCAAGCCAATTGGTTATGATCTATTCACTTAAAAGTTCTTCACTCCTGGCATCCTCCAAGTATGATTTCCCATTTTATGTGGGCGTAATCAAAACTTCGTGGCATACTTCCTGGCTCTTGTCGCCTGTTAGATTGAATGTTTCTGCCCTCCAGTCAGATGCTTCTGTTTGGTTCATATTAGTGGTCGACCGATTAATCGGAATGGCCGATTAATTAGGGCCGAATTGAAGTTTTCATAGCATGTTCTGAGCAAGGAACTGAAACGTTAGCTCGTCTTACATAGCATAGTCTTACATAGCCCATATTGCACTTTTACTTTCTTCTCCAACACTTTGTTTTTTGCACTATTTAAACCAAATTGAACATGTTTCATTATTTACTTGAGGCTAAATTGATTTTATTGATGTATTTTATTAAGTTAAAATAAGAGTTCATTCAGTATTGTTGTAATTGTCATTATTACAAATAAACAAAAAAATTGTCTGAGTAATCGGTATTGGCTTTTTTGGTCCTCCAATAATCGGTATTGGCGTTGAAAAATCATAATCGGTCGACCTCTAGTTCATATCAACCACTTAGGTCAGGTTATGTCTGGATACTGCCATACAGGAGGTCTCTGTATTCTGTTGGGCACTGGGCAACCTTAGTTTAGCCACTGTCACTTCACATTATTGCTTCCTCACATGGCTGGAGACTAAGGGCTGGTTTGGGCCAGGAGCATACCACCCTGCATCCCACTGCTGGCTTGCCTCTGAAGCTTAGCAATGTTGGTCCTGGTCAGTCTCTGGATGGGAGACCAGAAGCTGCTGGAAGTGGTGTTGGAGAGCCAATAGGAGGCACTCTTTCCTCTGGTCTAAAATAATTATCCCAATACCCCAGGACAGTGATTGGGGACATTGCCCTGTGTAGGGTGCTGTCTTTCAGATGGGATGTTAAACGAGTGTCCTGACTCTTGGTGGTTACTAAAAATCCAATGGCACTTATCTTAAATTCCCAGTCTTTCCCTCATACCTCATGGTGTAAGGGATTGGTCTCATTCATCCAGGTTGTTGCTGTAAATGAGAATGTGTTCTCCGCTAACTTACCTGGTAAAATAAGGGTTAAATAAAAATCAATAAATACACATTTCTGGACATGGATTAAGCCTAGTCCTGGACTGAAAGTCTATATCAATGGAGATTCTTAATTAAATGGGATTTTTAGTTGTAGGACTAGACTAATCTGTGTTTGGGAAACCAGCCCTAGGTGTTAATGTTTATGTCTGGGGTCATCCCTGACTACTCTGCCTACTGTGGAGCTCTGTGGAGCTAGTATAAGAGAACTAGCCTAACGTTTTGTATGCCTGTCCTGTCTCATGCCCACACACTGGGGTTGGGGAGCCCACAACATGCTCATCCACATGTTCATCAACATGCTCACCTTTCCCATAATCAAACACTTAGAGTCAATATAAGGTTATTGGCTGCAGCAGTCTTTCTTTTCAGTGATGGGGCAAGACTACGAGTATGTTCAATAGATCGAGACAGTAGAGATCTGTAGAGGTCAGACATTTCCTTCCTATGTGTGCCATAATTCTGTTGTTATGACATTGTAATTACCGGCAGGATATATTGGTATTGGGAAATTCTGACATTGTTGAAATGGTCCATTTCTTTTCCTAAGATTTGATTTGATCTTTTATAAAACATACAAAAACAATATTAAAACATATACATACAAACGACAACATCATACAAACATCAACTACATCACACCTGCCCAGACCCAGGAGCACACACCCCCATCTCCAGCGCCCGCATCACTTTCCTCCACATGGCCTCAAACTGCACCATTTTTGTTTCTCTCCGTAGCCCACACACTTCGGTAACGATGGACGATTGGTTCATTTCCAGTTTTTAAGTATACGTTTTTAAAAAATATGATTGACGAGAAAAGTATCGTCCAACCCGTCGGGTATCCACTGCACCCTCATATGTCATGTCTTGAAATATGCCGACAGACAGATTAAAATACATGTTTGTCTATCTAAGGTATTTCCAACTACCGAAGTTCATAACCGTTACCTAATATTACACCATTACCTACATAAAATAACACTATTCCCGACAAAAGGGGACTCAAAGTGGAATGTATTTAACTGAAATGTTATACTGATGATGAGGATGAAAAAGAAATGTAGAATGTAGAAGAATAGGGCTTGTCTCTCCTCCCTCTCTCCACACGCCTTGCGACTCTGTCCACCAATTCCACGGTTTAGCAGGGTGTTAGCCTTACCTCTCCAAATCCCTGAGGCCTGTTCTAAGTGGACTGGAGAGAGAATGCCTCAGTGTGGTGTGGTTTTACATTAACCAGATGGAATGAGAGCTATGATAGGTCACTCTGAAAGGGAGACAAGTGAGAGTAGCCAGTGTGCGTTACTGCATTTGATTTGTGCTTGAGTAATAATGGAACACTGTTGACTCATCAATATCAACTCAATGAAGCTGACAAAGTGTCTCAGTGATCCTTCCCCAGAACGCTGCACTCAAATGCAGGCCTACATGGATTGTTCTGTTAAAGTGGTAGAATTCACATTAACGTGGGATATGAGGATAACTGTTAGAAAACAGCAGTGCCCTGTTATAAAACAGTAATGGACATTTCTCAGTAATAGAGTGAGCTGCATATGAAGCCCGTTGCAAAACAGTTAGCATTTCCCATTAACACCATTATCTACAATTGATGGCGAACAAAACAGTCGCACAGGGACATGCATGAAGTTCAGAGCTGCGTGAATCAGAGCATCTTATCATGATCATTTTACTATCATAACATTCCCCCTCAGCACTTCCATATTTGTGTCACAGGCCTACATTTTCCCACCAACCAAGTTGTTCATCTCTTATCTAACCCTTGTTTATATTTCTGTCCTTGTCCTTGAATGGATACTGCAATACTGGATTACTATAGCTGTAGTAGAGGTGGCCCCGAATCGTTCCATTTGCCATGGAACAGTCATGGAGTCACAGTTGGAGAGCTCTGCTGCACACACACTCTGTGGTTAAATATAGCCTCCTTTTGGTTCCTGCTTGCCTGCCCGGGTCTGACCACTACTACGGCTTATAGGAGGTGACAGGCACGCTGGGAAGAGGGAGATGCGAGGGAAGGGGAGGCTGGGCGGCCATAACACCATGTCGTAGTACACTCACACTGGCTGCCCGTTACCGTCACCCTTGGGGCCCTTAACATGGGGCGGAATGGCTCTCTCGACACAGTTAGCGACACCCCATACCAGTCTAGGAGGCAGACCTGGCTATATTTCTTGATTTACCATTGAAGTCAATAGGATGCACATCAACTCCCAATATGTTGAGATCAACAGGAGAGATCCTATCCTTGTTACGCTGGTTCACAAAGTACAATCGTGGACCCACCTTATAGATTCATTGTTAAATCTATGGTGGCCTGAAGGGGCGAAGTAGTTGTTAGCATATAATACCTGCTAAATAGTTTGTGTTTGGGCCTTTTCTCCTAATTTACAGATAAATACAGGTTGAGAAACTAACTGAACTAGCTCATTCAAGTGTTCACAATGCAGAGGATAGGGGGTCAGAAGAACTTTGCTGAACCCAGATGGCTGGTTTTTCTTTTTTGTGTTTATACTGAATGCTGCCACACACACTGGTAATTAGTGCTTTCACTGCTTTTGAATCATCACATCACAGCAAGGCCATCTCCCCCCCGTTGTCAGTAATAACACTGTTTCTTACATCATGTCACAGATAAAGCGAGACTAATCACACTCATTATCACAGTGGGTCTATGAAACGAAAGCTAAATGATCCAAATGAAAACATCCCGCGGAGTCTAATAAGGCTATATCAGAGTTTCAGCTGCACATTCACTCACTGTTATTAAACTTAAGGTAGTTGATGTTCGTTGATACGCCTAATTAGATTATAATCAGCAGTCCAAAAAATGTTAGCATAGGCTAGATGCTAACTAACTACTGTGAGCCTGACTGGCAACCATTTCAGGCTGTCAAAATAGGATTTGTTTCAGTAGGCTAAATTTTGGCTAATCAATAACTGACTGCAGGTAGGTATCAAACTTTCTGACGACTGTTTGGGTCTCCAACAGGTTGATCGCGAGCTACCAGAAGCTTGCAGCCCACCTATAAGTAACTCACTAAACAATTCTGAAAGTGCATGTATTTTTCACGTGTTCCACCGCAAACTGTCATAAACAAATCTCACAAGTATCAGACACCTTAAGTTCATTATCCCGCCCCTAGTTAGCCACAATTGGCTTAAAAAGACAAACATAACACTATATCTGTCAATTAATTCCAAGCTATATTGACCCTGTATGTCTTGTGTGGTGCACGCGTTTGTCTCTACCATTCACTTCGTGTAGCTAGTTAGCAATCATGATAATTGTCTTCTGCGTAGACAGAAAGACTTTCTCCAACACCGTCTTAATGAAATATTAACTGAAAAGTAGGCTTAATTTCACGCCCTGACCGTAGAGATCTTTTTATTCTTTATGTTTGGTTGGTCAGGGTGTGACTCGAGTGGGGAACTCTATGTTCTTTATTTCTGTTTTGGCCGGGTATGGTTCTCAATCAGGGACAGCTGTCTGTCGTTGTCTCTGATTGGGAATCATACTTAGGCAGCCTGTTTTGCCACCTTAGTTTTGTAGGATGTTGTTTTTGTACAGCTCTTGTAGCCTACCGAACGTTACATTCGTTTTCCTTTTGTTGTTTTTAGGTGTTCGTTTTTAATAAAAACAAAATGTACGCCTACCACGCTGCACCTTGGTCCAATCGTTTCGACGAGCGTAACACTTACCCTGCAGAATTATGGCATGATTATTTCTATCAATCGGGTTGGTTTTTGTTTAGCAAACTCTGTCATGACATGACATATGCAGCAGCAAAAAAATAGTTTGACAAGCACAGGACTTTTTAGCAAAATGCCCTCAAAAATGGTCTTCTGATGTGATTTAAGCATTGACATGGGCTCAGAACATCCAATTCCATTGTTTCTCTATGAACAATTGTAATTTTGAGAGTGTAAAACCAAGAAAAACGAATTTGGAAAATTATAAAGTGTGCCTATTTGAAAGCTAGAGAAAATGTATGAGTAGCTCGCAATGTTTCATAATTTTGTAGCTCTCATTTCATTAAGAAACTCTCATGCTATAAAAGGTTGGAAACCCTTGGTTTAGATGATACTAATACTTTTTACATTTTGACTAGTGTAGCCTTGGCTGTGTTAAAAAAAACTGTTTGCAAATCTGCAAAGTATAAAGCTGACAGAATTTTACCACCCTCTTGCTCTTTTTCTTCCTCCTTTATTTTTTCATAACCTCCTTAGGGCAGTGCGGAGGGAAGCTCTGGGATCCACGTCATCCTTGGCAACGAGGCCTGTGACCTCGACTCCATGGTGTCGTCCCTTGCCTTTGCCTACTTTCTGTCCAAAGTGAGTCCAAAGCTAGCTTCTAGCCTGTACCGCCTCTCATTAGGGAATCCCTCAACCCAGGTCGGAAATAAGTTAGCATACCTGAATTATTCATTCCCCTCATATGTTTAGGTTTTTATACGGTAATAAATATTGACACTACTTCAGGGCTGCCGAAATTGGGGCCGTGGGCCCTTGACAACATTTTAGGCTCTCCAGAATGAGCTTATGTAATTATGAACAATATATATTTTTAAGTTCTATATCTTCAAAACTTGATTGCTGGCATGCAATACATTTTGGGACTGTATCAACAGTGGACTAATGAAACAAATACCAAAAGATAGTTTTTGACTGGAATTTTCCTTTTAAGTCCCATACAAGCAAAATGACAACTCTATAGTGCAGTTGTTTGAAAGCAAATTGGTGGACGAATATGTCCTGCTATGCGGTAATGAATAAGTATCTTCTCTTTGACTTGTGAACAGAGTTGAGAGAGCTGGGCCAAAGTCCTGAAGCACCGCAGGCGCGGAATTTGCGCTGAGTGACTCATTTGTAAGTCTGAGGGCCATGAATAGCTTGACCAAGCGTAATCAAAATGCAGAGCATTTTCCAAAATAGGAGCAGACAACCCTCAGAGTCACTCAAGCATAAAAACAGTGTCGGTGCCCTAGCCATCGGGCACCAGTCTCTTCTTATCTTTCATTACTGCATTGATCCATCCGTCCTCCCTAACCCCTGGTTTAAGCTGCTCGCTAGCCTATACGCCCCCGCTACTCATGAAATATTCACAGAACCTCAGATACTCAAGATCCCCCAAGGCCTGTGAAGATGGACAAAAACATTGCAGAGCAATCCCAGCTAGCCTCAGCAGGAAGGTACGTTGGTGTCAGATATCTGTTTTGATCTGGTCTCCCTCTTCTATCCTTCCCTCCTTTTCTCCTCCTCTTCTTTCGTCCCCCTTTGTTCCCAGACATCTGGCAGCTCAGGAAAGACTGTGGTGCCGGTGCTGAACATCCCGAGGGCTGAGTTCCCCCTGCGGTCCGACAACGTGTTCCTACTGAAGGAGAGCGGTGTTCCGCCTGAGGCTCTGGTGTTCCGTGACGAGGTGGACCTGGCAGGGCTTCATAGAGCCAAGAGGTTGATGCTCACCCTGGTGGACCACAACGTGCTTCCTAGGTCATCGGTTGCAACATTACTCTTTCTATTTATTTTCTGTTCTAAACTCGCATTCTCTTTCTCTCGTTCTCTCCGTTGCCATCGCTTTGCCTTTCTCTCACTCAGATTTTCTTCCACTGATACCTACAGTATCAAGTAGTATTGACAACACAGGTCAAAGTTATGGGAAGTGCCTGATATGTGGAGGGCCAGTTCCCTGGACCAAGATTGAGGAAACACATAGTTAAAGACACAACGTATTTCACAACATTCACTCAACCCTGACTTTTCCCTGTAGTGCCGACATCGACTTGGAGGATGCAGTTGTGGAAGTCATTGACCACCACCACCTCGAGAGGACACCCTCCATGTCCTGTTCCGTCACCGTGGAAACCGTGGGTTCCTGTGCTACCTTGGTGACAGAGCGCATTCACCACAAGGCACCTGAAGTGCTAGACAGACAGGTGGCTCAATTATTATACGGTAAGGTTGCCACAGCAATAATTCTCTTACATCCAGCATGCTCTATAACGTGTCAAACTCCAGTCCTCGAGGGCCACAATGTCTCTGGGTCTTTAATCAGTGTATACCTCAGAACTAGGCAGTGGGGAATATGTCAGGATGAATTATCACTGAATCCGACAACTCTCTTGTAGTTGCACTTGTTTGTCAATGCCAGCAGTAACCATTGGCTCAGTTCACCTATACTTGGCAGTGTGCCCACACAGGGGCCATCGTGCTGGATTGTGTCAACATGGCCCCTGAGGCGGGCAAGGTCACACCCAAGGACAGTCAACTGTCCTGCCTGCTGGAGTCGCGTTTCCCTGACCTGCCGCCCAGGGGCGCCCTCTTCCAGTCCCTACAAAGCGCCAAGTTTGACATCTCAGGTAAAAAGGTGGGAAAAACATGCCATGGGAGAGGTGTTGAGAGGTGCACAAAATGAATCTGCCTTGTCACTTGACATAAGATGTCATGACAATATGACATTATTATGTCAGTATTATGACACTGACACATGAATTTAAAATGTATTAAATTGAGATTTGTTTGTCACACTCTGTGTGCAATAACAGTGTTTAACATGATTTTTAAATGATTACCTCATCTCTGTACCCTACAAATGTAATTATCTGTAAGCTCCCTCGGTCGAGCAGTGAATTTCAAACACAGTTTCAACCACAAAGACCAGGGAGGTTTTCCAATGCCTGGCAAAGGGCACCTACTGGTAGATGAGTCAAATCTTTGTTAAGAAAGCTGTCGTTGAATATCCGTTTGGAAAATTAAGTTATCAGTTACACTTTGGATGGTGAATGTATCAATACACCCAGTCAATACAACGATACAGGTGTCTTTACTAACTCAGTTGCTGGAGAGGAAGGAAACCGTTCAGGGATTTTACGATGAGGCCAATGGTAACTTTAAAACAGTTACAGAGTTTAATGGCTGTGATAGGAGAAAACTGAGGATGGATCAACAACATTGTAGTTACTCCACAATACTAACATAAATGACAGAGTGAAAAGAAGGAAGCCTGTACAGAATAAAAATATTCCAATACATGCATCCTGTTTGCAACAAGGCGCTAAAGTAAAACTGGAAAAATGTGTCAAAGCAATTAAACTTTTTGTCCTGAATACAAAGTGTAATGTTTGGGGCAAATCCAATACAACACATTACTGAGTACCACTCTCCATATTTTCAAGCATATTATGGATGCTAGGACTGACCATACATGACATCACAATTCTAGTTTAATCATGTTTTGAGGCTTATACAGTGTTTACATTTACTTAGTTTACAAACATTGGAGTAAAACAAGCTTATAGTTTGGGTTATGATGAGGTACGACAGTTGAACTAAACTAATTTCTAATTTATAGTCTTCAAGAATCAAATGGGTAAATATAATTAATTTGTAAGTAAAAACATGTATGTAGCAACTACTTATTGCCCATTTTAAAGCTTTTTCATCAAACTGCCCTGTTTTCTTTTTTATTTCAGATGGTCCCGCCTTCATGTCCTCAGACAATTGCTATAATATTTGGTCTAATTCTCATTTCTGGAAAGGCTTAAAATAAAGGTTAATATCCAGGTCCTGTGCCATGATTAACCAAAACACAGGGCCGTGTATATATGATCTACATGGTAACTTATGATATGCTGTAGTGTTTGTCATGTAGTGTTTGTAGTGTCTATACCCAATTCCACTGTAATGCCATTGTATTACTGCTTGTCCCATTGGTTTGTGTTACAGGTCTTTCTACAGAGCAGATCCTGCTAAAGGACATGAAGGCTGTCTCTGGGGGCGACCTGAGACTGGCAGTCTGCACTGTGTATATGACACTAGATGTACGTACTGTCTAGCCATGCTGTTACTTCACTTAATCCACTCTGCCTCCACCATGCTTAAGCCACCATGCTTTAAACTGAGACTCAACGATATTAATCATCACAAGAGCAGTGCAGCAAGAGAGTGAAAAAGAAAGTGTCTGCACTCGTCAGCACCAACACATACACTGTTAAACATCTGCACAGGAGTTTGCATCTCTCTAATGCATTGTGACAGCTGCCTGACGACAAATGCTGACGAGTGCAGCCTCCTGCTTCACGCGGTCTTTGTGTCGGAAGTTGCCCTGCTCCTTGTGGTTAAGGAATATGGCTGAGTCTACCTTTAACAGCACCCTCTCAGGATCACACTGGGTGTATGTGAACATTTACTCTTCCCCATTTAACAACAATGCATTAGAATTGCCTAATTTGCCTTTGAATGACCAACTCTTTAACAAATGTGGGTTTTCAGATGATTCACCAAGTCATATTTCCTACTCCTTTGAGAGAATTGTATTCCACTATTATAATCTTAAGTCTTCATTAATGCAACAATGTTACCAATTGTTCTATAATCTTGGGAGAATATCCATTTTCTAATTAATTTTGGCAATGGAGCCTCTGCCTCAGGGACAGATATACGCTATATAGACAAAAGTATGTGGACATCCCTTCAAATTAGCGGATTTGGCTATTTCAACCACACCCATTGCTGAGAGGTGTTTAAAAACGAGCACACAGCCATGCAATCTCCATAGACAAACATTGGCAGTAGAATGACCTTTCAACCTGGCACCGTCATAGGATACCATCTTTCCCACAAGTCAGTTTGTCAAATTTCTGCCCTGCTAGAGCTGCCCCAGTCAACTAAGTGCTGTTATTGTGAAGTGGAAACATCTAGGAGCAACATCGGCTCAGCCGAGAAGTGGTAGGCCACACAAGCACACAGAACGGGACCGCAGAGTGCTGAAGCGTCTATCCTCGGTTGCAACACTCACTACCAAGTTCCAAACTGCCTCTGGAAGCGATGTCAGCACAAGTACTGTTTTCGTCGGGAGCGTTCATGAAGTGGGTTTCCATGGCCGAGCTACCGCACACAAGCCATGCGCAATGCCAAGCGTTGGACTCTGGAGCAGTAGAAACATGTTTTCTGGAGTGATGAATAACACTTCACCATTTGGAAGTCCAACAGACAAATCTTGGTTTGGCGGATGCCAGGAGAACGCTACCTGCCCCAATGCATAGTGCCAACGGTAAAGTTTGGTGGAGGAGGAATAATGGTCTGCGGCTGTTTTTCATGGTTCGGGTTAGGCCCCTTAGTTCCAGTGAAGGGCAATCTTAACGCTACAGCAAACAATGACATTCTAGACGATTCTGTGCTTCAAACTTTGTGACAACCGTTTGGGGAAGGCCATTTCCTGTTTCATCATGACAATGCCACTGTGCACAAAGTGAGGTCCGTACAGAAATGGTTTGTCACAATCGGTGTGGAAGAACTTGACTGGCTTGCACAGAGTCCGAACCTCAACTCCATCGAACACCTTTGGGAACACCGAATGCGAGCCAGGCCTAATTTCCCAACATCAATGCCTGACCTCACTAATGCTCTTGTAGCTGAATAGAAGCCAGTCCCTGCAGCAATGTTCTAACATCTAGTGGAATGTCTTCCCAGAAGAGTGGAAGCTGTTATAGCAGCAAAGTGGGACCACCTCCATATTAATGTCCATGATTTTGGAATGAGATGTTTGACAAGCAGGTGTTCACATACTTTTGGCAATGTAGTGTATATGCAGTGACAAGCCATCTAGGAGTGAAAGTGGCATGTGAATTTTCAATCCCAATGATAATAACTAACAATCAATAAGCTTTGACCAATCCCCGAGGTTTGTAAGACCCTGGGTTTAATAATAATTAGGCAAAGACTCAGCTTATGCAAAAGGCTCGTATAGTTTATTCACGAGAGCGCTCTGAAGTCCATAATTCAAAGACATCCATTTTATAACTCACTCCCTATTTACGCACATACCTTCACACAAACCGTAGATATCCCACCCACATACATACACACGAACAGTAGATGAGTTGTATCTTTTCCCCATAGTTCTCACCACTGTTTATCACTACCAAGCCAACAGTTCCATTCCCCCGAGATTAGAGGAACCTTGAAAGGATTCCCTGTCCTATCATAAGTTTCTCAGAGTTCTAGCCAGGTCGGGTCAAACACAGTTTAATTGTTCTCGGTATTTTCTTAGACACACACACACACAATTCTCTCCCTCACATGTCTCTACCAAACCTTATTGTACGTACGTTTAGTACTTTAATCATTCATTATACATAAACTAATAATCACTAATAGTTACGTTTCAGGGCGGAATTTCTTAATCATTACCTTTAAGTATATAATTCCCTTATCAGAAAATGACACCTATATTAAACTTAACGTCTCTGAGCGTAAAATGTAGAGTCTGATTAGCGTAATCAAAATAGATCAGTAGCTACTGTGTTGCTTCAGACCAGGCTAAACAATAGTGACAGGAGTCATGTCTGTTAGTTAAGAACACTCCCTGATATCTGAGTGGCCGTCGCTGCTGCAATTCAGTAGATCCCAGAATGTAAAAAAATTTACCGCTTTTTCTAGCTTGTCTCATCGCTGCAACTACCCAAAGGGCTCAGGAGAGGCGAAGTCACGCATCCTCCGAAACATGACCTACCTAACCGCACTCCTTAACACCCGCCAGCTTAACCCGGTAGCGAGCCGCACCAATGTGTTGGAGGAAACGCCAACGACCGGGGTCAGCCCACAGGCACCTGGTCCGCCACAAGGAGTCTCTAGAGCGCGATGAGCCAAGTAAAGCCCCACCGGCCTAACCCTCCCCTAAGCCGTGTCGTCCTATGGGACTCCAGGGTTCATTTCTGTATCCGGGAATGAACCCGGGTCTGTGGTAACGCCTCTAGCACAGTGATGCAGTACCTTAAACCGCTACGCCATTCAGGAGGCCAAATATATTATTTTTACAAATACTTTCTATTTTACTGGCTTCAGCCCCATGCCATCACATGTATCATGCGTTGACTGTACACACATGCATGACACAGTTTTGTTGCATGCCAGAATATTTCTCTATCAGACCTCGGTTGAAATACTATTTGAAATAATTTATACTGTATCTGTACTTGATTGAACTTGGTCTTTGGAACGAAACTAAGCAAACGCTCAAAGTATTTGAAAGATTTTGAATTGTGTTTGAACCAATTTCTGTTCTCTATATAATAAAGTTTTTTTGTTTGCTGTTGTACGTCATCCCGTTCGTTCGACAGGTGTTCCTACAGCGGAGGAGCCTACAACAGGAGCTTTGTGAGTTCTGTCACAAACACCGTTTCGGTGCGGTGGTCGCCATGACAATCTCTTTTAACGAACGCAGTGAGCCCCATCGGCAGCTGGCGGTCTACAGTTCCAGCACCCTCTATAGGGAGGAGGTATGAACTGCACTGTCATGCCCACTCTTACAATATATTGACCCCTATGCCATATGATGTGTAATGATTTAATATTTATAGGGGTAGTAATATAATAGATTTGATAGGGGTAGTTATATCATAAGTAGTAGTTCCACGTAGCCCTCTAATAGACTTGGCTGAATTGACCCATTTTGTGCTTTCCTAAATATGCGGCACATTTGTGTTCATGATCATGAAAGGTATTTTATATGAGTTCAGTTTATTGTGAAGAGACCATTTGAATATCAATGTGAATCTTTCCTCCCCACTGTTTAAAAATATCCCCATAAAATTGTCTACTTTTGTGCCAACCAACCCATCTTAGTTAGTTTAATATTGGCCCTCAGAAACTATTCCTTGGTGTGAAAATAAATGGTATTGTTATGTATTATTCTTTGATATTAAGCATGTCTGTAAGTGAGATATATCAAAGTTGCCTTTTGGGCAAATGCAGGCATGACAATTTGAGAATATTAGTCAATGTTAAAAAGGCAACTATGAAATAGAAATACACTGTGTGTTTCTCATTCTGCTGTAGGTGAGCCAAGCATTAGAAAAGTCGTGCAACCCCTCTCTGAGCTTCTCTCCAATGAGCAGCCCCTTCAACAACATCAAGTCTTATCTCCAAGGCAACGCACTGGCCTCCCGCAAGAAAGTGCTGCCTATTCTCAAGAACTTCCTGAAAGAGTGGGACAAGAAGCAAGTGCATTGTGGGGAGGCGGAGGACTTTGAGGAGCTGGACGACCACGTTGACCCCACGGGGTCGCCTAGTTTCGACGACGACGCCCGCCCCCGCTGCTTCTCAGCCTCCCGGCACCACCGCCGCCGCCTGCTGGGCACCGAGGACTCTGGGATGGAGGAGGACTTCCAGGTGCCGGCCACTCCCATGAACAGCCTGGTGGAGGGCTGTCCGCTGGACGCCGGCCTTCCCCGGATCAGCGCGGAAGCCATTTTGGAGAAGTTCAGCCGCATGGGAGGGGAAGCAGGGGAAATTAAAGATGGCATCTGGCCAGGTGAACAATAACCTTCTGTTGATGCCTTTTAATCCTAGTACCCCTGTCTGACTGTCCTCATGCACTTCAATCCAACCAACAGACTATAAGAAGGAGTGTTCAAAGTTCATATTCAGAAGCATATCAATCAATTGTATGTTTCATAAGGGACATCTCATAGCAAATTATAATGACAATCCAAAGGGGCCATGTTCAGTAACTCACTGGTTATATAGCAATCCTAGGTTTGCTATCGGCAGCTCTGTTGACATTAACTGGAAACAGGGCCCTGTTCAGGAGGAACAAAACGGAACCAGACGGAACAAAACAGGGAGGTACCATCTGAACTAAGAAATGCTTGTTTTTGTTTTCTGTTGCAACACGTTTTGCTGCGCTGTGCCCGAATGAACACAACCCTGGACTACTGTGGCAGTCAGACTGATCACCAAGCTCTTATGGATGCTTTACTCAAGTCAGGACTAACAACACCATAGAACATTATGAAGAATAGGATATTCTTCTAAAAGACTGGCAACCGGATGAAAAAAAGGGATGACTAGTAGCACTGTATCAAGGACTCCAGATGGAGGTTGAATGAAGTGTGTGTTTTCTCTGTATCGCATCTGAGTACATGGGACTGCCTCGTTGGTTAGTTGGTGCCATCTCCAAGTGTAGGGGGAGTGGATTGGAAATGTGGAGAATACATAATGGACTAACATAATTCATCTTTGAAGGGCCTATTTCAATGTCACAGGCATTTGAGTGAACCTTTATGATGAGGGAGAATCTTGCAGTGGAGAGTGACTTCATCCATTATGACAGCATGTGTTTCAGCGGTCCTGGTGCTGGAAGACTGCTGAGTCTGCTGGTTTTTAGTGCAACCAATCTATGTACAGCTTCATATGTGTGTTATTGGGCTGATGACTGGATGCGTGATTTCTCCTGACGTGTGTGTGCGAGACGTGTTTGTTTCGTGTGTGTGGAGTTTTCATGGTTAGTGGGACGTCTTGGTGACATTATCACCAGTCACAAAGTTTTCCTCATTGTCGGGATCCATCTGAAAAGGGGGAAGAATTCACATCCTCCCCACAAAGAGAGAGAGAGGTGGATAGATAGATGACAGATGATGGATGCAACTCTGCTGCTCATTCATGCATACGAACCTCCTGCCCCCGTTCAGAGACCTAAATATACTCAGTCACCTTTGCTCTCTCTCTCTCTCTGACTGAGATTTATATCGCAATGCTACTTTAGCTGTCCAAATATACTTATCATCTAGAATCACCATTGATTATGTTACCAGTGAGGAATTAGCCTGATCTGAGATCTGTTTGCATTCTTGCCAACCTCTATCATCAGAGTTGACTATACAGCACCAACAGATCTGGGACCGAGTTAGTGATGAATTGCTCTGATCTGTAATCTGTGTCGCATAACCAGAGAGCCTCGTGGCGGTTAATTTGAGTTAACATTAGTTCAGATGTCTGCTTCATTAGCTGGCTGTAGTTGGGGCTGAGGAGTAGTTTTCAACTTACTGTACCACAGAGATGTGCAAACACACCCAGGCCCACATACAGATAAATGCATAGACACAAACACATTGGCTGCTATGCATGGTAATTATGTTCAGGCTGGTGCCTTGCCATGTTTTAATCGTTGTGGATGTGGAGTCATTATATGTCTGTTTGGGTAGACCTCTGTTCTCTACATACAGTACACGGCAGCTCTAATGTTATCTAGTTGGTGTGAAAATCTTCAAATTCAGTTGACCTAGTGAAACTGAGCAAAAGACAGTGACACTATTGCATTACAGTCTCTTGTCTCTTCCTTTGGATCCTACCCTTTCAGTGTTCCCAGATCACAATGTTTCGATACGTGGAAGTAATAAGATGATGGCTTCCTCTGATAGCCTATGTGAAGCTTTCACCATACTACTCTCACCTATCCAGTCCTTTAGGATCTTGGATCAAATGCAGGGAGGATGTTATAGGGACTCAAATTGTATTTTGTTATAATTTGATTTAATATATTTGACAAAAGAAAACATCTTTAAGTGTTGACTAGCACTGTGTTGAACCATTTAATTAAGATATTAAATGAAGATAGTATAGTTGAAGATACTTGATTATATAAATCAACCATGCAGTTTCATTTATATCCTCCCTACATCACAGTGAGAAGGTATGTTCAGTCATCTCGTTCATAGTTAAACAATATAAGCTAGCATGGTATTGATAATGAGTTTGCTAATAAACATACTCTGAAAGATTTCTATATTGAGCCTCAGGTATTAAGGATTTGGCAATCATTGGCTTGTAGATGTTCAGCAAGCTTAGATTTTAAAAAATTTAAAAAATGTTTTGCCAGCTAAACATGCATGAGCAAATTTGTTTTTGACAATATCAACACCAATGTACTGTATCTTGTATCCCAAATCCGTTGTTCCCAAGAGGGGTCACAAAAAAAGCTAAGCTAATTATGTTTGTGTTATTTTTTTATATCTCCAGTCCACATACCTTTTGTGGAAGTGTTTCATGGGAAATGTATTTACAATGCAATGGCTCAGTGACTGCAGTTTAATATGAACACTAAACACTAGTTTGCCTTTTCATTTGAATGCCTTTCCTATACCATTTGTCATGATTACATGTTTTTGTATGTGCTCTGTGGTGTTCTAATTTCTCCATGTGTTTGAAATGTTAGCTAGCTCGACTTGTTTAGCTTCTAAACAAGTTGAACAAAGAAAAGTCATTCACAATGTTTTTTTTTTACCAAATTGGTTCCCTTTTTCAGTTTCTCATGGTTTAAATCAAAAGATGCCCCCCCTCAACATGCAGTTCCTTTCAGCATGGGTAGTTTTGTGAATTTTATGCAGTACAATCAGGATTGAACTTCCCTTGTATTCAAGTATGCAATATGAAGTGTTTGCTGTGTGGTTCCTTCATTTAAGTGAGAAAAAAACTGAATGTGAAAACCACATGTAAGAAAATATTGTAAGAGTAAAAATATGCTGTTATATTAAACATGGATTTGAAGAGTTTGTGTTGTAGTCCAGTTTCATTCAGGCTTCTTGCTGATTCTGGGTCATTGAGCTGATTCAAAATCATAACCTAAAGCTAACGTTTCTGCAAGGCACTATTGGAATCTTTAGTGTCCTGTCACTAACTCGCACCCCTCCAGTCAGCTGTGTCACATTGTTTAGGGTGCGCTCTCACCATTTTCCCCACCATATGCTGTGTGCTTCCACGCCCGGCCATTCCTGGTCATGTCCCAACATGCTATTGTGTGAATATACAGGGCTGTGAAAAAGTATTAGCCCCATTTCTAATTTTGTTCACTTTTACAAATTATTTTTATACTTAATGTTATCAGATCTTCAACCACAACCTAATATTATATAACGTTAACCTGAGTGAACAAATAATGCAACAATTTCATACTTATTTCATAAACAAAGTTATGCAACACCAAATGCCCCTGTGTGAAAAAGTAATTGCGCCCTTACACTCAATAACTGGTTGTGCCATCTTTAGCTGCAAATCCTCACATCACTGGAGGAATTTTGGCCCACTCTTCCATGCAGAACTGATTTAGCTCAAGAGACATTTGTGGATTTTCAAGCATGAACTGCTAGTTTCAAGTCCTGCCACAACATCTCAATTGGGATTAAGTCTGCACTTTGTCTAGGCCATTACAAAACTTCAAATGTGTGGCTTTTTTAGCGATTTTCATGTAGACTTGATTGTGTGTTTTGGATCATTTTCTTGCTGCATGACCCAGCTGCGCTCCAGCTTCAGCTCACAGATGGATGACCTGACAGATGGATTATCCTTTAAAATGACCTGATACAGAGCATAATTCATGGTTCGTTCTATTAAGGCAAGTCATCCAGGTCCTGAGGAAGCAAAGCCATCACACTACCACCACCATGCTTGACCGTTGGTATAAGGTTCTTACTATGGAATGTAGTGTTTGGTTTTCGCCATACATAATGGGACCCATGTAGGCTAGAACTGGTTCAATCAATGTTGTTTCCACGTCATCAACCCCAATATTGTCATGTGATGACGTTGAATCAATTTTTCCATTATGAAAAAAGATTGCAGTCAGAGTGCAGTATAACTGCAGTATGCAGCAAATACTTCATCCAAAATAACACTGTTTATTTTACTGCAGTAATTTTGAAGTGTAACTGCAGTTAGAGTGCAGTATAACTGCAGTTCAAATGCAGTGCACTGCAATTATTGCATCCAAAATACCAGACTGCAGTTATTGCACATTTACTGCAGTTTCAAAACTGCAGTCTTTTTTTGTAAAGGTTACACCCAACTAAAATCCAGTGTCATGGTGAATGTTTTGGTTGATTTCACATTGAATTCAAATGAGTTGACAACTCAAGGATGTTTTGTGCCCAAAACATCCCTGGGTACAAAATCTATTATGTCAATTTTCTATGGGCCTTTCAAATCTACAGAAGCACATACCTTTTAGTATCAGAATAGGGGTTATGATATTTGTATGTGTTTTATAGTATAAATATCATTGAGACAAAGCTTTTTTTCTGCCCATGTTGTAATCATTTGTTTCAGTGCGGACGTTTTTGTTTGATTCTAGATGTCACACAGCCCAATAGCCTGATTACTGAACAAGCATGCACACGTTTTCATTCGAGAGTTTGTGCAGTCAATCCATGTTGCCTTGGTTACAGGGATGGGCTCCACTGGCAATAAATACACCACACCTTGACTGACTCTCAGGTGTGGCAATTGTGTCCGCGCAATTATGAGTTCAGCAAAGCCATAACGTTTACCTCTTTCACTGAAAAGTTACTGTACTTTTTTACAAAGACATTGAAAAGCTTGTCGGCCTGTGAACCAAATACCATCAACAAGGTAATGTTGCACATGTGTTGCTTCGTATTGTATCTACGCACATGCATTCATGTCTCAAGTTGTGTTTACCACTTCATCGCATGAATCTAAGCAAGACAAACGTGGTGATATTGGGGCAATTTAAATGTGTTCTTACTGGTGTAAAGTTATGTAAGGGTCTTACAAAAGTCATTTTACATTTTCATTGTAATACAAGTTTTGAAAAATAAAGTCCAAAACAGTGAAAGACAGGGGTGTTGAATGCCTTGCCTTAGATACCGTACTATCGTACATTTATTGCGATCCATAAAACTGAACAGTGTACGTCTCTACGTTTTCCACTAGAGGCCAGCATAGGAAAAAATCCCTCAGTATCCAATAATTTGGCAGAACTGATCAGACTTGTTGGTGTTATATTTTTTTGAATCGTCATTTCTTTTCACACTCTTTATTCTTCTCAAATTAAAAAATGAAGTTACAGCAAAAGTTGCTCCTCAGTTGTAATAGCTGTTTGGACATGGTTTGCTGATACTCTGACATCAACTGTGTTCACCGCTACTATCAGGAAACTTGCCACTGTGAAGCTACACAGCAACAACATGGAGCAAAGAGAGGAGGCGCAAGAAGAGGAGGAGGAGGAGGAGGAGAAGGACATGCACATTCCCAGGTCAGACGTTATGGTCATCAGACTGAATTATTTTGGTTGGACTAAATTCAATACATTAGTTATATTATCAACATACTAAATATCCAGACATCTGATTTTTTTGTACAATGAAACATCTATATCTAATTACAAATCCGTAGATATATAATTGTTGACCTTTCTTAACATTGTAGATCATCTCCCAGGAATGCTCATGGCACAAATGAAGTCTCGGGGAACCCCACATTAGCTGATGATGACAGACCAGGTAACACTTCAATTCAAAATGGCAATATTGTAACAAAACAGTCACTGTTATAAAGCTGCATATAAATACAAATCCTAGTAATTAAATGTCATGATAGACCCGCCCAGCAGCCTGGCTCTGATGGAGCCCCGACCCAGGAAGAAACGCCTGATGGCCCCTGCCCTAAGTCTGACACTGGATCGCAGTGACTCGGCAGTGTCCGAAGACTATGCCCCTGCTGCCCTCATTCCCTCCCCCGACGACGACGACCTGGGACTGGACTTCGACTTGGATGCCATGGAAACACCCTCGGACAGCGAGTCCCTCCACTTTCCATTGCACAACATGGATTTGGAGGGTGAGGACAGGGTGCAGTGGACACGACAGACTAACAGCCTTTATCTTTGGTCTGTTTCTTCACTCTCACAGGTTCAAGATCAACCCATTAACTTATTGAACCACTTTCACTTTGATTATATTTGACATTTTTCACATTAGATAAGACACAAATGTTGGACAATACATACTATAGCTATAATCTTTATATATGCTTTGTATTAGGTGATCTTGACCCCATATATATAATATATTATAGGTAGTACACAACCACTCTCTGTCTATGCATTGTGTTACCTACCGGACATTATGGGAAATTTACCATTGAAACATTATTCCCATTCAAAGATGATCTGGGAGTGGCATCATGTTGCCATAAGGCCCGTGGGTCAGTACCAGAGCAGATAGGAGTGGGCTCTCTTGACCAAGACCAGGTGGACAGCCAGGGCACAAGGTGGCGCAGGTTCTGCATGGGAGACCCTACTCAGGAGAGTCTGGTCAACATGAGTGTACTGGAGCCTTACCTTCGAGTCTTGTCCCATGGGGGTGAGTCCAGATTCCCAGCACTTACTTAACCTATCGGAAATTATGCGAGAATGTGAGTTTTTTTTTCAGGCCAATGGAATTCGGCTAATGTGAGCGTTTGTTGTGAGATCAACTTGGATGACACAAAGAGCGTCTTCACTTTTTTTTTTTCATCTTTATTTTTCCCTCATCCAAATGTTGTTTTCCTTCCAGGTTACTATGGAGATGGGTCTAATGACATCATTGTGTTCTCTTCCTGCTATCTCCCTGAAAACACCATGGAGAACTACCAGTATGTCATGGACAACCTATTCAGGTGTGAGAGCTAATAGTAAAACACTATCTGTATTGGCCACTCTTCAGGTCAACATAACTAACCCCAGCACCACTAAACATTGCAGGTACATTGTGGGAACATTGGACCTGATGGTGGCGGAGAACTACGTCATTGTGTACCTGTGTGCCATGGCCCAGCGCAACAAGCTCCCCGGCATTGGCTGGCTCAGAGAGTGTTATACCACCATTGACAGAAGGTTAGTTCTGTTTACTCAAATGGGCTTAGTTTGTGGTCCTATTTCAGAAAACTATATGCCACAGTGAGTAACAAAACAGTACAAAAATCATTCAACTCATCAGTCTCTCATGTCAGTCAAGTCTCCAAGTTGTAGACCACGTTCCAAGCCGTCTACATTACAGTCATCAACTGTGCAATCAGAATGCTCAGGATGTGGTTAGTGGATATGTTTAACAGCTATCCAGGCATTGTGAGATCTGGAAACTGCAATGTAGTTGGCATGGAATGCAGCCAAAGTCAAGTCTCAAGTTATTTTATGCCAAGTATTTAAGTCTCAAGTAATCAAAATCGTTGAAATTTGTCTCAGTCTGTGAAAAATATGTATCAGAGTGGAAAATCAACTAAGCAGGCTATCTCAAGACTTCGAAGGAGAGCAGGATGTTTTCCGTGTCAACTGTACAGGTGAAAACTGGATGACAATAGTGCCTAGTGTGTTGCATATTCAAGTGTGCAATTTTAGATTTTCCTGCCAAAACCCTCTCTGCTAGCAGTTTCTGTTTGTTCAGTAAGACCCAGACAGGAACGATCCTTAGCCACCTGTTGTTCCAGATGATCTTGAATAGGTTTAGTGCCTCCTGCATCGCCATATCATAGCTGCTGCTGTCCACCACAAAAAGAACATCCCACACATCAGCAAAACATTGCATCCACTTTCTGCTTTTGTACCTCTGACCTCTAACATTAGATAAATTAAACCTTGAAAACATCTCACATCCCTGAAGCCTTTTTACTGTTGTTTTGTATGGAATGCATTTTCTCCTCTGCACTGAGTTCCACATGTAAATATGGCATCTGATTTACTATCGTGCTTTTCCCAGATTCACCAGCTCCTAACGGTAGTAACTGGCGCTGGCAAGTTATTTGTTTATTCTGCTTGTCTTCTCATAGCTGTTTATTAAATCCCTTTGTTTGCTTCTCTCCGTGCCTTCTGAACACGTTGGTCTTTACTGCACAGGGAACCCATATTAAATTAATAATACTAGATTCCGAGACTTACCAAAGAAAACATTTTTTTTCAAAATGTTAGAATTAGTTACGTTTGTAGGCCTATTGCCAGTTACAATTAAAATACAACCGGTCGATGAAGGCCTTGACTGTATCAGTTCAATCAATCAATCAATCAAATTTTATTTATATAGCCCATCGTACATCAGCTGATATCTCAAAGTGCTGTACAGAAACCCAGCCTAAAACCCCAAACAGCAAGCAATGCAGGTGTAGAAGCACGGTGGCTAGGAAAAACTTCCTAGAAAGGCCAAAACCTAGGAAGAAACCTAGAGAGGAACCAGGCTATGTGGGGTGGCCAGTCCTCTTCTGGCTGTGCCGGGTGGAGATTATAACAGAACATGGCCAAGATGTTCAAATGTTCATAAATGACCAGCATGGTCGAATAATAACAAGGCAGAACAGTTGAAACTGGAGCAGCAGCACAGTCAGGTGGACTGGGGACAGCAAGGAGTCATCATGTCAGGTCAGCATGGCCCTGGGGTCATCACGGTCCTGGAGCATGGGGCTCAGGTCAGTTGAAACTGGAGCAGCAGCATGGCCAGTTGGACTGGGGACAGCGAGGAGCCATCATGTCAGGTAGTCCTGGGGCATGGTCCTAGGGCTCAGGTCCTCCGAGAGAGAGAAAGAAAGAAGGAGAGAATTAGAGAACGCACACTTAGATTCACACAGGACACCGAATAGGACAGGAGAAGTACTCCAGATATAACAAACTGACCCTAGCCCCGACACAAACTACTGCAGCATAAATACTGGAGGCTGAGACAGGAGGGTTCAGGAGACACTGTGGCCCCATCCGAGGACACCCCGGACAGGGCCAAACAGGAAGGATATAACCCCACCCACTTTGCCAAAGCACAGCCCCCACACCACTAGAGGGATATCTTCAACCACCAACTTACCATCCTGAGACAAGGCTGAGTATAGCCCACAAAGATCTCCGCCACGGCACAACCCAAGGGGGGCGCCAACCCAGACAGGATGACCACAACAGTGAATCAACCCACTCAGGTGACGCACCCCTGCAGGGACGGCATGAGAGAGCCCCAGTAAGCCAGTGACTCAGCCCCTGTAATAGGGTTAGAGGCAGAGAATCCCAGTGGAAAGAGGGGAACTGGCCAGGCAGAGACAGCAAGGGCGGTTCGTTGCTCCAGAGCCTTTCCGTTCACCTTCCCACTCCTGGGACAGACTACACTCAATCATATGACCCACTGAAGAGATGAGTCTTCAGTAAAGACTTAAAGGTTGAGACCGAGTTTGCGTCTCTGACATGGGTAGGCAGACCGTTCCATAAAAATGGAGCTCTATAGGAGAAAGCCCTGCCTCCAGCTGTTTGCTTAGAAATTCTAGGGACAATTAGGAGGCCTGCGTCTTGTGACCGTAGCGTACGTGTAGGTATGTACGGCAGGACCAAATCAGAGAGATAGGTAGGAGCAAGCCCATGTAATGCTTTGTAGGTTAGCAGTAAAACCTTGAAATCAGCCCTTGCTTTGACAGGAAGCCAGTGTAGAGAGGCTAGCACTGGAGTAATATGATCCAATTTTTTGGTTCTAGTCAGGATTCTAGCAGCCGTATTTATCACTAACTGAAGTTTATTTAGTGCTTTATCCGGGTAGCCGGAAAGTAGAGCATTGCAGTAGTCTAACCTAGAAGTGACAAAAGCATGGATTAATTTTTCTGCATCATTTTTGGACAGAAAGTTTCTGATTTTTGCAATATTACGTAGATGGAAAAAAGCTGTCCTCGAAATGGTCTTGATATGTTCTTCAAAAGAGAGATCAGGGTCCAGAGTAACGCCAAGGTCCTTCACAGTTTTATTTGAGACGACTGTACAACCATTAAGATTAATTGTCAGATTCAACAGAAGATCTCTTTGTTTCTTGGGACCTAGAACAAGCATCTCTGTTTTGTCCGAGTTTAATAGTAGCCATCCACTTCCTTATGTCTGAAACACATGCTTCTAGCGAGGCCAATTTTGGGGCTTCACCATGTTTCATTGAAATGTACAGCTGTGTGTCATCCGCATAGCAGTGAAAGTTAACATTATGTTTTCGAATAACATCCCCAAGAGGTAAAATGTATAGTGAAAACAATAGTGGTCCTAAAACAGAACCTTGAGGAACACCAAAATTTACAGTTGATTTGTCAGAGGACAAACCATTCACAGAGACAAACTGATATCTTTCCGACAGATAAGATCTAAACCAGGCCAGAACATGTCCGTGTAGACCAATTTGGGTTTCCAATCTCTCCAAAAGAATGTGGTGATCGATGGTATCAAAAGTAGCACTAAGGTCTAGGAGCACGAGGACAGATGCAGAGCCTCGGTCCGATGCCATTAAAATGTCATTTACCACCTTCACAAGTGCCCTCTCAGTGCTATGATGGGGTCTAAAACCAGACTGAAGCATTTCGTATACATTGTTTGTCTTCAGGAAGGCAGTGAGTTGCTGCGCAACAGCCTTTTCAAACATTTTTGAGAGGAATGAAAGATTCGTTATAGGCCAATAGTTTTTTATATTTTCTGGGTCAAGGTTTGGCTTTTTCAAGAGAGGCTTTATTACTGCCACTTTTAGTGAGTTTGGTACACATCCAGTGGATAGAGAGCCGTTTATTATGTTCAACATAGGAGGGCCAAGCACAGGAAGCAGCTCTTTCAGTAGTTTAGTTGGAATCGGGTCCAGTATGCAGCTTGAAGGTTTAGAGGCCATGATTATTTTCATCATTGTGTCAAGAGATATAGTACTAAAACACTTGAGCGTCTCTCTTGATCCTAGGTCCTGGCAGAGTTGTGCAGACTCAGGACAACTGAGGTTTGGAGGAATACGCAGTTTTAAAGAGGAGTCTGTAATTTGCTTTCTAATAATCATAATCTTTTCCTCAAAGAAGTTCATGAATTTATCACTGCTAAAGTGAAAGTCATCCTCTCTTGGGGAATGCTGCTTTTTAGTTAGCTTTGCGACAGTATCAAATAGGAATTTCGGATTGTTCTTATTTTCCTCAATTAAGTTAGAAAAATAGGATGATCGAGCAGCAGTAAGGGCTCTTCGGTACTGCACGGTACCGTCTTTCCAAGCTAGTCGGAAGACTTCCAGTTTGGTGTGGCGCCATTTCCGTTCCAATTTTCTGGAAGCCTGCTTCAGAGCTCGGGTATTTTCTGTGTACCAGGGAGCTAGTTTCTTATGAGAAATGTTTTTAGTTTTTAGGGGTGCAACTGCATCTAGGGTATTGCGCAAGGTTAAATCGAGATCCTCAGTTAGGTGGTTAACTGATTTTTGTCCTCTGGCGTCCTTGGGTAGGCAGAGGGAGTCTGGAAGGGCATCAAGGAATCTTTGTGTTGTCTGTGAATTTATAGCACGACTTTTGATGGTCCTTGGTTTTGATGGTGATAGCTGAGCTGACTACACTGACTGTGCTAGTGGCAGACTCCACTATGCTGGCAGGCTGGCTAACAGCCTGCTGCCTGGCCTGCACCCTATTTCATTGTGGAGCAAGAGGAGTTATAGAGCCCTGTCTATGTTGGTAGATAAGATGAGAGCACCCCTCCTGCTAGGATGGAGTCCGTCACTCCTCAGCAGGTCAGGCTTGGTCCTGTTTGTGGGCGAGTCCCAGAAAGAGGGCCAGTTATCTACAAATTCTATCTTTTGGGAGGGGCAGAAAACAGTTTTCAACCAGCGATTGAGTTGTGAGACTCTGCTGTAGAGCTCATCACTCCGCCTAACTGGGAGGGGGCCAGAGACAAATATCAGTTAAGCCTACTTCTTTATACACTTTCCCTAATTAGTTGATAAGTGTACATTTAATATATATATATATGTGTAAAATAAGTCTACTTTCAGTCTGAGAAAATAAGAAAATGGCAAAGTGTTATAACAGACCCCTTCCTCCCCTAAAATGGCACTCTGTGTCTGGCAACGAAGTGGGACGACACAGAACGCGTCCTCTGCCCCTCTCAGAAGGTTGATTCCTCAAACGTTTTTACTGTGAATCCGCAATGAAGTCATCAAGAATAATGAGGATGTAAATGTTCAGCAATGAATCTAAATATAGGCTATGTGTTTCAAATCGAAATTCCCACGATATCTTACCGTGGAGACACACTGAATTTTAGCACTATTCTCTAGAATCAATCGATTTTCACGTGTAGCCCAGAATTCTGACATTCAAAACAATGCAGTTCCGTCAAAGCGGAAGCGGTGGCTATTATGTTCCTCTTCCCTTCCCCACAGCGAGAGTAAAGCAGGTGGAAGAACGATAATTTAGAATGAAACTTCTGAAACAAATGTTTCCGCAATTCCACTAAAATGGACGCATGCGATCATTACATAAAGCTTGTTGCTGATTCGATAGTCTTGCTGTAGCAGCATTGCCCAAATTGTATATGTATATTCTTTATTGCCCAACCTTGTAATTTCCCCAACTTGGCATCTAGTGAAATAAATGTAGGACTCGGCTACTGGGAACGTGTTGTTTGTGTTAGGAAGTTGTGTAGAATAAGAATTATTGTATCGAATGTGAATGATCCAGGGTGCAGTCCTTAAAGTCCAACTTGCACTGATATGATCTGGCTGTATGCAAATCAGGGCAAAACACTCCACCCAAAACCTGTTCATTTGTAGTATTCTATGGTCCATTCAAATAAATTATATCATTATATGACATCATATTTTATTCAGCTGGGCAATTTGTTGTATGAATGATATAGTAGTGTCCCTACTCAAAGGCATGTAAGCCTAGAAGTTGATTAGTCTGGCTAACACATAACACTCAAAAGTCCTCTAGAGTCAGGAATGGCTCTTTGATGTTGTCCTCACAATGCTTCAATGATGGGGGCTGTGCTTTTACAGGTTGGCTCTACTCTGTGTCTGTCACTCAAACACCCACAGGCACAGACCCAGAGTGCTGCCCCTTTCATTACAATGTTTTGATTTTCAAACCCAAACAACAAGAGGTCTCAACCCCCGAGGAAAATAACTACATTTGAGAGAACCAATCAGACCAGTGTGGTCAAAGCTCTCCCTGTGCTGTGAGTCACATGGGTTGTGTCATCCAGGTTAGTAGCCTGAACCACCATCCTGACTGCTGCGCTCTCCTTTAGTGAAACAGAATATCAGCTACCATGTCGAGTCTCAAGTCATCGAATTTGTGACTCATCGTGATCTAACTCAAGTCTGCACCTCATTAGGTAATTACTAAGTAATGAATATTTAACCATACTATCAAAGTAATACCAGTAGGTTACTTTTATACCACTACCAGTACTTTTATTTATTTTTAAACTTAAAAAAACAAAAAAACAACTTAAAGCATAAACCTGCAGTTAAACCCTCAGTAAATATTCCCAAGTAATGCCATGTATTGTATACTTAAACAAATTGTGTATGAGAGTTTGAATGTGCAACCATACTGTATGTACAGTATAGGAAGACACACACAGCAAGTAGCTGGCCATAAGAGTGTCCCATTGGGCCTTAGCATCCAACAAGTTCACGAGAGCCTGCTTTGTCACCCCTCCTTCTTCAACCAGAGGATGGCGTCAAAGCCAAAGTGTAGTTATGAGTTTCCTCCTGACTTCCCTCACAGCCAACCTATAGTTCTCAGGCTTGGAGGAAGTAGATTCCAGGGTTGTGTCCATTAGGCACCAAATGGAAGAAAATGGACTGAAACAGGTACGGACTACATGGACTTTTGAAACGTTTGACATTGCGTGCCCTAATGAACACAACCTTGTCATGAGTGTTATTTTTTTCAGGATGGTTACGACAGTGTCCAAAGGCTTGTGTGCAGTATGGCCACTAACATACATTTCGAGAAAGCTTTGATGTTCTAAACCTCGACCTGGGTCTCCTTGATCCTAATAATGTGACTAAATGTCTGGACCCAGTAAAGGTTTCAAGTGAACTACAGGAGGAAAACAACTGCTAAGACCATCACACAAACCTCATATCTTGTTGAAATGAAGGTCTAAACTTGACTATTCATGTCCCTTTATGTTATCTGAATATACTTGGTCACATATCAAATATGTGTAAAGATTTCTAGAGGTTGCCTTTTGTTCAGACACTCATATACAGTCGGAAGTTTACATACACTTAGGTTTAAGTCATCAAAAGTCGTTTCTCACACCACTCCACAAATTTCTTGTTAACAAACTATAGTTTTGGCAAGTCAGTCTACTTTGTGCATGACACAAGTCATTTTTCCAACAATTGTTTACATACAGATTATTTCACTTATCACTGTATCACAATTCCAGTGGGTCAGACATTTACATACACTAAGTTGAGTGTACCTTTAAACAGCTTGGAAAAGCACAGAAAATTATGTCATGGCTTTAGAAGCTTCTGATAGGCTAATTGACAACATTTGAGTCAATTGGAGGTGTATCTGTGGATGTATTTCAAGGCCTACCTACAAACTCTGTGCCTCTTTGCTTGACATCATGGAAAAATCAAAAGACCTCAGAAAAAAATTGTAGATCTCCACAAGTCTGGTTCATCCTTGGGAGCAATTTCCAAACGCCAGAAGGTACCACGTTCATCTGTACAAACAATAGTACGCAAGTATAAACACCATGGGACCACGCAGCCGTCATACCGCTAAGGAAGGAGATGCGTTCTGTCTCCTAGAGATGAACGTACTTTGGTGCGAAAAGTGCAAATCAATCCCAAAACAACAGCAAAGGACCTTGTGAAGATGCTGGAGGAAACAGGTACAAAAGTATCTATATCCACAGTAAAACGAGTCCTATATCAACATAACCTGAAAGACCGCTCAGCAAGGTAGAAGCAACTGCTCCAAAACCACCATAAAAAAAGCCAGACTACGGTTTGCTACTGCATATGGGGACAAAGATGGTACTTTTTGGAGAAATGTCCTCTGGTCTGATGAAACAAAAATAGAACAGTTTGGCCATAATGGCCATCGTTATGTTTGGAGGAAAAAGGGGGAGGCTTGCAAGCCGAAGAACACCATCCCAACCGTGAAGCACGGGGGTGGCAGCTTCATTTTGTGGGGGTGCTTTGTTGCAAGAGGGACTGGTGCACTTCAAAAAATATATGGCATCATGAGGATGGAAAATTACGTGGATATATTGAAGCAACCTTTCAAGAAATCAGTCAGGAAGTTAAAACTTGGTCGCAAATGGGTCTTCCAAATGGACAATGACCCCAAGCATATTTCCAAAGTTGTGGCAAAATGGCTTAAGGACAACAAAGTCATGGTATTGCAGTGGCCATCAGAAAGCCCTGACTTCAACCCTATTGAAGATTTGTGGGCAGAACTGAAAATGCATGTGAGAGCAAGGAGACCTACAAACCTGACTCAGTTACACCAGCTCTGTCAGGAGGAATGGGCCAAAATTCACCCAACTTATTGTGGGAAGCTTGTGGAAGGCTACCCGAATCATTTGACCCAAGTTAAACCATTTAAATGCAATGCTACCAAATGTACTAATTGAGTGTATGTAAACTTCTGACCCACTGGGAATGTGATGAAATAAATAAAAGCTGAAATAAATAATTCTCTCTACTATTATTCTGTCATTTCACATTCTTAACATAAAGTGGTGATCCTAACTGACCTAAGACAGGGAATTTTTACTTGGATTAAATATCAGGAATTGTGAAAAACTGAGTTTAAATGTATTTGGCTAAGGTGTATGTAAACTTTCGACTTCAACTATATTTGTGATATGGTTTTGGACTCAAGACCAGGGGTGGTGGAGTACTCAGGTTGCGGCGTAGGGTTTGAGCATAGCCTGAAGGTAGGGAATCAAATCAAATCAAATGTTATTTGTCAAATACACATGGTTAGAGGAGAGAGCCTAGAACCGAACCCTGGGGGACACCAGTAGTAAGAATACGTGGTTCAGACACAGATCCTCTCCACCTCACCTGATAGGAGCAGTCTGCCAGGTAGGATGTAATCCTGCAGACCCTGTTGCGCCCAGCCCAGAGAGGGTGAAGAGGAGGATCTGATGGTTCACTGTGTTGATGGCAGCGGATAGATATAGGAGGATGAGAACAGAGGAGAGAGAGTCAGCATTGCTAGTGCGGAGATGGAGAGCCTCTGTGACACAACGAAGATCCGTCTCAGTTGAGTGACCAATCTTAAAGCCTGACGTTCTGAGAGAGATAGCGAGAGAGTTGGTAAGAGACAGCACACTCAAGTGTTTTGGATGTCAGAGGGGTCGAACATTGGTTTCTTGTGGAGGGGAGAGACTCAGAGGAGACGCAGCCAGTGAGTTGATTAGGGAAGTGAGGAGTGGGAGGTCTCCAGGGATGATCTGGAGAAGGGAGGAGAGGATTGGGTTGAGCGGGCAGGTTGTCAGGTGGCCGGACCTCACTAGTCGCAGGATTTAATCTGGAGAGAGAGGGGAGAAAGAGGTCAGGGCTTACGGTAGTTCTGTGTGAGTAGGACCAGTGGATAGGGTGAGGGAATGAGCTGATGTCATCACCCTTCTTTTCAAAGTGGTTGATAAAGTTGTCCGCAGAGAGGGAGGAGGGAGTGGCTGGACGATTAAGGAGGGAGGAGAAGGTGGGAAAGTGTTTACTAGGGTTAAAGGCAGATCATGAAATTGAGTGATAAAAAGTGGCTTAAGCAGTGAATACAGAGGAAGAGAAGTTAGAGAGGAGGGAGTGAAGGGATGATAGGTCCTCCGGAAGTGTCGTTTGCGCTCATCAAGTGTATTGCCTGCCTTGTCAGTGGGAGGGGACTGGGAAAGGGTCAAAGTGGCAAAAGGAGGGGAAAGAAAGAGTTGGAGAGAAATTAATCAAAGGCAGACGTCGGGAGGTTGAAGTCGCCCAATATGAAGAGCAGTGAGCCATGTCAGAAAATGAGCATATCAAGGTATCAAGCACATTGAGGAACTCTAAGGGCACCTGGTGAATGATAGATGACAACAATGTTAAGCTTGAGAGGACAAGTGACAGTGACCACATGGAATTCAAATGAGATGGAGAGGTAAGTGAAAATCTCCACTTAAGAGAAATGAGCAGCCATGTGCCACCACCGCGACGACCAGATGCTCACGGACTATGAGAGAACACATAGTCAGATGAATAGAGATCAGCTGGAGTAACAGTGTTGTCTGGGCTGATACATGTCTCCGTCAGGGCTAAAAAGTCAAGGGACTGAAGGGCAGCATAGGCTGAGATTAACTGTGTTCTTGACCACAGATTGGCAGTTCCAAACGCTGGCGGAGTCCAAGAATTCCACATGGGTTGTGCATGGAGGGTACACTAAATTAGAAGGTCAAGGGGAGCGGGAGCGTCTAAAGCTTATACGGAGAGGAGCGAACTGGGATAGAAAACACACACACAAAAATATAAACACAACATGCAACAATTTCAAAGATTTTACAAAATTACAGTTCATGTAAGGAAATCAGTCAATTTAAATAAATTCATTAGGCCCTAATCTATGGACAGGGCGTGGGTGCAGCCATACAGTAGGTGGGCCTTGGAGGGCATAGGCCCATCCACTTGGCAGCCAGGCCCACCCACTAGGGAGCCAGGCACAGCCAATCCAAATGAGTTTTTCCCCACAAAAGGACTTGATTACAGACAGAAATACTCCTCAGATGATCCCGCAGGTGAAGAAGCCTGATGTAGAGGTCCTGAGCTGGCATGCTTAAACATGGTCTGTGGTTGTGAGGCCATTTGGGCTTGCTGCCAAATTCTATAAAACAACATTGGAGGCAGCTTCTGGCAAAGAAATTAACATTCAATTCTCTGGCAACAGCTCTAGTGGACAGTCCTGCAGTCAGCATGCCAATTGCACACTCCCTCAAAATCTGTGGCATTGTGTTGGTAACAAAACTTCACATTTTATAGTGGCCTTTTATTGTCCCCAGCACAAGGTGCACCTGTGTAATGATCATGCTGTCTAATCAGCTTCTTGATATGCCACACCTCTCAGGTGGATGAATTATCTTGGCAAAGGTTATACATGCTCACTAACAGGGATGTAAACACATTTGTGCACAACATTTTAGAGAAGTAAGCTTTTTGTGCGTTTGGAATTTTTCTGGGATTTTGTATTTCAGCTCATGAAACATGGAACCAACACTTTACATGTTGCGTTTATATTTTGGTTCTGTATAGTTGAAAAGCTACAAAAGAGCAACATGAGAATCTGAAAATAACAAAGATATTCAAGTGAGAGAGTGGTGTGGAGCCTTCCTCTCTATATTTCCTCGATTAACACCACAGAGGAACTCGGCAGAACCGTCTTTGTTTTCGGCGACGGTACCTCTGCTGACATGACCACCATTTACAGCTGCCCCTGAGAAAACAGGGGACAGTGATGTACTAACATCATGTTTTACATAGGATGCCAAGTTCACAGTGTTTAAGAACTGGTTTCCGGGACAAGATGAAGTGTTTGTGGATGAAAAAGCACTTTCAATTAGAGGTCGACCGATTATGATTTTTCACCGCCGATACCGATACCGATTATTGGAGGACCAAAAAAAGCCGATACCAATTATTCGTCCGATTTTAAAAATGTATTTGTAATAATGACAATTACAACAATACTGAATGAACACTTATTTTAACTTAATATAATACATCAATAAAATCAATGTAGCCTCAAATAAATAATGAAACATGTTCAATTTGGTTTAAACAATGCAAAAACAAAGTGTTGGAGAAGAAAAGTAAAAGTGCAATATGTGCCATGTAAGAAAGCTAACGTTTAAGTTCCTTGCTCAGAACATGAGAACATATGAAAGCTGGTGGTTCCTTTTAACATGAGTCTTCAATATTCCAAGGTTGTAGTTATTATAGGAATTAGAGTACTATTTCTCTCTATACCATTTGTATTTCATATACCTTTGACTATTGGATGTTCTTATAGGCACTTTAGTATTGCCAGTGTAACAGTATAGCTTCCGTCCCTCTCCTCGCCCCTACCTGGGCTCGAACCAGGAACACATCGACAACAGCCACACTCGAAGCAGCGTTACCCATTGCTCCACCAAAAACCGCGGCCCATGCAGAGCAAGGGGAACAACCACTCCAAGTCTCAGAGCGAGTGACATTTGAAACGCTATTAGCGCGCACCCCGCTAACTAGCTAGCCATTTCGCATCGGTTACACCAGCCTAATTTCGGGAGATGATAGGCTTGGAGTGATAAACAGCAGAGCTGCTGGCAAAACGCACGAGAGTGCTGTTTGAATGAATGCTTATGAGCCTGCTGCTGCCTACCATCGCTCAGTCAGACTGCTCTATCAAATCATAAACTTAGTTATAACATAATAACACACAGAAATACGAGCCTTAGGTCAATAATATGGTTGAATCTGGAAACTATCACCTCGAAAACAAGAGGTTTATTCTTTATTCTTTATTCCGTTCCGTCTTTTATCTAACGGGTGGCCTCCATCAGTCTAAATATTGGTGTTACATTGCACAACCTTCAATGTTATGTCATAATTACGTAAAATTCTGGCAAATTAGGCGGCCCAAACTGTTGCATATACACTGACTGCGTGCAATGAACGCAAGAGAAGTGACACAATTTCACCTGGTTAATATTGCCTGCTAGCCTGGATTTCTTTAAGCTAAATATATGCAGGTTTAAAAATATATACTTCTGTGTATTGATTTTAAGAATAGCATTGATGTTTATGGTTAGGTACACATTGGAGCAAGGACAGTCCTTTTTCGCGAATACGCACCGCATCGATTATATGCAACGGAGGACACGCTAGATAAACTAGTAATATCATCAACCATGTGTAGTTAACTAGTGATTATGATTGATTGATTGATTGTTTTTTATAAAGATAAGTTCAATGCTGGCTAGAAACTTACCTTGGTTTACTGCATTTGCGTAACAGGCAGTCTCCTCGTGGAGTGCAATGAGGCAGGTGGTTAGAGCGTTGGACTGGTTAACTGTAAGGTTGCAAGATTGAATCCCCGAGCTGACAAGGTAAAAATCTGTTGTTCTGCCCCTGAACAAGGCAGTTAACCCACCGTTCCTAGGCCGTCAATGAAAATAAGAATGTGTTCTTAACTGAATTGCCTCGTTAAATAAAGATTAAGCAAGGGTGTAAAAAATAAAAACATTTTTAAAAATCGGCCAAATCGGTGTCCAAAAATACAGATTTCCGATTGTTATGAAAACTTGAAATTGGCCCTAATTAATCGGCCATTCCGATTAATCGGTCAACCTCTTCTTTCAATAGTTCTACATAGAACATGCTTTTCGGTCCAGGAGTAGGTCTCACCCGTGTCTGGCAAAGCGGCCCTTAGAGTCTAAAGACATGTTCCTTTGTAATGTGTTCTCTACCAATAGAGCTAGCGGTCTGTCTTTTGACACCTGACAGTGTCTATCCAACTTCCCCTCTCACTTCCTCTTGTTTGGCTTGGCCCCTGTTAGTGTGAGAGGTAGACTCCTTACTCAGCAGTTTGCGCCTGTCTGGGGAGTCACACAGACTGGGCCCCAAAGAACCTCTGGTAAAGATACAGGTCTTACGGAAGGGTTTAAACCGTCAATCATGGTGATGTGACAGGTGTGTGAGAGAGGTAGTGGACAACCGCAGTAGATATACTGACAGATTGAAAGAATAACTGTAACCTTTACTCTTACACTTGATTCTGTTTTTCTCATAGGTTGAGGAAGAGTCTGAAAGCTCTATACATTGTCCACCCGACCTGGTACATCAAGGCCCTGATCACCATCATCAAGCCCTTCATCAGGTGAGGACCACCATCCCCTGAGACACCAAGTCCAGTCTTTCAGGGTTGCTGTTGTTATTGTTGTTGAGTCAATGGGCCCTGTTACTACATGAAGCAAAAAGAGACAGCGATAGAACAATGGCCACTGTTAGAGCAGCCGCCCTGATCTGGTAGCTGTAAGAGTACAAATGTTGTGTATATATTTGATCTAAATCATGCTGTCCACTTCTCTTATCTTTATTTTTGACATGTTGGCTCTGTGTCCTCACATAAAACGAATGTCTTCTGGTCCTGTCCTCCTCACAGCTCCAAATTCAGTCGCAAGCTTCAGTTTATCGACAGATTTCGGGAGCTGTCCCAGCACATCCCTATTGAGCGTGTGCAGATCCCCGACTGTGTCAGACAGTGAGTGACCTCATCAGACACTCTCACACATTCACAAAGAGCTATGTTAATGAATCCATAAATAGAAAAGCCCAACACCTATATGTATTGTGTGACTAATATATAGTTATTCCTAATCACTCTGTAACTATTATTGAGCAAATAAAATTATTCACTTAAAAAAAAAATTTAAAATCTGCTTTACAGCGAGAAAACATATTGTGACTGTTCATGAAAATGTATGGCCTTTGTGTATGTATTTATAGTTTTTTTCAATCTATTTCCATTCACATAGGTTTGACGAGAACATGGACAGGTGACACGTTCAGAATGGTGATCTGGAACACAGTATAAGGTTAGGTACATGAAGCCAAAAAGTGGACTAAAAAGCCTCAAATCTGGCAACCCATGACTTTGATACTGAGGATGAACCGGGCTGCCCAATCTGATATTTGTTGTCCTATGAGATAACTTTAGTCATACATCACTTGACAAAGTATCTACTGAAGGACCACAAGTAGATGCACTGTGTACAAAAACTTTATGAACACCTGCTCTTTCCATGACATACTGTCGACTGACCAGGTGAAAGCTATGATCCATTATTGATGTCACTTATTAAATACACTTCAATCAATGTAGATGAAGGGGAAGAAACAGGTTAAAGAAGGATTTGGGCAAGACAAAGATTCAAGTGCCAGGCGCACCCGTTTGTGTCAAGAACTGCAATGCTGCCGAGTCATTTTCATTCTCAACTGTGTCTTTTGTGTTTCAAGAATGGTCCACCACCCAAAGGATATCCAGCCAATTTGACACAACTGTGGGAAGCATTGGAGTCAACATGAGCCAGCATCCCTGTGGAACGTTCGACACCTTGTAGAGTCCATGCCCCGGCAAATTGAGGCTGTTCTGAGGGCAATGTGAGGGTGCAACTCAATATTAGGATGGTGTTCTTAATGTTTTGTACACTCAGTTGTAAGTACAATGTAACAATGTGTACATACACAAATTATTACATTACTATCTACCATGTACAGTGGCGACCCGTCATTCAGGGCAAGTGGGGCAGAGCCCCACCTGTTTTGAGCACAACATTTTTGGGGCTTTCCTGTTCTGCATGTTATGGCGTTAATACTTGTCACATATCAGTTTGCAAACAACGTAAAAAAACAATATCATTGAGTTAATAAAGCCGCATACATACATGGCCTCTTTTTTGTTTTCCTAAGGCAGCTCCAAAAAGCAGGTGTTTCAGCTTAGCTCAGTGCTTTCTGTGGTGGTGGGGCAAGCCAGCAGAAAATACGGAGCGGTGCGCCGTGATTGGCTCAGTGTTCTGTCACTCATGGGGACACTACGTCACCACCAAGTTTAAAGGTAGAGCTAGAAAATGTAAGCCTTTTGGGTGCTGCCATAGAGTTACATTAGAAGTGCCCATCCAAGAAGGTTCAAGGTCATTGGCCACAGATAAAATGACATCAAATCACATATCTACAGTAGCTTTGATTGGACTGTTAACATCATACTTTCAAAATCTTAGCTTGCAGTCATCATCATGAATCAAGTTGACAATCTACTGGCAAATCATTTTTAATCCTTCTCATATGAAGAGAAATAACGAAGAGAATTTATAGATCAAATGTACCGGTGCTCATTGGCCATTTGACATAAACATTACACAACGAGTTGGAAATCGGAAATTCAACAATGAGTGGTTTGGAAGGAATCAGTGGCTAACTGAAAGCATTGCAAAGCAATCATTACCCTGCTATTCAATGGAATGGTTATGTGGTCTACGATTAAGAGTCTCTTTTCCTAGTTTAAAATGATAAAAATTCAAAATTGACCATGCTGTCACTGAAGCATGCTTTGTGCCGCACTCACACCAATTGTTAACTCAGAACTGCAAAATCTGACTTCAGTGAGTTCAAGACAACTGGGAACTCGGGGAAAAACGAGCTATGGCTGGGAAAATACATTTTGAACTTTCACCCAACTCAGAACGCAGGCCTCTTTCAAGAGCTATGACCTGAAGATCACTGACGTCATCATGATTCAACTTTTTTGTTGTTGTTGGAGTTCCCAGTTGTCTTGAACGCACCATAAATCCAGAGAATGCCAGACTTTAATGACAAAGTTTGATGACAAAATTTGCGCAAGAAGGACCGCCTCGCCACCTTCCTGTTTAAGTGAGCACAGCAAGGTGAGTCCAAAAATGTCTGGTATTGTCACGCCCTGACCATAGAGAGCCTTTTTATTCTCTATTTTGGTTAGGTCGGGGTGTGACTTGGGTGGGTAATCTAGGTTGTTTTATTTCTATGTTGGCCTGGTATGGTTCCCAATCAGAGACAGCTGTTTATCGGTCTCTGATTGGGGATCATATTTAGGCAGCCATTTCCTCACTGTGTCTTGTGGGATCTTGTTGTTGTGTTGCTTGTGAGCACTCCAGAACATCACGTTTAGTTTGTTCTTGTTTTTGTGCCTTTTATTGAATAAACATGTGGAACCCATATCGAGTTGCGCTTTGGTCCTGGTATGCTTTCGACGACCGTGACGTGTGCTGCTGCATAAATGATGCAATATGCCAGGGAGATATGTATACTGTAGCTAAGAAAGTAATACTAAATATGTGGTGTAGTAAGCTTTTAGTAGCCCATGTGCCTCACCCTAATAATTGTCTATTTTCACCTTATTTTTTATTTTACTTTTGATTTGGTGGTGCATATGTAGCCTATAAAGTGTTTTTGAGAAATGTAATCATCGAATATGGTTAGAGCTTTCATTCTGCTTATATGCCCCCTTTATTCATCCTAAGTGTTCTCCCTGTACACCAAGTCAGAACCAAAGAATGGCCCATGTTCTGAATTATGTTGCAGTGCATTTCAAAAGTGCTGAACAAAGTTATATTGACTATGTCCATCCTAGCTTGGTCATTGTCTTAATCAAAATTACAGATTGCCTCTTATCTGCTTGTCGTCCCCTTATGCCATAGTTTGTACATCTCAATTGTCAGTAGAAACCACATTTGTTTAAGCAAGTCAGCCATATCAGCTAAGTCAGTAAATGGGGCTGAATTAACCGTTTTGCTGCCAGACAAGGCTCCTCTGATATCCTGGCGAAGCAGTGGTAAGGTGTTGGGACAGCTTTATGTAGGCCCTAACAGTTTGTGGGCACTGTTATAGTGCAATGAATGTATTGTTTTAGTGTTGTGAAGTTGCTTAGCTGGCATTCATCCCACCTTTTTGTGTGCTAAAATCACCACTGACCATGTAAATACATCGGTTTTAGGACACTAAAGTGAGGCCTCCTTTTCACATCTTTCTCTGTTACAAAATACATTTTATAGATTGACATCACTCCTTGTGGTCCCCTTTCTTACTGTCAATGTATAAAGAAGGGACCTTTTTTAAACACAGTTCTGAATCACAGATTCATTCCCAACTATTGCGTAATATTTGAAGGATTTTATACTGTATTTTTTTTAAACTACACTGGCATCAGATACAGTATGGCTCTCATTACTGTTACTGGGCAGATTGACAATGACTTCCTGCCAAAGCTCTGGCTCAGCTGCAATGTAAAACCTATGACTTCACTGGCTTTAATTCCTCTGGCGACATTGATCTTTTCATCTCACTTTACACCAGTGAATAGTTTATCAGATCAATTGTGATCCACTCATGACGTTATTGGATTATAAAAATAAAAAATGTATGCTCCAAGTCAACATTGATATGGATGTGTGTTTAAATTATGTCTTTATTGATTCCTTCATCTGCAATAATACAAAATTAACTGAGAAAGCTGGTGTCTACAAAGCTAGATAAGCAAGCTGTCATATGACTCATTGACAATTAGTTGACTGACTTTGATGGAAGCATTGGCTGGGATGTTTCTTTTCAAATGTGATTTATTCCATCCTTTTCTATTTTCATTTTTGTCCTAATAGCATAACTTTCTCAAACGTTTGTTGTCTACCAGGAGAAAACAATATGGCTCCCGAGTTTCGCAGCTGTCTAAGGCACTGCATCTCAGTGCTAGAGGCGTCACTACAGACCCTGGTTCAATTCCAGGCTGTATCACAACCGGCCGTGAGCGGGAGTCCCATAGGGAGGTCGTCATTGTAAATAAGAATTTGTTCTTAACCGACTTGCCTAGTAAATTTTTTTTTTGTAAATACCTCATCAAATCTATTGGAAGTACAACTACAGCACTTCTATAGATTATACTAACACTTTAAAATATTAAGTTGACTAAATTGTACTTGGCCAAAGTCGGCTGTATTTTCCTATAAATAGGAAACTAGTCCATGTGATAAACGTGTCTGAATAAACCCGATTGTCTCGTGTTCAACGTCATTCTCTCAATAGAACTCCTTATACATGGGGACTTGTTTTCCAGTGCACGAGTGAATGGGTTGTTTTTAAGAGCGCTGTTGGGTACAGAGGGAGGGTGTTTAGCCTCTACCCACTTCCTCTCCTTCCATACAGAACTTAATAAAAGGAGCACAGGGGGAGGGAGAAAGAGGGAGGGAAAGGGGGATTTGGCCCAAAGCGCAGAAGGTGAGACTGCCTGTGCGAATTCACCGGACGCACAGGAAATGGAACCTGACAGTGAAAAGGAAGTGAGGTAGCTGTGGGGAAACTCAAACAGGAACAGAGAACAGTGTATGAAGTAGTGTGAGATTGGGACAAGACTGATGTTTAGAGTTTTGAGTACGAAAAGTGACAGAGAATTGCTGTTTTTGGGGGAAATCAGGCTTGACAGATCCCATCTAGGAAAAACAAGTCCAAAGTTTGATTGATTCAGCCTTTAAAAAGTGTTTTGAATCTAGAGAGAATTTACTGATGTTGCCACTTTCTTTACTTAGCATGCATCAATATCTGTTTAAGCCCTTGATTAGAAAAACATGTAATACTGTTCTCGGTTGTATACAGCGTAGATGGTTAGTTTCAGATAGTATCTCCTTAGCTTGTGTTTTCAATGACCATATAGGGTCATATATCAACACACATTTGCAAATACACACACACTTCTATATGATAAATGTCTCTGCATGATTCAAACGAATGTACATACATTTTGGATCCTTTAATCCCTAGTTTAACGCATTATAATTTTATGATAACTTCATCCATCAATACAGCATGTTCCATTAATTGGGTTCTAAAACAGGACCTGTAGTGCAGTAAGTGCCGCAGTGGCTCAGTAGTCTGATGACTACCATCAGTCATTGTGTAAGATTCATTACAGAAGTCATCATTTGGAGGCCCGATATAAAAACAGCCCCATGTTACTTATTAACCAACAGCTCCAACTTCTCATGCTGAAAAACATTGATAAAGGCACTGTTATCTTGTTCCAGGCCCGATCCTATCTGCCGGCTGCCCCTAGTGTAATCAAGAAGCACAATGGGCCATAGATTTCCTTCATTCAGGCGATGGACTTTTGCTGAGCTCTGCCAAGACCAGGCCCTCTCTGTGTGTGTGTGTGTGTGTGTGTACAGTGGTATACATGCAGCCAAGGCCTGAGGCCGTTGCCTATACACAATGTTTTATATTGGAACAGAGTCCATTGTGAAAGAGGGAGTGTTGTTGGTTTAAATATCCTCTAGAAACACCTTGAAGAGTGACAGGCAAGAGAAGCTGAAAAGCACATGGTGAGGACAGGAGAGAAGTCACTGGGAAAAATAATAATAAACTATTTTAGGGTAGATAGAATTGTCTATTTCTTGGGTGCAAAAGAGATTCCAATGTATTGGGCCCATAGTAAAATGGGTGATGCTGAGCAAAGGAACTCGTAGTGACGAATATCCGGTCTACATTTAGTCTCATATGGTTCAGTTGGAAGTTTAGAATGCTCTCAACATTCAAAAGTCTTTAACGATGATTTTTAAATCTATTTTATGCATCTTTATTGGACAATCTGGAAATAGTAAGTGATACTTTATGGTTCCCAAACAAATTTACTTTCAAGTGAAATATGTTTCTAGTCTGTTGTGATAAATGACAAATAGCTAACTATGGCCAGCCAGAAGTTTGTTTATGCAGTCATCCTTGCCGTGTCAAGTTTACACTAGTCATTGCAAAGACAATAGCTTCAGACTTTTCCCACATGTTGTTTCCACCAAACTACTACACCTACCACATCTTCAGTTTTTCAATAGGCACTTTCCCCCCCTCCCTAGTGAAGTAGGTAATGAATGTCTTATCCTGGGCTCTGCCCCCATGGTTAGACTCTGGGCTGCTCAGACTAAAAGCATTATTATAGGTTGTTGAGATTACTGTGGTATCAGAAACAGCTGCTTGTAATAAAACACAAGATGGAGGATGAAATGTGCACAGGCTGGGTGAAACCTCTCGTAACAGTAAAAGTATCTTCATGCAACTTTGCAGTGAAATTCGCTCAGACTGAAACAGGGGGACTTAAATTTGAGTTTAGTTCCTCACAGCAAATGTAACAGAAGTTGTTATCAACAGTGATTTCTTTAGAGATTTTTGCTGTCAATTTGAGTCTGAAGACTAATTCAAACTTGAAAATGTTTGATTTCCCTAAACTCAGAAAATATTCTACAGTTACAGTTATCCCTAATTATATAATTAAACAAATTGTACAAATTGTATAATTTGTCTGTGCAGGATTCCTTAAGTGACAGACAAACTACTTTTTCATATACACTTGAGGATGTGCACCTTCAAAAGAAAATGTCTCTTTCAAGTAAACAAACACATACATAAAATATTGACTGTATTTTCAGGAGGGGAAAAAGGCCAGAAGCCGAGAAAACACTCAAAGGTTTGCGAAACACTTACTCTCCTCTCACACATCTGTACACCAACGCTCTCATAGGAGGACTGTGTAACACATGACCAATTAAAAACAGAGCAAAGAGGGAGACCCAGGAAAAGACTGCAACATTAGCAGAGAGACTGAAAAGTAGGTACATTGCATCCTGGAATCTCTACTGTCTGAGATTAGAAATCTTAAGCATATGAAACAAAACGTTAACAAAGAACTTAAAAATCTGTCTCCAAAGCTGATAAAAATAAGGGCAGTCGTAAAACATTAAAAACAAATAATTATAATAATTTCTATGCAAATTCACTCATATTGCAAGCATTTGAACTGTAGTAGGCATCTAAATAGAATATGACAACTGTTGGTCCATTTAGCGGTCATGAGTCAAGACAACTTGTGACCTGTTATTTTTCGTATATATAAAAAAACAAATCAGCCATCACTTTCTCTGCAGTATTATAGGCTCTGCCATTTCCTCTAACCTGAATTGTAGATTGTCATTGAAACAGAAAGCCCATAAGGTTACATTTCAGAATAGCTAAAAAGCTAATGAGCATGTCTCAGCTTAGAATGACAGAGGCCAATTCTAAGACTAACACTGTGCAATAGGAGACCCAAAGCCAAGTTGCCATGGTTTTTGATCAATTTGTGGCATTGTTGACATAACCCTGCTGAACTGACAGTCCAACTGGCTGAGAGCTTTTAGATAAAGCCAATTGAGATCGAGATTAGTTACTGCATCTTACGTTCAGCTTGCAAATGCTTAGAAGTGGACTGCTCAACAAGACTACTACCCCCCAAATAAAAAGGAGAATTCGGGATGGGTCAATTCTATAAGCATTCAGTGTAGAATTGTGCACACCACACACATTTTCTTTAAACACCAACAGAGCAAGTCTATGGGAAACTACATTAGGTAATGAAAATATAAATAAAATGTTATGTCACATACCGGATAGGTGCAGAGAAATGTGTTGTTTTTACAGGGTCAGCCATAGTAGTACAGCATCCCTGGAACAAATTTGGGTTAAGCGCCTTGCTCAAGGGCATATCGGTAAGATTCTCTCTTCCCCCCCTTGTCGGCTTGGGTATTCAAACCAGCAACCTTCCGGGTTAGTGCCACAACTCCCTAACGGCTAGGCTACCTGCCAATGCTATCCAGTGTTCAGATTGGCTGGTGTTAAATCATGCATGGTAGTAAAAAAAAAAAAAAAAAAAAAGCACCTAATATATAAAAGGCATAACTTTGGCAATAACACTAAAGGTAGAAGTATGTACACGAGGGGGTGTCTATGAGAAACTTGGCGTGTTTGTAAGAAAGACAGTGACTAATGGTGGAATGTGTGAGATGATGTTAAGAACTGTCCACGTGAAACATGCAAAGTGCCAAAACATTAGCACTGTAGGCCTACAAGTGACCACTCCCACCCCTGGATGTCTACAGTGCTGCTAGGATTGGATCTCAAACTACTACAGACAAGTAGTGGGTGGAGCCAAGGTAGATTCCACATCCTGCTTGTCAATTGAGGAACTTCCCTTCCCTTCCAAAACCAAAAATATCAATTTGGCCACTGCACTTTAGCAATACATATGAAAAATGCATGCTTGTCAGGAAACAGATGGGCTCAGGGCTCAATTTCCACCATGCACTACTTATAAAGGCATTATAATCGTTAAAGGCACAACACTTTTAAAAGGGCAAATGCACCACTTCCGAGTCAAGAATAAAGAAGACCTGTTTGTTTGCGTTATTGCAAGATCAGTATCACACTTGTGAGACGGTCTTGTTAGAGAAATATGAAATGTTCGGACAATCCCTTGCTTGAGACGGAGACAAAAATGGGAAAATCCGTATCCGCCAATAGCTGATACCTCCTATGTTTAATCAAAGCAACCTAAAAGCCCACAAATAATCCCATCCAGTCCCCAGTGCTGAGTGAGAATCCAGGGTACTTTCCCCTCTTCATGGCAGGAGTCATGTCCCATTTTAAACTGGTGATGGAGGCTGAAAGGGATTCTGGGAAATAAAGTCATTGTTTTAAATCTTTGTTTTTTTATTCTGCCATTTGCGGTGGTCATTGTGGGCCTAAGTGCAATATGCAGAGTTGGTCCATGCAGGTTGGCTTGAGGCTGGGTCCGAGGAAGGGGGAAATGAGGAACTCACATCGAGTCTCTGGATTGGTCCATATGTCTGAAACCGCAACAAAACCTCATGTCATTGGACAACAGCAGTTTCTGAATAAAAAGTCTAACCTTGTTGAATAATATCAGATCCCCCCCCAAAAATAATGATCTTAAATCCACAGAGTATGTAGTTAAGTGTTTAAAACACGTTTTCCTAGGACTGAGGATAAGTTCATTGTCAACTTTTGGGGAAGTACAAAAGATAGTGAAAGCCATCACTTCACATTGCTTGACAAACATCCACCCCATCTAAAATAAACAAACAACACTTTCAGCTGGACTTGCCAAATTTTCCCCAGAATTTCATCATATTTATTTAACCCCCAAGTATTATCCAGAGTGAGTGTGTGTGCACAAGTGTGTGTACTGGAGTATATAGAAGGTACTTACTGGCTATAAGAGGCTGCTTCTGCCATTGGTACTGGGTCCTTTGGACCTCATCTGTTCCTGGACTGACCCTGACTGCAGAAGAGACAAAAAGTCAGTCACACAGACATCACTCCCTGGTAGACTTCTGTAAAATACAGGGGAGTATCAGCCAGCAAGAATCGGGGATATTGACAATCTGACCTGCTTTCTGGTATTATATGACATGTAGTCAGTCGTGTCACAAAAGTGCTATTAAAGAGTTGGTTGACAGCACCTTCATGATACTGTGGCAACACTGTGGTTGCTAAGTAAGTGCCCTTTGTTCACTCACAACGATATGTTGATATTTCATATCCCGAATGGGAACACACTGTAGCCCCACAATCCCAAGCAGAAGTAAATAGTTGATGGATAAACTAGGTGTGCGCATGTGTAAATACAAACTAACTTTGCAACATTCGAACTTAAAACAAACCTGTAGTGGGAACACTGACGGCACAGAAGGTGAGGCAGTGTCGAGATTACACAGAGATGTTTCATAATGGCGTTATGTAATCATGCTGCACAAGAAGATATAGGCAGCAGGGGGAAAAAAAAAAGGTATGCCCAAACGCACTTTAGCCCAGCTTAAACAAAAGGCAGCTGTGTTTGTCTACCACACCTGTTTGCACTGTTCCAGTGCATTGACTCCAATTAAAATGGGCCTTCTATCACTATCAGGGTTTTGTCATTGTTTGCAATGAAGCCGCTGGCTTAGTACAAAACATATACACGACTCTCATTCGGCATTAAAAGCTCATGAATGCGTTTAAAGGTCGTCAATGCTAAGCAAACAAGACTTGGTCACTGGTGAGTTGACTTGATTTTCAGCTAGATGTCAGAGTTCCATTTCATCCAGGCACAGGAAGTTGCTCTTGTTTTGAGTTCCTGTGCTAGATGATTGGGGGGGGGGGGGGATCATTTACCAGTGTTGCAGGACACAGAGTGGGCCTTTCATTTAGCAGCCAAGGCCTTCCAGCTGTGTCCCCTGTCACTGTCCCTTCTCTGTGTGCCCTCTGGAATCCCTCCCAGGGAGGGAGGAGGGACTGAGCAATAGAACCTAGGGAACGTCACGGCATGAAGTGGTAGGAACACTTCCGCCTCTTGCACAGGCTGAGCCTTGTTCAAAAGTGGGCAGGTGGTTGGCTGGCAATGGGCCAGTTAACTGAATGTCTATTAGCCAACGAATGGGGGTGGGACTAGTGCAGCAGTTAATGTATCAAAGCTTCATTAGTGTTTTTGTATTAATTGTTGTCCAAAGAAAACCTCTGGACAATACCAGTTACCTGGATTGTAACATGCTGCAATTATGTTTTACGCAATATCCTCCATTTCACTCGATGATACAATTTTGCTGCAGACAAGACTTGATCCAAGTGTTGAAATAACAGTTCAGGTATGGTGCAAATTAAACTAATTTGACATGTAATCTGTGTGTAAAGCAAAGAACAAATAACAGAAGTATTCACTATGGGCAGCCCAACGGCAATTGTTAAGAGATTGATCGGTCAAGATCACTGACTGACGCATCATTCTTCTAAAACAATGATTACGAAATGTGTAAAAGGACGATTTTCATTAAAGTAGCCAAAACCTTATACATACCGGCGGCAAACCTTCTGCCATCTCCCCAGAGCCAATGTGTGTGAGGTGCATAAAGTTTGTGGGCTCTCCGATCATGCTGCGGTCAATCTTCCTCCTCCTCTTCTTCTGAAACAAATGCAGGAGGTCAGTGACCAGTGACCTATAGTAATTAAAAATATGGCTAGACAACTACATAGGACAGTGGCTGTGCAACCAAAATGCAATTTTCCATTCAGAAGATGCTCTGAAATTATAACATAAAACATGCAATTAACTGAACAATGATCTACCATTTTTCTGTCTCCAAATAAGCAGCTTGTACTATTAGAGATACAGGAGAGGAACGCTTATTTGGTTATATATGTATACCATGAGGTGGTTTTTGATCATGGGATGAAATACTATAGAACAAACAGAAGTTTATGCTGGATAGTAAACCATGTCGAAAAAGCCTCTGAGAAAAAACGTCCAGAAGTAATCTAGCGGGAAAATTAAAGTCATTTACACAAACAAAACAATTAAACAAAAAGTGGCTTATGTATAACAAGAATAATAAATTAATCTTCTTGCGATGCGTAAGCCATAAAAAAAATTAAAGGCTTTTTAATTTGTCACTATATTAATTAGTTTACGCAGACTGGCAGATGCCATATCCATTGACCATCAACCTTTGGCTATTTTAAGTGCTACATAAGCAACTTTGACCGATGTTTACATCAAAAGAAACAAAAAACATGCTGCTGACCAAAGGTTAAACCCCAGTCATACCGTATTCTATGAGCTAGCGATGCAACTAAAACAAGGTAGACCACTGTGTGGGTGGCATGTGGGGGACTTTTCTTCTTGACGTCATCTTGAATTCTGAGGATCTGTTGGCGCATGCATACATACCCAATGAATCAGGCATTTCACCCACCCATTCTTGTTGCTACATCGTCATTGCAGAGGAAAATCAGGTGTCATTCCCACAGACTCATAAAGACAGCCTTATGACCATCTTAGCAAGCATATTTTGCTACCAAATTGAGTCAGTGAACACCCAGCAATGCCAGGAATTGAAATCAATGAACATATGTAATCAAATCTAGGCAGCATAAGGTAAATCTATACTCTTTTGACATTCTTTGTTCAATCAAGTAGGAACATCTGTGTATATCGACTTCGAAGTATCAATACGGCAACATTACAAGGCATACCCAAATACCCAGCTGGTTGGCATCCACTGAAGTTGCAGCCATGCAGGCCATGAGTCACACCAAACCTCAGAAATAAGCCCTGGACTATAATGTTGCTTAATTGGGAGGAATGCCATCCCGTGGCTGATGGATGTCTAGCTAAATTGTTCAGCTGTGTGTGCTGCAAAAGAGAAAGTCGCTTAGCAACTTATTTTAGGGGATGCCTTCAGCATATGTTGTGTATAGCAACCACTTGGTGTCAGTAACCCTTTGGCATAGGCTATGCTTAGAAAAGTGGGTAGCAATTACATGACTTACATTTAGGAAGTTAGGCATACCCCAACTACCAACATCTCATGAGAACATCAGTAAAAAGGGTCTCAATAGTCTTCTTCCAAAATTGACACGCCCCTACCCTTTCGAGACAGTTACATGTAAATCCTTGCCTGTGTTTATTGAAAGCGATGTCTCTGTATTGTCCTCCCCCCACAATAGAACAAACACAGGCCCTAAAAATAAAAGAGGAAGGAGAGAGGGAAAATGCCCTCCCATGGGACAGAGGCCCAGACCGCATCCTCTCTCCTGAGCCGCCGGGTTTCATTGTTGGTGAGTGGGAACGGACGGACACAACCCGCCATTACGCAACACTCCCTGCAAAAACCTGGGCCAGGAAAGAGTGAGGGTCAGGAAGGGTACCGCCCTGAGGTCAAGGGTCAGTGGTCGCTTCTGGAGAGCAAAAGGGAAGTTCTTACACTTTCCAGTGAAACACTGATATTTTATGTCATCAATAGGACCTCTATTCACCCCTATAATGCGCACTAGAATTCCATAAAATATTTTGCTTTGAAACATCAAGCTACTATAGGTCCAGGCATTATACTTCTCTGGACAGATCAATACAATTGTTAGGGTCTCCACATCAGACAAGAATGTAAGATAGTAAGGACATGCTTATCTATACAGTGCGTCCCCATATGATGCCTACATTACTGATGGACACATAACTACGCATGGTCAATAGTGCATTCGGAAAGTATTCAGACCCCTTGACTTTTTCCACATTTTGTTACGTTACAGCCTTATTCAAAAATTGATTAAATAAAATAAATAAATATCAACCTATGCACAATTCCCCATAATGACGAAGCGAAAACAAGTTTTCGAAATGTTGGCAAAAACAAAAAAAACAGAAATACCTTATTTACATAGGAATTCAAACCCTTTGCTATGAGACTCAAAATTGAGCTCAGGTGCAACCTGTTTCCATTTATCATCCTTAAGATGTTTCTACAACGTGATTGGAGTCCACCTGTTCAATTCAACTCATTGGACATGATTTGGAAAGGCACACACCTGTCTATATTAAGGTCCCACAGTTGACAGTGCATGTCAGAGCAAAAACCAAGCCATGAAATCAAAGGAATTGTCTGTAGAGCTCCGAGACATTGTGTCGAGGAACAGATCTGGGAAAGGGTGCCAAAACATGTCTGCAGCATTGAAGGTCCTCAAGAATATAGCAGCCTCCATTATTCTTAAATTGAATAAGTTTGGACCCACCTAGACTCAGAGCTGGTCACCTGGCCAAACTGAGCAATCGGGGGCTGAAGGGCCTTGATCAGGGAGGTGACCATGAACCCGATGGTCACTCTAACAGAGCTCCAGTGTTCCTCTGGAGAACCTTCTAGAAGGACAACCATCTCTGCAGCACTCCACCAATCAGGTCTTTATGGTAGAGTGGCCAGACAGAAGCCACTCCTCAGTAAAAGGCACAAGACAGCCCGCATGGAGTTTGCAAAATGCACCTAAAGGACTCAGAACCATGAGAAACAAGATTCCCTGGTCTGATGAAACCAAGATTGAACTTTTTGGCCTGAATGCAGAGCGTCACGTCTAGAGGAAACCTGGCACCATCTCTACGGTGAAGCATGGTGGTGGCGGCAGAATCATGATGTGGGGATGTTATTCAGCAGAGGGACTGGGAAACTAGTCAAGATCAAGGGAAAGAGGGTTCCTTGATGAAGAACGCTCTGGACCTCAGACTGGGGCAAAGGTTCACCTTCCAACAGGACAACAACCCGAAACATACAGCCAAGACAACGCAGGAGTGGCTTTGGGACAAGTCTCTTGTCCTTGAGTGGCCCAGCCAGCGTCCGGACTTTAACATCTCCGGAGAGACCTGAAAGAGCTTGAGAGAAACTCCCCAAACACAGGTGAAAGGGAGAGAAACTCCCCAAACACAGGTGAAAGGGAGAGAAACTCCCCAAATACAGGTGAAAGGGAGAGAAACTCCCCAAATACAGGTGAAAGGGAGAGAAACTCCCCAAATACAGGTGAAAGGGAGAGAAACTCCCCAAATACAGGTGAAAGGGAGAGAAACTCCCCAAATACAGGTGAAAGGGAGAGAAACTCCCCAAATACAGGTGAAAGGGAGAGAAACTCCCCAAATACAGGTGAAAGGGAGAGAAACTCCCCAAATACAGGTGAAAGGGAGAGAAACTCCCCAAATACAGGTGAAAGGGAGAGAAACTCCCCAAATACAGGTGTTTGAGAAAAGTTGAGGCTGTAGTTGCTGCCAAAGTTGCTCCAACAAAGTACTTTTAATTTAAAAAAATAAATATATACACACATGCTTTTTCATTTATTGAGTATTATGTGTAGATTGGGGGGGACTATTTATTTCATTTTAGAATAAGGCTGTAACGTAAGAAAATGAAAAAGTCAAGGGGTCTGAATACTTTCCAACTGCACTGTATAGCACAGGCAACGTCTCTTTGTTGAACATGTGCTATGGGTCAGATGGTCAGTGAATTTTAATGGCTGTAATTCACCCTAAGTATAGTGTGTGTGCAATAAATCAAAGATGGCACTCCTTCAAGATATCGCTCATGATGTGGATGCCACTGAACTGCAAGCTATAAAACGTCACCCGTTTAAAGACATCAGCCGGTAAGTGATTGCAGATGGAGCCTGAAAAACACATCAGCCTTTGCCAACAGATTTATTGGACTTTGATGCATTTAAAAAAGGATCCCCCATAACATCTTGGCGTAAAATCGAATGGGTAAAGAGGTCTTTCGGGCAGTGGTTCACTTTAGGCTGTTCTAAGCATGCATTTAAGACTCCAAAAATATTTGTTTTCAAGTTCTAGTGTGGTCAGAGTAAGCTTGCTTGGCTGCCTGGGATGCCCAAACCTTGCCTTTGGGTACTATACTTGCAAGACTTGCCAGGGACCTCCACGACCTCAAACATATTGTGGCATGAGAGGGTTGAATAGAAGTGGTCAGGGTCTAATATAGAGCATGCTTGTGGAGTATAGTCCATAGTCTATTACTAGTCTCTATACAACTATTAGATGAGGAATTTTGTGAAACCTGACATAGAGAACATTTTATACAAGACTCTACATGAGTAAATAAGAGGCAGCTGGCCCAGACTCACCGGTGGGGGTTTGGCCACCACGCAGCAGCCCATCTTGTGCCAGAACTCGCTCATTCCCGGGCTCCGCCGGTTCAGCGCCCTGCTCTCTGTCGCCGCCTTGCAGGCTGGTGAAGACAGGTAGCCCCTGTGACCCTCAATCTTGGGATAGTCCTGGTGCATCCAGATCCCTTGCATCAGATAGCCAAAGTGGGTCAATCCCCAAACCCAGCACCTGCAAAATATCAGGTCCTGATTCTCTCAAGCCTCCCGGTGTCTTAATCCTTCTTCTGGTATCCAGTCAGATTACAGTCCTTAGGGTTTAATCTGTTGAGACAGGAGTTTATTAAAATAATAGCCAATGTAATGTGAACATGGTCCTACTAGTTCATTTTATTTTGATGCAACATATCACTGAACCTACTAAGGCAGCGCCGTACCGGCATACTTTTGACTTGATTCTGCCCAAACCAGCGTCTTGAACAGTGTTTTGCTTTTGCACCATTTTAAAATAATGCAATTCTTTGGGAGTAAGTCTTCTTCCTACTTGGGCCCCACCCCCCCACCCTCTGGTCCAGGTTCCAACCGAAGGGAACACAATCAGGCATAACATGTCTAACATATTGCTTCACAAACAAGTGACAAGCACATTAGACATGGGAAAGACATTCCAAGGGTGGAAAACATCTAAGCATCCTCCATTCGCCTCAAGGTTGTTCCTGTCTCGTCCCATGGAAAAGCCAAAACAACACCCCGGAGGTCCATCCCTGAAGCCATTTATATTCCCTCTGCAGTGTGAAAGAAAGTTCTGCCAAGACCATTACACTTCATAAAGTTGGTTTATACTACTTAGTGTCGTCGTTTATTGCTATGTTTAAGATTGTCACTGATGATCCGTTAAGCCAAATTAGAGCTGCAGCTTTTTTTTGAGAGTAGTTGTTGTTACCGCTTGCTCTGACGATTCGGCTTCTTTCTACAGGTTGTTTTTCACCACTGGGTTTGGACTTCAGTTTCCTTTGGGCCCGCTGCCGATCATTTGATTACCCTTTTCATAATGACATGGCTCTCGTCCAGCTCTGTTTTATCATGCCCAGAGGCTGTGTGAGACAGGGAGGAAACTGTTAAGGAATGTGTGTGGTGGAGTCTCTCTCGACACACACACACACACACACACACACACACACGATACAAAAATACTGTAGAAATAACCTCCTTCAAACATTAAAATTAGCACATTGTTCTGGAAAACATTTGGGCGGGGCAAAGTAAGATTAAAACTACACCGCGTGGGTTGCTTGATAGCACATTGCTGGCATATGGGCACCACCGTGGTTTTAACAGGTAAGCTACTCGCCTGACACTACTTCGAGTCAACTGGCCGCTCACGGTATAGTTCCCTTACTAAAAAGCCTATTTGGTTAACAGTCATCAGGGCAGTCAGAAAGTTAGTAACCTGATGTACAGTAAAAGCATCGGGTTGTAGAAGATGGGCGTCAGTGGACGTGGAGAAGTTCTCAACCCCCATGGATGAGGTGGAAGTCTGCACACACACGTATGATGATATAAGGGGCGTGGATGGACGGCAAGGCAGGCACTGCCAAAAACACTGGCCCATCATTATAATCACCAAGGCCCTCCAGGCTGGCACAAGTCAAACAGGACACAGGCATCTGTAGAGTAGACCCTAGTTGAGCCATCCTTGCTCTGTGGGGTTCAGACAGGCAAAGTCTGGGTCGAACTTCTCTCTACATTGACCTCTTATCGTATTCCCCCGAAGCAGGTGCACTTAATAATTATAGTGAGGACACACACAGCATTGTGAGAACACCGTACCCGGAAGGAGGGCTAGAACTGTGAACTGTCTGCAGGACAGAACTGGGGCTCAGAATATCTCCTGTGGCACACTATTTAAAAGGAGAGGAACCTCATGACCAAGCTTCCCATGATTCACAGGACGACAAGAACAGAGGAAGAGGGTGGGGGGGCAAACTCAGTGCAGTTGAAATACTTGTCCCGTGAGGTAAGGATTAACAGAAACTCCCGCTTTGGGCTCATCTGGTCTCTGACGGTATGCTCATCATCTTGTATAAATAAACCGGCTCTCCAGAGATCTGGAGCCATCTCGTTCTAATTTGAGGTTTCCCCCGAAGAGCAGCCTAACCTCTTCAGAAGAGTGCCAGTCCAGTTCTGTTGAATTACAGTACTGTACTACTGGAGTCTCATCTGTTAAAGTGCTGGTTAGACCTTGATAAGATGGTGCCAATTGTAGATGATTAAATAAATGGCTGCGGACTTGGACAACTACCACTGGCAACCATGTGGGAACTGGGAAGAATCCTTCTGGGTCCCCAGAAGAGATCATTTCCCCCAACCCAACTTCTTGTCATCTTAGCATTAAAAATGGCCAAGGTGGTTTTTCAGACCATACAAAATGTACAAATGGTTGACAGTTTAAAATAGTTCATAACTCTGCCAGGATCCCTTGAGACAATGCCCCTTTGGTGGCAAAACCATCCATCAGCCAACCTTCTACGAACGCATGTGTCTTTGTATTGACAGAGTGAGAACTCACAAAGTACAGTGAAAACTGAGGTTGTCTGAGGGTGTATTTCAAAGTCAACTCTGTCCAAAACACACGATGGAATCCTCCTGCCCTCACTCACTGGACTCCGTGTCAGTCCACATTAACATGATCCTTAGTGCAGCCAAGGCGTCCCTGTTATCTGTGCTGAACAGGCAGAAAAGCCAAAACAAGAAGGATGACAAAAGAAGCACTGTGAGACTAACCTTATTAAATGACACTAAGCGTGACATGACAAACACCACAATATAGCTACAGTAGCATGTGATGCATCATGAATCCCATTTTCAGAAGTTCTCACCTAACCCAGTTTCTCTCGTGAAAGGGGAAATTGATTAAATTATTGCCTTCAAGAAAATACATTTTCAGAAAAGTCAACAACTTGACCTTTCTAAGGCAGAAAAACTGCTATTCTCAGTATGGGTTCTCATGTCATTTCCTCATGGGTAGGCTGACAGTGATGCTACTTCCTGCTAACAACACTGACGTGGCTAAAAGATTCCTCAGACCTGCCCACATACTCCCCATGTAAGATATATGTGGCTAAACACATTTCATTACAGCCCCTTCTTCCAAATAGTCAGAATGAACAGCAGATTTATATAAAAACACCAATGGCTACCACCAGTCTATATTCAAAAGAGATCCTGCTATAACTTGCTGGGATTTAGTTAATTGAGAAACAATACAACAGACAAGCGATACTGATGAAAAAAAGATGTTGAACCCTGACTAAAGACCAGCTCACAACACACACCAAGGCTAGTAGAGAGTAACCTAACAATGCGATAACCAATTAATCGATCCAGCTCTAATAGCGCTACATGTGAGCTGGCAAAGGTACTGTAGGGTTTCATACACTGGTCGTGACCCTCAAACCTCAACTCGTTCGAACGATATCTAAAGCCTTGTTCAAACTGCAAGCCTTAATGCTCAAATCAGTTTTGGAATAACTGACTGTCCAAACAGTTAAATAAAAACAGCAAGTGTGTGTTCAAACAGCAGTAATTTGCTGACATGGCTATGCTTGTTGTCATATACTGAACAAAAATATTTTAAAAAGCAACAATTTCTACGGTTTTACTGAGTTACAGTTCATATGAGGAAATCAGTCAATTGAAATAGATTCATTAGGCCCTAATCTATGAACGTCACATGACTGGGCAGAGGCACAGCCATGGGTGGGCCTGGGAGAGCATAGGACCACCCACTTCGGACGCAGGCCCAGCCAATCAGAATGAGTTTCTCCCCCACAAAAAGGGCTTTATTACAGACTGAAATTTAGGAGTATTTCTTCAGCTGTCCAGGTGGCTCTTCTCAGACGATCCCGCAGGTGAAGAAGCCGGATGTGCCAGCAGCATACCACCCTGCATACCACTGCTGGCTTGCTTCTGAAGCTAAGCAGGGTTGGTCCAGGTCAGTTCCTGGATGGGGAGACCAGATGCTGCTGGAAGTGGTGTTGGAGGGCCAGTAGGAGGCACTCTTTCCTCTGGTCTAAAATAAATATCCCAATGCCCCAGGGCAGTGATTGGGGACACTGCCCTGTGTAGGGTGCCGTCTTTCGGATGGGACGTTAAACGGGTGTCCTGAGGTCATTAAAGATCCCATGGCACTTATCGTAAGAGTAGGGGTGTTAACCCCGGTGTCCTGGCTAAATTCCCAATCTGACCCTCAAACCATCATGGTCACCTAATAATCCCCAGTTTACAATTGGCTCATTAATCCCCCTGCTCTCCCCTGTAACTATTTCCCAGGTCGTTGCTGCAAATGAGAATGTTCTCAGTCAACTTACCTGGTAAAATAACGGATAAATTAAAAAAAATGTGGAGGTCCTGGGCTTGCGTGATTACATATGGTCTGCGGTTGAGGGCAGATGGACATACTGCCAAATTCTTGAAAATTACATTGAGGCGGTTTATGATAGAGGTTAACATTAAATTCTCTGGTAATAGCTCTGGTGGACCTTCCTGCAGTCAGCATGCCAATTGCACCTTCCCTCAAGACATCTGTGGCATTGTGTTGTGTGACAAAACTGCACATTTTAGAGTGTTGTTTTAATGTCCCAGCACAAAGTGCACCTGTGTAATGATCATGCCATTTAATCAGTTACTTGACATGCCACACAAGTCAGGTGGATGGATTATCTTAGAAAATTAGAAATGCTCACTAACAGGGATGTAAACAAATTTGTGCACAACTTTTAAGAGAAATAATTGCTGAGATCTTTTCTTTCAGCTCATGAAACATGGGACCAACACTTTCCATGTTGCATTTATATGTGTTCAGTGTAGTAACAACAGGTGTGTGCGCAGTGGTGTAGGCCGATTGGTGGTGGTGCTCGTGCTTCCTATCATTCAGAAGTTATGTAGCAAGCTCAGGTGACACCAATGCCGGTCATGGACGTTTACCAATTGCTTTGAATGTTCAAAATCATTGTGTAAGAACAACTTTAAAGCCTCAAAAAGGATAAGATCTAACTTTCAAAACTAGTCCTTTTGGCTAACCACAGCAGACAACTAGCTAGCTGTTTAGCTATGTAGTAAATGCGCCAATTTGTTTGTAAACAATTAACAAGCTACCATCTCACATTCTTGTCAAAAAATGCTCAGTATTACGCCCTTGTTAGCAGGTTCTCTGTTTTAAAGTGACAATCTGCAGTTGAAACAAAGCGTAATACCTGCCACTTGATCAGTAAAAAGCTGAGGGATGGGGCTGGAGTAAGGTAAACAATCAGATTTCATAGACTGAGCATCATGTTATCCACAGGTAAAAATCTGTCGTTCTGCCCATGAGCAAGGCAGGTAAACCCACTGTTGCAAAGAAAAAGCCATATCTCGGACTGGCCAATAAAAAGAAAAGATGAAGATGGGCAAAATAACAGACACTGGACAGAGGAACGATAAGGCCAGCATCCCGGAGTCACCTCTTCACCATTGATGTTGAGACTGGTGGTTTGCGGGTACTATTTAACAAAGCTGCCAGTTGAGGACTCAAGAGGCATCTGTTTCTCAAACTAGATAGTCATTTACTTGTCCTCTTGCTCAGTTGTGCACCGGGGCCTACAACTCTTTCTATTCTGGTTAGAGACAGTTTGCGCTGCTCTGTGAAGGGAGTAGTACACAGCGGTGTACAAGGTCTTCAGTTTATCGCATGGAATAGCCTTCATTTCTCAGAACAAGAATAGACTGACGGGTTTCAGAAGAAAGTTTTGTTTCTTGCCATTTTGAGCCTGTAATTGAACCCCCAAATGCTGATGCTCCAGATACTCAACTAGTCTAAAGAAGGCCAGTTTTATTGCTTCTTTAATCATCACAGCAGTTGTGCTAACAATTGCAAAAGGGTTTTCTAATGATCAATTAGCCTTTTAAAATGATAAACTTGGATTAGCTAACCCAACGTGTGCCGTTGGAACACAGGAGTGACAGTTGCTGATAATGGGCCTCTGTACGACTATGTGGATATTCCATGACAAATCTGCCATTTTTAGCTACAATAATCATTTACAACATTAACAATGTCTACACTGTATTTGATCAATTTGATGTTGCTTAGGATTCAAACCTTCTCAAACAGCCTACTTCATACTCTTAGAGGTGCTCCCACAATAATGTGATTTGTACTGCATACAAGATAAAGAACTGGATTCTTCCTCTACTTTATTATATGAAAGCAAGCTTTGCTTCTATACTTACAAAACCATCTGGCTTGATTGAGTGAGCTGTTTTGTCTTGTAGTAATGTATGTGGTACGTGCCTGTTATTTTACATTTGAAGAAATGGTAATTTATTTAAGCAATACATGTCACTAAGAAAAATATTTCATAAACAATCCCATAAATTTACAGTCAAAAGGTGTGCAACATAACAAGTGGTTTTGTGTTGGACCGTCACTCAGTTCTATTCGCCTCTATTTGCATTCCTGATGTCTGTAACCATTAGCTAATCTGTGTAATATTGATTTAGGCTCAAAACCACTTGTTTTGCAAACATGGTCCTGTTTTACCAATTGCTGTGCTGATCAAGGGACAGTTCAATGTCAAATAAATATGCATCTTAAAGTTGTTTGTATTTGTACTTATTTTTGTAGTAAAGATGGTGACACTACAATAAAACACATTTAGAACTACAATATGTACTTTTAGATATATGCCTACTGCCTAATGATAGATATACATTATTTTAATATCAGGACACTAAAGTAAATTATCCTGCTGAAGAGTATTAATTTGGCTGTTTGAGGAGGTTTGAATCCTGAGAAACCTGCCTACAAATTGTTTGAAGTATAATAGACCAACATAGTTATTGTAGTAGGTTGTGGAAAATATTAGAGATCAAGAAAAAGAAGGAGCAAGCGCTGTGTGTATTATTGTGTGAAAAAAAAAAACAGCCGAATTTGAGAAATTGTTTATCCGACATTATTTGAACACTCAAACAGGCAACACAAGCTGGATCTGTCTTATTTCTGGATAGACAGATAGCCAGGCACATTTAACAGTTAGGCTATTGATTATAGACCTAATTAAGTTGGAGTTCCCTCTCGCTCGCTTTTCTTAAACAATTAAGGCAACGGCGGTTCTCGTCTCCTGACTCGATTGCTGCCTCCACCCGCATTGTTCTCAACATCAATATGCTAAGTAACTTCGCTATTATGCACATTGCAACATGGTCTAGGAAAAGGCGCCAATTAAACACCGCACTGATGTTTCATAACTGCGGACAGCGTCCGCTATCCAATTTGTTATTAATTTATATTTTTATTAGTGTTGCACCATTGTGTGTAATATAACCATATACAATTTCAGTAGCACGACTTAAGAGTGACGGACTGTGCCATCCCCACCGCAGGGTAGCCTAGTGGTTAGAGTGTTGGACTAGTAACCGAAAGGAACCCCAAGCTGGGGAATACCAAAGCTGACAAGGTACAAATCTGTCGTTCTGCCCCTGAACAGGCAGTTAACCCACTGTTCCTAGGCCGTCATTGAAAATAAGAATTTGTTCTTAACTGACTTGCCTAGTTAAATAAAGGTAAACAATCGATTAGTACACTCAAACAGGCGCAAATCAGACCGATGTCTTGCACACCATGAAATGTAGATACTTTTTTTTTTAAATTAAAAGTTGCTACTGCTCAACTGGCTTAGATATGATGATATGGAGATTTGAATTTAATATTGCGCTTCAAATTGATTATAATACAGAAAAATGCAAAAAAAATGTTCTCTTCACCCCCACAACCTGTCGCTAACATGACAGTGTACATTAAGGTGTCCTAAAGAAAGGAGCAACTTCAAACATTCCTATCTGCAACAAGGACAAAGTCAAATGTACAGGAAAGAAATGCAGTTAATGTCACAGTGGGATCCTCGACCTCCATGACTCAATGCAGCTAGTTTGACATTTCCTGCCATCTTTGTTGGAATTATCAACCCAGTGTGCGACAGGTCATAGGTTACACCACAGAGTTCCACACTAGCAGGGCTAAAGTACACTCCTCATATGCCAGGCTCAGCTGTGCATGTTGGCTGTTCGGATCACCTCAGACATGAACTGAAAACCCTAACAAACTAAAGATGGCTCATGGCTTTGCATAAAGTTTATATACTCTTTATACTTTACTGCTACCATATACTTAAAGTTTCCTATTATACCAAAGAGTAGAAACAACAGTAGAGACAACTTCAAATCCAGTGGTTGGAATTTGAGGTGACGTAAAAGTAAACAAAACTGGATTCTGCACAGATTGATTAAGACATTTTTACAATCATCCACCGTGTAGCAATCCTCGCTATATGAGAAACATTACAATTCCCACCAAGTGGACTATCCCTATTGGTGCGATGCACTGGGTGTTTGTCTTTCAGGCCAGCTACCGTTGTTCACTTTCCTGCCGTTCGCTACAATATTATCAAGCTGAAGAACTCAACATTGAGGTTGGAGCAGAGAGTACTGAAGGGGAGCCAAATCCAGCACTGACCAACGGGCTTTCCCATAATGGAGAAGCAATAGTCTGAAACCATTTCCAGTCTCATCCTAAAACTATGCCCTCCTGAAAATAGACCACAATGGCTTACTTTACCCCATGCATTCAACAGACTTTGAGCCACTGTCGCCAGCCTGACTTCCTTAAGTCTTAGACCTCTAATTTGGGACTGCCCAAAAATGTTTTGTTGAGTCATGCACAGGCTATGCAATTTGTCAAGCACTCTTCTTTTCAAGGAATGAATACTCAGTGTCTAGTTTAAAACATTCAAATGTAAGTGAACAATACACAACAGAACATTGAATGAAAGCTGAGAGAGGGCTTGAATTACTCAAGCCCTTGATCATTACTCCGTTCCATTACACATAAGAGTCATTGGATGAAGGCATCTTCTGTATGGACTGTACTGGTCAAAGGTTTTAGAACACCTACTCCAAAGGTTTTTATTTTTTTTTTAAACTATTTTCTACATTGTAGAGTAATAGTGAAGACATGAACATGATTAAATAACATATGGAGTCATGTAGTAAAGCAAAAAAAGTGTTAAATCAAAATATATTTTATATTTGAGATTCTTCAAATAGCCACCATTTGCCTTGATGACAGCTTTGTGCACTCTTGGCATTCGCTCAACCAGCTTCACCTGGACTGTTTTTCCAATAGTCTTGAAGGAGTTCCAACATATGCTAAGCACTTGTTGGCTGCTTTTCCTTCGCTCCATGGTCCAACTCATTGCATACCATCTTCATTTGTTTGAGGTTGGGGGGGGATTGTGGAGGCCAGGTCATCTGATGCAGCACTCCATCGCTCTCCTTCTCGGTCAAATAGCCCTTACACAGCCTGGGAGTGTGTTTGGGTCATTGTCTTATTGAAAAACAAATGATAGTCCCACTAAGCGCATACCAGATGGGATGGCATAGCGCTGCATAATGCTGTGGCCATGCTGATTTAGTGTGCCTTGAATTCTAAATAAAATCAGACAGTGTCACCAGCAAAGCACCCCCACACTATAACACCTCCTCCCCATACTTTACGGTGGAAAATACATATGCAGAGATCTGTTCACCCAAACCACATCTCACAAAGACACGGAGGTCAGGAACCAAGTCTACAATTTGGACTCCAGACCAAGGGACAACTTTCCACCGGTCTAATGTCCATTGCTCATGTTTCTTCGCCCAAGCAAGTCTCTTCTTATTGGTGTCCTTTAGTAGTGGTTTCTTTGCAGCAATTCGACCATGAAGGCTTGATTCACACAGTCTCCTCTGAACAGTTGATGTTGATATGTGTGTTACTTGATCTCTGTCAAGCATTTATTTGTCCTGCAATTTCTGAGGCTGGTAACTCTAATGAACTTATCCTCTGCAGCAGAGGTATCCCTTGGTCTTCCTTTCCTGTGGCGGTCCTCATGAGAGAGTTTCATCATAGCGCTTGATGGTTTTTGCAACTACATTTGAAGAAACTTACAAAGTTCTTAAAATTTTCCAGATTGACTGACCTTCATGTCTTAAAGTAGTGATGGACTGTCATTTCTCTTTGCTTATTTGAGCTGTTCTTGCTATATGGAATTGGTCTTTTACCAAATAGGGCTATCTTCTGTATACCAACCCTACCTTGTCACAACACAACTGATTGGCTCTGATACATTAAGGAAATAAATTCCACAAATTAACTTATGCCGCCACACCCGTTATTTGAAATACATACCAGCTGACTGACTACCTCATGAAGCTGGTTGAGAGAATGCCAAGAGTGTGCAAAGCTGTCATCAAGGCAAAGGGTGGCTATTTGAAGAATCGCTACATTGTGGAAAATAGTCAAAAGAAAAGAAAAACCCTTGAATGAGAAGAGTAGGTGTTCTAAAACTTTTGACCGGTAGTGTTGACATTTTTTTATTGATACCATCTTTTTGGGTCAGTGTTCCCAAACAGCTAAATCTCCATGTTACAGCGCGTTTTAATTAAAGAATACCACCTATGCTAATTAGCTATCTAGCATGCGCCTAACACCTGTGTGCGTAATGGAAGAAGGCAGCCAGAAACGTGTTGACACTGAATAATACTGTCAGTTGCAACTGTGATAAAGGCAGTTTAAACAGGGTACAGAAAGTGTATATTTTGAATGTGTTAAATTATTTTGAAGTGATATAAAAAGTAAAAGGCTTTATGTTTCTAGAACCGTATCATAATTGAGAATCGATTCATGTTTAGAGATGGAGTATTTGGCTGTTTTTCCAACCAGAGCCAGTCTACCTCTGAAAATAACATTAGGTCCTTTAACCTTAACGAGTAACCGTAGGCTCTTTAAGTGTACATCTTGGGTTAAGGCGACTAAACTCCACGGCGGAGGAAGTTTGATATACTTTACCAACACTTCCTTCCCCATGGAAAACATTTATCCTTCAAATAGCAACGACTTGAGTTTGATAGAATCAGGTATTTTAAAACAATGAATCAATGTTGAACATATCAAAGTGCAGGCAGATCTAGATTCTAGACAACATTAACTAAATTGTCTCTGGGTTTGGCCAACTACAACCCTAATCAGTTAGAGAAACAATGTAACAATGACCACGTACCCACTTTCATTGATATAGTTAGTAGGCTAGCCTACATGAAGAGGAAACTAAATAGCGGCACACGTATGGAGCTATCTTACCTCCGTTCTTAAATGTGCCCAAACAATTTGGATAGCCAGTAGCAAAAGTATCCGTTTGATGCCTTTTCAAACACCAACGTATAGCACCGACCGCACGTATGCTGTTTCTCTCCGTTTTTGAGGTGTGGTTCCAAGTTGTTCAATCAGGAAATTCAGATGTTTTAAAATATTTGTTCAAAGACATATTTTTGCCGGTAACGTCAAACAGCACCCCTTATGGACATAAACGCACTTTGCGTTTTGAAATTAGATTAATTCCTTCGTGTCATCATAAAGTCAACACTGCAACCTACAGGGCAATTGCAGGTATAGGCCTATTCTTACCATTCAATCCAATCCTATTTTCAATAAACCGACGCCGTATGTAGTGGACTGAACATGGACCCAGGATGTGCCTATTTATGGTTTTCATAATATCATATGATGATATAGCCCAACGTTTATCAGCAAATTGTCCAACTTTATTAGCCTATCATTATATTACATTATTATTATTACATTATCGGTATAGCCTTGATCATTATTGGTCAATTTTCGCAAAAATGACTGTATTTTGCCGTAATTGAATAGCAACCCACATGATTTTTTTATGTACAATAATTGCATTTTTTTAAATGCACAATAATTAGTTGAGGCCTATTTGATTTTACGTCACAAAAACCCAATGCACGCGCAGTATGTCGTCACAAAGTGTGGGCGTGGCTGGTTCTGAAAAAGCAAGATCGTGCGCGAGGATTTTACAGCGTCGCCACAGCACTCGCACGAGCGTACGGTTTTTTATTATACCCCAGTGGAGCGTACCCAACTACAAACAAAGAGGAGCCTTGTCAGCCAAGATTTCTCAAGACGTAAGATAATATTTTCTTTTCATTGCATTGTTGAAATGTAAATTGATATGTTTTTTAATTGCATTTTCATAATTTTGCCGCCTTGTCAGTGACCTACATTAGTGATATGGTGTTGCATTTAGTGCACCTGTGCTGGATAGTGGATACAAAATTACATGTAGACTAAACTAACAATATTGAATGTTTTTTTTTTTTAAACAATTTTTATATAGCCTGTAACAGTAATGTTAGAATTAACTATTTATCTTTCCCAATAGGCATAAGAAAGAAACTAAATACAATAGCCTATAACCTAATATTGCCCATTAGGCTGGCAAGGCCGGATAGCCTGTTAAATAAAAATCAGAAATGCACACAATTAAAAACATGTAAGCTCCGAATTGAGTGTCAATGGTAGATAGATAACGCTCTACCGTGTTTTATTTTATGCTTGGCACATTATCTCAGATATTTTTAGGACTGCATGACCCAGTTTCTGGAATTAGTCTCCATCGTTCGCACAGATGACATTCTGTCAAAAACGGAGATGTCATGTGTGAATCTATATTTACATGATTAAAGAATAACTGTCAAAATGGCTTGTAATTTCTCAAGCCCCATAGGCGTCAACCGCTCCGTTGAGGCTTTTATGTCTACTTAATATGGTGAATTTTATCTGTAGCATACTACTGTATCTCTTGATATGATATACATTGGTGTCGTATTGAGGACGGGTGACGCTCTTAGTCAGTATTTGACCGTTCTACACAATATTATGACCTAAATGTTGATTTCATGCTACAGTAATGGCATTTTAACAACAGGCTCTTTCTTGTCTGTTGTCCATTTCACTATGTGCATTTTACATTGAATTGCTGTATTTTTAGTGTTTAACTGTGTTTAACCACAGAAAGTGTAGCCTTATTGTATAATACCGTTAGCCTTTATTGTGTTATCATTTGGTTTAGGAAATTCACCATTCACATTTTCTTTCAGATCTGTTTTGCAGTTGTAAACAGGTAGCCCATTACTGTAAATATAATGTTGAGGGTGCCCCAAAGCCTAAAAATAAGATGTTTTAAAATAGAATAAATGTGCCCTTGTTTGCACTCTTGGGAAACCTATATTTATGTGGTCACAATTAACTTAGTAATGTTCAAAAAGTATTACACATACAGTACCAGTCAAAAGTTTGGACACACCTACGCATTCCAGGGTTTTTCATTATTTTCTACATTGTAGATAATTGTGAAGACATCAAAACTATGAAATAACACATGGAATAATTTTAGTAACAAATCAAGATATATTTTGGATTCTTCAAAGTAGCCACCCTTTGTCTTGATGACCGCTTTGCACACTCTTGGCATTCCCTCAACCAGCTTCATGAGGAAGTCACCTGGAATGGATTTCAATTAACAGGTGTGCCTTGTTATGTTACTTTGTGGAATTTCTTTCCTTAATGCGTTTGTGCCAATCAGACAAGGTAGGGGTGGTATACAGAAGATGGCCCTATTTGGTAGAAGACCAAGTCCATGGCAAGAACAGCTGAAATAAGCAAAGAGAAATGACAGTCCATCATTACTTAAACATGAAGGTCAGTCAATCTGGAAAATGTCAATAACTTTGAACGTTTCTTCAAGTGCAGTCGCAAAAACCATCAAGCACTGACAAAACTGGTTCTCATGAGGACCGCCACAGGAACGGAAGACCCAGAGTTCCCTCTGCTGCAGAAGTTCATAGTTACCAGCCTCAGAAATTGCAGGCCAAATTGCTTGACAGATTTCAAATAATAGACACATCTCGACATCAACTGTTCAGAGGAGATTGCATGAATCAGGCATTCATGGTCGAATTGCTGCAAAGAAACCACTACTAAAGGACACCAATAAGAAGAGACTTGCTTGGGCCAAGAAACATGAGCAATGGACATTAGACCGGTGGAAATTCATCCTTTGGTCTGATGAGTCAAAATGTGAGATTTTTGGATCCAACCGCCATGTCTTTTGTGAGATTTAGAGTAGGTGACTTGATGATATCTGTATGTGTGGTTCCCACTGTGAAGCATGGATGAGGAGGTGTAATGGTGAAGGGGTGCTTTGCTGGTGACACTGTCTGTGATTTTATTTAAAATTCAAGGCACACTTAACCAGCATGGCTACCACAGCATTCTGCAGCGATATGCCATCACATCTGGTTTGTGTTTAAGTTGGAATGCAGAGTGAAGGAAAAGCAGCCTTCAAGACTGTTGTAAAAGCATTCCAGGTGAAGCTGGTTGAGAGAATACCAAGAATTTGCAAAGCTGTCATCAAGGCAAAGGGTGGTTACTTTGAAGGATCTCAAAATATATTTTGATAACACTTTTTTGGTTACTACATGATTCCATATGTGTTATTTCATAGTTTTGATGTCTTCACTATTATTCTACAATGTATAAGAAATAAAGAAAAACACCTGCATGAATAGGTACGTCCAAACTTTTGACTGATACTGTATATCACACAAACATTTCAAGATTAGATCAGATTATGAGGAATGCCAAATCAGGTCATGTTAACAAATGTGCGACTCAACATTATTGCATTCTAGACCTACAACTTGAACGTTAGTGTTCTATGTTTTAAAACCTATCACCAGAAAGCTTATGTAACCTAGTTTGCTTGAGTTTGCCAACAGGTTTAAATGAGCAACAAGGATTGACCTAAATCTGTATCTCAAGAAAAAACAAAAAACAATTTGATCCTGTGCCCATTTGTTCTAATGTAATGGCATAGACTTCTCTTAACCTGAACTCTACTATGGGAGAAAGCCAGTCAAGACAAAACGTTCTCCTAACCATGGCATCTACAGTATAGGGGCCCTTTGGAATAAAGAAAAAATATCAGGTAGCCATTTGAAATTATAGAGACATAGTACTGGAATGAAATACTGTATATGAGGGACTAAGATTAGAGCAGTATGTATGTCTAATCTATTTTAAACTATGATCCCAAATCACATTTTAATTTCCTCTTTTACATTCAGGTAAAAATGCTGGTGAAATCAAACAGCGAGTATGACTCCTTCCTCTACTGGAGACAGCCCATCTCAGCCCCGGACCTGTCCGAGCTGGAAGACCTGGGTGTGACCAACAGCAAGCCAACCAAGAAGAGCAAGAAGGCCACCAAGAAACAGAATTCTGCCTTAGCTAAGCCAAGGAAGCAGCAAGAGGCACAGGAGGCTGAATTGTCAGAGTACACCACCTTCAACTACTGGAGAGAGCCTATCCCCAGCATCGACCTCCTTGACTTCAACCTGTTTCTGTGAGAACCATCCCCATCTCAGCCTCCCAGTCATAAGACCCTCCCTCTCCTCACACTGACCCCATCTGGATAAACATGGATTTTGTTAAGTTTCTGGTCCCAAGAAGAAGTACTGAATCTGTATTAGTCTGTACTGTGCATTTTTGTTTAGGATCCCGCTCCCTTTAAAAAAAAAAACATTTTAACCTAAAATGACATACCCAAATCTAACTGCCTGACCTGAAGCAAGGATATGCATATTCTTGATTCCATTTGAAGGGAAACACTTTAAAGTTTGTGGAAATGTGAAATGAATGTAGGAGAATATAACACATTAGATCTGGTAAAAGATGGTACAAAAAAAAAGCTTATCTCTTTTTTGTATTTGAAATGCAAGAGAAAGGCCATAATGCATTATTCCAGCCCAGGCACAATTTAGATTTTGGACTCTAGATAGCAGCAGTGTATGTGCAAAGTTTGAGACTGATCCAATGAACAATTGCATATCTGTTCAAAATGTTGTATCAAAACTGCCAAAATGTGCCTGATCAAGTTTATAATTGTGCACTCTCCTCAAACAATAGCATGGTATGATTTCACTGTAATAGCTACTGTAAATTGGACAGTGCAGTTAGATTAACAAGAATTGAAGCTTTCTGCCCATATCAGATATATCTATATCCTGGTATTTTTTTTGTTTTGTTACTTACAACCTCATGCTAATCATATTAGCCTACTTAGCTCAACTAGGAGTGGCAGGGTAGCCTAATGGTTAGAGTGTAACCGAAAGGTTGCAAGTCCAATTCCCCGAGCTGACAAAGTACAAATCTGTCGTTCTGCCTCTGAAAAGGCAGTTAACCCACAGTTCCTAGGCCGTCATTGAAAATAAGAATTTGTTCTTAACTGACTTGCCTAGTAAAATAAAGGTAAACATTTTTTTTTTAACTGTCCCGTGGGGGGGACTGATCCCGTAGAGGATAACCTCCAAATAATACTGAAAGGACATTCTAGGGAGTTCTGCTTAGGTTTTCTCCACATGAGGGCTACATGACTCGATCACTAATTTCAACAAACATAACTACCTAGAAATGGCAATAAGGTGAACCTTTAAATTATTATAAATAGTTAAATTTCACACTGACTGCAAGGCTCCTGTCTCACATTAAGGACTTACACATTCATAATTTGTGAGAGAACTTGAGTATGCTACATCACATTTTTTAACAAATGCTAAGTGCTGTCGCATTTTTAGCCTCACCTAAAACAGGCTTGAAGGGTAGTGCCAACCCGAGCCTTGGAGAGTGTCTGCATGTTGTATTTATAAGTAGTTATTTTTAAGTAGTAGAAAGTAAAGCACCTCCACACAGAACAGATATTTTAGAAGCTCTTAGGGAGCCACAAGCATGACTGTCTTTTGCGCTTTGTATTGATTTGTTTCAGACACTGAACTGACTGGCTCAAACCCACCCAATTAATTAATTTAGTATGCTGCTTTTAGCCTACCATAAGTAGGCCTCAACAGAGTGCAATGACTGAGGATAAATGTTAGAGATTCCAATGCAGAGCTGATCAACTGTTTTCTTTACTTTCTGCATAGACCACCGGTACGTACCGTCTGAATGTCAAGGAAAGAATGGATTGAAATGTTTAATGAAATAAGGGAAAGGAATGTTTTTGTGCCAGACTGATGTTGCACATGGTCTTGAAAGTACGGTAGTACACACTCAAATTTTGGATACTTTTAATCATAAATCTAACTTGTGCAATGAGCAGTAGATTCCCAAATGTGACTCAGATTAAGAGATTAAGATATGCACAGGATATCAATACACTTTGTTTACCATGAGAAATAATCTCAAACTAAAGGGCTAGAACATGCAGCATTTTTTGAGGATACAGTGCCTTTGGAAAGTATTCAGGCCCCTAGACTTTGTCCACATTTTGTTACGATGCAGCCTTATTCTAAAATTGATTAAATACAAAAATCCTCTCAACACACACTACCCCATAATGACAATGTGAAAACAGGCTTATTTACATAAGTATTCAGACACTTTGCTATGAGACTCAGGTGCATCCTGCTTCCATTGATCATGCTTCAGATGTTTCTACAACTTCATTGGAGTCCACCTGTGGTACATTCAATTGATTGGACATGATTTGGAAAGGCACACACTTGTCTATATGAGGTCCCACATTTGACAGTGCATGTCAGAGGAAAAACCAAGCCATGAGGTCGAAGGAATTGTCTGTAGAGCTCTGAGACAGGATTGTGTTGAGGCAAAGAGCTGGGGCAGGGTACTAAAAAATGTCTGCCGCATTGAAGGTCCCCAAGAACACAGTGGCCTCCATTCTTAAATGGAAGAAGTATGGAATCACTAAAACTCTTCCTAGAGCTGGCCTCCTGGCCAAACTGAGCAATCGGGGGAAACGGGCCTTGGTCAGGGAGGTGACCAAGAACCCGATAGTGATTGTGATAGAGTTCCTCTGTGAAGATGGGAGAACCTTCCTGAAGGACAACCATCTCTGCAGCACTCCACCAATCAGGCCTTTGTGGTAGAATGGCCAGACATAAGCCACTCTTCAGTAAAAGGCACATGAGAGCCCTCTTGGAGTTTGCCAAAAGGCACCTAAAGACTCTCAAATCATGAGAAACAAGATTCTTTGGTCCGATGAAACCAAGATTGAACTCTTCTGCCTGAATAATATAATATAATAATAATATGCCAAGTGTCATCTTTGGAGGAAACCTGGCACTATCCCTACTGTGAAGCATGGGGTCAGAATCATGCTGTGGGGATGTTTTTCAGTGGCAGGGACTGGGAGACTGGTCAGGATCGAGGGAAAGATGAACGAAGCAAAGTACAGAGATCCTTGATGAAAATCTGCTCCAGAATGCTCAGGACCTCAGACTGGGGAGAAGGTTCACTTTCCAACAGGACATCGACCTTAAGCACACAGCTAAAACAATGCAGGAGTGGCTTTGAGACAAGTCTCTGAATGTCCTTGAGTGGCCCGGACTTGAACCTGATCGAACATCTCTGGAGAGACCTGAAAATAGCTGTACAGCGACGTTCCCCATCCAACCTGACAGAGGTTGAGAAGATCTGCATGGAAGAATGGTAAAAACTCTCCAAATACAGGTGTGCCAAGCTTGTATCGTCATATCCAAGAAGATTTGAGGCTGTAATCTCTGCCAAATGTGCTTCAACAAAGTACTTATGTAAATGTTTTATTGCCATTTTTTTGTTTTTATACATTTGCAAAAATGTCTGAAAACGTGTTTTTGCTTTGTCATTATGGAGTATTGTTTGTAGATTGAGGGGGCGGGGGAATGATTTAATCAATTTTAGAGTAAGGCTGTAACGTAACAAAATGTGGATAAAGTCAAGGGGTCTGAATTCTTTCCGAATGCACTGTACGCACATAAGCATTAAACGATATTTAAACATTTTGAAATAAATTGAGAAGTTAAGGTTTCATTTTTCATGACACTTACAAAAACATGTCATAGGCGAGGTTGTTTCATCAAAGGGCTTCAGTGTAACAATGTCCATGCACCTTATATGCCTAAAATTGACAGTTTGTGAACAGGTCTTGTTAAATAAAGATGCTTCTTGAACACCTCCAACTGCCAGAGAAGGGTGTGGACTCATGTTTTGTCCATCAGACACCCAGTAAAATATATGGTTTAGTGGATAATTATTAGCTTTTTCAGGATTCTTATTCGAATAATATGAAACCACCTTACATACACAGCCAAATATATTTAAACTCAGTTTTTCACAATTCCTGATATTTAATCTTAGTAAAAATTCCTTGTCTTAGGTCAGTTAGGATCACCACTTTATTTTAAGAATGTGAAATGTCAGAATAATAGTAGAGAGAATTATTTATTACAGCTTTTGTTTCTTTCATCACATTCCCAGTGGGTCAGAAGTTTACATACACTCAATTAGTATTTGATAGCATTGCCTTTAAATTGTGTAACTTGGGTCAAATGATTCGGGTAGCCTTCCACAAGCTTCCCACAATAAGTTGGGTGAATTTTGGCCCATTCTTCTGGACAGAGCTGGTGTAACTGAGTCAGGTTTGTAGGCCTCCTTACACGCACACACTTTTTCAGTCCTGCCCACAAATGTTCTATAGGATTGAGGTCAGGGCTTGGTGAAGGCCACTCCAGTACCTTGACTTTGTTGTCCTTAAGCCATTTTGCCACAACTTTGGAAGACCCATTTGCGACCAAGCTTTAACTTCCTGACTGATGTCTTGGGATGTTGCTTCAATATATCCACATATTTTCCATCCGCATGATGCCATCTATTTTGTGAAGTGCACCAGTCCCTCCTGCAACAAAACACCCCCACAACATGATGCTGCCACCCATGTGCTTCGCCGTTGAGATGGTGTTCTTCGGCTTGGAAGCCTCCCCCGTTTTCCTCCAAACATAACGATGGTCATTATGGCCAAACAGTTCTATTTTTGTTTCATCAGACCAGAGGACAAGTACAATCTTTGTCCCCATGTGCAGTTGCAAACCGTAGTCTGGCTTTTTTAGGGCAGTTTTGGAGCAGTGGCTTCTTCCTTGCTGAGCGGCCTTTCAGGTTATGTCGATATAGGACTCATTTTACCGTGGATATAGATACTTTTGTACCCGTTTCCTAAAGCATCTGCTGTTCTATAATTGATTTGTACTTTTTGCACCAAAGTACGTTCATCTCTAGGAGACAGAACGCGTCTCCTTCCTCAGCGGTATGATGGCTGCGTGGTCCCAATAGTACTTCAGTAGTATTGTTTGTACAGATGAACGTGGTATCTTCAGGCGTTTGGAAATTGCTCCCAAGGATGAACCAGACTTGTGGAGGTCTACAATTTTTTTCTTGGCTGATTTCTTTTGATTTTCCTATGATGTCAAGCAAAGAGGCACTGAGTTTGAAGGTAGGCCTTGAAATACATCCACAGGTACACCTCCAATTGACTCAAATTGTGTAAATTTGCCTTTCAGAAGCTTCTAAAGCCATGGCATACTTTTCTGGAATTTTCCAAGCTGTTTAACAGCAGTCAACTTAGTGTATGTAAACTTCTGACCGACTGGAATTGTGATACAGTGAATTATAAGTGAAATAATCTGTCTATAAACAATTGTTGGAAAAATTACTTGTGTCATGCCCAAAGTAGATGTCCTAACCGACTTGCCAAAACTATAGTTTGTTAACAAGAAATTTGTGGAGTGGTTGAAAAACAAGTTTTAATGAAATTGTCTTCCTTTTAGTTGTTCATTTTCTCGAAATCTAAAGGCACAACGTAGATTCAAGCATTTTTTGGGGGCGGGGGAGTTTGCCTGTTATAGATGTTATTTTGGATGTCACATATCAGTTGGCAAACAATGTAAAAAAATTAAAAAAATCTTTGAGTCAATAAAGCCTCCATACAAACATGGTCTCTTTTTTGGTTTCTTGAGTAAGGCAGCTCCAAAATGCAGGTGTTTCAGCCTAGCTTAGCGTTTTCTGTGGTGGTGGGGCAGCCAGCGGAAAATATGGAGTGTAGGGGTTGGTAATGTTCTCTAGTTGCATTGTGATTAACTAAATGTTCTGTCACTCATGGGGACACTATGTTACTGCCAAAGGTTAGAGCTAAAAAAAATCACGCCCCCTGGGTGCTGCCATAGAGTTACATTAGAAGTGCCCATCTAAGAAGGCTCAAGGTTATTGGCCAGAACTTTACGTCAAATCCCGTTATATCTACAGTAGTTTTGATTGGACGGATGGCAACATCATACTTTCAAAATATTAGATAGCAGTCCTCCTCATGAATCAAGTCAACAATCTACTGGCAAATCCTTTTTAATCTTTGTCATATGAAGAGAAATAAGAGATAAAACGTATCGATGCTCATCTGCCATTGGACATAAACATTACACAACAACTTGGAAATCAGAAATTCAACAATGAGTGGTGTGTAAGGAATTAGTGGCTATCTGCTAGCATGGCAAAGCAATCACTAGCCTGCTATTCAGTGGAGTGGGAGTGTGGTCCCAATTCTCGGTTTAAGGGTCTCTTTTCCAAGCTTAAAATGATAAACATTCAACATTGGCCATGCTGTCAATCCAGCATGATTTCTGCACTGCTCAAAACAACTGTTAACTCAGAACTGGGAAATCTGACTTCAGTGAGTTAAAGATAACTGGGAACTCAGGAAGAAACGAGCTCCGACTGGGTAAATACATGTTTAACGGTCATCCAACTCGGAATTGTAAGTGGGGAATTCTGGCCTTTTTAGAGCTTCGACCTGAAGATCACGGACGTCATCATGATTCGACCTTGGGTTTTTTTCAGGGTTCCCAGTTGTCTTGAATGCACCGTACATCCAGAGAATGCCAGACTTTGATAAAAGTTTGATGACAAAATATGCCCACAAGACTGTTGCGCCAGCTTCCTGTCAAGTGAGCACAAGGTGAGTCCAAAAATGTCTTGTATGCTGCTGCATAAATTATGTAATATGCCAGGGAGATATGTATACTGTAGCTAAGAAAGCAATACTATGTGTATGTTGTGTAGTAAGCTGTTAGTAGCCCATGTACCTCACCCTAATAATTTGATATATTTTCCCCTCTTAATTTCGCCTACTGTTCTGACTTGGTGGTGCATATGTAGCCATTAATGGGGGGCAGCAAGGACCCTAGTGGTTAGAGCGTCGGACTCGTAACCGAAAGACTGCCAGATCAAATCCCCAAGCTGACAAGGTAAAAATCTGTCATTCTGCCCCTGAACAAGGTTGAACTTGAACTTGTTCTTAACTGACTTGCCTAGTTTAAAAAATTACCTGTTTTATAGAAATGTAATCATTGAATATTGTAAGAGCTTTCATTGTCTGCTTATATGCCCCCTTTATTTATCCTACGGTTCTGACTTGGTGTTCAGGAAGAACACTGTAAGAACGGCCCGTGTTCTGAATTCTTTCGCTGTACATTTCAAAAGTGCTAAACAAATAGTTATATTGACGACATCCGTCCTAGCTCACTCATCAATGTCTTAATAAAAATGATGGATTGCCTCTTATCCTCTTGTTATCCCCTTATTCCAGTTAGTACATCTCAATTGTCAGTAGAAATCACATTTGTTTAAACAAGTCTGCCATATCAGCTGTTTTTTTAAAGGCAGTAAATGAGGCTGAATTAACTGTTTTGCTGCAAATAAGGTTCCACTGATAGCCAGGGGTAGAAGCGGTAAGGCGTTGGGACTGCTGTTGCATCCCCAATTATTATTGTATTTTTTTGCCCCACCAATATTTACATGGTAAAATTGCCACTGGATATATACAGCACCAGTCAAAGGTTTGGACAAATCTACTCTTTTCAGCATTTTTCTTTATTTGTACTATTTTCTACATTGTAGAATAATAGTGAAGACATTAAAACTATGAAATAACACATGGAATCATGTAGTAACCAAAAAAGTGTTGAACAAATCAACATATATTTTTTATTTGAGATTCTTCAAAGTAGCCACCCTTTGCCTTGATGACAGCTTTGCACACTCTTGGCATTCTCTCAACCAGCTTCATGAGGTAGTCACCTGGAATGGATTTCAATTAACAGGTGTGCCTTGTTAAAAGTTAACTTGTGGAATTGCTTTTCTTAATATGTTTGAGACAATCAGTTGTGTTGTGCAAGGTATGGGACTATACATAAGATTCCCCTATTTGGTAAAATACCAAGTCCATGTTATGGCAAGAACAGCTCAAATAAGCAAAGAGAAACGACAGTCCATCATTACTATAAGACATGAAGGTCAGTCAATCTGGAAAATTTCAAGACCTTTGAAAGTTTCTTCAAGTGCAGCCGCAAAAACCATCAAGAGCTATGATGAAATTGGCTCTCATGAGGACCGCCACAGGAAAGAAAGACCCAGAGTTACTTCTGCTGCAGAGGATAAGTTCATTTGAGCTAACTGCACCTCAGATTGCATCCCAAATAAACGCTTCACAGAGTTCAAGTGACAGACAAATCTCAACATCAACTGTTCAAAGGAGACTGCGTGAATCAGGCCTTCGTGGTCAAATTGCTGCAAAGAAACTACTAAAGGACACCAATAATAATAAGAGACATTCTTGGGCCAAGAAACACAAACAATGGACATTAGACTGTTAGAAATCTGTCCTTTGGTCTGAGGAGTCCAAATTTGGGTTGTTTAGTTCCAATCGTTGTCTTTGTGAGACGCAGAGTAGGTGAACGGATGTTCTCTGCATGTGTGGTTCCCACTGTGAAGCATGGAGGATGAGGTGTGGGGGTGCTTTGCTGGTGACACTGTCAGTGATTTATTGAGAATTCAAGACACACTTAACCAATATGGCTACCACAGCATTCTGCAGCGATAAGCCATCCCATCTGATTTGCGCTTTGTGGCATTATCATTTGTGAGAACTCCTTCAAGACTGTTTGAAAAGCATTCCTCGTGAAGCTGGTTGAGAGAATGCCAAGGGGGTGCAAAGCTTTCAGGGCAAAGGGTGCCTACTTTGAAGAATCTAAAATAACAAATATATTTTGATTTGTTTAACACTTTTTTGGTTACTACATGATCCCATATGTGTTATTTCATAGTTTTGATGTCCTCACTATTATTATACAACGTAGAAAACAGTGAAATAAATAAAAACCATTGAATGAGTAGGTGTGTACAAACTTTTAACCGGTAGTGTGTGTGTGTGTATATATATACAAAATATAAAACACAACATGTAATGTGTTGGTCCTATGTTTCATGAACTGAAATAAAATATTCCAGAAATGTTTCAGAGGCACAAAAAGCTTATTTCTCTCCAATTTTGTACACACATTTGTTTACATCACTGTTAGTGAGCATTTATCCGTTGCCAAGATAATCCATCTACCTGACGTGTGGCATATCAAGAAGCTGATTCAAACAACACCTCAGATGAGTTGAAGTTGAGGGAGCATGCAATTGGCATGCTGACTACAGAAATGTCCACCAGAGCTGTTGCCAGATAATGTTCATTTCTCTATCATAAGCCACCTCCAACCTCATTTTCGAGAATTGGGCAGTACGACCAACCGGCCTCAAAACCGCAGACCACATGTAACAACGCCAGCCCAGGACCTCCACATCCGACTTCTTCACCTGCAGGATTGTCTGAGACCTTCTACCCGGACAGCTGATGAAACTGACAAGTGTTTCTGTCTGTAATAAAGCCTGTTTTGTGGGGAAAAACTAATTCTGATTGTCTGTGTCTGGCTCAGGAGGCTGAAGAAATTTGGCTTGTCACCAAAAGCACTCACAAACTTCTACAGATGCACAATCGAGAGCATCCTGTCGGGCTGTATCACCGCCTGGTACGGCAACTGCTCCGCCCACAACCGTAAGGCTCTCCAGAGGGTAGTGAGGTCTGCACAACGCATCACTGGGGGCAAACTACCTGCCCTCCAGGACACCTACACCACCCGATGTCACAGGAAGGCCATAAAGATCAAGGACAACAACCACCCAAGCCACTGCGCCTGTTCACCCCGCTATCATCCAGAAGGCGAGGTCAGTACAGGTGCATCAAAGCTGGGACCGAGAGACTGAAAAACAGCTTCTATCTCAAGGCCATCAGAATGTTAAACAGCCACCACTAACATTGAGTGGCTGCTGCCAACACACTGAATCAAATCCAGCCACTTTAATAATGGGAATTGATGTAAAATATATCACTAGCCACTTTAAAAGATGCTACTTAATATAATGTTTACATACCCTACATGATTCATCTCATATGTCTATGTATATACTGTACTCTATATCATCTACTGCATCTTTATGTAATACATGTATCACTAGCCACTTTGAACTATGCCACTTTGTTTACATACTCATCTCATATGTATATACTGTACTCGATACCATCTACTGCATCTTGCCTATGCCGCTCTGTACCATCACTCATTCATATATCTTTATGTACATATTCTTTATCCCTTTACACTTGTGTGTATAAGGTAGTAGTTTTTGAATTGTTAGTTAGATTACTGCATTGTCAGAACTAGAAGCACAAGCATTTCGCTACACTCGCATTAACATCTGCTAACCATGTGTATGTGACAAATAAAATTAGATTTGGGCCTTGACCCGTCATGCGAAATCCATAGATGATGGTATAATTAAACTATTTCAATTGATTGATTTCCTTGAACTGTATCTCAGTAAAATCGTTAATTATTGCGTTTATATATTTTTTTTTTCTTCAGTATATATTATAGCTTGGGCAAGGGGTGCAGGTCTCATCATGTGCTCTGATATTAGTTCAGTTTCGTCTTTTTACCGTAAAGCGTTAAAGTGGGCATTGAATGAGGAAAGGCTGATCTCGCATCTGGCCTTGCTACTTTTCCAAGTCATGCGCCCGCCCACAAGAGGGTTCAAAAGGCTCGGTTTTCACCTCCGGTGTCGAGTAGCCGCCATCTTTGTATCCGTTCAAATACAAAAATAATATTTATTTTCATTCACTAAGTTGAGAAAATAATTTGGTATTCGAACTTATGTCCGCAGCCTAAGAGCATTCATTCGAAGCCTTATCGAGGTAAGAACTACACAACGTTAGCTTGCTTCCATTCGGGATTCTGCCTGCAGCTAGCGAGCTAGCATTTGCTGTTATTAAAGTTAGCTAGGCATTAGCTAACTATGTGGAGCACATCTTAAATCTGACTGGCAACGAGACCGAGTAACTCCGCAACGTGGTAGTTTCGAAGTTGGCACATTGTGCGAAAATCCATCCACCACGCGCACAAAAGTTTGTAGAACTTTCTCATTTCTTAAAAGTGCATGTTCATACTTTTTAAAGTATCGTTAACGTTGCTAACTAACGTTACTGTAGCCAATGTAGGTGTAGTTATTACTTGCTAACTTTAGCTAGCTAGCTACATGGTTGGTTAGATAACAAACCTGGCGCCATCAGGCTCATGGGTGGTAGAAAAACTCGTACATAAAGGTAATTGCGTGTCACGTCTTTGACAAACGCGCAATTATAAATAAATCGAACGTTCAAATTTGAAATTGCGCGAAACCATTTGAGGCATACGCGAAAGAATGCCGTTAACCGGATGTGGAAGTAGTTTTTTCTCTTCGTGTAAAATAGGAATTTCTCTACTGACTTCCCCCGGAAAAACAACAACTTAATATCAGTGTTTCCTGTCATGTATTTAAATGTCTTTGTTGGTGGTTGTTAAATAATGTGAGTGAAAGAATTAACGGATAATGTGACACATGGCCGCCTCTTGTTCGTTTTCACCACGGAGGCGCATAAGATGGCTACTCGTCTTCTCCATCAATGATGGCATCATCATCATCACGCTTTTGCAATGAAGAGAGCCTATATTAGTGGGCTTTCATGATTGTAGCAATAATTAGTCACCTATAACCAATCAGCGAACTACTATGTAACGACAACAAAAAAAATGCACCTCTGCTATTCACATTTTACGAACATATTACTTTGTGCTGGGTCATTGTTTGCCCATGCCACAGATCATAACGTTTTTCAAATGTAGAGTTAGCCTATTATCCGTTGGACGTTACGGATAACCACCTTCACTTATGTCAGCAATGAATGATAAAGGATTTTGAGTGATGTATGTTATATGTAGCATAACTGACTTCCGTATTTTTACAACGTTCATTGTGTCATGCTCAAATGGAACGTATGATAAGCATGTATCGGGAATGGCTACTCATTCGCCTGTATTGCACGAGTCTATGCAGCAGTATTATAAACAAACCTGTGTTGTCTCCGGAGTAGTGTCACACATGCATTCCACAGAACGAAAGGGCGTCTTTCACTATTGATTTCTTACAATTAAACGCCAAATTGAAAATCAAATCACATTTTGTATTTGTCACATACTTCGTAAGGAACAATGCAGAGAGATAAATGCATATTGAGTCCATGTGCAGGGGTACGAGGTAATTGATGTAGATTTAAGCAATAATACACAAGGGGGTGTGGTATATGGCTTTTCTTATACTCGAGCCAGGCATTTATCAAGTGTACCGAATACAACAGGTGTAGGTAGACCTTACAGTGAAATGCTTACTTACAGGCTCTAACCGACAGTGCAAAATGTATTAGGTGAACAATGGGTAAGTAAAGAAACAAAAACAACAGTAAAAAAAGAGTGGGGGGAAAAAACAGTAGCGAGGTTATATACATGTACCGGTTAGTCGGGCTGATTGAATGTAGTATGTACATGTAGATATGGTTAAAGTGACAATTCATATATGATAAACAGAGAGTAGCAGTAGTGTAAAAAGAGGGGTTGGGTGGCGGGACATAATGCCGATAGCACAGTTAGCCAATGTGTGGGGGTACTGGTTGGTCGGGCCAATTGAGGTAGTATGTACATGAATGTATAGTTAAAGTGACTATGCATATATGATAAACAGAGTAGCAGCAGCGTAAAAGAGGGGTTGGGTTGGGGGGGGCACACAATGCAAATACTCTGGGTAGCCATTTGATTACCTTTTCAGGAGTCTTATGGCTTGAGGGTAAAAACTGTTGAGAAGCCTTTTTGCCCTAGACTTGGCACTCCGGTACCGCTTGCCAAGTGGTAGTAAACAGAACAGTCTATGGTGGGGGGTTGCTCTGTAGTGCCTTGCGGTCGGAGGCCGAGCGATTGCCGTACCAGGCAGTGATGCAACCACTGCTCTTGATGTTACAGCTGTAGAACCTTTTGAGGATCTGAGGACCCATGCCAAATCTTTAGTTTCCTGAGGTAGAATTGGCTTTGTCGTGCCCTCTTCACGACTGTCTTGGTGTGTTTTCTAGTTTGTTGGTAATGTGGACACCAAGGAACTTGACGCTCTCAACCTGCTCCACTACTGCCCTGTTGATGAGAATGGGGGCGTGCTCGGTCCTCCTTTTCCTGTAGTCCACAATCATCTCCTTCGTCTTGGTTACGTTGAGGGACAGGCTGTTATTCTGGCACCGCCAGGTCTCTGACCTCCTCCCTATAGGCTCTCTCTGCGTTGTCGGTGATCAGGCCTACCACTGTTGTCGTCTGCAAACCTAATGATGTTGGAGTCATGCCTGGCCATGCAGTCGTGGGTGAACAGGGAGTACAGGAGGAGACTGAGCACGCACCCCTGAGTGGCTCCAGTATTGAGGATCAGCGAGGCAGATGTGTTGCTACCTACATTTACATTTGACATTTAAGTCATTTAGCAGACGCTCTTATCCAGAGCGACTTACAAATTGGTGCATTCACCTTATGACATCCAGTAGAATAGTCACTTTACAATAGTGCATCTAAATCTTAAAGGGGGGGGGGGTGAGAAGGATTACTTATCCTATCCTAGGTATTCCTTAAAGAGGTGGGGTTTCAGGTGTCTCCGGAAGGTGGTGATTGACTCCGCTGTCCTGGCGTCGTGAGGGAGTTTGTTCCACCATTGGGGGGCCAGAGCAGCGAACAGTTTTGACTGGGCTGAGCGGGAACTGTACTTCCTCAGTGGTAGGGAGGCGAGCAGGCCAGAGGTGGATGAACGCAGTGCCCTTGTTTGGGTGTAGGGCCTGATCAGAGCCTGGAGGTACTGAGGTGCCGTTCCCCTCACAGCTCCGTAGGCAAGGACCATGGTCTTGTAGCAGATGCGAGCTTCAACTGGAAGCCAGTGGAGAGAGCGGAGGAGCGGGGTGACGTGAGAGAACTTGGGAAGGTTGAACACCAGACGGGCTGCGGCGTTCTGGATGAGTTGTAGGGGTTTAATGGCACAGGCAGGGAGCCCAGCCAACAGCGAGTTGCAGTAGTCCAGACGGGAGATGACAAGTGCCTGGATTAGGACCTGCGCCGCTTCCTGTGTGAGGCAGGGTCGTACTCTGTGGATGTTGTAGAGCATGAACCTACAGGAACGGGCCACCGCCTTGATGTTAGTTGAGAACGACAGGGTGTTGTCCAGGATCACGCCAAGGTTCTTAGCGCTCTGGGAGGAGGACACAATGGAGTTGTCAACCGTGATGGCGAGATCATGGAACGGGCAGTCCTTCCCCGGGAGGAAGAGCAGCTCCGTCTTGCCGAGGTTCAGCTTGAGGTGGTGATCCGTCATCCACACTGATATGTCTGCCAGACATGCAGAGATGCGATTCGCCACCTGGTCATCACCTCACCACCTAGGGGCAGCCTCTCAGGAAGTCCAGGATCCAGTTGCAGAGGGAGGTGTTTAGTCCCAGGATCCTTAGCTTAGTGATGAGCTTTGAGGGTACTATGGTGTTGAATGCTGAGCTGTAGTCAATGAATAGCATTCTCACATAGGTGTTCCTTTTGTCCAGGTGGGAAAGGGCAGTGTGGAGTACAATAGAGATTGCATCATCTGTGGATCTGTTTGGGCGGTATGCAAATTGGAGTGGGTCTAGGGTTTCTGGGATAATGGTGTTGTGAGCCATTACCAGCCCTTCAAAGCACTTCATGGCTATGGACGTGAGTGCTATGGGTCTAGTCATTTAGGCAGGTTGCCTTAGTGTTCTTGGGCACAGAGACTGGTGTTCTGCTTGAAACATGTTGGTTTTACAGACTCAATCAGGGACATGTTGAAAATGTCTGAAGACGCATGCCAGTTGGTCAGCACATGCCCAGAGCACACGTCCCTGTAATCCGTCTGGCCTCACAGGCTTGTGAATGTTGACCTGTTTAAAGGTCTTACTCACGTTGGCTATGGAGAGCGTGATCACAGTCGTCCAGAACGGCCAATGCTCTCATGCATGCCTCAGTGTTGCTTGCCTTGAAGCGAGCATAGGAGGGATTTAGCTCGTCTGGTAGGCCCGTGTCACTGGGAAGCTCGCGGCTGTGCTTCCCTTTGTAGTTTGTAATAGTTTGCAAGCCCCGCCTGGTGTCGGAGCCGGTGTAATACGATTCAATCTTGGCCCTGTGTTGACGCTTTGCCTGTTTGATGGTTCGTCGGGGACATAGCATGATTTCTTATAAGCTTCCAGGTTAGAGTCCCGCACCTTGAAAGGGGCAGCTCTACCCTTTAGCTCAGTGCGACTGTTGCCTGTAATCCATTCAGGGCTCAAACCACCCAGTTGATAAATTAACGCTACATGACCAAAAGTATGTGGACACCTGCTCGTCGAACATCTCATTCCAAAATCATGGGCATTAATATGGACTTGGTCCACCCTTTGCTGCTATACCAGCCTCTACTCTTCTGGGAAGGCTTTCCACCAGATGTTGGAACATTGTTGCAGGAACTTGCTTCCATTCAGCCACAAGCATTAGTGAGGTCAGACACTGATGTTGGGTGATTAGGACTGGCTCGCATTGTTCCAATTTAGCCCAAAGGTGTTCAATGGGGTTGAGGTCAGGGCTCTGTGCAGGCCAGTCGAGTTCTTCCACACCAATCTCGATGTACCATTTCTGGATGGACCCCCCTTTGTGCACTGGGGCAGTGTCATGCTGAAACAGGAAGGGGCCTTCCCCAAACTGTTACCACAAAGTTGGATGCACAGAATCGTCTAGAATGCCATCGTATGCTATAGAATTGAGGGGCTGAGCCGAACCATGAAAAACAGCCCCAGACCATTATTCCTCATCCACCAAACTTTACAGTTGGTTCTCCTGGCATCCGCCAAACCCAAATTTGTACTTCGGACTGCCAGATGGTGAAGCGTGATTAATCACTCCAGAAAACACGTTCTGAGTTAAATGGCGGTGAGCTTTACACCACTCCAGCCGATGCTTGGCATTGTGCATGGTGTCCTTAGGCTTGTGCTCGGCCACGGAAACCCATTTGGAAGCAACTGTTCGTCTGGAGCTTCATGAGAGGTAGTTTGCAACTCGGTTTTGAACGTTGCAACTGAGGACAGACTATTTTTACGCACTACAGCACTCTGTAAGCTTGTGTGGCCTACCACTTTGCAGCTGAGCTGTTGTTGCTCCTAGATGTTTCCACTTCACAATAACAGCATTTACAGTTGACCAGGGAAGTTCTAGCAGGGCAGGAATTTAACAAACTGACTTGTTGGAGAGGTGGCATCCTATGACAGTGCCACATTGAAAGTCACTGAGCTCTTCAGTAAGGCCATTCTACTGCCAATCTTGTCTATGGAAATTGCATGGAGGTGTGCTTGAATTTATACACCTGTCAGTAGGGCTGGTTGATAAGGCCAAAATCTCATATCCCCATATAGGTAATTTCATATCCCGATTACAACGCATATCATGATTATAGCTCATTTTCTGTAAATTCAATGAATAAATAGTTTATATAAAATGACACGTAAAGGCCTTTCTTATTACATTTTGAATTATACTCAACAAAAAGGTACTTAATCATATTTGATTATTTCTCCTTTTATTTAAACCTTTGTACACTTTTTATTAAGCATGTAACAAAATATAAAATGTATGTATCAAATCTAAAAAGGTAAATGGGAAACCACTAACTATAGTTTCAATCAAATATAGGCCTAAAATCTATTTTTGGGGGCTTGCCTGTTTTGCATGTTATTTTGGCATTAAAACAAGTCACATATCAATTTGCATTTGGTACTTTGGGTCGAGTGTTAGTACCAACTCATAAAACCCCTGTTTCTCGACCGTGTAAATTGGGACTATGTCTTTGCAGATAGATGTAAGTTGTAACGCCAGCTGTTATCTCCTATCTTTGTGATTCTTTGCCATATGGTGTGCGGTGAGCAAAAGCCTCTTGCAACATCTGAGTCGGGGGTTTGTTTTGAGCACTCAACTACTTTTTTGGGTCTCATCTGTAGACTCTCTCCGTACTGTTTCACATGATTCTTACATAGCTGGTAAAAGAGGTTAGTGGTGTGTTGAGCCTGTTGTCTGGACTGGCCTGCGGCATATTTTGCAGAGGACGGTTTTCTGATCCGTGTCAGACTTTTCATACCCAAACCATGTCCATGCGACCGAAGCAGCCCCTTTTAGGCACGGTCTCTGTGCTATGTGTCACGTTCACTCTCTTCCATGTTTGTTTGTGTTGCAAATTTCCACGCGAAGTGTCATCCAATTGATAAAAACTATTGCCGTAAAGAGTGATTTGCAACACAATGAAATAAATGATAGACGTTTTTCTATCGTTACACTATATATATCGTGCAGCCCTACCTGTCAGCAATGGGTGTGGCTGAAAGGGCAATATCCACTCATTTGAAGGGGTGTCCACATACTTTTGTGTGTCTGCCTATAGGTAGGTGTAAACGGTAACAGCAGTATGTGAGGAGTGAAAGTTGTAAGTTCCATTACTACTAGAATACTTCCATGATGACTGCTGTTGTTAAATTTTTTTAATCTAACATAACTAATAACTTAACTTTATGTATGTAAGATCTGAAGTATGATTTAAACACATCTAGCTGTTCATTTGTAAATATCTGCTAGGGCAGAGTCCTCTTATTTGATTAAGCTAGAGAACCCTAACCCATTATTGAGTTTCAAAAGCAGGCATAAAAGTACATACTGTAACGAAACAGCAGGGAGCAGGCCTCGAACCCTCGACCTTTGAGCCTGAGGTCCTGCGCGCTATCGCAAAAGCATCTCCTGAAGAAAGTCTAAGGCTGAAGATTTTCGCGCTTATAAACCCAGGGTCGTTACAATACTTTATCAAGTAGGGCCCTGTGTTTTGGTTAATCATGTCACATGGCCTGGATTTAAACTTTATTTTAAGCCTTTCCAGAAATGAGAATTGGACCAAAATTGAAATCAGTTGTCTGAGGATGGTGCCGGACCATCTCACATAAAAAGAAAAGGGGACAGTTTGATGAAAAAGCATCAAATAAAGGTTAAAATCCAGATCAGGGAAAATATACTGCAACAGTTGTATACGTGTACAATCACATGGGGACAAATACTGCAACCTTTGTAATTGTGTTGTCTCAGATGTCGCTGGTGGATTTGGGGAAGCGGCTACTTGAGGCTGCACGGAAAGGCCAGGACGATGAAGTCAGGACACTCATGGCCAACGGGGCTCCCTTCACCACAGACTGGGTAATGGTTCCTCTCTTAACTTCTCTATCCGGGCAATTTTTATTATCTGCTTCAGTTTAACTACTTTTACCCACCCCAGGGTTTTGGCTGGTTTGTGTGATCTAAATGCAAAACAAGATATGCAAATTCATAAGTAAAAAAGTGCCAGTCAAATTCACCTATATGGTCTTTTGACTCTTTGTCCCTCTTATTCTTTGGCACGCTGAGCAGCTGGGCACATCTCCGTTGCACCTGGCCGCCCAACACGGACACTATTCCACCGCCGAGGTGCTGCTCAGAGCAGGTGTCAGCAGGGACGCCCGAACCAAAGTGGACAGGACCCCTCTGCATATGGCCGCTTCAGAGGGCCACACCGTCATCGTGGATCTATTAGTCAGGGTACATGCGTCTTTAAGGTTTTAGCTGTTCATTCTGTGTTTAGGCCTGATATCTAGGTTGGGTCTGACCTGGCACCCTATTCCTAATATAGTGCACTGCTTTTGACCAGATGCCAATTTCAGATGCAGACCTAGTCTTTCTCTGACCAAAATGTCTTCCATCTAAGTACACTAGAAAACGTGGATACATGTGTAGAGAAAGCAGAAAAACGTCCAAATCTGCCAGGTGTCTTCCCCTCTCCTTATTTCTCCTGGGTCACCCTCTACAGAGTGGAGCAGACATTAATGCCAAAGACATGCTGAAGATGACTGCTCTCCACTGGGCCGCCCAGAACGGCCACCAAAGGGTAGCGGAGACGCTCGTCAAACATGGCGCAGATGTTCATGCTCTCAGTAAATTCGATAAGACGCCGTTCGACATCGCAGGAGACATCCAGAATGCAGACCTTATGCTCTTACTACAGGTGAGACCTTAAGTTGCGTGTGGAGTCTAATTGAGAGGTCCATGCAATATTATTATGGACTCCAAAAATAATGTACCAAAGGACTTGCACTCAAAAATAAATTATTTTGAACTTCTTTGACAGTATGCTCCTTTAGGATTACAATGCATTTACATAATTATCCAGATGCAGACGTTTTTGCATTACTACTTATTTCAATGCACAACTTCCTCTCTTTTGTTTGTAGGAACTCTTATGATTTCTATCTTGACGGTCTCCCCTGTCTGTGGCGGTGTTGTATATATGCTCTGATAGTGTTGACGATGTGTCTGTCTATAGGAAGGAATGCAGAACCAGGTGAACATGAATGCAGAGGCTGGCATGACTGGGAGCTCGGCCCAGCCTCAGTTTATCATCCAGGGCATCCCAGGGCTCCAGGGGGGCGTGGTCAACCTGGCGGACCTCCTCAACAACGCTGCCAAGGCCAACTCTGGTAGGCTCCAGGGGGGCGTGGTCAACCTGGCCGACCTCCTCAACAACGCTGCCAAGGCCAACTCTGGTAGCTACTGGGTTTATACACACAGACTAGGCTAGGGTTCATACTATTGTCAGAAGACAAAAGGTTTTGTGGCTGAAACGTGTCCATCTTACTGCTTTTATGTTATGGAAACTGTGTCTCCAGTTAATAGCATAAGAGTTCAAGGATCCCCCTGTCTCAGAGCAATATGCCCCAAGCTCCTTTGTTTTCTCTAATCTAGTGCCTGGCCTTTATCACTCTGATCTTATAAGCTGATAAAGTCTGCTGATGCTGTGTTGGAACCACACAAACGGGTAGCTACCACCACAATATGCGATATGTGGGAGTAAAAGGTCATGCAGAAAATAAACATTCATTCTCAGCGTTCAGATGTAAATACTTTCTCACAGCTTGAATTCCTTTGAGCTTTAGCATGTTACTGTATGTAATGCTTATTTAAATGAGAATATTGAGTCGACATGTTGACTGCCACAAACTACAGTGTATATAGGCTTATGAACTATTTCCTAGGACAAGAGCTGCAGTCGACAGTTAACTTGAACTTTTCCCTCCTCTCTCTCCCGCTTTGACCCCTTGTCTGACAGCAGTTGAATCTGAGGAAGCCATAGCAGCCAATTCTTTGGACCCCGGCAGCATCCAGCACATGGTGAACGAGCAAGGTCAAAGGGTTATCACCATAGTGACCGACCAACACGGCAACCTGCAGACTGGAGGGCTTGGTCAGCCATTCTTTGTCACCATGCAGCACGGACAACAGAGTAAGCGAACGTCTCCCTTTTGGTCACTTAACAGTGACCCTGTTCCATTTCAGCCTGTAGCCACTTCCCATAGCCCCTATCCATTTGGGAACAGTTTCCCAGATCCTACTCCTGGACTAAAAAGCACACTCAGTGGAGAATCTCAATTGAAAGCTCTTTTTAGTCTAAGGGTAGGCTTTCTCTGAGTCTAGAAAACCTGCACTTGGTGTTCTAATGCTGTGTTCATAACCAAGTGGGAAGGTGGTATTTACCGCATATGACAGGGAAAAATCCACTATCGCCCCTCTAACTGGTACTACTATTACTAGTGGGAAACTCATCCATCATCCCTGAGCTCAAACCTCTCCCATATGCTGACCTCTGAGGTCACCTACGAAGGAAATTACCTCGATAACAGCATGTTCGGCTGTTAAATACAACAAAACATTATTTATAAAAAGCAATGTATTAGTATGGTTGACGCAGCTTGTTGGCCATTAGCCAATCTGTGTTTCTCAACGAGTTCAAAGAACGTGAATGCATCCAACTGGTATTTATGATTTCTGAACTGGTATTTACCCCCTTCTCACTTGGTTATGAACGCAATATTAAAGTAGTAAGTTTAGCAATATGGTGGAATGGCCACTTAACCCACAAGAAACCTTATTGTTGTTACAATGTGAATCTTGAATTTGTAGACAACATTTTTTAGCTTTCTGGCAGATTGTTTTGTGCAAGTTGCTTTGTAGAACTGTGTGTTCTACTTCATCATTAATGTACAGTGCAATCGGAAAGTATTCAGACCCCTTCCCCTTTTCCACATTTTGTTACGTTACAGCCTTATTCTAAAATTGATGAGGAAAATGTTTTATTTATTCAATCTACACACAAAACCCCATAATGACAAAGCAAGGAAAGGTTTTTAGATTTTTTTGAAAATGTATAAATAAATTATTTACATAAGTAAGCAGACCCTTTGCTATGAGACTTGAAATTGAGCTCAGGTGTATCTTGTTTCCATTGATCATCCTTGAGATGTTTCTACAACTTGATTGGAGTCCACCTGTGCTAAATTCAATTGATTGAACATAATTTGGGAAGGCACACACTTGTGCCCACAGTTGACAGTGACAGTTGACACAAGGTCCCACAGTTGACAGTGCATGTCAGAGTAAAAACCAAGCCATGAGGTTGAAGGAATTGTCTGTAGAGCCCCGAGACAGGATTGTGTCGAGGCACAGACTCTTCCTAGAGCTGGCCACCCGGCCAAACTGAGCAATCGGGGGGGCGGGCCTTGGTCAGTCAAGTAACCAAGAACCCAATGATCACTCTGACAGAACTCCAGAGTTCCTTCCAGAAGGACAACCATCTCTGCAGGACCCCACCAATCAGGTCTTTATGGTAGAGTGGTCAGACGGAAGCCATTCCTCAGTAAAAGGCACATGACAGCCCGCTTGGAGTTTGCCAAAAGGCACCTAAAGACTCTCAGACCATTTTTTTTTTTATTAAAAAAATAAAGATTATCTGGTCTGTTGAAACCAAGATCGAACTATTTGGCCTGAATGATGAAGCATGGTGGTGGCAGCATCATGCTGTGGGGGTGTTTTTCAGCGACAGGGACTGTGAGACTAGTCAGGATCGAGGGGAAAGATGAACGGAGCAAAGTACAGAGAACCTGCTCCAGAGCGCTCAGGACCTCAGACTGGGGCGAAGGTTCCCATTCCAACAGGATAATGACCCTAAGCACACAGCCAAGACAACGCAAGAGTGGCTTTGGGACAAGTCTCTGAATGTCCTTGAGTGGCCCAGCCAGAGCTCGGACTTGAAACCGATTTGAACATCTCTGGAGAGACCTGAAAATTGCTGTGCAGCAATGCTCCCAATACAACCTGACAGCGCTTGAGAGGATCTGCAGAGAGCGGGAGAGAGACCCCAAATTCAGGTGTGCCAAGCTTGTAGCGTCATACCCAAGAAGACTGCAGGCTGTAATCGCTGCCTGAGATGCTTCAACAAAGTACTGAGTAAAGGGTCTGAATACTTGTGTAAATGTGTTTTTATTTTAAATTTTTATAAATACATTTGTAAAAAACTATTTTTGTCATTATGGGGTATTGTGTGTAGATTGAGGGGGGGAAATTATTGCATACATTTTAGAATAAGGCTGTAATGTAACAAAATGTGGGAAAGGTCTAGGGGTCTGAATACTTTCCGAATGCACTATTTTAATAAGTGACCTATAGTCACTTTTGAGACTATGATCCTCCAGGCTCTGAACTGTTGTCTGTTGATTTGCAGTGTTGGCGATGCCAGCCAATCAGGTGACCGAGGAGGTGGTTGATGAGGAACCCCAGCCCCCGCCCTCCCGCAAGAGGAAACTGGAGGCCTCGGCCAACCACATGGAGTCTGGAGACACGGTCAGGGGCGGACCACTTCTTAGATCATTTTTTTCTCGCTTGTGCAATACATTGAACTGATATTCTTCTGCCATTTTAACTTATTTAACCAGTTTTATTTAATATTGCTCTAGAGATTTTAGAATCTGCTGTGAAAATGTTTTGGCATTTACATTACATTTAACATTTAAGTCATTTAGCAGACGCTCTTATCCAGAGCGACTTACAAATTGGTGCATTCACCTTATGACATCCAGTGGAACAGCCACTTTACAATAGTGCATCTAAATCTTTTAAGGGGGGTGAGAAGGATTACTTTATCCTATCCTAGGTATTCCTTAAAGAGGTGGGGTTTCAGGTGTCTCCGGAAGGTGGTGATTGACTCCGCTGTCCTGGCGTCGTGAGGGAGTTTGTTCCACCATTGGGGGGCCAGAGCAGCGAACAGTTTTGACTGGGCTGAGCGGGAACTGTACTTCCTCAGTGGTAGGGAGGCGAGCAGGCCAGAGGTGGATGAACGCAGTGCCCTTGTTTGGGTGTAGGGCCTGATCAGAGCCTGGAGGTACTGAGGTGCCGTTCCCCTCACAGCTCCGTAGGCAAGCACCATGGTCTTGTAGCGGATGCGAGCTTCAACTGGAAGCCAGTGGAGAGAGCGGAGGAGCGGGGTGACGTGAGAGAATTGGCATAGATTATATGAAACCCTTAGATTATTTTGGTACTTTGATACTGTGGAGTTGGCACAAGTGGGGTGCAAGTGTCTGTGTGACCTGCAGTCTGACATTTCGGTCTCCTTTTCTCTATCCATCCATCCCTCTATCCAGGAGCAGTTACAGAGGCAGCTGCAGGAGGCCAACCGGAAGGCCCAGGAGTACCGGCAGCAGCTGATGTGCAAGGAGCAGGAAGCAGAGCAGTACCGCATGAAGCTGGAGGCAATGTCGCACAGCCATACCAACGGCACCTCGGAGCAGGAGGAGGTGGTTGGGGGTGAGGAGGAGGTGCAGGAGGAGGTGATGCTCCAGGAGGGAGACATCATCATCAAGACGGAGGGGCTGGACTCGGCCGAGGAGCAGGTGACGCTGGTGGACTCGGCGCCCTCCCACACCGAGGTCATCTCATAATGTCAGACAGACTGATGTCACTGACTGAAGGAGAAATGGACACGTGGACTCAGGCGACAGGCCAGCCTGTTGGTGTTTTCATAGCTCTTTTGTTAATTATTTTCCTGCTATGTTTTGTTTTTGTACAATATTTACTTTTTCTGCCGTTTTATTTTCCTCAACTGTGTTTATTTCTGTTTTACTTTTTACAAATAGCGAAGCGAGGAGCTGAATATATTGATTGAGGAGCAGGAACGGGACCTGCTCAGCCTGTGACTCGCTAAGGTTGCCTCGCTGAAGAACGTCTATGCTCCCTGGGAAAAACGGGGCCTCGGGCGCTCGCTCTCGGATATCTATGGTGTCTGAGACATGTCAATGTTGTGTGGGGAAATGCATTTTTCATGGTTCCAACAGCATGTCCTAAGGTGACCAAGATGCAGATCCAAAGTTTATTAGACGCGTCCATCCATAGAACCAGAGGACAGGTCTGTTGGAGAGAACACTGTTTTGTTCAACTCCTTCAGGTCTCAAAAGTCTCCCTCTGCCTCAGTCTTCCATCCAACCACCCACCACCATGGGCAATGGGAATGGTACTTAAGCATGCCCATTTCCTATTTCAAAATAATCCTCTTACATGAGAAAAGACAGCGCATGTAGTTGGCAACAGTCATTCTCCGCATGTATTGGGCTCATCATTCACAGTGTAATAATGAATTATTTCAAAGTTGTGAATGGCAGTGTTTTTCCTTTCGTGGCACAACGTTAAGCTTTGTCCTCTAGTTGTCGTCGGTGCCCACCCATAGTTCGGTAGTGATTGTAGGTTTACTGTTGCACAAGCCACAACTTTCCTCCCGCTGATGTTGACACAAAGATGAACTTCCCATCGTTTTAATGCCCCTGTGGCTTTAATCACTAGTAGCCCCACTCCCCAGAGACGGACAGGAATAAGGGTGTCTCATACAATTAACAATGTTGATACACCATAAACAAAAGTATGTGGACTCCACTTCAAATGAGTGGATGCGGCTACTTCAGCCACACCCGTTGCTGACAGGATATAACATTGAGCACACAGACATGCAGTCTCCATAGACAAACATCGGCAGTAGAATGGCCTTACTGAAGAGCTCAGTGGCTTTCAATGTTTCACTGTCATAGGATGCCACCTTAACAAGTCAGTTCATCAAATTTCTGCCCTGCTCGAGCTGTCTCGGTCAACTGAAAAAAATCTAGGCGCATCAACGGCCTAGCCGCGATGTGGTCTGCCACACAAACTCACAAAACGGGACTGCCAAGTGCTGTAGCTCGTAAAAATCGCCTGTCCTCTCTTGCAACACTCACTACCGAGTTCCAAACTACCTCTGGACGCAACGTCAGCACAAGAACTGTTTGTCGGGAGCTTCTTGAAATGGGTTTCCATGGCCGAGCAGCCACGCACAAGCAAGCCTAAGATCACCATGCGCAATGCCAAGCGTTGGCTGGAGTGGTGTAAAGCTCGCCCCCATTGGACTCTAGAGCAGTGGAAATGCGTTCTCTGGAGTGATGAATCATACTTCACGATCTGCCAGTCTGGGTTTGGCATATGCCAGGAGGATACTACCTGCCTGACTGCATAGTGTCAACTGTCAAATCTGGTGGAGGAGGAATAATAGTCTAGGACAGGCTAGGCCCCTTAGTTCCAGTGAAGGGAAATCTTAACGCTACAGCATCCAGTGACATTCTAGATGATTCTGTGTTTCCAACTTTGTAGCAAAGTCCATATTAATGCCCATGATGCCCAACTCCATATTAATGCCCATGATTTTGGAATGAGCTGTTCGACAAGCAGCTGTCCACATACTTTTGGTAGTGCGTGTGTACACACATTACCAAAAGTTTTTGAGATGAGTTTTCACCATGGCTAACTGGGCAGATGAAATACACCACCAATTTTTGGTTTCAGAATTGAAACCCCCTCAGATAACCCCTTTACTTACCAGCCCCAATACCTCTACTGCCCCTTTTGAAGTTATTGGAGGAAGAGGCCTGCTGTTTTGCTGGAATACAGTTCCTCTGGCCTATTGCGCTCTCCACTCACCTATTGTAAACAAAGACCTGTCTCTTCCTTTGTTCAGAAGTCAATATTCTTCATGACTAATAGTTATATTTTATAAGCTCTCCACAAGCCTTTTTCTTATGTACATATAAAATTGTATTTTTTTAAGTGTATCTGAATGCTATGGGATGTAAACTGCCTATATATGAAATATAAGCACATCTTTCATTTGGCATCTCTTTGCTAGATTGTATAGTTGAACATGTTTAGTATGCACCAATTTGATGAATATTTACCATGATTTGACTGTTGTAGCTTTACCTGTCGTTTCGCTACTGCTTTCACAGTTGTGGCCACTTGACCGAGCCATGAATGACTGTGTGTACTTTGATTAAAAAAACGATAAACTGACTTTAAAATGTTAGAACTGCTTTAAAATGTTAGAACTGCTATCTGCCACGTGCTTTACCGTGTGTGTTGGATAACCTCAGTCTTCTCAGAGATGGAGAACTCGTGGCTCAGTACAATTTCCTCTGTTTTATACATTGTTCCATATGTTGACCAGCAGGTGGCACTACACTATCGGACTGAGGTCTGTGAAATGACATTGAACATGGATCATATCTATATTTCTTTCCCTCAATCCAGTTGTTTTGCTACTAATACAGAATGTGGAACAACTGTAGAGTATCCCACAGTGATATTGAAGCTTTATTAAATACTTATTTTCAAACTCCCTTATCGCTATGACAAGTTGTCATTTATGTAAGAATGCATTTGTACTTTCTATCGAGATAATATAAAATACAAGCTCAAGCGATGTGGATCTTGGGTTCAAAGGCCCGGCCACATTTTAATGGAAAACTCCACTCAAACTACCCTTTTGGTGTTTCTATCATTAACGGACTGATCGTTTTTGGGGGGTAATTTCCCTTCAACTTCCCTCATTTGATGCGTGCATGCGAAGTTCTCCAACTGTTTTGGATTTGCAATGTTACACTGCTGCTCATGGCACTGCAGTGAAGTAACCTCTTGTGAAGCCTCAAAATGTTTAATCATTTGACTTTTATCATAAAGCATCTCACCAAAGCATATTATAATAGAATATACCTGATCCAGAATTCTTACTCGATCTCTATTCGGATACAATATAGCGGTGTTTCTGTGATAACAGACATCACAGCTGACACCATTTTGAAATCAACAGAACACTATTAGGGACTTTCCTCTTGATAAGGAATGAGAATCTTGCCACAAGTTGTGTAATGAATAATGTAGGATGGTTTTGTATAATTGTTTTGTTATTTCAAGAGAAGTGTATGGACTATTTTTAAGCATCAAATAAATGCAAACTCCTTTATGAGAACTGCTTTTTCTTCTAACACCATGTGGGTTACCCTACAATAACCTGTGTAATAGATGCTTCTATTGTAGTAGGTCATTTCTGCCTGCTGCTGTAACCCCCTGTTCACATCTGTGTTAAAGGAAAATTCCACCCAAAAATGATCTTTTGGTATTTGTTTCATTAGTCCATTGTTGATATAGTCCCAAAATGTTTTGCATGTCAGCAATCAAGTTGTCAAGATATATACATTTCACAATACAGAAATCCCTCGAAGGAGTTAGACTTATTTCCCTCCGTGGCTCTTAGGGAGAACATTTACATGAAGCCTAAGGGGCTAACAGCACAGAAATGGCATCCGTGGATAATGAAGAGGAGTAAATAATTGTGTTCCTCTTGTTCATCGCTCATTCTCCTATTATTCGCACATTAAGTTGAAATTGATTCGAACATGTTTGGATCGTGCCCAAAGAGACTACGTGAGGGATTTAATGTGACTCCATGTTGCTCCTAATAGCACCTTGAATTCCCATGATTTTGGAATGAGATGTTCGACGAGCAGAAACATCTTCTATTCTTATTATTATCTATTCTTAAAATGACAATGTTATTTACCATTCATTTTTATTTCGCACAAAATAATCTGAAACACAACCAAAACAAACAGCAAATGCATCCAACAAGTGTGTAGAGTCACAAGCTTGATGTAGTCATTGCGTGCTAGGAATATGGGACCAAATTCTAAACTTTTCACTACTTTAATACAGAAATAAGTGAATTTGTCTCAATACTTTTGGTCCACTAAAATGGGGGGGACTATTTACAAATAGTACTGTAATTTCTAAATTTCACCCAATATGGATGAAAACACTATCAAATTAAAGCTGACAGTCTGCCCTTTAACCTCAGTTAAAGTGCTGGAGTACAGAGCCAAAACAAAAAATGTGTCACTGTCCCAATACTTTTGGAACTCACTGTATTTCTCTTGTTTCTCTGTGACAATGGACAATAGAGTAATCTTCATCTACATAGACATTATGCAGCGGTATGCCAATGTAGTTGTGCTGTTCAGCTGTACTATGGCGGTTCCCAGAAGTCCTACTTTTTCTTGTGACCACCAGATAATCAAAACTTTTTCTAGCCACACGTCAATCTATGTATAAAGTCATGTATGACTATGTGAATGAACATGTCTGTAAATAATCTTGGATCACAGTGTTCTCACATCTATTTTCTTGTAGTCCGCAAGTAAGAGTGCATGAGAGATGGATGGCCTACACTCTTAGAAAAAAGGGTTCCAAAAGGGTTCTTCGGCTCTCCCCATATGAGGGAACCCTGTTTGGTTCCAGAGAGAACCCTTTTTGGCTCCATGTAGAACCTTTTTGGGTTCCATGTTGAACCCTTTGTGGAAAGGGTCCTATATGGATCCCAAAAGGGTTCACTTGGAACCAAAAGAGTTCTACATGGAACCAAAAAGGTTTCTTTAAAGGGTTCTCGTATGGGGACAGCCAAAGAACCATTTTGGGTTCTAGATAGTGTACTGTGTACAAAACTGCCAATTCTGTGCAGTATTTAGGTGCAGTGTTTCTTGTTGAGTTGGGAAAAAAATCACTTGTGTACAAATTATCTGAGATGTCTTCACCTTATTATTCCCATAGACAACTGTGAAAAACTATTTGGTGAAGGGAACCGTTCTCTCAAATAATATCCTTGAACTCATCATCTGATGCCAGTCACAAAATGTGTTGCATGAGATCATAACTGATCTCCCCGCAGGAGCAGGGTTCTTTGTGGAGAAGGTCAAAACCATGTGCCCGTGCATCGACTACCGGGGTCTCAACGACATCAGTGAAGAACCGGTACCCCTCATCTCCTTGGCCTTCAAGCCGTTCCAGGGGGCCACCGTGTTCTCAAGCTGGACCTACGGAACGCCTATCACCTGGTGCGGATACGGGAAGGGGACGAGTGGAAGACTGGATTCAACATGGCCAGCGGTCACTAAAAGTGTCTGGTCATGCCATTTGGTCTTACCAATGCCCCCACTGTATTCCAGGCTCTGGTTAATGATGTTCTCCGCGACATGTTGAACCGTCTTCGTCTTCGTCTACCTTGATGACATCCTCGTCTTCTCCCGTTCCACCCAAGAACACGTTCTCCACATCTGACAGGTTCTTCAACGCCTCCTGGAGAACCAGCTTTTTGTAAAAGAGGAGAAGTGAGAATTCCATCATTCCGCCATCCCCATTCTGGATTACATCATCGCTGCAGGGAGTGTACAGATGGATCCCGGAAAGGTGAGAGAGGTGGTGGATTGGCCCCAACCTACGTCCAGGGTGCAGCTGCAACGTTTCCTGGTATTCTGCAAATTTTATCTGCACTTTTTCCGGGGTTACAGCACCCTGGCTTCCTCCCCGTCTGCACTCACCTCTCCCAAGGTTCCGTTCACGTAGTCCCCAGCTGCTGACCGGGCGTTCCGGAATTTCAAATACCGCTTCACCACAGCTCCCATCTTGGTTCATCCTGACGCGTCCCACCAGTTTGTGATGGAGGCCGACACTTCGGATGTCGGAGTGAGGGCTATCCTGTCCCCGCATTCTGCCCTGGACCTCAAGTTACATCCTTACACTGCCTTCTCCCACCGCCCCAATGCCACAGAGAGGAACTAAGACGTGGGGAATCGTGAGCTTCTCACGGTGAAGATGGCGTTGGAGTGGAGGCACTGGCTGGAAGGGGCAGAACATCCGTTCGTTGTGTGGACCGACTACAAGAAATTGGAATATCTCACCTGAGGTATAGGGAAGCAGGTTCGTCAGGCGCAGCGATCCCAGCCGAACCCCGGGGGGCCCAGATAACCGGATGTTCGTTCCTGACGCGGTCCAGTCCTCCAGTCTTGTCTGCCACCCGGGCGGTGGGCCCTGGCCTTTAAGCGACAAAGCTTTTTGTGGACTACCATGGTTCCTGACGTCTCCGCGTTCGTCGCTGCATGCACGATCTGTGCAAAGGACAAGACTCCCCGGCAAGCTCTAGCTGGTCTCCTTCAACCTCTGCCTGTCCCTCACCGGTTCTGGTCTCTACTTTGTCACGGGTCTTCCCTTGCCTGATTGCAACACCGCCATCCTGACTGTAGTGGATCGGTTTTCCAAAGCCGCCCACTTCATTCCTCTCCCCAAGCTACCCTCAGCCAAAGAGACGGCCCAGCTCATTGTGCTTCACGTCTTCCGGATCCATGGACTGGCAGTGGACATGGTCTACAACCGGGGTCCTCAGTTCTCATCATGGTTCTGGAAGGCGTTCTGCACACTCATTGGGTCGTCGGCCAGCCTGTCTTCCGGGTTCCACCCCCAGTCCAACGGCCAGTTGGAGCAAGCCAACCAAGACCTGGAGATGACTCTGTGCTGCCTGGTCTCCGCCAACCCCACCACCCGGAGCCAGCAACTAGTATGGGTCGAATACACCCACATCACCCTTTCTTGCTCTGCCTCGGGTCTATTTCCCTTCCCTGATTGTTCCCTGGGCTATCAGCCCGCTCTTCCCTGAGCAGGAGGAAGAGGTCGGCATTCCTTTGGCCCAGATTTTTGTCCGCTGCTGTCGTCGTACCTGGAAGAGAGCCCGGTCAGCCCTTCTCAATACCACCTCCAGATATCAACGACATGTGGATCGCCACCCTGACTCCCCGGTATCGTCTCGGGCAGAAGGTATGGCTGTCCACCTGGGATCTGCCCCTCCGGTTGGAATCCTGCAAAATCTTCCCCCGGTTGATCTTCCCCCTTTCCCCATCTCCAAGGTCATTAGCCCCTCTGCTGTTCGTCTTCTGTTATACATCCCACTTTTCATGTTTCCAGAATTAAACCCATGTCTCACAGCCCTTTGTCTCCTGTTTGCACCCTATCTGGATTACTTTTGTTACTTTGACACTGTCTGCATCTGGGCCTTACCTGAAACGTGATAGTATGATACAGAAGATATCAAGCACCTTCAGATGAGCGGGTTCCTGAATTGATTGATAAAACGATTTAGTCAGTTCGTATATAACTATGTATGTGATGTAATCTGTATGCTTTCTGTACCAGCCCCCTCAGATGTGGCCTCTGGGTAAAGTAAAATATCTTTGTTGATTTAAGCCAGATTTAACCTTTATATTTATCAGGGAGTCATACTGAGCACAATGTCTATTTTACAGATGAGCCCTGAATTACAGAAATACACACAACATGCAAGAAGAAAGAAAACACAGACAGTCATAAAAAAAATAAAGAAAACAATCAGTTAAAGTCCTCAATCAGCTTTCTGAATTGCCCTGGATTTAGAAGCACCAAAAGGTCACATTTAAGAATTTTAAAGATTGTTCCACAAATAGTTATGTCTCTGCTGTTAGGCTACCATTCTCTCAACCATGCTTCATAGTTCACAATTGTATAAACTATCAGTAGAAGTCTATGGTATTCTGCTGGTATTCTAGTAGATACCCATAGACATTGTCATTTCGTTAACACTAGTTAGCATTGGCTCGCAAAACTACCTCTAACTTCCTTCATATTGGACACAGAGACATAAAGATGGTATCCCCAAGTTTATCTGACTGGGGAAGTAGATAATTCCTGAAGTATCCATTTAATATATACATATGTTCAACCTGCCCAGATAGCAGACGATTCTGGGCCATTTGCAGCAACTGTTTGGCACTGCTGGCTTTGCCTCGGCCAGTCCTGTGTGGACAAATACGTCAAACAATTTTGTATTCCTTGTGGGAGGCCAAATGTTGGCCTCCCACAATGCACTCAACTTTTTATCCCTCACATATGTACATCTAAATTCTCCTTGTTTTATTTAATTTATTTTAACTGCCTGTTTGCACATTCTCTGTACCCTTTGATCCATTGTTAATCATCTTTTAGATTGGGTGTTACTATATTTTGCACTTGCTGAATACTTTCTCCATCTTGCTCTCTTTCTCTGCTCTGCCTTCCTCCAGACCACCTCATCTGCCCTGAAATGTGCCATCCAGTTGGGCATCATCCACACATTTGGCAGCCTGTGCCAGAGGCAAAAGAGAGATGTACTATTCAAGGACTTTGAAGATGTGGAGAGCATCTCTTTCCCCAGGTGTGAGTGTGTGTGTGTGTGTGTGTGGTTGGTTGGTTGGTTGATGGAGAGGGAGGTATAGGGGGAGTGGGAGATATTCTCAGAAGCAAACTTGTATGGGTTTCTATTATGTTTTTATGTCAATATTGCATTCTGAACAAGTGTAGAATGTGGGCTTGGCCGGTATCCAGATTTTCATATGTCATACTGTCTTTCTCTCATTCCGGGATTTACGGTACTACCCGCATAAGGGGGCTCTAAAAATACAAGAAAAGCCCATTGGGCCTCTATTACCAGAATGCTAACAGAATTAGCACAAACTAATAACAAAATCACATGTATGCTGTTAGTTAAATGCTAATGAGCGAAAATGAACATAAACTAATTGCAATGACAGGCAAATCCTGCTCATAACGTTATACAAGCATAACTAGTCGCTACCGAATGTCATTTTCACTGTGTGTGCACATTTACAAGCGGAAGTGAACAAGAGAAATTGTGCAAAGGAACAACATTTTGATGGATTCTTTTCTGGAACGTGTGCATGGAGCAGATGGGAGAACAGAGAAAGAAAAAAACGCTAGTAGGAAGCACAGGAAAAAATGGCAGCTGTACAGATTACTCATCCAGAGCTTTTTGACTTCTGCCAGAATTCCTTTAGAAGATATCTGATGGAAAACATTTAGTAGTGAATTGCATAATTTCCTCACCTCATGTGCACTGCACAACAGAGACTCGCTGATAGATAATAGAATGCCATGGACTCACCAGCTCGCTTTCTCCTATTGTGCCATTTACAAACAAACACCTGACTGGCTCAGCTGTTCTGGGGAACTACTGTAAGCTTCATAATGTCAAATAATGTGACAGTTGAAATGAAGAACGCAATCTGCTTTATCTCCTGACGTATTGCTCAGGTTGACTAGAGGTATTAGCTTAAAGTAGCAACAATATTCTAAATGTATTGAAAAACATCAATGAAATAGTATTGGCGGTATTGACAAATCATCCTGTGGCTTTTTCCAAATACATTAAAAAAACAGTGGACTATAAATTATATCAATGGAGAAATCATTGATGGGAATGTGAATGCGTAATTGTGTAATTAATCACTGTTTTGGTTCCAGTACTCTCTGTGTGATGAGGAACTGATTGAGCTGTCCAACTCTGAACTCAGTGGATCTCAGTTCTGTCTCCAGCGATGACCAGTTCCTCATTAAGACTGTGCATCACAAAGAGGCTGAGTTCTTACAATAACTACTGCCTGGCTACTTCGTGGTAAGAGAGAGAGAGTTTGTTAGCTAGTGTGTGCATGTTTTTGATCCAATGTGTACCTTATGTTTTGTGTTTTGAGTTACCAAGTTAATCCCGTTACTCAATTCAAGGATTGGCTTCACTGTCTTCCTGGTTTATTCTCTATGTTTTGTTCTACACTAATAGACCAGTTCTAAAGTGGATTTGATTGATATACTTACACCCTCTCTCGTTTTCCCTCTCCTCCTCTCTAGAACCTACACCAGAATAAGAGAACCTTGTCTAATGCCTGGCGAGGCAGACCATCAGGAGAGACTGCCTGGCGAGGGAGACCAGCAAGAGAGACTGCCTGGTGAGGTAGACCATCAAGAGAGACTGCCTGGCGAGGGCGACTATCAACAGAGACTGCCTGGTGAGGGAGACTATCAACAGAGACTGCCTGGTGAGGGAGACCACCAAGAGAGACTGCCTGGCGAAGGGAGACCATCAAGAGAGACTGCCTGGCGAGGGAAACCATCAAGAGAGACTGCCTGGCGAGGGAGACCTTCAAGAGAGACGGCCTGGCGAGGGAGACCAGCAAGAGAGACTGCCTGGTGAGGTAGACCATCAAGAGAGACTGCCTGGCGAGGGAGACTATCAACAGAGACTGCCTGGTGAGGGAGACCATCAAGAGAGACTGCCTGGTGAGGGAGACCAAGAAGAGAGGCTGCCTGGCGAGGGAGACCATCAAGAGAGACTGCCTGGTGAGGGAGACCAAGAAGAAAGGCTGCCTGGTGAGGGAGACCATCAAGAGAGACTGCCTGGTGAGGTCCAGGAAGTGATGTTGCAGTCTAGCTCAGTAGTGAATAGTGAAGACATCCAAACTATATAATAACACATGAAATCATGTAGTAACCAAAAAAGTGCAACAAATCCAAAAGGAACAGACGGGAGCAAGGAAACAAAACCCTGTTAGGTTCTATGAAGAAAATTAATTGACATCAGACAGAGAACACCGGTATAAATACACAGGGGATAATGGGGAAGATGGGCGACACCTGGAGACAAGCACAAAGACACGTGAAATAGATCAGGGCCTGACAGAATGAGTAGGTGTGTCCAAACTTTTGACTGGTACCGTACATCAGGTGAAATAGAAGCAATTATTGGTACCATGATTGTCTTCGATTTTATTTTTAAGATTGACATTTTCCCATTCACCATAATGAGGGATCCTGTATTCTGAAAACAATGCCTGCAGTACCGCGGTCAGCTTTGAACTTCTTGGCTCAAATGAGAGGGGGCAATCGTCCTCCCCTGTCTTCTTCTTTGTAATCTAAAAGGCTAAACTGATCCTAAATTGGTACTCACTGTTTGTCTCTTTAGTCCTGACTCCTTTGTCCCTTCATCCTCTATAGCTGCTGCAGAGCTTTAAGATCATGGAGTACAGCCTGTAAATGCTACACAAAGCCTATGGTATTTCACACATTTTCCCTGGTGTACTCCTCCATCCCCACTTAACTGTTTCTCTGACCCCTGCATATTGTCCCTCTGCTCTTCCTGTAGCTGCTGCAGAGCTTTGAGATCATGGACTACAGCCTGCTGGTGGGGATCCACAACCTGGAGCAGGCAGGTGGCTCGGGAGCTGGCTGGAGAGGAGGCAGGGGGGCAGCACACCAGAGGGGCCAGAGTTCCTTCTACTCCACCACCATTGATACCATCCAGGAAGAGGCAAACGGCCCTGGGTGCACTGGACACTGAGGACCAGTAAGTATCCACTTTGCAGTCCGCACACTTCTCAGTCCAGCTAGTTTGTTCAGTTGTTTGAATATTTAGTGTAGTAGAATTTTAAAGCTGATCTGTCCAGTTGAGGAAAATGTGTGTTGGTCCATAATATAGGAGGTTGTACCTGTATGTTTTTGCAGCATGGGGGGTATCCCGACATGGAAGTCCAAGGGGGAGAGGATGCTAGTCTATATCGGCATAATCGACATTCTGCAGTCCTACAGGTAACCACTGCTCTGATTGTACATGAAGGTCTATTGGAAGTTTTGTCTTTGTTTGTGTGTCTGATGGGGTATGCTATGTGAAACTGTAAATACATTACTGTTGGTCCATGGTAACCCATGTCCTGTGTTTTTACTCAAGTTTGCGAAGAAGAACGATCACTCGTGGAAAGCTCTGGTCAACAACGGGGTAAGACATCAGACAACTATGGGGACCTCCTTTATAATGGTATTACACCATACCCAAACCGGCCATGCACGTGCCTGAGCCATTGTGCGCAAATTGATTTTGTCCCCCCACAACAAACGCTATCACGACACGCAGGTTAAAATACAAACTCTGAACCAATTATATTAATTTGGGGACAAAAAGCATTGAACATTTAGGGCAATTTAGCTAGCTAGCTTGCTGTTACTAGCTAATTTGTCTTGGGATATAAACGTTGATTTATTATTTTACCTAAAATGCACAAGGTCCTCTATTCCGACAATTAATCCACATGTCAACCGAATTGTTTCTAGTCATCTCTCCTCCTTCCAGGCTTTTTCTTTTTTGGACTTTATATGGCGATTGGCATCTAACTTTCATAGTTACCACGACGACCGACCAAACTTCAATCACCCATCTGGGTATAACCAATGAGGAGATGGCACGTGGGTATTTGCTTTTATAAACCAATGAGGAGATGGGAGACGCAGGACTTGCAGCGCGATCTGTGTCACAGATAGAACTGACTTCTATTTTAGCCCTTGGCAACGTAGACGCTCGTTGACGCACGCGAGCAGTGTGGGTGCAATAATTGAATCAAATAGATTTCTAAATTTATTTTGCAACGCCCCGAGTACGCGACACGAGCTGTGAAGTCAGGGTGTTACACTTTACACTACACTAAAGTGTGTACTCCCCCTCATGTATTTAAAAGGAATGGACTGGTGTGAGGAATATGGTGGGAAACTCCTTCCAGCCATGCCTGCACCAATCCAAAGCTTTTAAATGCATAAGGGGGAGTGAACGAGTGCACACTTCAGGAAAAAGGAAGAGAATGGGAACATAGCCAGAGTAGAAGTCATCTCACCCCTCCCTTCTTATTCATACACTTAGAAAAAAAGTGCTATATAGAACCTAAAAGGTTGCTTTGGCTGTCCCCATAGGAGAACCCTTTGAAAAACCCTTTTTGGTTCCATGTAAAACCCTTTCCACCGAGGGTTCTACATGGAACCCAAAAGGGTTCTATCTGGAACCAAAAAAGGTTATCCTATGTGGACAGCCAAAGAACCCTTTTGGAGCCCTTTTGTCTAAGAGTGTATGGTGGATGTCTTTTTCTATTATATATTTGTCGTTCCATGATGATAGTTTGTGTTTTCTACTGTTGTCTAGCTTTACATGCCAAACTAATGTCCCAAGCTAATCTCCCTCTCCCTGTCCAATGAAGATGCCCCTGTTGAAGAAGAGCCGAGTAGGGACACAGGGGTTCCTACGGAGGGCCAGTACAGCCGGCTCCAGAACCTCTTCGTTCCCCCAGCCAAGAAGCAGCAGCAACCTAGAAGTTCCACACAGCACAGAGACCGTGACAGAGGGAGACAGCATTTGAGGGAGGGAGACAGAGAGGGGGAGAGGCCCAATGAGAGGATTGCATTAAATATTCTGCAAAAGCATGCATGCTTATGATTGGACAAAGTCAAAACTTGAAATTATAGAATCCAGGCAAAATGAGGCAAATTAGCTGAGAGGTGTATAGATAATCTTTGACTAACAAATTAACAAGAAATTACCAAAAAGCAAGGTAAGTAACAGCTACCAGACTGAATTACATCTAGTTCAAAATAATGTCTCTATTAATAACAGTAGTCTTTTTTCAGACACGATGAACACCAGAGGCAGCGGACAACGCCAAAAAGATGACCAGCCTGTTGCTAGGTAAATTGCTGTAGAATTAATTGAAGCCTATATGTTCAAAATCAAATAACTTTATTCTCAGTTTAATGAGTAATAGAAGAGGGGAAGCCAGATAATGAGAATCAGAGCTGCAGAGCTGCAATAGAATGTTGTGGTGTCATGTAAATATATCATAATGCAGAAGCCACAATGTACCAACTCTTATCAATAAATGATGGCTCTGATGGGAACTAATTTCATTAATGACTTTAAGATGATACTTTGATGGCCAGAGAATGTAGCTAGGTGACAAAAAAATGTTTTAACAAGAGTATGATGTCTCATTGAATGTTCTTTTTTTGGGAGTTGCTGCAGGGAATATAAAGAATATTAGTAATTACATTGCCTATTAGCCAATGGTACATTATAGTTACTGCTGTATTCAGCATGGTCAATATGATGAATGGGAAATGACTTTGAAGTTGTGATCCAACCTGCAATTAAAACATGAGCATCGTTTGAAAGGATCTTTTTTTTTTTTAAACTATTTTGATTGCACATTTAACAATAGAATCTGTTTATATTGATGCTAGTGTGTCAAAATGTAGGCAAGACATGAAACATAACTAGGATTTTGCAGTTCATTCAAACCCCCTTTAAGTGGGGGGTGGCCATTAAAAATTAAAATATCCCAGTAGACAAGTTGTGGTTATGCAATGCATGGGGAGCCTACAATAACCTCACTTCCATTTGATTAGAGAGAGAGAAGCAGTCTGTCTGGTGGGCGGGAGTCCTGACTTAAAATGTGTATCACAGCTGATCCAAAGCTGAGAGCTGAGCTACAGGCAGAAGACAAGAACAAAGTGCTGCTGTACACCATAACCAGCTTGAAGGAAGACAGACAAGGTCTTCCTCTAAAGCCAGCTGGCTTCCCCAAGAGGTACATCATCTTGTAATTAACTTTTACATTTAAATTACAATTGAGAATCAGTCTGTCCTAAGATTAAAAGGTGGACTGTATTGTTATGAGTATGATGATTTCAAACGATACATTACTTATTTCATTTGCTGCTTTAAATAGTTAGTCTGTGTGTGTGTGTGTGTGTGTGTGTAAGGTCCGACCAGCAGTAGGCTACATGCTCGAATCAGGTGGAGACTCCAGCAGCGAGGGGGAATCAACCAGGGGACTGCTGCAGGGACTTGTCCTCATCAACTTCCTCTGTCTCTGTGGAGGAAAATCCATCAAAGAAGAAGACAGAGCTCTGAGGGTGAGCGGAGAAGAAGTAAGTTATATGTTTTGTTTAAAAATGTTGTTTTCACAAACTACCCAATTGTACTACCTTGCAATTGATCCCATCCTACAGTAAAATAAGGTTGTTTTGTTATCAACTGGAAAAGTACACACTCATGTTTTGTTTTGTTCTGTGTTTTCTACATTATTGTGAAAACAGTGAATGGTGTTATGCAGAGGTTCAACCATATCTGTAGGAAGTAGGGGTGCTGAAGGTGTTGCAGCACCCTCTGATAAATGTACATACATTTGACACAATTATACAATTACTCCTGTCTTGCATAGTTGAGAAAGCCGCGATTTGGGAAGTTTTATGCGTTGCGGCCATTGAAATAGAATCCATAGAAGGGTGTTGGAACCTCGAACACTGGCAATTTGACTGGTAAACGTATGGTACACTCAAGATGGCTGCAACTCCTGACTTGAATGGGCACGGACGATCTATGGATTCTATTTCTATGGTTGAAAATGAAATTGCGGTAAAAACGTAGATTTTGGAAAGCAAAGGCCTATTTCTGAAAAGAGAATACTAAGCTAATCTGTCTTTAGGAGCTACCACATGTTTTCCCAACAACTCCAAATAAAATGTCAGACTTGATTTGCCCCCTCAAGAAATGTATCAACCCCTACACAAATGTCCTTGAATACGTATTTATTTGGATAGTGAAGCTAAAACTTTTAGTTTGGCTCTATACGCCAGTATTTTGAATATGAGATCAAATGTGAGAGGACTTTTAAATGAGGTGACAGTCGAGAATGTCACCTTTTATTTGAGGGTTTTTTCATATATATCCGTTTAGAAATTAATGCACTTTGTGTACTGTATCTAGTCCCCTCATTTGAAGGTGTCATAACTATTTGGACACATTTACTTATAGTGTATTCAATTTAGTAAAAAGTTTAGTGTTTGGTTCCATATTCCTAGCATGCAATGACTACATCAAGCTTGTGACTCTACTAATTTGTTGGGTGCCATTGCAGTTTGCTTTGGGTGTGTTTCGGATTGTGTTGTGCTCAATAAAAATGTATGGCAAATAATGTATTGTGTCATTTTGGAGTAACTTCTATTGTAAATAAGAATATAATATATTTCTGAACATTTCTACATTCATGTGGATGCTACCATGATTACAAATAATCATGAATTTATCGTGAATAATGATTGGTGAGAAAGCGAAAGATGCACAAAGATCACGCCCCCAAACATGCTGCCCCAAAACATGCTAACTTCTCACCAGGTTAGGACAGTTGTGTAAACTTCAAACCACCTTTCAAGACACAAATGTCAAGATACAACTTTAAATTTAACAGCATGACAGTAATAGTAGTACATGCTATATTGCATACATATTGAGTATACAAAACATTAAGAACACCTACTCTCACCTACTGACCAGGTGAATCCCGCAGAAAGCTATGATCCCTTTCTCATGTCACTTGATATATCCACTTCAATCATTGTAGATAAAGGGGAGGAGACAGGTGAAAGAATGATTTTTAAGCCTTGAGACAACTGAGACATGGAATGTGTATGTGTGCCATTCAGAGGGTGAATGGGCAAGACAAAATATTTAATGGGGTATAGTAGTAGGTGCTAAGAAGTGTCAAGAACTGCAATGGTGCCTGGTTTTTCACACTCAACAGTTTCCTGTGTGTATCAAGAATAGTCCACCACCCAAAGGAAGTCCAGCCAACTGTGGGAAGCATTGGAGTCAACATGGACCAGCATTCCTGTGGAACGCTTTCGACACCTTGTGGAGTCCATGCCACAATGAATTGAGGCTGTTCTGAGTGCGGGACTGAGCTTTGTGCTGAGCGGGACTATCATTTGTTTTTGACCCAACACACCTCCAGGCTGTGTAAGGGCTATTTTACCAAGAAGGAGAGTGATGGAGTGCTGCATCAGATGACCTGGCCTCCACAATCACCCGACCTCAACCCAATTGAGATGGTTTGGGATGAGTTGGACCACAGATTGAAGGAAAAGCAGCCAACAAGTGCTCGGCATATGTGGACCTCCTTCAAGAATTTTGGAAAAGCATTCCAGGTGAAGCTGGTTGAGAGAAGTCCAAGTGTACAAAGCTGTCATCAAGGCAAAGGGTGGCTACTTTGAAGAATCTCAAATCTAAAATATATTTTGCTTTGTTTAACACTTTTTTGGTTACTACATGATTCCATATGTGTTATTTCATAGTTTGTGTCTTCACTATTATTCTACAATGTAGAAAATAGTACAAATAAAGAAAAACCCTAGAATAAGTAGGTGTCCAAACTTTTGACTGATACTGTATACTATGCAAAACTCCTTTTAAAAAGGACAGCTTATGATAATAATTACAATTACATATACAGTGGTAAGACAAAATATGTGAACCCTTTGGAATTACCTGGATTTATGCATAAATTGGTCATCAAATTTGATCTGATCTTCATCTAAGTCACAATAATAGACAGACATAGTGTGCTTAAACTAACAACACTCAAATTAGTGTATTTTTCTTGTCTATATTGAATATGTCATTTAAACATTCACAGTGCATGTTGGAAAAAGTATGTGAACCCCAAGGCCAATGACTTCTCCAAAAGCTAATTGGAGTCAGGAGTCAGCTAACCTGGAGTCTAATCAATGAGACGAGATTGGAGATGTTTAGAGTTGGTTTGCTTTATAAAAACCACTTACAAAATTTGAGTTTGCTATTCACAAGAAGCATTGCCTGACGTGAACCATGCCTAAAAAAAAAAGAGATCTCAGTAAACCTAATTAAGAATGGTTGAGTTGCATAAAGCTGGAAAGGGTTATAAAATAATCTCTAAAAGCCTTGATTGTGCATCAGTCCACAGAAAGACAAATTGTCCATAAATGGAGAAATTTCAGCACTGTTGCTACTCTCCCTAGGAGTGGCCGCCTTGCAAAGATGACTACAAGAGCACAGCGCAGAATGCTCAATGAGGTTAAGAAGAATCCTACAGTGTCAGCTGAAGACTTACAGAGAAATCTCTGGAACATACTAACATCTCTGTCAACGAGTCTTCGATACGTAAAACACTAAACACGAATGGTGTTCATGGGAGGACACTGTGGAAGAAGCACCTGCTGTCTGAAGTTTGCAAAAGTGCACCTGGATGTTCCACAGCACTACTGGCAAAATATTCTGTGGACAGATGAAACTACAGTTGAGTTGTTTGGAAGGAACAAACAACACTATGTGTGGAGACAAAAGGCACAGCACACCAACATCAAAACATCATCCCAACTGTAAAGTATGGTGGAGGGAGCATCACTGTTTGGGGCTGCTTTGCTGTCTCACGGTCTGGACAGCTTGCTATCATCAACGTAAAAATGAATTCCCAAGTTTATCAAGACATTTTGCATGACAATGATAGGCTATCTGTCCGCTAAATTGAAGCTCAACAGAAGTTGGGTGATGCAACAGGACAATGAACCAAAACACAGAAGTAAATCAACAGAATGGCTTCAACAAAAGAAAATACGGCTTCTGGAGTGGCCCAGTCAGAGTCCTGACCTCAACCCAATTGAGCTGCTGTGGCATGACCTCAATAGAACAGTTCATACCAGACATCCCAGTTTTGTAAAACGGAATGGTCCAAAATTCCTCCTGACCATTGTGCAGGTCTGATCCCAACTACAGAAAATGTTTGGTTGAGATTATTGCTGCCAAAGGAGGGTCAACCATTTATTAAATCCAAGGGTTCACATACTTTTCCCACCTTGCGCTGTGAATGTTTACACGGTGTGTTCAATAAAGACATCCAAGCGTATACTTGTTTGTGTGTTATTAGTTTAATCCGACTGTGTTTGTCTATAGTTGCGACCTAGATGTAGATCAGATGACGTTTTATGACCAATTTATTCAGAAATCCAGGTATTTCCAAATGGTTCACATACTTTTTCTTGCCACTGTATGTTGTATATTTTGCAGAGTAGCCAGGACTGTCACTCCTTCTGTCACCACATGTGGACTGCCTTCGCTGCATTTATATCCTGAACCATAGTGGAAATTAGATTTTTCTGTTTCATTTTGTAATCCTGGTTTATGACCGGTAGGAACTAAATCAAATCAAATGTATTTATAAAGCCCTTCTTACATCAGCTGATATCTCAAAGTGCGGTACAGCCTAAAACCCCAAACAGCAAGCAATGTAGGTGTTGAAGCACCAAGACGACTGTAGAGCGAAGTATGCTGATCACACAGGGAACGGTATTTTACATATAGTTCAGCCCTTTGTCTGTGAAAGTGGAACCAGTGAACAGCAGTGACGAAGCTTTGACTAGATTAGTCTGTGGCATCCCTCTAACATTTGGGCAAGATTCCCAACTTCCCATACATCCTTTGTGTTTGTAGATGACTTTTCTTCTGACAGATGCCTTTTAAGATGTTGCGCTGAAGACCATTGTGTTATGTTCTTTTCCCATAGAAGACCATTCAAAAAGCCAACAAAAGAAAATAAATGACAAGACTACTTCCTGGAAAATGAAGCATCTCCGTCATAGTATATAAGGCATACTGCATATACAGCATACTGCATCAAAAAAATAGTAACAGCAAAATACATCCGGTTTTGCTAAATACAGTATGTTTGGCATGTTTCCAGTTCACGTTGCTCTAACTGACTATGTAGCATAGGCCAAATGTCTTTAGTCATCACATAGCCAACATTTACACTTCTCCAGAAATACAAAATAACTCAGGCTCATTGTATGTGCGAGGCACGTTTTCAATAAGAAATATAAATCTACCGTTGATCTGGCATGATAGGACTGAATAATTTAAATACGTTTGGAGGACGCGTCTTTGGCTAATCGGACGAGAGGCGCTCTTTAGAAATTGGGTTGAACACTTGAACAAGCTAAATGAAGGAGCCTATGCAGGTATGGGAATTCTGATTAATTTGAATAATGCGGGCAAAAACCTCCAAAATATATAAGGCACTCTTACGAGTAGATAATTGAAAAACCCTTTATTGACTTAGCTAATGGCTAATAAAAAAAAAAGACACACAGAGTCATTGCTGTTGAAACAGCCTTCGTTATTGTAGGCTACGGAGGACTTGTTTAAAAAATATATAATTAAACAGAAAACAAGCAATTGCCACTGGGTCACCAACATCATCGCATCACTCGTTCCATGAGCATAATGGTCACGTGCATGGATGGGGGCTTTACGCACATCCAAATAAAATAACAGGAGCTGGATAAACTAATGTCCAAACGTCACCTTTTAATAAAGTTTTGGTGATGAATATTTAGACCTATTCCAAGGCAGTCTCATGAGCAAAACCCTTTTATTGATCGACTTGGCTGTTTGGCAAAAGCATTGGGCAGGATAAAAAAGAGCCTTCCTTATTAAGGGGAGATGAAGCTATGCATGGTTTTCAATCAAATAAAACGAAATGGGAAGAAACACGTTTTTATTTTATGTCTTTAAACACGAGGTTCATCGGCACTGTGCATCACTGCTGGATAGGCTGCACTGATGGACAGGCTGCGTAGTTTGACAAGAGCAGCGCCTTACACAATGCCCAGACCGGACGCGCGCCATTGTGAGAAAATTGATTTTGTCCCCCCACACCAAACGTGATCAGGACACCACAGGTTGAAATATCGAAACAAACTCTGAACCAATTTCATTAATTTGGGGACAGGTTGAAAAGCATTACACATTTATGGCAATTTAGCTAACTAGCTTGCAGTTGCTAGCTAATTTGTACTATTTAGCAACTTGCAGTTGCTAGCTAATTTGTACTATTTAGCTACTTGCTGTTGTTAGCTAATTTGTCCTGGGATACAAATGTTGTTATTTTACCTGAAATGGACAAGGTCCTCTACTCCAATTAATCCACACATAAAACGGACAACCAAATTGTTTCTAGTCATCTCTCCTCCTTCCCGTTTTTTTCTTCTTTGGACTCTATATGGTGATTGTCATCTAACTTTCATAGTATTACCACAACCGACCCTACCGACCTCAGTTCATCTTTCAATCAACCACGTGGGTTTAAACAATGAGGAGATGGCACGTGGGTATCTGCTTCTATAAACCAATGAGGAGATGGGAGAGGCAGGACTGGCACCGGGTTCAGCATCACAAATAGAACTGACTTCTATGTTAGCGCTGGGCAACACAGAAGCTCGTTGGCGCCGCGAGCAGTGTGGGTGCAATGATTGAATAACATGTACAGTGCCTTGCGAAAGTATTCAGCCCCCTTGAACTTTGCGACCTTTTGCCACATTTCAGGCTTCAAACATAAAGATATAAAACTGTATTTTTTTGTGAAGAATCAACAACAAGTGGGACACAATCATGAAGTGGAACGACATTTATTGGATATTTCAAACTTTTTTAACAAATCAAAAACTGAAAAATTGGACATGCAAAATGATTCAGCCCCCTTAAGTTAATACTTTGTACCGCCACCTTTTGCGGCGATTACAGCTGTAAGTCGCTTGGGGTATGTCTCTATCAGTTTTGCACATCGAGAGACTGACATTTTTTCCCATTCCTCCTTGCAAAACAGCTCGAGCTCAGTGAGGTTGGATGGAGAGCATTTGTGAACAGCAGTTTTCAGTTCTTTCCACAGATTATCGATTGGATTCAGGTCTGGACTTTGACTTGGCCATTCTAACACCTGCATATGTTTATTTTTGAACCATTCCATTCTAGATTTTGCTTTATGTTTTGGATCATTGTCTTGTTGGAAGAAAAATCTCCGTCCCAGTCTCAGGTCTTTTGCAGAATCCATCAGGTTTTCTTCCAGAATGGTCCTGTATTTGGCTCCAGCCATCTTCCCAACAATTTTAACCATCTTCCCTGTCCCTGCTGAAGAAAAGCAGGCCCAAACCATGATGCTGCCACCACCATGTTTGACAGTGGGGATGGTGTGTTCAGGGTGATGAGCTGTGTTGCTTTTACGCCAAACATAACGTTTTGCATTGTTGCCAAAAAGTTCAATTTTGGTTTCATCTGACCAGAGCACCTTCTTCCACATGTTTGGTGTGTCTCCCAGGTGGCTTGTGGCAAACTTTAAACAACACTTTTTATGGATATCTTTAAGAAATGGCTTTCTTCTTGCCACTCTTCCATAAAGGCCAGATTTGTGCAATATACGACTGATTGTTGTCCTATGGACAGAGTCTCCCACCTCAGCTGTAGATCTCTGCAGTTCATCCAGAGTGATCATGGGCCTCTTGGCTGCATCTCTGATCAGTCTTCTCCTTGTATGAGCTGAAAGTTTAGAGGGACGGCCAGGTCTTGGTAGATTTGCAGTGGTCTGATACTCCTTCCATTTCAATATTATCGCTTGCACTGTGCTCCTTGGGATGTTTAAAGCTTGGGAAATCTTTTTGTATCCAAATCCGGCTTTAAACTTCTTCACAACAGTATCTCGGACCTGCCTGGTGTGTTCCTTGTTCTTCATGATGCTCTCTGCGCTTTTAACGGACCTCTGAGACTATCACAGTGCAGGTGCATTTATACAGAGACTTGATTACACACAGGTGGATTGTATTTATCATCATTAGTCATTTAGGTCAACATTGGATCATTCAGAGATCCTCACTGAACTTCTGGAGAGAGTTTGCTGCACTGAAAGTAAAGGGGCTGAATAATATTGCACGCCCAATTTTTCCGTTTTTGATTTGTTAAAAAAGTTTGAAATATCCAATAAATGTCGTTTCACTTTATGATTGTGTCCCACTTGTTGTTGATTCTTCACAAAACAATACAGTTTTATATCTTTATGTTTGAAGCCTGAAATGTGGCAAAAGGTCGCAAAGTTCAAGGGGGCCAAATACTTTCGCAAGGCACTGTATGTGTACATTTATTTCGCAACGCTCGTGTGACTCGACTGGTGTGGTCAGCATGTAGGCACCAGCTGGAAATAGAGCCCTATGACTGAATTGAGATGGAATTGACCCCAACCCTCATACATACAGTATATAATTTACTCTGTATGTTGGCTACAAGGCTAAGACCAGGAAAGAGAATGGTGCTTAGCATCAGTCGGTAACATGTGAGCACCTCTGTAATATGCTCTAATCCAACAATATAGCCTATCCAAGATAGTGGGAGTAGATTTGTTTTCCTCCATCCCTTCCCAGCCTTTACAGGATAAATGCTGCCCTTTTGTTCAACTGTCATGAATGCTTCCACACCATTTATTCCCCTGAGGAGTTGGATAGTAGAGACGGAGGCGAAATCAGTATTTTTGCTGACACTCAACCACAGTAACAATACCTTACCCTCTCAGTGGAGGGGGGTAGTAATGTGATCAGGAGTCATATTCTCCTTGGTTCCTCTTTTCAGTCCCCTGCCTCAGTAAAGTGATGACGGTTATTGATCCAGTCTGGGGCCTCTTGAGCCGAGAGCACTTTGAGGCAAGCTCCCCAATGGTTTGTGGCATTGGGAGAGAGAGGGACCAAATCGAACTGTCAGCCAGACTGTAGGGAGTGAGAGAGCATTTCTCGGCCCCACGGTGACAGCAGGTGATGAAGACAGATGAGCAGCATTCTTAAATTTCATCCACGCCACCTTCAACCCCTCAACCCATCTTATGAACTCCTCTATGGACTCTCCCTCCAATGACTTGGCTACAAGATCTTACACAGTTTTTTAAAAAGTTTTTTTATCTGTGACTAAGCATGACACAGTTGGCATTTCTGTATTACTGGTAGGGCCATGACGATACCAATATCGCAATATTTTTGGAATGAAAACAGGAAGCAGACCAAACTCTTTGGCCCCATAAAAACCTTCTGTATGTAAAATACTGTGTGCTAAGCTTTGAAAATAAATAAACATTGCTGCTTGTTTCCAACATTAGGGCTGTTTTCCTATAGAATTTAAATCCGCTTTGTGTTTTCCTTGCCATGATACTAACAAGTATAGTGATACTGGTATCATTCCGGCCCTGATTACTGGTATCCTCCTTTCTAACAATTGGCAATGATAATTATAGATTAGAATAAGCAGCAGAAGACAATCTGAATAGAAATAACAGAAATAGGAACAGAAGTATACTAAATATAAATATACAGTACCAGTCAAAAGTTTGGAGACAGATTCCAGGTTGTTTTTTAAAGTTTATTTTATTTATTACTATTTTTACATTGTATAATAATAGTGAAGACATCAAAACTATGAAATAACACATATGGAATCATGTAGTAACCAAAAAAGTGTTAAATATATATTTAATATTTGAGATTCTTCAAAGTAGCCACCCTTTGCCTTGATGACAGTTTGCACACTCTTGGCATTATCTCAACCAGCTTCATGAGGTAGTCACCTGGAATGGATTTCAATTAACAGGTGTGCCTTGTTAAAAGTTAACTTGTGGAATTTCTTTCCTTATTAATGTGTTTGAGCCAATCAGTTGTGTTGTGACAAGGTAGGGGTGGTATACAGAAGATAGCCCTATTTGGTAAAAGACCAAATCCATATTATGGCAAGCACAGGTCAAATAAGCAAAGAGAAATGACAGTCCATCATTAATTGAAGACATGAAGGTCAGTCAATCTGGAAAATTTCACAAACTTTGAAAGTTTCTTCAAGTGCAGTCGCAAAAACCATCAAGCGCTATGATACTGGCTCTAATGCGGACCACCAAAGGAAAATAAGACCTGGAGTTACCTCTGCTGCAGAGGATGTTCATTAGAGTTCATTAGAGTTACGGATGATCCCCGCATGTGTGGTTCCCACCATGAAACATGGAGAAGGAGATGTGATGGTGTGGGGGTGCTTTGCTGGTGACACTGTCTGTGATTTATTTAGAAGTCAAGGAACACTTCATCAGCATGGCTACCACAGCATTCTGCAGCGATACACCATCCCATCTGGTTTGTACTTAGTGGGACTATCATTTGTTTTTCAACAGGACAATTACCCAACACACCTCCAGGCTGTGTAAGTGCTATTTGACCAAGAAAGAGATTGACAGAGTGCTGCATCAGATGACCTGGCCTCCACAATCACCCAACCTCAACCCAATTGAGATGGTTTGGGTAGAGTTGGACCGCAGAGTGAAGGAAAAGCAGCCAACAAGTGCTCAGCATGTGTGGGAGCTCCTTCAAGACTGTTGGACAAGCATTCCAGGTGAAGCTGGTTGAGAGAATGCCAAGAGTGTGTGAAGCTGGCATCGAGCATAGGGTGGCTACTTCAAAGAATCTCAAATATAAAATATATTTTGATTTGTTTAACACTTTTTTGGTTACTACAAGATTCCATACGTGTTATTTCATAGTTTTGATGTCTACACTATTATTTGAAGATGTAGAAAATAGCAAAAATAAAGAAAAAGTATTGAATGACTAGGTGTGTCCAAACTTTTGACCGGTACTGTGTATATACAGTGGGGAGAACAAGTATTTAATACACTGCCGATTTTGCAGGGTTTCCTACTTACAAAGCATGTAAAGGTCTGTAATTTTTATCATAGGTATACTTCAACTGTGAGAGACAGAATCTAAAACAAAAATCCAGAAAATCACATTGTATGATTTTTAAGTAATTCATTTGCATTTTATTGCATGACATATATTATATATTTGATCACCTACCAACCAGTAAGAATTCCGGCTCTCAAAGACCTGTTAGTTTCTCTTTAAGAAGCCCTCCTGTTCTCCACTCATTACCTCTAATAACTAAACCTGTTTGAACTTGTTACCTGTATAAAAGACACCTGTCCACACACTCAATCAAACAGACTGACTCCAACCTCTCCACAATGGCCAAGACCAGAGAGCTGTGTAAGGACATCAGGGATAAAATTGTAGACCTGCACAAGGCTGGGATGGGCTACAGGACAATAGGCATGCAGCTTGGTGAGAAGGCGCAATTATTACTGTTGGCGCAATTATTAGAAAATGGAAGAAGTTCAAGATGACGGTCAATTACCCTCGGTCTGGGGCTCCATGCAAGATCTCACCTCGTGGGGCATCAATGATCACGAGGAAGGTGAGGGATCAGCCCAGAACTACACGGCAGGACCTGGTCAATGACCCGAAGAGAGCTGGGACCGAAGTCTCAAAGAAAACCATTAGTAACACACTACGCCGTCATGGATTAAAATCCTGCAGCGCACGCAAGGTCCCCCTGCTCAAGCCAGCGCATGTCCAGGCCCGTCTGAAGTTTGCCAATGACCATCTGGATGATCCAGAGGAGGAATGGGAGAAGGTCATGTGGTCTGATGAGACACAAATAGAGCTTTTTCGTCTAAACTCCACTCGCCGTGTTTGGAGGAAGAAGAAGGATGAGTACAACACCAAGAACACCATCCCAACCGTGAAGCATGGAGGTGGAAATCATTATTTAGGGATGCTTTTCTGCAAAGGGGACAGGACGACTGCACCATATTGAGGGGAGGATGGATGGGGCCATGTATCGCAACCTCCTTCCCAAATATTTGGCTTTTCTGATGTATCAAATACTTATGTCATTCAATAAAATGCTAATGAATTACTTAAAAATCATACAATGTGATTGTCTGGATTTTTGTTTTAGATTCCGATTCTCTTACAGTTGAATTGTACCTATGATAAAAATTACAGACCTCTACATGCTATGTAAGTAGGAAACACTGCCGATTTTGCAGGTTATCTAATACTTGTTCTCCCCACTGTATATATATCTCCCTTAAAGGAAAACTACACTACCCAAATCTTTGCATCACTTGATGCTGTTTTTGCATTATATGATGCACAATGCATCACATGGGCCAGATTTCTGTATTTTGAAAATTACATATCTTGAAAACTTGATTGCTGACATAGAAAACTTTTGGGACAAAATCAACAATGGACTACCAAAATATAGTTTTGGCGTGAAGTTTTCCTTTAAATAATTCTTATTGCAGGCATTGTCTTGCAATACGTTGAGCAGTTCATTGATCCATCAGGGTAGTGTTTTTTGGTGATGGGAAGAAAGTAATTAGCCCTGGGTGTGTCCCTAGAGGTCCCTAGAGACCTGGAATGTCAGGACAGTCGAGACAGGAACTGTGGTCCGATAAGGACCCATTCTCATATGAATCCAACTCCAAGAAGGTCAAGAGCAAAACTCACCAAGGGAAATCTTGAGTTTCTTAAGTAGAATAAAATGAGAATACAAAGTAGGTGCAAGTTGTTACATTTCTGCTATTGAAAAATAGAATGAACCTTTCTCTTTACCAGGAGTGGGTGTGTAGCAGTTTTACAGCAATGCTGTAAACAATTATAAAATTAAATGGGATGGTTTAAGGAGAAAATTATGAAGGCTGGACACCTAAGTCCCTGTAATTTCTGTGATATTGATGTATGTATGATGGCTATAGATCAGATTGCTTAGTGGGACAAACGTATGGTATGTATTAATTTGTGGATTTCTATCAACCATTTCATGTTCTATGTTACGAATGATAAAATGGGTGGTTCGAGCCCCGAATGCTGATTGCCTGAAAGTCGTGGTATATCAGACCGTATACCACGGGTATGACAAAACATGTATTTTTACTGCTCTAAATATGTTGGTAACCAGTTTACTATAGCAATAAGGCACCTCAGAGGTTTGTGGTATATAGCCAATATACCACAGCTATGGGCTGTATCCAGTCACGGCGCGTTGCATCATGCGTAAGACCTTCCCATAGCCGTGGTATATTGGCCATATACCACAACCCCTCGTGCCTTATTGCTTAATTCTAGCTAGGTGGCTAATGTTAGCTAGGCTAGGGGTTAGGATTAAGTTCAGGAGTTAGGTTAAAGGGTTAAGGTTAAGGGAAGGTTTAGCTAAAACGGTTAAGATTAGTTTAGGGTTAGGGTTAGCTCAAAGGGTTAAAGTTAGGGTTAGGAGAAGGGTTAACTAAAAGGGTTAAGATTTGTTTAGGGTTAGCTCAAATGGTTAGGGGAAGGGTTAGCTAACATGCTAAGTAGTTGCAAAGTAACTAAAAAGTAGTAAATAGTTGAAAAGTTGCTCATTGGCTAAAATGCTAAAGATGTCCATGATGAAATTTGAACTCGTCACCTTTGGGTTGCTAGGCATTTGCATTATATGCCCACCAACCCACCCACAAACTTACTTTCATCCCCCCCTTAAGTAACCTTCTGTCTTATGTAACCATACCAAATGCATCATGTCATACTCATTTACATTATGGTACATCTATCTATGAGACCAGGCTGAGTGGAAGTAAACATGTCATCAACATCGGTCCAATTATGGAAAGGAGCACAACCATATATGAGGTGCTCGTTTTGTAAAGCCATCCCTCCCATATACTGACTGATAAGTGATATTTTTGCACCATAAACAATGACATTACCCAACTTTTTAGTTGCAGCTTCACTAGTGTACTCAAGTATAGTACAGGTTTTTTTGGGGCATTGAAGAAATGCATTATATTTCACCCCCAAATCTTCCTGTGTTGTCAAAGGCCCAGCAACAGACAGATAATCTCACTGATTCAGAAAATAGGGGTGAGGTTATGACAGGTTCACTTCTCCTCAAACAGGCAAAACAGACTTGAAAAGAGAGTCGGAGAAAGTTTGACTCAAGTCTGTGTGGTATCACCAACCAAATGACATGGGCTTTGGTGCCTTTCCCAGAAATATGACCAGACTCAGAGGAAAGCTACGTAGACACAAGATGGATGAGTCTTTTGATCAGCTTTTAAACCAAGTCAAACTATGAAGCTGGGATTCAAACAAATGCTGAACGAAGAAAATAAAAATGCAGACTGCCAACTTTGCACTGCACTTATAATGTTTTTGCTAAACATAGGAAGTGAAATCTCCATTGGCCATGTGGTTGTATTATGCACGATTCAATGACAATTAGAACATTTTCATTCAAACATTTTAGAAAATGTATTCAATAACAATGCTTACTATACAGAAACAATTTTGAACAGTGTCCAGGAAACATTCTCGTCTAATGTTTCACAATGACAAAAGGGGAATCCAGACAAAAGAAAGGGCTTGAAACCTATCGTTTTAGTATTGCGACATACATGTAGACTGGTTCTCAGTGGCTGAGCAGATTTGAGACAGATCCGATGTCACCTACATGGCCTGTTGGACCCATGTAGCTGAGAGATTATCATTGAGACAAAGGAAGGCTTTCAATACCTAGATTCAGGGTTTCCACTGGCAGGCTGTTCAGTCATTTCGAAAAACTGTGATGTGAGAAAACATTACGTGAGAGAAAAATGGCAGAAGAAATTCTAGAGCTCATAGTCTTGTATGTTGTGCTAAAGAGATTGCTGTCAGAATTAGCCTTGAGGCCAGTTTGGCTCGAGGGCAGGTCAATCGGGGGAAGAATTTTAAGGTTGAAATGTCCAGGGAAGGTTTGTTTGAATTAGCCTGGCTGTCGTTATCTCAATTGGCTTAATGAATTGGAAATTATAATGTTTTCAGACTCCCTAAGCTATTGCACAGAGTAGGATTTTGAATGGGCTGACTTTAATGAAACAAAGATATCGCAATGATGGACTTGTTTATCAGCAAAAGGTTGTATTACACAAATTAAAAACATTTTTGAAAGAGCTTCATTGTGTTGTCTGTCAGTTAGATGCTTTCATATCCCTCATGTCAGTGCAACCAAGTATGTGTTTCAACCAATCAGGTTGTTGAAAGTAAGATACTGAAACAATGTCCTAATCCCACATAACTGCCCCCCAACAACAAAAAATTCCACACTACTCTTGCTCAACTAAACATTTTATCTGTATCACCTAAACATTTGAAGTCTAAGTCACTCTTTATCTCTGTATACTCTGAGATAAATTGATCTAATATCTCGCATTTTAGAAACAGTTATAATTATAATCGAATTAAGTTAGATCTATAAACTTTATATATACACCACCGTATACAACACCTACTCATTCAAGGGTTGTTCTTTATTTTGGCTATTTTCTACATTGTAGAATAATAGCGAAGACATAAAAACTATGAAATAACACGTATGGAATCATGTAGTAACCCAAAAATTGTTAAACAAATCAACATAGATTTTACTCTTGGCATTCTCTCAACCAGCTTCACCTGGAATGCTTTTCCAACAGTCTTGAAGGAGTTCCCACATATGCTGAGCACTTCACTCTGCGGTCTGACTCATCCCAAACCATCTCAATTCGGTTGTGGTTGGGGGATTGTGGAGGTCAGGTCATCTGACGCAGCACTCCATCACTCTCCTTCTTGGTCAAATAGCCCGTACACAGCCTGGAGGTGTGTTGGGTCATTGTCCTGTTGGAAAATAAATGATAGTCCCACTATGCCCAAACCAGATGGGATGGCGTAGCGCTGCAGAATGCTATGGTAGCCATGCTGGTTAAGTGTGCCTTGAATTCTAAATAAATCACAGACAGTGTCACCAGCAAAGCACCCCCACACCTCCTCCTACAGTGGGAACCACACATGTGGATATCATCCATTTTCCCACACTGCGTCTCACAAAGATATGGCGGTTGGAACTAAAAATCTCCCATTTGGACTCCAGACAAAGGACACATTTCCACCGGTCTAATGCTCATTGCTCGTGTTTCTTGGCCCAAGCAAGTCTCTTCTTCTTATTGGTGTCCTTTAGCAGTGGTTTCTTTGCAGCAATTTGACCATGAAGTCCTGATTCACACAGGACAGTTGATTTTGAGATGTGTCTGTCACTTGAACTCTGTGAAGCATTTATTTGGGCTGCAATTTCAGAGGCTGGTAAACTCTAATGAACTTATCCTCTGCAGCAGAGCTAACTCTGGTTCTTCCATACCAGTTGTGGTCCTCCTGAGAGCCAGTTTCATCATAGCTCTTGTTGGTTTTTGCGACTGCACTTGAAGAAACTTTAAAGGTTCTTGAAATTTTCCGTATTGACTGACCTTCATGTCTTAAAGTAACGATGGACTGTCGTTTCTCTTTGCTTATTTGAGCTGTTCTTGCCATAATATGGACTTGGTCTTTTACCAAATAGAGCTGTCATCTGTATACCACCCCGACCTTGTCACAACACAACTGATTGGCTCAAACGTGTTAATAAGGAAAGAAATTCCACAAATTACCTTTTAAGAAGGCACACCTGTTAATTCAAATGCATTCCAGGTGACTACCTCATGAAGCTGGTTGAGAGAATGCCAAGAGTGTGCAAAGCTGTCATCAAGGCAAAGGGTGGTTATTTGAAGAATCTCAAATATAAAATATATTTTGATTTGTTTAACACTTTTTTGGTTACTACATGATTCCATATGTGTTATTTTATAGTTTTGATGTCTTCACTATTATTCTACAATGTTGAAAATAGTAAAAATAAAGAAAAACCCTTGAATGAGTAGGTGGTCTAAAAAACGTGTGACCGGTAGTGAATATATACCATTAGGGGAGCCTAAAGACAAATAATCCACTTGTTTAGAGATTTTAAAAAATTTAATCAGTTTTTAATAAAGCAGTAAAAGTTAAGGTGATTGTGTTGGGGGAAACTGCCCCCCTCCCCTACAATGGAGCAATGTTTTTTTTGTGTCCGCAATTGGACATTGTTCTTAGGAGGGATAGTTACCCCACGTTGCCCTACTTGCTACTGGAAAGTTATTCAGAGCAAACAAAAACTCAACATATCTGAAACGGAGAAAACCAGCTTACGTGAATATGTTTACAGGTATGCTAACACTTTTCCCATGGATTTACTCTCATCCTATTTTTTGGTCATGGTCTTTTCTTTTCTCCCTTCCCCGGTCCGTATGCCTGATAAGTAGTAGAGGTTGCAAGTGGGAGACGGTGTTACCACTAGGTCCTATTTTGGGTCTGGTTTCCATGGGAACCGCTGGATTGGTAGAACAGAAGGCAGGTTGTGGTGATATGGGAAGTAGGATGTGGGAGGGGGCAAAGTGGACTTGTCAATCAAAGAGCTCCGGCAAACACTATATATCTATCGCGTGGCCTCACTTTCATGGTTAGACAACACGGCCACCATTTTAGATATTCTCTTCAGCAAAACCTTACTACTTAAATACTCTGCATATATACAACAACATTCACCTCTAAACTCTGAATTGAATTGTAGGGTTTTAATTGTTATCATTATCGTTCAGATTAGGCAAGGACATAGGCATGGTCTGTGTCCTGTCCTACATAGTGTGTTTATAAAAGGTTGAACTTGAATTAACTTGAAAACCAAAAACACGCTCATCATAGGAAACCACAAACTAACTTTGAACCTGTAATCCATCCCCCTGTCTTGATTGAATCTTCTAAGTCTAAGCTGGATGCCTTTTACACATTCATTATGAATAAGGAGCGCTTTCGTTCCTGACTAAACTGCTGGATATTCTTACCACACCAGAAAGGAAATCTCAGATTGCGCCTCCGCACGATCCTCCTCCATTAAGTAATTACATGAGTGTTTCGTTAACTGTGGGCTCATTACCCTCACATTACAAGTGGTAGGTCTGCAACATTGTTTCAAAGTGATTGCGGACTGTTTCCTCACTATGAAGGACCTTTTAGTGTAATTGCATTGTGGGGTTCACTAGTGTTCTTCACCCACCTGAAGAGAGAGGAAGCAAGGACAAGGTGAATAAATTCAGAGGGAGCACTACAAGAACGTCCTACAGAACTTATAATATGCCTTGGGATCAGTAGTTTCTAAAATTGTAGTCAGAGTATGGAAGGACTATGCTGTTTCTTTCAAAATAGTGAAGTGAGTGAATTCCAGTGGTGCCCAAACAATATGATACGAATACTGTCACCTAACTAATCTTTTTAATGTTTCTTATTAGTTTGCATGTCTATGAATCGAACATAATCAAAAAAGTAAGCATTAAATAGCTTAAGGTTTAATAAGAATAAAACAGGTACGTAATATTCAAGTTTTTGAGATCCTTTGCCTCAAGGAATTCATTATGTTTCTGTGCATGAAAATCAATAATGCTGAAAACCTTAAAACCTCCACTCTAATGGCAAAGGATTTTTATTTTGAGAGAAATACATATATTACATATTGATAAAAGAATGTGTCACCTATCTGAAGACCTAAAGGCCTAAGCCCTGAAGCACAGTTTGGAGTCATATGGAACAGTGAGGTTCAGCTGGCAGAGTTGCTCCTGCTGGCCCGGGGCACCAAAGACTTCCAAATTCCACGGTGACTGAAGTTGTTCAGCACTGAATCAGTCCACAGCCGATTCTCTATGCGGCAGATATGAATAGCTCTGTGTCTGTCAAGAAAAAGAAGTGCCACTGACTGAAAACAAATTGGCACTATCACTACCCCCCAGATAAGGCTGGCACTGCAGACAGTGTGGTGACAGATTTTGTATGGCGGCTTGTGGTGACGCCCTGTGATTTTGCCGTGCGCTGAGTTGTGCGTGATCACCACAGGGTTTTTCTTTGCTTCGCCGCACCAACCGTCTGTTGGGGCTTAATTAACATGGCCGTCAACACTCCCAAGATGCAGCTGACCAGCACCAAAGCCAAGAGTTAGACTCCTCCATGTATGCAGAAACGTAATTATATAGGTCCTGTAATGGAAATGACCTGTTTGTATTTTGATAGTATTTGGAGATGTATCTAATTACATAATGGTCTATAGATGAGCTGCCCATTGTAGTGGCCCAATACTACAACATATTTAATTTCCTGATAGTGATCTATGAACATTTAATTAAATAGGCAAAGTAGCATTTTGTGACAAAAAAATTGTACTACTACTGCTTGATTCATAGACCGATAATTCAGACAACCTTTTCGCAGTCCAAAAGGTCAGCATTGTTTGTTCTGCCATGTGACAGAGACTTTAATCCATTTATTCACTCAGATTTAGCTAGCTTGCGTGCTTTGCTGAACTCCGGGTTTGGCATCAAAAGGCAATATGAGAGGCAGTGCAGAAGTGAGCAACAGAGAGCGACAACATAAATCTTACTCAATTCAAGAAGAAGCTTTATTTATTTACCAAACAAGAAGAAAACACTTGTAAAAGAGATCACAAGATTAAACAGTAGGCTGGACCATTGTACGTAAACAGCAGGTTTATCCTACTAGAATAACTCTCAATAACAACAAAATATACTGTAAAGATACTTTTCTAGTCATGTCAAGTAATTCAACACGTCGTAATTTGAACTCTGTACATAAAGTCTAAAATGGAATATAAGGCTTGTTTCTAATGTAATTTGACCACCATCCCGAATCTGTATCAAAGCATTTGCATTGAGAAGGTGTATGTAGTAACAGAGTTGCAGTGGAATAAACTTCTAATGTAAACACAATACTCTCACTTCAGTCATGTCTTTGAAGTTACCCATGTTCAACTGAATGCTGAAACAAAAAAAGATTTTATGCACTGCGCTGTTTGTGATCAATGTGAATTGATGTCACCAATGCAGTAAGCCAATGAGCGAGTACAACAATAAGGACTTGTATACAGACATATGCAAAAACAAAAAAATGCAACAACCTTTTGGAAAATACAGTCAACTGAGTTGCGTCTCTCCTCATGACATTCCAATGAAACAGATATGTATGTGGTCAATATGTCAGATCATAGTATCGCTGTCTAATAAAACATGTGTGGATATTTATGTCAAATGACTTATGATCTAATTCAATAATAAAATCACCCCTTGGTTAACATTTACATTTTAGTCATTTAGCAGATGCTGTAATCCAGAGACATGTAAACGGCCAGTCTAGAGCAGGGATGGGAAACTGGTCCTTTTGCACGCCTGCGGATGAATTTCCCCCCCAAAAACTAAAACATTCTGCTCAGGGCCCCCAAAAGTCTAGGGCTGTCTCTGACTGCATGTGCGGTTATGGATGTGGGTATGCAGAACCGTGAGCCACTGCAGCCCCTCATAATGACTTCAGATTTATGGTGGCTCCCACCCACATCAAAGTTGCCCATCCCTGGACTAGAACATCAAAGGAGGAGCAAACATGTTCTAAGGTTTGGGATCTGCAAAAAAAACATCCCAATTTAATCACATACAGTAACACGCATTTCCAGTTTGCCAAACAACACAGATCATCTGAGTCTCTTTGCAGGTAGAGCAGCAGCTCATCATAACAGGAACTTTCATCAGAGAATATACATGCAGAACTCCCTCAAAGGGCAACTATCTTAAAGGGTAATAAATGTCTTATGAAACTATAGGCTCCCAGGCTGTTCCACCACCAGTTTGTCAAATGTAAACAAGCTTTATGTAAGGCAAAGAGCTAACAAAGAGGAGGAGACAGACTAAGAGCGGTGAAAATCGGCATTAAAGGGATTAGAAACAGAGAAAGTCTGCATTCAGTGAACATCTGTGCCGGTATACAGCACCAATAATGCCACCTGGTTACGTGACTCTCAGTCGATTGAGATAGGTCCCCAGTTCAGAAACTATGAGTTACGCTAATTTATTTCAAGTTAGGATTCAGAACTTTCAGGAGTCTTGTGCTACATATGTAGGATCTTAATTTTAGTCAGTTTGCTACAGCAGGAAAATCATCCTCCAGCAACAGGACATGGTGAATTATTATGTGGATTATAATTAATGGACATTTTTGTAAAGGTTGATAACACATTTTTTTTATAAATCAAGTTAGAAATGTCTAAATGGAAACAATAAATTATAGAAGCCTTTTTAAACCTCAAATACACTAAATGGTTGCATTTCCTGCTGTGCTTGTAAATTCTCAGCAACAAAAGACTGATCAAATTAAGATTCTACATCTGTGTAGTAGTAATAGCCGTGTTTCAGTGAATTGTTGCCCCACTGGGCACAGACGTCAGTTCAACGTCTAGTTTTGATTTACATTTGGTGGAGTTGTCAACTAATGTGAATTCAACTTGAAATCAACAACAAAAAATCACCGTCATTGGATTTAGACAGAAATTCCCTCACATTGATTACTGTTTGCAAATTCAACCAGTTTTCCACTCTGATTCAACGTCATCACATTGAATTATTTTGTTGAGATAACGTGGAAATGATTTTCTTCAGGCTTGTCACTGCACTGTCAGTGACAGCCAGAGTAATAAGACTCATCGTCAGTGGCTGAACTGAAATGCACTCCCAGAAAAAGGACAACTGCAGGCTAATTTGAGAGATAACGACACACACTCCCACCCCTCGTCACAGAGAGGAAAGTGCTGCACTCGTTCCCCTGACGTGGCCAGAATAATCCCACGTTTGTCGAAAGGCTCCTGGGGTGTGATATTGGACAAAGTGTGATGGTCATTGTAGGTCTTTGCATGTTTCTGAGTATATATGAGCATAGAGTGCATGAGTGTTGCGAGTCTGTGTGGGTGTCTTTGTGTAGGAGAATAGTTTGTGTAGTGTGTTTGTACAGGGGGCCTGTATGACCGTGTGTGTGTGTGTGTGTGTGTGTGTGTGTGTGTGTGTGTGTGTGTGTGTGTGTGTGTGTGTGTGTGTGTGTGTGTGTGTGTGTGTGTGTGTGTGTGTGTGTTGTTTGTGTGTGTGTGTGTGTGTGTGTTACTGACTGACTAAGTACAGTAACCTAAAACCTAGGCCATAGAATTACAGCTTTAAAGATCTCTCTCTTTACCAAAACCAACATTTTAGAACACAAATCAGAAAGGGCAGTGTACAAAAAGGTGGTCTTCTTAGCATGCCAGGTCAGGTTTAGGAGGTGATGTGATCAAGCTGTGCTCAGTCACTGGAGTAGTTATATCACTTGCTGCAGGAGAGGACAGGCTCCCCCTGTTCCTTCAAGAGAAAAACAGCTTTTCTATTTCAGTTACGATAGCCTGTCCCTTGGGCAAAACACCAGCTTCCCTCGTAGCACCAGTGAAGGACCCCTCTGGCATTGCAGTATCTCGGAAATGTTTAAGGGCTCAGGAAACACAGTGATCCCCTTGTGGCCAAGGTGAAGAACCTCCCACTGCCATTGTTCCTGCCTCAGAGTAGGAGTCCTCAGGCAATTCTATAGTCAGCCCGTATCTCAAGATAACACTCAGGAATCAGAAGATGTGTTTCAATGCGCTGAATCCGGACACGTGGAAACTCTCTTAGATAGATATCTTTGATGCTTCTTTGGCAATGCAGCAGCTCTGGTCACCAGCACCTCAGGCGATGCAGTACAGCAGCCTTTGATAAGGAAGGGCCCTCAGGCAATACGGTAATCAAAGGTGTCCTTCTCCATGTAGTCAGTCCAGGTAGAGGAGGGCATGCTGCGGTAAGGGTCGAGCAAGATACGGAAGCAGCGTATGATCAGGAGGCCCAAGACGAGGAAAAGGATGAGGACAAAGATGAAGGCTGCCTTCGCCTCCAATGTCAAAAAAGAGGTTGAGGACAGGTCTGATTCAGAGGTAGTCAGGGTACTGCTCAGGAAATCCTCATCCATCTTGGGCGAAGTTGGGTCACTGATAAACTCTCCCTCCTTCTTCACCCTCACCACCCGTCACACAAGCACTGAGGAGGTCAACTCAGTGTGTTAGGTAGAGGGATAGTGACGCTGCTGGCGGCTGTGGAAAACCAAAGGAGTTATTGTCTTGTAGTGTGTAAGTGAAAGTGGAAAAAATACATTCTCTTTTTTCTATGTTTTCTGTTTTTATCTTATGAAATTGTTTATGCAGGGCTCTCTTGTGAAAGAGACCCTGGTCTCAATGGTGACTCCCTTCTTAAATAAAGGTACAAATTAAAAACATTTAAAAAAAACCTTTTCAAAACCTGTTGAAATGATTTCAAGATCAGCTTTAATGTTTCCAAAAAGAGTTTCAGATAACAAACTGCACGTTTGTTGTCGTTCTTTAAAAGCACTATTCTTTCCAACTTCAGGAGGTAACCTCCAACTGACAAGAAAATATAAGAAATTCAACAGTTTTTCCTCCTCTCCTTCCTCCCTGTTAGGGCTATTCCTCCCGAACTGCCTCCCTCTTTCAGAATAACCTAGCCCTGCTGTGTGAGAGGGCACGTACAGTGGCATGGGGTTAGCACTAAGACCTCATTAGTCTACTGTGAAGACCGAAGAAAAGAGGCTGCCATCCTTTCAGCTCGAGGGCTGGACCAAGTAAATTCACTGCGTGTGTCTCTGAGCATGGTGTGAATGGTGAAGGGTGCAATGTTACAATGCAGTGTGATGTTTGTGATCGTAATACGGAGAAAAACAAGTATGAAAGTGTGAGTGACTACAGAGCTGTTCTTGTGAACGTGATTACATAATCACGGGGGTGTTGAGCTGTGCTTGATATATGTAAGTATATTGGTATGGATGGAGAGCCTAAAAATATATGTATACATATATTGCCGGGGCGGCAGCGTAGCCTCGTGGTTAGAGCGTTGGAATAGTAACCAAAAGGTTGGAAGATCAAATCCCCGAGCTGACAAGGTACCAATCTGTCCCTGAACAAAGCAGATAACCCACTGTTCCTAGGCTGTCATTGAAAATTACATATCTTGAAAACTTGTTTGCTGGCATAGAAAACCTTTTGGGACAAAATCAACAATGGACTAATGAAACAAATACCAAAATATAGTTTTGGGGTGAAGTTTTCCTTTAAATAATTCTTATTGCAGGCATTGTCTTGCAATACGTTGAGCAGTTCATTGATCCATCAGGGTAGTGTTTTTTGGCGATGGGAAGAAAGTAATTAGCCTTGGGTGTGTCCCTAGAGGTCCCTAGAGACCTGGAATGCCAGGACAGTCGAGACAGGAACTGTGGTCCGATAAGGACCCATTCTCATATGAATCCAACTCCAAGAAGGTCAAGAGCAAAACTCACCAAGGGAAATCTTGAGTTTCTTAAGTAGAATAAAATGAGAATACAAAGTAGGTGCAAGTTGTTACATTTCTGCTATTGAAAAATAGAATGAACCTTTCTCTTTACCAGGAGTGGGTGTGTAGCAGTTTTACAGCAATGCATTATAAAATGAAATGGGATGGTTTAAGGTGAAAATTATGAAGGCTGGACACCTAAGTCCCTGTAATTTCTGTGATATTGATGTATGTATGATGGCTATAGATCAGATTGCTTAGTGGAACAACCGAACAATCGTATGGTATGTATTCATTTGTGGATTTCTATCAACCATTTCATATTCTCTGTTACGAATGATAAAATGGGTGGTTTGAGCCCTGAATGCTGACATACATGTAGACATACATGTAGACTGGTTCTCAGTGGCTGAGCAGATTTGAGACAGATCCGATGTCACCTACATGGCCTGTTGGACCCATGTAGCTGAGAGATTATCACTGAGACAAAGGAAGGCTTTCAATACCTAGATTCAGGGTTTCCACTGGCAGGCTGTTCAGTAATTTGGAAAAACTGTGATGTGAGAAAACATTACGGGAGAGAAAAATGGCAGAAGAAATTATAGAGCTCATAGTCTTGTATGTTGTGCTAAAGCGATTGCTGTCAGAATTAGCCTTGAGGCCAGTTTGGCTCGAGGACAGGTCAATCGGGGGAAGAATTTTAAGGTTGAAATGTCCAGGGAAGGTTTGTTTGAATTAGCCTGGCTGTCGTTATCTCAATTGGCTTAATGAATTGGAAATTATAATGTTTTCAGACTCCCTAAGCTATTGCACAGAGTAGGATGTTGAATGGGCTGACTTTAATGAAACAAAGATATCGCAATGATGGACTTGTTTATCAGCAAAAGGTTGTATTACACAAATTAAAAACATTTTTGAAAGAGCTTCATTGTGTTGTCTGTCAGTTAGATGCTTTCATATCCCTCATGTCAGTGCAACCAAGTATGTGTTTCAACCAATCAGGTTGTTGAAAGTAAGATACTGAAACAATGTCCTAATCCCACATAACTGCCCCCCAACAACAAAAAATTCCACACTACTCTTGCTCAACTAAACATTTTATCTGTATCATCTAAACATTTGAAGTCACTCTAACAAAATGACTCTGAGATAAATTGATCTAATATTTCGCATTTTAGAAACAGTTATAATTCTAATCGAATTAAGTTAGATCTATAAACTTTATATATACACCACCGTATACAACACCTACTCATTCAAGGGTTGTTCTTTATTTTGGCTATTTTCTACATTGTAGAATAATAGCGAAGACGTAAAAACTATGAAATAACACATATGGAATCATGTAGTAACCCAAAAAGTGTTAAACAAATCAAAATCTATTTTACTCTTGGCATTCTCTCAACCAGCTTCACCTGGAATGCTTTTCCAACAGTCTTGAAGGAGTTCCCACATATGCTGAGCACTTGTTGGCTGCTTTTCCTTCACTCTGCGGTCTGACTCATCCCAAACCATCTCAATTAGGTTGTGGTTGGGAGATTGTGGAGGCCAGGTCATCTAATGCAGCACTCCATCACTCTCCTTCTTGGTCAAATAGCCCTTACACAGCCTGGAGGTGTGTTGGGTCATTGTCCTGTTGGAAAATTAATAATAGTCCCACTATGCTCAAACCAGATGGGATGGCGTAGCGCTGCAGAATGCTATGGTAGCCATGCTGGTTAAGTGTGCCTATTTAACTGTTTTGCCTCGTTAAATAAAGGTAAAAAATATATATATATCACCCTGTTGCAGGATAAATGTCTCACAATGCAGGACATTTTTTAATTGTAGTGTATGTGAGGTTGAAAAAGGCTTCTGAAGTTAGTCATTTGAATTGAGATATTTCAGACTTGATTTTCCCTTACGAAAAAGTATTGTCATGACTGTCTTGATCAGGTCAGGTTACAGGAGACCACAACCCTACAGATTATCGCTCAACCCCAAGAGAGGAGGAGAGATCTAGGGGTCTGAAGATGTGGGGTTTTTTTTGGACCCTCACACCCCTGGTAAATCTCAGGCCACAGACAAATTCCTTTGTCCTGTTACTATGGAGAACCAGCCTCAGAACATTAAACATGAACTAAAGGGACTTTGGAACAATGGTGGTCATGACGATAGATGGAATATGAAAATGTATGTAATTGTTGTTCTGTTATTAAAGGTTAATAGATGATGTTATTACGAAAACATTTAATGTGAAGGGTTTTCCTAGTATATGTTTGATGTTTATCCATTGTACGTTGTATGGAAAATATCCAAATCAAAGAGAATGTTTTGGGGAAGATGAAATGTTAAGTTAGTTGTCTAAAATTGGATTTGAGTCAAATCTGGACCTTACCTCATTAACTTGGTACGCCCAGAGAATTGCCCTAAAGGCGGCTTCGCCCACTTCTGACCCAAGGGTATAAAACCTGTGAGTATAGAATTTACAGCAGGGCTACGTGACCCCAGCTGCAGCGAGGTCTAAAAAAGTCAACGAACCCAGAACACAACGCAAGTTTGAGGACAAAGAAATAATTTTCTACCCAAGTTACGGAGGAGTAGCTGTGTCTAAGCGGGTGAATTCAAGTCGAACCACCTCGCCTCCATCTCCCATCGAATCATGGTATCTAAAGGGTTTCATTCCTATGCTGTGAGCTCTGAGCTACAGAGCTGTCTGGCTTCAGAAGACCCCTTCCAGAGAAAAGGGTGAGGGAACAGACTCCTAAGCCAAAAAGGACACTGACACCGGGAGGACGAGCAGGGAGGTGCACAGTAGAAGTGCGTCATCGAACAGCGGAGCGATCCACGCAGAGAATCCTCGGAGATCATCCCCACGTAATTACATCTATATTATGTATTATGACCCATAAGAGCGGCAGTTTGGGGCAAGGCTAGGGTTAGAATAGCATAGCTGACAAATTCACCCAAATGTATATTTCTCTTGTGTACTTTCTTTTTTCTCTCTCTTTTGAAATTCCCATTGTGGGTAACACGCGTCATAGTGTGTTGGCCCGTTATACTAAGTTCTAATCAATAGCCTATAATGTGTTTTGTCTATGTGTATCTTTTACCATCATTTTAGCTTTTTAGTAAATAAATATTCAACTAAGATTGGTGTGGTATGAATTCATTGGTGGGACCCGGGTCCGTGCAGTTTCGCGGGTTATACGACGTTCAGAACGAGATTGTTAGAGGCAACTGGTTAATTAGCGGCTGTTGTAAAATCGATATTCTGATATTCTTTGAGTTAATTTGGGAAATAGAAACTCAATAAAAACTAGTTTTCCCATGGTGCCCCAGGTTAACCTCTTGGAACACTAGGGGCAGTATTTCATTTTTGGATGAAAAAATGTTCCCGTTTTAAACAAGATATGTTGTCACGAAAAGATGCTCGACTATGCATATAATTGACAGCTTTGGAAAGGAAACACTCTGACGTTTCCAAAACTGCAAAGATATTATCTGTGAGTGCCACAGAACTGATGCTACAGGCGAAACCAAGATGAAACTTCAAACAGGAAGTGAGCCAAATGTTTGAGGCGTCTTCTTATATGGCTGTGAATGCGCCCTGAACGAGCCTACACTTTCTGCCGTTTCCCCAAGGTGTCTGCAGCATTGTGACGTGTTTGTAGGCATATCATTGGAAGATTGGCCATAAGAGACTACATTTACCAGGTGTCCGCCCGGTGTCCTTTGTAGAAATTGGTGCGTAATCTTCAGCTGCAAGCATTCTTCCATGTGATTCAGAGGAGAGAGCAGACTTCCACGAACGATATATCATCGAAGAGATATGTGAAAAACACATTGAGGATTGATTCTAAACAACGTTTACCATGTTTCAGTCGATATTATGGAGTTAATTTGGAAAAAAGTTTGGCGTTTTGATGACTGAATTTTCGGTTTTTTTTGGTAGCCAAACGTGATGAAAAAAACGGAGCGATATCTCTGACACAAAGAATCTTTCAGGAAAAACGGAACATTTGCTATCTAACTGAGAGTCTCCTCATTGAAAACATCCGAAGTTCTTCAAAGGTAAATTATTTTATTTGAATGCTTTTCTTGTTTTTGTAAAAATGTTGCCCGCTGAATGCTACGCTAAATGCTACGCTAGCTATCAATAATCTTACACAAATGCTTGTTTTGCTATGGTTGAAAAGCATATTTTGAAAATCTGAGATGACAGTGTTGTTAACAAAAGGCTAAACTTGAGAGCTAATATATTTATTTCATTTCATTTGCGATTTTCATGAATAGTTAACGTTGTGTTATGCTAATGAGCTTGCGGGGATAATTACACTCCTGGATACAGGTTTTTTTCGTAGCCAAACGTGATGAACAAAACGGAGCGATTTGTCCTAAACAAATAATCTTTTTGGAAAAACTGAACATTTGCTATCTAACTGAGAGTCTCCTCATTGAAAACATCTGAAGTTCTTCAAAGGTAAATGATTTTATTTGAATGCTTTTCTTGTTTTTGTGAAAATGTTGCCCGCTGAATGCTACGCTAAATGCTACGCTAGCTATCAATAATCTTACACAAATGCTTGTTTTGCTATGGTTGAAAAGCATATTTTGAAAATCTGAGATGACAGTGTTGTTAACAAAAGGCTAAGCTTGAGAGCTAGCATGTTTATTTAATTTAATTTGCGATTTTCATGAATAGTTAACGTTGCGTTATGCTAATGAGCTTGAGGCTGTATTCACGATCCCGTATCCGGGATGGCTAGAATCAAGAGGTTAATGAGTTAATCATTTCTTGATTCAGTTAATCACGTAATTAGAAACTTGTAATCATTCGATGAGCAACAGTCGTCACATTAACTAATACAACGTCACAGCAGTATCAACCCCTACAACAATATTCATTAATTATAATCCAAATAATAATGCACATTTCTTGTTGATGCAGGATTATTTTCCTGCTGGAGCAGACTGCCTCAAATTAACATTCTACATCTGTATATTCAATTGCAGAGAATTTTATTTCTGGACATTTACTCTCAAAGCTTGGGAGAAATGTTAACTTGTCAGCGATAAATCTTATTTGTGGGGATATATCCATATATATCCCAGAATATGGCCAGTACTATTAACTTGCAGAAACTTAAAATTATAGCTAGCTTTTAAGCAAAAATTATAGTTTGGACAAATATTACTATTAATCCTCCACCTGTAATCGTTAAATCAAAAGATTATTAAGCAGCACGCCTGACATAAAAGTGTTTACTCACCAAAATGCCAAAGAGATCTAGCTTCTTATGTAATAGTAGGCAACAGAAGTCTGACCTTTTGTATGCTTCATAATGTTCCACTGTCTGGGAGCAACAGGATCATGAGCAGGTGGTATTGTATTGCATAGGCAGGTGGGTGTATAAATCGTGCTATGATTACTGTCTTTTCCCATAGTCCCCAGTGTGCCCCATGCTCCCCAGTGTGTGGCTGCTTTGTCATGCAGACGTTACTGGCGATAAAGCTGGGGCCCCAGTGCCAGCGGTCTGGAGTACTCCACTGAGGCAAGTCAGTCTCTGATCCATGGTCACACTTTGTGGCGTCATGGTGATGGGGAAATGGGAGTTGAAGGGGGTCGCCAGGGAGCCGTAGACTTAAGCAGGCGCCACAGGGCACCTGGGCATGTTCCAAAACGGCCAACAGCCCTGTGCAGATTTATGTTTACGTCTGGCTGTCTCTCTGTTTGTCTTGTCTCTGTTTTGTCTGTTTGTAAGTCTATGTTTGTCTTTTTCTATCACTGTTAATGTTTTTCTCTCTTCGTATTTTAGATTTCTCTTTGTTTCTGTTTAGCTTTCTCTGTTCACGTTTACATTTGTCTGTTTCTATTAATCAGTCTGTTTGTGTCTCCCTGTGAAACTGTCCCTACGTCTATCTGTCCATCAGTCAGTCTGTTTGTTTTCCCCTCTACTGTCTGTCTCTTTCCATTTCAACCACTTCCTTACCCCCACAGTTGATCAGACCCCACGTTCCCCATCCTCGTCAGTCTTTGTCGCTATCTATTCATCTGGTAACCTCTTACCCCAATGCAATATACCCTTCTGTGTTCCCAGCCTATTTATTCATAACTCTACTCCTCTGTCACTTTGTCACCCAATGCAGCGCCTCTCTCGCCTCTGTCTGCTTTTCAGAGGCCACTTATGGGCTCCTTGTCAGGTAATCCATCAAAGTTCTTTCTCCAAATGATATTTTGTCAATGCTGCCTCAAAAACCAATGGTGTGACAGTGACAGCCTCAATATTTGAACCCTTTGCTCCTTAAAACCTCTAGTGACTCCCCATCCCGCATGAGGGAGCGTAATCATCGACTGACACTAATTAACATAACGCAACGTACGTAAATATTCCTAAAAAATATTCCTATTCATGAAAATCACAAGTGAAATATATTGAGACACAGCGTAGCCTTTTGTTAATCACCCTGTTATCTCAGATGTGCAAAATATGCTTTACAGCCAAAGCTAGACAATCATTTGTGTAAGTTTATCGATAGCCGAGCATAGCATTTTGTCCAGCGAGCAGCAGGTATCTTGGTCACGGAAATCAGAAAAGCAATCAAATTAAATAGTTTACCTTTGATGAGCTTCGGATGTTTTCACTCACGAGACTCCCAGTTAGATAGACAATGTTCCTTTTTTCCAAAAATATTATTTTTGTAGGTGAAATAACTGTGTTTGTTCTTCACGTTTGGTTGAGAAATCGCCCGGAAATTGCAGTCACGAAAACGCCAAAAAATATTCCAAATTAGCTCCATAATATCGACAGAAACATGGCAAACGTTGTTTATAATCAATCCTCAAGGTGTTTTTCAAATATCTATTCGATAATATATCCACCGGGACAATTGGTTTTTCAGTAGGACCGATTGGAATAATGGCTACCTCTATATTTTACGCGAGAATCACTCCATCAGGTGACCAGTTGCGTAATGTAGCCGCTTACGGGTATTCTTCAACATAAATGCGTAAAACTACGTCACAATGCTGTAGACACCTTGGGGAATACGGAGAAAAAGTATTCTGGTTGATAGTCCATTCACTGCTCGATAGGGACGCATTGGAACGCAGCGCTTTCAAAACACGAGGCACTTCCGGATTGGATTTTTCTCAGGCTTTCGCCTGCAATATCAGTTCTGTTATACTCACAGACAATATTTTTACAGTTTTGGAAACTTTAGAGTGTTTTCTATCCTAAGCTGTCAATTATATGCATATTCTAGCATCTTGTCCTGACAAAATATCCAGTTTACTACAGGAACGTTATTTTTCCAAAAATTAAAATACTGCCCCCTAGTCACAAAAGGTTGTTAACACTGTTAAATGTAACTAAATGTAATTGATAATCTTATGTTATCCTCAAAAGTAATTATTTATTATGACAGGGCCATATACAATAACTAGTTATGCTGCATACTCCAAGAAAGGTTAAAATCTCACCTTTCTGGTAAAAATTGCTGAGGTGTAGTCACTTTTGAGGACACAAGCACAAGTACACAGTACAAATATTGGTAATATTGGTGGCAGAGAAGGCAGGTGCAGGAGAGCAGAACTGGGTAATAACCAGAGATTTATTAAGCAAAACCAACGGCATCCAGAACAACAAGAATAAATGTGCACAAAATAACCCATTGTGTGCTCCCGGGGAATGTACACAAGCACTACAATAAACAATCCAACACAAAGACATGGGGGGGAACAGAGGGTTAAATACACAACAAGCAAATGAGGGAATTGGAGCCAGGTGTGAGGAAAAACAAGACAAAACAAATGGAAAATGAAAAGTGGATCGACGATGGCTAGAAGACCGGCAAAGCCGACCGCCGCCCGAATAAGGAGAGGACCCGACTTCGGCTGAAGTCGTGACAGTACCCCCCTTCGGCTCCAGCAGCGCACCGACGCCGGCCTCGGGGAGGACCCGGAGGGCAAGGTGCAGGGCGGTCCGGATGGAGACGGTAGCATTGAAGGGTCCAACACGTCCTCCACCGGAACCCAGCACCTCTCCTCTGGACTGTACCCCTCCCACTCCACGAGGTACTGAAGGCCCCTCGCCCGACGCCTCGAATCCAATATAGAGCAGAAGGAGTACGCCGGGGCCCCCTCGATGTCCAGAGGGGGCGGAGAAACCTCCCACACCTCAGACTCCTAGAGCGGGCCAACCACCACCGGCCTGAGGAGAGACACATGGAACGAGGGGTTAATACGGTAATCAGAGGGAAGCTGTAACCTATAACAAACTTCATTCACTCTCCTCAGGACTTTAAATGGCCCCACAAACCGCGGGCCCAGCTTCCGGCAGGGCAGGCGGAGGGGCAGGTTTTGGGTTGAGAGCCAGACCCAGTCCCCCGTTACGAACACCGGAGCCTCACTGCGCTGGCTTTCTGGCGCAGCATGGCCCACTGGAGGTGAACATGGGCGGCGTACCATGTCTCCTCCACGTGCCTGAACCAGTCGTCCACCGCAGGAGCCTCGGTCTGACTCTGATGCCAAGGCGCCAGAACAGGCTGGTACCCCCAGTACGCACTGGAAGGGGGAGAAGTTAGTGGATGAGTGGCGGAGCGAGTTCTGAGCCATCTCGGCCCAGGGCACGAATGCTGCCCACTCCCCGGCCGATACTGGCAATACGACTGCAGAAACCTGCCCACATCCTAGTTCACTCCATGAACGCCTTCCAGACCCTCGAAGTGAACTGGGGACATTGAGCAGACACTATAGCCTCAGGCAACCCGTAGAGCCAGAAGACATGCGTAAACTAGGCCTCTGCAGTCTGTAGGGCTGTAGGGAGACCGGGCAGAGCGAGGAGACGGCAGGACTTAGAGAACCGACCCACAATGAGCAGGATCGCAGTGTTTCCCTGTGAGGGGGGACGATCGGTAAGAAAATCCACCAACAGGTGTTACCAAGGCCGCTGTGGAACGGGTAAGGGGTGTAGCTTTCCTCTGGGCAGCTGCCTAGGAGCCTTACACTGAGCGCACACCGAGCAGGAGGAAACATAAACCCTTACGTCCTTGCCAAGGTAGGCCACCAGTACTTCCCAACCAAACAGCGCACCGTCCCGTCCGACTGATCCCAGGATGACCAGAGGAGGGTGACGTGTGGGCCCAATAGATCAACCGGACGGACAACAGATGGAACATACAGACGCCCAGCGGGACACTGGAGGGGAGCGGGCTCTGCGCGTAACGCCTGCTCAATGTCTGCGTCCAGCTCCCACACTACCGGCGCCACCAGACAGGAGGCCGGGAGTTTGGGAGTGGAATCCATGCGCCGCTCCTCTGTGTCATACAGAGTGCTTCTGCCATCACTTTCTGGGAACCTGGTCTGTAGGAAAGGGAAAAAACCAAACAGGTAAAAAACATGACCCACTTGTCTGGCGAAGGTTCAGTCTCCTCGCTGCCCAGATGTACTCCAGATTGCGGTGGCCAGTTCAGATGAGAAAAGGGTGTTAAGCCCCCTCAAGCCAATGTCTCCACAACTTCAGAGCCTTGACAACAGCCAACATCTCCTGGTCCCCCAAGTCATAGTTTCTCTCCGCCGAGCTGAGCTTCTTCGAGAAGAAGGCACAGGTGCGGGGCTTCGGTGGCTTACCCGAGCGCTGAGAGAGCACGGCTCCTATCCTTGCCTTGGACGCGTCCAACTCCACTATGAATGATCCGGATGGGCCAGCACGGGAGCCGAGGTAAACAGAGCCCTCAGGTGACCAAAATCCCTGTCCGCCTCAGCCGATCACTGCAAGCGTACAGGGCCCCCCTTCAGCAGTGAGGTAATGGGAGACGCTACCTGACCAAAACCCTGGATAAACCTCCAGTAGTAATTGGAAAACCCTAGGAACCGCTGCACCTCCTTTAGCGTGGTGGGAGTCGGCCAATTACGCACGGCTGAAATGCGGTCACTCTCCATCTCCACCCCCGAGGTGGAAATGCGATACCCTAGGAAGGAGATGGACTGCAAGAAGAACAGACATTTCTCAGCCTTGACGTACAGGTCATGCTCCAACAGTCAACCAAGCACCCTGCACACCAGGGACACATGCTCGGCGCATGCAGCGGAGGTTATCAGAATGTCATCAATATACACCACTACACCCTGCCCGTGCAGGTCCCTGAAAATCTTGTCTACAAAGGCTTGGAAGACTGATGGAGCATTCATCAACCCGTACGGCATGACGAGGTACTCATAATGCCCTGAGGTCATACTGAACGCTGTCTTCCACTCGTCTCCCTCCCGGATTCGCACCAGGTTGTAAGCACGAATGTACCCCTGACGCAGGGATCTGGAGACATATGTTTCCATAGCCGCCGTCTCCGTCTGTGACAGGGGAAACACGTGACTCCTGGGAAGTGCAGAGTCTACCAGGAGATTTATCGCACAATCACCCCGTCGTTGGGGTGGTAATTGATTCTTCTTTTTGGAGAAGGCGAGAGCCAAATCGGCATATTCAGGGGGAATGCGCACGGTGGAGACCTGGTCTGGACTTTCCACCGTAGTAGCACCAACGGAAACCCTTGAAAACCTCCCCGAGCACTCTCGTGACCACCCTGTGAGAGCCCTCCGTTGCCAAGAAACAGTGGGGTCATGACAAGCTAACCAGGGTAGGCCTAGCACCAAGGGAAATGCAGGAGAGTCAATGAGGAAGAGACTGATTCTCTCCTTGTGACCCCCCTGCGTCACCATAGCTAGAGCAACGGTGGCCTCCACCCTAATGGTTGACTATCTACGGTGTGAACGCGGAAGGGCACAGCCACGGGACCAATGGGGATCCCTAAACTAAGGGCAAACGATCTGTCTATAAAATTCCCAGCTGCACCTGAATCGATGAGTGCCTTATGCTGGGAATGCGGGGAAAACTCAGGAAAAGTAACATACAGAAACATGTATGCAACAGAGGGCTCTGGGTGAGAATGGTGCCGGCTCACCTGGGATGAAGCCAGAGTGCCCTACCTGCTGCCTTGATCCCCAGAGGAACCAACCCGGAACCGACCGGCAGTGTGACCTCTGTGGCCACAGATGGTGCACGAGACAGAACCTCCTCCAGTCTCCCTACGCACAACCCCTCCTAGCTCCATGGGCACCGGAGTGGCGGTGCTGGGGGATGGAACCGACAGAACCCTATCTGGACGTCCACGGGTAGCCAGCAAGTTATCCAGCCGAATGGACAGGTCCGCCAGCTGGTCGAAGGTGAGGGTGGTGTCCCTGCAGGCCAACTCCCGATGGACGTCCTCGCGCAAACTGCAGCGATAGTGGTCAATCAGGGCCCTATCGTTCCATCTTTATCAACTACGCAAATACTTCATCTCAAAGCTACTTTTAGATATGAAAGATATATATTACTGTAAAATATGAACACTACCAAACCAATCCCACCATATGTTACTAATGCCATTCAACTTCATGCCTGTGTGGCTGAGACTGTCATGTTTGCAATCTAGTCAATCTACAGACAGCCACCACTTTCTACTCCGTAATGTCCTAAAATCTACTTCTACTCCGTAATGATGCTAAAATGGCGCCGAAGCAGAAGGAGTTTTATGTGCCCCAACTGATTGTGTTTTTTCTGTTAGTTCATCTGCATTGCTTGTAACTTATTTTTTTTAACTGTTTTTGTACATAATGTTGCCGCTACCGTCTCTTATGTCCGAAAATAACATCTAGACATCAGGACTGCAATTACTCACCATGGGCTAGCAGAAAACTTTTCTTCTTTCACGACTCTGACGAGCCCGAGGCGCAGGATATACGGCTCCCTCTGGAACAGGCCCTGACCCCAGTGATCTGCGTGAAGAGGAGGCGGAGAAAGAGAGGCTGGAGGTCGGGCTGCCTTCTGAGGAGTAGGAGGCGATCAAATAACCCGCCCCTCAATTCTGCTCGCAAACATGCACACTTTGGACAATAAAATGGACAAGTTATTGGGAAGATTAAACTATCAACAGGACATTAATAACTGTAACATCTTATGCTTCATGGAGTCGTGTCTGAACGACGACAATATCAACATACAGCTGGCTGGTTATACGATGTACCGGCAGGATAGAACAGCGGCATCTGGGAAGACAAGGGGCGTGGTCTATTTATTTTTGTAAACAACAGCTGGTGAACAATATCTAAGGAAGTCTTGAGCCATTGCTCGCCTGAGGTAGAGTTTCTCATGATAAGCTGCAGACCACATTACCTAACGAGAGAGTTCTCATCTATATTCTTTGTAGCTGTTTACATACCACCACAGTCAGAGGCTGACACCAAGATAGCATTGAATGAGCTGTATTTCCCCACAAGCAAACAAGAAAACTCTCACCCAGAGGCGGCGCTCCTAGTAGCCGGAGACTTTAATGCAGGGAACTTAAATCAGTTTCACCTCATTTTTATCAACATGTTAAATTTGCAACCAGAAGGAAAATAACTCTGGACCACCTATACTCCACTCACAGAGATGCATACAAATCTCTCCCTCACCCTCCATTTGGCAAATCTGATCATAATTCTATCCTCCTGATTCCTGCTTACAAGCACAAATTAAAGCAGGAAGCACCAGTGACTAGATCAATAAAAAAGTGGTCAGATGAAGCAAATGCGAAGCTACAGGACTGTTTTGCTTGCACAGACTGGAATATGTTCCAGGAATCCTCCAATGGCATTGACTGAGCTAAAGGCTAGAGCTGCAGCTTTCAAGCAGCAGGACTCTAACCCGGAAGCTTATAAGAAATCTTGCTATGTCCTCCGATGAACCATCAAACAGGCAAAGCATCAATACAGGACTAAGATCGAGTCGTACTACACCGGCTCTGATGCTCCTCGGATGTGGCAGGGCCTGCAAACCATTACAGTCTACAAAGGGAAGCACAGCCGAGAGCTGCACAGTGAAACGAGCCTACTGGACGAGCTAAACTACTTCTATGCTTGCTTCGCGGCAAATAACACTGAAACATGCATGAGAACACCAGCTGTACCGGAAGACTGTGTGATCACGCTTTACGCAGCATATGTGAGTAAGACCTTTAGACAGGTCAACATTCACAAGGCTTTCAGGGCCAGAAGGATTACCAGGACGTGTACTGCGAGCATGTGCTGACCAGCTTGCAAGTGCTTCACTGACATTTTCAACCTCTCCCTGTCCCGAGTCTGTAATACCAACTTGTTTTAAGCAGACCACCATAGTGCCTGTGCCCAAGAACACTAAGGTAACCTGCCTAAATGACTACCGGCCCGTAGCACTCATGTCTGTAGCCATGAAGTGCTTTGAAAGGCTGGCCATGGCTCACATCAACACCATCATCCCAGAAACCCTAGACCCACTCCAATTTACATACTGTCCCAACAGTCTCCACACTGCCCTTTCCCACCTGGACAGAAGGAACACCTATGTGAGAATGCTATTCATTGACTAAAGCTCAGCGTTCAACAGCATAGTGCCTTCAAAGCTCATCACTAAGCTAAGGACACTGGGACTAAACACCTCCCTCTGCAACTGGATCCTGGACTTCCTGACGGGCCACCCCCAGGTGGCAAGGGTAGGTAACAACACCTCCGCCACGCTGATCCGCAACACAGGGGCCCCTCAGGGGTGCGTGCTCAGCCTCCTCCTGTACTCCCTGTTCACTCGTAACTGCACGGCCAGGCACGACTCCAACACCATCATTAAATTTGCCAATGACACAACAGTGGTAGGCCTGATCACCGACAACAACGAGACAGACTACAGGGAGGTCAGAGTCCTGGCCATGTGGTGTCGACAGGGCTGCAGTGGAGCAGGTTGAGAGCTTCAAGTTCCTTGGTGTCCACATCACCAACAAACTAACATGGTCCAAGCACAGCATGAAAGTCATGAAGTGGGCACGGCAAAACCTATTCCCCCGCAGGAGACTGAAAAGATTTGGCATGGGTCCACAGATCCTCAAAGGGTTCTACAGCTGCACCAACAAGAGCATCACTGCCTGGTATGGCAACTGCTCGGCTTCCGACCGCAAGGCACTACAGAGGGTATTGCGAACGGCCAAGCTTCCTGCCACCCAGGACCTCTATACCAGGTGGTGTCAGAGGAAGGTCCTAAAAATGGTCAAAGATTCCAGCCACCCTAGACTGTTCTCTCTGCTACCACACGGCAAGAGGTACCGGAGTGCCAAGTCTAGATCCAAGAGGCTTCTAAACACCCCCAAGCCGAAAGACCCCTGAATATCTAGTCAAATGGCTACCCAGAATATTCATATCGCTCCCCACCACACACCCCGCACATTGACTCTGTACCGGCACCCCCCTATATATATATATATATATATATATATTTTTTTTTTTACTGCTCCTCTTTAATTACTTGTTACTTTCATGTCTTATTCTTATCCATATTTTTTTGAAACTGCACTGTCGGTTAGGGGCTCGTAAGTAAGCATTTCACTTTAAGGTCTACACCGGTTGTATTCGGTGCATGTGACTAATACTATTGATTTGACTAATATCCCCATTATTGTGCAATAAATGGTCATTTTTGCCATGAATTCACACTAACAGGTGGCAATTTGACAATCTTGATACTTAATTCTGACTTGTAAGACTACAGGTTTTCATCTATTGGATAGAAAATTGACTTTGCCTTTCCAATCAGAAAACCCACTGCATTATTCAGTGGATCAAGTATGGCTCTTTCATCTCAACACGATCAGTCTGAGAGGACATTCATGTAGTTCCACAACAGAGAGCATAGACGATGAGAATACTGACCAATCATTTACTTCACATTCTTGGCATCCCACCCAAACATCCATCTGGAAGTATGGTATAATACATTAACATGGTGGAATTTGATTACTGTTATCTCTTCCACTGCCAGGGAGACAAAGAGAGGGGGAGAATACATATCTATCTGCAGATAGTCAGTATTTACGCGTGAAAAAAAGAAAGAACACAGGTTTCTATCATGCGGAGAGGTGTGTGAGTATGTGTGAGTGGGATAGGTGTGATTAATTAATATTGTTCACTTCAACATTTCTGGATGATTCAAGAATACACATAGTTGATTCTGGGTCAACTATACTTTTTCATAATATGACATCAATACTTCAGTCCAGTGAATTAAAATGTAAAAACGTATCAGCATTAGAGTTGTTCACACGAGATAGGGCTGCTCTTTACAAACGCTGAAATAAATGCCTCTGGTTTGTTTTTTCTACAAATTCGACAGCAGTTCATGGCTCATGGTCGATATGCATTACAACACCATATGAAATGTGAGTCAAATGTGAAACAAGAACGCATAGGAAATGTCCACTATTTGAGACTAATATAAATCTCATGATTTTGCAGTCTTCCAGTGACAATTACAGACACAAGGGAATGAAAAACGGAATAATTCAGTGGTTAGGATAGGAATTATGGGTAACAAAATGCTATGGAGAGCACCACGAATGTAATAATATTCAGACTATCCCTTTGGGATTTATACGCGTCCAATGTATCATGTAAAACCTACAATGCTTTCTCTCCCTCATCCAGTGTATCAATTCTGTAAGTCTGTACACTGAGCATTTAGAAGAGAATTTCGACAATAAAAATATATCCTAATGGTTATTTTTAACATGAATGCAGAGAATACTGACATTATTAGGCTAAATCCGCACTGTAAAGTTGGTTTGATGAACCACATTGTCGTTGGGCCCCCCAGGCGAGAGTTGCGCCGACAACCCTTATTCTACTACATTTCATTTTGTACAACAGCAGTAAGGTTTGAGTACAGAATTGGTTTCATTAAGATTGATTCACATCCCTTTCCTTTCAAACCCTATGCTTAAAACATTTGTGTTACTCGTGGTAAATAATGGTCAGCTACTGTATGACTGCTTTTGGTTGACCCTCTCAGCTGCACTCGAGCCTTTTGGGGGATACGGTAACGTCGCGCTGCCATGTATCACTGTTGCTATTAGCCTTGCGTAGTCATTATCGATCTCCCATTGTGTTCTTTGTCTGTGGCGGTAATGGCAGCTGTCACTTAGGATGACTTATGCGGCGCCAGCACGGTGAGCCAGCATGGTGAGCTCTGCAGCCGGTAACGGCCCATACATTTATGTAATCGGCGACTGACGGCGCTCACAGCTTCCTGAAGAACTGAATGAGGGCCTGAACAGTGATGATGCCATAGACTGTCTTACACAGGCAACCGTGGGTTGCAGGCATAGCCAAGGAAAGTATGGGTGCTGAGGGTGCTGCAGCACCCCTTGAACCTTTTTTAAAAAGTATTTCAAAAATATATACACTACCGTTCAAAAGTTTGGGGTCACTTAGAAATGTCCTTGTTTTTGAAAGAAAAACACATTTTTTGTCCATTAAAATAACATCAAATTGATCTGAAATATAGTGTAGACACTGTTAATGTTGTAAATGACTATTGTAGCTGGAAACGGCAGATTTTTTATGGAATATCTACATAGGTGTACAGAGGTCCATTATCAGCAACCATCACTCCTGTGTTCCAATGGCACGTTGTGTTAGATAATCCAAGTTTATCATTTTAAAAGGCTAATTGATCATTAGAAAACCATTTTGAAATCATGTTAGTACAGCTGCATACTGTTGTTCTGATTAAAGAACCAATACAACTGGCCTTCTTTAGACTAGTTGAGTATCTGGAGCATCAGCATTTGGGGGTTCAATTACAGGCTCAAAATGGCCAGAAAAAAAGAACTTTCTTCTGAAACTCGTCAGTCTATTCTTGTTCTGAGAAATGAAGGCTATTCCATAAGTGCCAAGAAACTGAAGATCTCGTACAATGCTGTATACTACTCCCTTCACAGAACAGCTCAAAACGTCTCTAAACAGAATAGAAAGAGGAGTGGGAGGCCCCGGTGAACAACTGAGCAAAAGGACAAGTACATTAGAGTGTCTAGTTTGAGAAACAGACACCTCACAAGTCCTCAACTGGCAGCTGTAATAAATAGTACCATCAAAATACCAGTCTCAACATCAACAGTGAAGAGGCGACTCCGGGATGCTGGCCTTCTAGTTCCTCTGTCCAGTATCTGTGTTCTTTTGCCCATCTTAATCTTTTATTTTTATTGGCCCGTCTCAGATATAGCTTTTTCTTTGCAACTCTGCCTAGAAGGCCAGTATCCTGGAGTCGCCTCTTCACTGTTGACGTTGAGACTGGTGTTTTGCGGGTACTATTTAATGAAACTGGCAGGATTCAATCGTTGGATTTGCAAGAGTTGTTGCCCTGTCCCTTTCTCTGCCATTGCCATTCTAATGGAATCCAGAAAGAACAAAACCCTGTCCTCAAACATTTACATAAAAAGGTGCAAAGTTATGGGCAAAGACACAAAACATCCACATGAAATTAAATATTTTTCATGATCACATTTTTTTTTCAACCTTTATATAACTAGGCAAGTTAATTAAGAACAAAATCTTATTTACAATGTCGACCTACCCCGGCCAAACCCGGGTGACACTGGGCCAATTGTGCACCGCCCTGTGGGACTCCCAATCACGGCCGGATGTGATACAGCCTGGATTCAAACCAGGGTCTGTAGTGACACCTTTTGCACTGAGATGCAGTGCCTTAGACCGCTGCACCACTCAAAAAACAACCACTGTTTGTGTTGTATTAATTTTGCATCCTTACAAACCTCTTAATGTAAATGTACATTACTGTATTGTACATAGGTTGGTCATTTATAGGTTTTAACCTGTAGACTTTCCATCACCATGAAGAAAAACAATGGACAACACAGTAATTGAGTACATTCAGGCATCAGGTGGTTTGTGATGATGTGGCTCATTTGGTAGAGCAGGGCGCTTGCAATGCTAGGGTTGTGGCTTCGATTCCCACGGGGGACCAGTATGAAAATGCACTCACTAGTGTAAGATCATTTTAGTTTTCACGTAGAAATAAGTTGCATTTGCAAAGTATTTCAAGGAACTGGGAAACATATATCAAGCATGTGTTTTTATAATCCACACTTGGCCTTTACTAGTCTTGTATTAGTGGACCGATATAGACGGCTTCAGCTATGGTAATTATTTTTTTCCGAATTTCCCCCAAACTACTTCCCATGGGTATGGTTGCAGGGTAGGGAAAAAAGTAGTCGTAGCCTACGCTACAACTGTTTCAGCCTCTAGCATTAAGATTAATGGAGTTAGCCGGAACAACCTCATTTCTCTTCACGTGACAATGTTTTCAGGCCCCGAGTATGACCAGCTATAGCCACAGTTCTGATGCATCTAACAAGCTAAAGGTGTTACCTAGCTCAGGTCACGCAAGTCGTTACTCAGAGAATAACATGCTCTGAGGCTGATATGTGAGGACAGAATAAAATGTTAAGAAATCATTCAGAAGTGTAACGGGAGGAATGCGGTTTGACACTTAAATACTCGGCCCTATCTCCGGCACTTTGTCCTCCCCAAACTCTGTTCTCACACTTATAGGCATCTGATGACAAATGATTCAAACAGTATATCACTCATTGGATGATTGTATATGTGTGATACTAAAGTGTATTCAAACGCAATGCAAAGAACAAACTAATAGTATTGTTATGTATCTTGAGCAATACAACAAAATACAGTAAGTTGAGGCACAGTACAGTACTTTTGTATTGAAATAAAAGATTTAAAGTAAAAAAATATCACTGCCATTCACTGAGGAAGTGTCACGGCCAACTACATGTATGGTCGATTCCAAAGAAAATGTAACCTCTATCCAAGCTTTCTAACAGTCTTTCAAAACGCCTGTACCTGTATTTGAACATTTTTGTCAGACTTAGATAAGATTTAACCCCCCCCCCCCCTCCCCCTCCACACACACATGTTTAGTTACTATGAATTCATGATTAAACATATGTTAAACAAAATGCACCCCTATATCTGGAGGACAGAAGAAATGGTAAGACATCATTTTGAAGTAGAACAGGAGGAATGAGGTTTAACACTTAAATACTCCGGATACTAGTACATTGTGGCAAAACTCAAATGGCAACGTATTTACACTGATACATCCTCATACTTATAGCTATGCATACACACACTTTCATACTCACATCCATACACAAACCCCTTCAATAGGTCTGATCACATACAATGCCCCGGGTTTGGCCTCATCTCCCTCACACTGGAGAGGCAATCGAGGAGGCTACTTCCTTACATCAAACTAGGCGTCGGTCTGGAGCAGATATGCTCTGAAATTTCCATCACAGAGCGTACTCTCCAATTCTTACCCTCTCACTGTTAATTATCTTCCTCTGTCTACCTTGCTACGGGTGGGTGTTGTTACCTTGCGCCTTATTTCTCTATTTTTACCTGTTTATGTCGCCTATCTTCCTTGGTCATGCATGTCTGTGATAGAGACAGAGATAATACGACTTTATGGCAAACAACCGAGTTCTTAGAATCAGAACAGCACTGTAGAACATAGCGTGTATAATAAGTAGTGTTAATTGCAGTGTAGCCTAGAATGCCTCTGGCTATGCCAGAGGGAATGTTTCTGTACTTGTATCAGTACATTTTAAGCTAATAACATAGACCTAACAATTATTGTAAATGTGTGTTTATCTTGTGTTATAATAACCTATGTTTAATATAAACGATAGGACTGACTGAAAAGCTGACTTCATTCATTATAGGCTCCTGGTTGTAGTTAATTACACGTGAAAGCTCACAACAGCGTTGCTGTTAGATGGCTTCATTTATCTAGTTAGCTATACTAAAAATAATAATAGCCTAAAACGTATATGACATGTATGGCTTGCTTTATTCAAAATAGAAGAACATACCTGCCAGGCTACAAGTGAGCTCTCCCGCGCTGCCTCTCTTTACGCGAAAATTGTCAGGCGGACTTGTGCCCTCGTGGAGAGTCAGTGCAGTGAATAAATAATACGGAGGTATTCATTTGTGATACTTCCACTAGGCTAAAAACAGCGTTTACTCGTTCATTCGTGTCGGCCAACCACGGAAAAGATAAACGTGTCAAACTTTGTCTGCCTCTTATCCATTTGGTGGAATTTCAACCACGCTCCGTCTCCGCTTCCCACCCCTCCTCGTGCACTTTTCCAATCCCGCCTCTCAGTCACACAACAAGAGGATAATGGTGGTGTCTCGTTCCCTTAGCAACCAGTTGCTACAGTAATATTCCTATGTAATTCAAAGTGTTGATGATGATGATGAAGAGTCCAGATTTATGACCACGACAGTTAGATTAGGCTAGTTATTCAATCAAACATTTATTTTACAATTAGACCCTTAACCTAGCAAGAAACGTGTATCTCATAAACGTATGTGTGCGGTTGCAGGTAGTCTACTCCAAAAAACTGAAAATTCGCGAAATCCACTTTTTGCATAGTGCTAGGAGCTCCTCCGCATTTTAGCTGCTGCACATCTCGCATTTCCCAACATCTTTACAGTAACTAGTCGCTGCGGCGCTTTTAGTAGTAGCCTTAATTACAGCACTTCCCGTAGCGTTACCAAAAGAAAGATCTACACACATGCAATAGGCATTTCTCACTCAATACCGAAAGTGGATTTAATATTTTTCTGAATATTCTCTGTTTTTTGGAGTTCCACCTGCAACTCACACATGTGTTCATATGAGACATGTTTCCATCGAATCGAGAACAAAGAAAGTATCGCCAAGGACAAGGTTAATAAAACAATATCCTGATTACGGTAAACAGCAGCCTATTCAAGATCTCAGTAGCTCTGCCACTGAGGTTCGTATTTTCATGGCTATCTAGCAGTAATGTTAGAGGCTAATGGCTTTGATTCAATTAGTCTCCTGGGAGAAGAGGCACTGTGTAGTACTGTTGACCACTATTGCCATTGTGTTCAATGAAATAGGCTACCAGAGAGAGAATCAGTCAGACAATGTGGCTCCCTGACATGAGTTGTGGATATTTGAGTTGAATTATGTATACTAGGCCTAATTCCCATTAAATTGTATTTCCCCACGAGAAATACAATGCTAGAAACGGAATGCTTTAATTAAATTTTTATTATCCTTTATTTAACCAGGTAAGCTAGTTGAGAACAAGTTCTCATTTACAACTGCGACTTGGCCAAGATAAAGCAAAGCAGTGTGACAGAAACCACAACACAGAGTTACACATGGAATAAACAAGCGTACAGTCAATAACACAATAGAAAAATAAAAGAAAGTCTATATACAGTGTGTGCAAATGGCATGAGGTGGTAAGGCAATAAATAAGCCATAGTAGTAAAGTAATTACAATTTAGCAAATTAACACTGGAGTGATAGATGAGCAGATGATGATGTGTAAGTAGTGATACTGGTGTGCAAAAGAGCAGCAATGTAAATAAAAAATGGGGATGAGGTAGGTAGATTGGGTGGGCTATTTACAGATGGACTATGTACAGCTGCAGTGATTGGTTAGCTGCTCAGATAGCTGATGTTTAAAGTTAGTGAGGGAAATATAAGTCTCCAGCTTCAGTGATTTTTGCAATTTGTTCCAGTCACTGGCAGCAGAGAACTGGAAGGAAAGGCAGCCAAAGAAGGTATTGGCTTTGGGGATGACCAGTGAGATATACCTGCTGGAGTGCGTGCTACGGGTGGGTGTTGTTATCGTGACCAGTGAGCTGAGATAAGGCGGAGCTTTACCTAGCATAGATTTATACATGACCTGGAGCCAGGGTAAATCAGCTGTGATAGCCTACTCTTCTCATTTATTTTTTATTTATGTTTTATTTCACCTTTATTTAATCAGGATGAAGGTATAGTAGGCCTAAGTAGCCTACTGTAAACTGTAACACATCTGACAATTAGAGTAGCATGACATTTTATCATTGGGGACTTCAAACTTTGTGCTATAGAGTAAAGACTGTTGAGTTTAACAACATTTCCAAAATTCCATACATGATCATAGGCTTTCGTTTTGAAATGTGTATGTCAGTAATGTTAATTTTATCACCAGCACTTTTGGAACCATAGCACCACTGTAGCTATATAGTACACCCACCTTGATTCCCTTTGGTCAGAGTGATGACTGTCAATTCATGCTGGAAGTTTCTAACTTTCACAGACTAACCAACCATTTCTAACTTTCACAGACTTACCAAATTTTTGGGACAAAAGTTTTTAGAGTAAGATGGTTGGTCATGAAGATGTCCCTTTCCTAAAATATTGTAGCAAATAGGGGGGCGGGAAGCAAGCACCCTTCCTTTCGCGCCAATTTGGTGATAATTGTAGTATGGGTCACTGGTTCATATTAGTGAGTATCACTACCCTCCTTTGACCAATTTGATCACCAATATACAGTCTACAGTTTTTTAGAGAGACAATATATTTGCGGGAGTCCTTCCTAATTACAACAATAACCCTAACCAGCCGTAACATATATATTCGATTTCTATTGTCTGCCATTTTGCTGTCTTTTAGTCTCTGATCACTTTTCTCTCCTAATTAAGATTTGTGTTGGTCTACTCGTTTTCCTCAATTTATTATTGTTGCCGGCTGTACAGCCATATTTTGTGTGTCCAGGATTTCTATTTTAGGATTAGGATTGTGTCATGCAACGTGGGCTGCTAGGCCTACATTTGAAATATGACACAATCAGCATTTTACTTTGGATATGAATTATCCAAATTATCAATCAGTTAACCGGAAGTGCGAAGAGATGATGAACTTGTTCTCTACTGGCCTACCTGGTTAAATAAAGGTGAAATAAAAATAAAATAAATAAATAAATGAGAAGAGTAGGCTATCTCAGTTGATTTATGCAGGGGATTTAAAATATTATTTTTTATTTGATTCAGTAGGCGGTGCTTTTTAGTAACTATTTGAAACGAATTGACACCTTGAACGTGAAAGTGAGAATGGCTCAGTGAGTAGAACATCACGGAGCTGATGAACCTTCCCTTTTTCAGAACCATGGAGAGTGCAGTGTGCATTGTGGCGCAGTCCCTTCTTCTACTCCTACTCAGAGCTATAGATACAGTATTTTTTAGTACACGATTTTATCAACTCCCAAATAATGCCCACAATTCAATTTAATTGATGTCACTGTTGAGTTTTGTTTTAAGCAGTTTGGTTAACATGTTCATCCCATTGCCCATTGTGACATAGTCAACCATGACGTATGTAAGAATTTTACGTGTTAATGGTTCCCTATAAACTCTGTAATTCTAAGAAATAAGGGTCAGACGGTTTTGCGGTATGAAGGGCAATAATGAGTAGGCCTATGTTCAGTAGTTTCTTGACAGCGACCCCGCTGAGATTGCTCCGCGAGAAGTCGCTTCTGTGTGCAGCTGGCCTGGTGCTTATGATCGGTTCGGCAGTCTACTTTTATAGCAAATGTGGAGTCGGTGAGGATGCACCGGCCACTGTGGAGAGCGTGGACCGTGTAGTCACGGTTGAGGAGGGTTCGTTTACTTAATTGACAATGTCTAAATAGGAATAGATAAATATTTAGTCCGGACTGAAACTATATTTAGGTTTCGTCGCAAATGGCACCCTATACCTTATTCAAAGTAGTGCACTAAATAGGGAAGAGGGTGTCATTTTGGATGCAGATTGATGATGACTAGCAAAGGCCAGAGGATATTTTATATGTTTACAGTGCAGCCTTAAATGCGATAATATTCCACTATTAACAACAACAAACAAACATGCTCCTTTGAAACCAAACCTTTGCTTTAGGTTTAATTGTGTCTGTATTTATGCAGACACATAAATACATTTGATGTCATACAATATAAAACACAAGTAAAACATATGATCAGCCTAACTACATCGACAAATGTCTGGTGTCTTGTAGCTGTTATTTCCTAAACTTAGAGAAAATATCCTTTATTGTTTATTCATAAAGATAATCAGCCCACTCTGGACCAGGAGGACCCAGTCCTGATCCAGGTAAGAAGGCTGTAGGCCTATCAATAGCCTGGGTGACAGTCTTTCTGCTCTCAGCTTGAAGAGGTAGACATTCACCTGCAGGTACTTCAGACATGTTCTTTAACTTCTCTAGGGTAGGGGGCAGCATTCTGAATTTAGGATGAAAAGCATGCCCAAATTAAACGACCTGCTACTCGGGCCCAGAAGATATGATATGCATATAACTGGTAGATTTGGATAGAAAACACAGTAACGTTTCCAAAACTGTTACAATAGTGTCTGTGAGTATAACAGAACTGATTTGACAGGCAAAAACCTGAGAAAAATCCATTCAGGAAGTATATATTTCTTTGGTTTTGTAGTTTTCTATTCAATGCCATTACAGTATCCATTGACTTAGGACTAAATTTGCCGTTCCTATGCCTTCCACTAGATGTCAACAGTCTTTAGAAATTGTTTCAGGCTTGTATTCTTATAAATTAGGGAGTAAGACCAGTCTGAATGAGTGGAACCTGACGTGTCTCAGAGCTTTTTCATGCACAATCCCGAGAGAGCGCATTTCTTGTTTACCTTTTATATTGACGACGTTATTGTCCAGTTGAAATATTATAGATCATTTAGGCTAAAAACAACCCGAGGATTGAATATAAACATCGTTTGACATGTTTCTATGAACTTTACGGATACAATTTTGATTTTTTTGTCTGCCTGTTTTGACTGCGTTTGTGCCTGTGGATTACTGAAGAAAATGTGCAAACAAAACTGAGGTTTTTGGATATAAAGAGACTTTATTGAACAAAAGGAACATTTATTGAGTAAATGAATGTCTTCTGAGTGCAACCATATGACGATCATCAAAGGTAAGGGATTAATTTTATCTCTATTTCTGAGTTTTGTAACGCTTCTGCGTTAGAAGTTCATCTTTAAACCTATGTAAAATATGTTTTGTTTTCTGAATTTTTATAATGAGTATTTCTGTATTTGAATTTGTGTATTTGTGTATTTGAACTCCCAATTGTCTCTGGGTTTTCTTTTGTATGTCTGGCCCTAATTGAAACCTAGGGGAAACTTGTCGTACGAACATCATGTGGGCTCTATATCACTGCCAGGGATTACACTGAAATCGGCTGCCAAATGATATGAACATCTACAGCTAACATATAGAGAGAGGTCTGCAGTCTGAAGGCATTTTTTTCTTTATAGCAAAATGAAGAGGACATGCATCACCTGTGCATTTTGAGGGGAGTGGAGAAGCAGCTGTGGTGGAGCAGAGTCATTCAGGAAAAAATCCTGGACCCATGGGTGAGAGATTCTCAACTGATCTTTCCTCTGAAATGCACCTGATTTGTGTCAAATGATGCACAAACTATAGGTCTACTTATATTTCCTGCTTGAAATGTAATGTTTCCCTGTGTCTCTTTTAAAGGGGCTCGTCCAGGCGGTCTTCAACAACAAGGAGGTGACTGGTATTAAGGTGCCAGTCAAGCACTTTTTCACTGAAAAAGTGGCAAAGGTCCATTTACCTATTTGCATAAATACACGTTGACAGAAAATGAAATGATACATTCTAATCTCTTGCCTAATTTTTATTTCCTTGGTAGAAGGATCCATGGCCTTGTCAAGAGGAGGTCAGAGTTCACCTATTATGAGGACGCCCAGGTTTATTTCAGAGTTTGGTTGGGGGGTTCTCAATATGGTGGTTTTCAGTGTTGGGCTTGCAGTGTCACATGTTGTGTGTTAAACAGCAGGTGGATATCTCCACCACGGTGGAGCGGTTCCAGGAGAGGACTGATGAGATGACGGCATATCAACTCTCCACCTCTGACATCATCACCACCCCTCATGAGCCTTCCTTCCCCAATGATTCTCCGCCACCCCCTCCTCCTTCCCTTTTCCCTTATTATTCCCCCTCCCAGTCCCCCTCCACCTTACCACTCCACCCAGGACCAGGCCCCTGACAGCACTCCTCAGGTAAAACTCATTTTACAGTCAATAACCCTTTTTTTTTCATTTGTACTTGTGTGTACAGGTGTGTCTAAGTGGCATTATTTTGGTATCGACAGGTTTGTATTGTCTGTCAAGGGTCAAGTTGTTAGGTCAAGATGAAAGTATTGTCATGATGTCGCTGAATGTTTTGTCTGCTTCAGTTGATGTTGCAAGTGAAATGCCGTTTAGTAGAGTTAAAGTTGATGTCTGTTTGAGGGGGAGTTTGAGGAGGAGCAAAATAATGTTGCGGTGAGTTCACTTTCATGTGTTAATTTATAGTAAAAACATTTGTTTTGAAATAATCAGCCCAATATCGTAGTTATACAGACGAAGTATCTTAATTTGAGTCAGTTTGCTACAGCAGGAAAAAAATCCTGCAGCAACAGAATACATTTTTCTTTAGGGCAAATCAAGTCTTACATTTCAAAGTGGAAATTACAAACTTGAAAAGCCTTTTTAAAACTAAAATATACTACAAGTTTGCATTTCCTTCCGTGCAGAGAAATGATCAGCAACAAAATAGTGATCAAATTAGATCATACATTGGTATGGTCTTTCTGAATCCTGCAGTTATAACATAGGCTAACATAAAATGATTTCTTAACTTCATGGCACTGATTTATGTTTTAGCTTCCTAGGTTGAACATTTCTTTTTAAACATTTCTATTTACAGGGGTTACTTTGCAAACCAAGGGACAACCAACTTCTCTCTGAGGATAGTCGGTATCCGACGTGGAGGTGAGAGGGTGTGAATTTAGCACATTTTGTATTTCACTTGATGAACATTCCTGGATTATTTGTAAATGTACGGACTTGTTTTCGCAGACTCTGACATCCGCAGACAGTTCCTCCCTCAAATACCTCACCCACGCTGTGTGGAGGGTGTTGAGCGGACTGTCCGAGCTTGACCAGCAGGTAACCAATTTCAGAATTGTACTTCATCAGACCAGATATATAGTTCCCACTGGGCACAGATGTAAATTCAATGTCTGGTTTTGATTTACATGTGGTTGAGTTGTCAACGAATGTAAATTCAATGGGAAATCCCGCCCAAAAATGAAAGTAATTGGATTTAGGTTAAAAGTTGGGTTCAAATTATGTTCCCTTATGTTGATGACTTCTTTCAAATCCAATCAGTTTTCCACATTGATTGAACATCATCACATTTACATTTTTTATTGTTGTGACATGGAAACGACGTTGATTCAAACAGTTTTTGCACAGTGGGTCACCTTTAGGCAACAGTGATTCCTAGGGTTTAGTTGAAAAGTTCCTTCATGCCAAACAATCAGAGGTCCTCTGAATTACAGACCCGACTCTTTGAGTTTATGATAAAATGTAAAGGAATTTTATGATCGTTTTTGTTTTCAGGATGTGAGGCAGTTTCAGCAGGCGTACCACCTCCTGGGGAACTTCAATAATGAGCCAGCAAACAGGGAGCGACCTGAGCAGGAGATGGTTCTTATAGGAGTATGTCTAAGTGCAAGCTTGAGCGCTAGTTGCAGGCACAGTCTTCTCATCTAACATCTACTCAATGGGACTTTCTAAAATGCTTGTCAAATGAAGATGATGTAATTATCCTATTTATTTGACTTCAGATCAACCGTATGAACTTCACAGATGTTTTTTATGAATTCGTTCTACTAATCCTTCTAGAGGGAAAAACATATCTTCCTACTTCTGTAAGTGGCCCTAAGAATGGAGCATCCTGTTGTTTATCTATGCTAAACACACTGTTGTCATATCAGATCTGTAGACACTCACTCAATTCCCCTGTTCATTCTCCAGAGGCCTGGTAGCTTCCTTTATCTTTATCTGCTCCTGGAAGTCACAATGAGGATTCGCCCTCCTGGAGCAGCCTGGACCGAGGCTCCTGGGAACTTCTACCTCCTCGTTAAGGTACATTTCTCTCTTTCTCCTTTCTCTTTTTCTCTTTCTCTTTCTCTCCTCTCTTTCTTACTTAAAATGAGACTCTTTTAACACAGGCTTAACACCTAACAAACAATTTGTACTTTTTAAATGCACCTTTAACATAGACCAGGCCCTGTTGATACCTCATATCCCAGCGATAATGCCTTACATTTTTCAGCACAACATTGGCTCAACCATTGGCACGACTTTCCCCATGGCCATTGGCTCAACTTACCCCGAGGCAAATATTTTGATTTTATTAGCCCACACAGCTACTTTCAAGCCAGATTTAGGACCTCACATTGAAACTTATTGAGACCCCAACTGAAGTATTAAACAATCTTAAATTATTTACTTAGGTTTAGATACAAGCATCATAAAACCTCTAACACGATAACTCAACTTGTCCTTTTGGCTCAAATTGTCCCACTCTCCCCTATGTAGATTTTGGATACATATGGAGTTCATTGGTCATCTGCGTTTTGATACAAGCCTCTGATCTGATTCAAACAACAGGGATTAAATGATCATTATATCTAATGAATGTTGGAAGAATAATTCTGTCCCAACTGGTACAAGATGAGTTGGAGTCCCACTTCACAAGAAGCAGATTATTTTAAGGCTTTTATTGTAGCTTTCAATAATATTAATACAGTTGCCTATGTGATAGTACTGCTTGTATATTCATCAGAATTGAAAGAAGCATCTTGAATTATGGTAAATTGTGCCAGTAAGTAATCCAACTCCAGGTGCAATATTCACTATAGCCCACTAGAGGACAGCATGGCTAAGAATAGGATAACCTGTTGCATTAATGGCATCTACTGAAACTGGGATGACACGTTAATCAATGTTTGCATATCTAGTCTCACAATGCAGGCAGGTGATGCATGCTTGCCTCATTTCCTGAGGCCATTTTCCGGGGAAAGCCTGAGGGTGCTGTCTTTTTGACAGTTCCTGTTTCCTTCTTTGCCAAACATTTTGTAGTCTGAAGTTTAACAAAACAGAGAACTCACAATAAGCCTTCAAGCCTGATAGATACACACTATATTTTGGCCCGTAAGTCCTGTAATTGCAGATATTCCCTTTCGAAATCTAAGACAGTTCTAGAAAACAGAATAACTTGCAAAGGGGTAGGGAACACCCGTTAGAGTTCACTTGCTGTGCGGTTCTGTATCTCCTGTGGAAAGTTTTATGGTTCATGGTTAATTGTTGCCTCATTCTTCTCCCATTGTATAACATCTACTAAGTGCTACTGCTGAAATACTACACACTTGTGTACGCAACATGTTATAAACAAACATTTAAATTGCTAGCCCCCCAACCCCATCCTGTAATCTTAACACACTCGTAAAATAGCTTATAAAAGAGCTAATGTCTTAAAACAGGAGGACTAATCCATTGAAATTAGACCACAGATGCATTCTTATCGTGCTGGAAGCAGGGAGTCCTGACAAAAAAGTAAACAAAAAATATTTGGACGATTTCACAGGTGATTTTAGTAAAGAATGTTGCCTTTTTTTCTTTCATATGTCATGTTTGAATGGACTTTACTTAGCTCCAACAGCATTCGACTGAAATGCATTTAGGCAGAGGTAGAGGTAACATCCTGATGGTGAAATGTGACTGCGCATATCAATCACATTCATATTGTGATAATGATGAACACACAATATATCGCCCAGCCCTAATGCAGATGGCTTATGTTGTAAAGCACGGGCGATGATTCCATGCCCTCATAAAGATCCCAACATAAATCCATATCTACATCATCAACTCACACTGAGTCAATGTCCCCATTAAGCTACCAAAATGATATTTTCACGGGCAAACTGAATTCAGAATTCTTTAATAGGCCTGCCACAGTTTCTCCTTTTTCCAGCGCTGTTCGTAATTCCCACTCAAAGCTTGCCTTCCTCAACCAGTTTGTTCAGGCCATTGCAGATGTTGGTGAGATTAGGCCAGAGTGGGCCGCCGGGGGTGTAGAGGTTGGTCAGTAGGTCTGGGTCAGAGTAGTGGTTGAAGACATGCCGAATGCGTCCAAAGGATTTCGGTGTCAGGTGTTTCTCCACGAGCTTCAGCAAGATGTCCCTACAATCTGTCAGAAGCTCCATCATCACAGCCTTATCAAATGTGAACTCCACCTGGGCCAGAGGGATGGCAAATAAAGTATTAGTGACAGCACAGTAGTAATTACAGTTCTTAGAACAGCTGTAATCACCATTTAAGGTGCTAGTTTATGGTATTGGCTTCAGGATATAGACTTTTGTAAGTCCCCTTAGGATTTTGTCCAGATAGTTTGACATTTTAGTAGGTATAATCAATGACTGTAGGGAGATGTCAGTTCTATCACGCATGCTTTAGGTTGGGTTAAACTAAGTCTTTGAAGAGTTCTGATGAATGTTCTGATGTAAAGTTACCTCCTGGAAGCTGATTGTCGTCATGACCCCCTGGTGCAGCTTCTTCTTGAAGTCCTGAGCCAGGCTGAGCTCCTCTTTACTGAAGCGGTTGTGCCGAAAGAGAACCCCCACCTTTACCACCACCTTTACCAGGTCCTTGACCACCTTCTGGGCCTCTGTGCGGTTTCCAGAGTGTTCCTTGGAGATGCGGTAGAGCTCGTCCAGGATTTCGCTGCTGGTGTCGTCAATTAACATCTGCACCATGGATTTGCTGGCCATGTGGCTGAGGATTTTCTTCTGGGCCTTCATGGCCATGTCCTTAGAGCTAAAGGACTCCATTTTGACTCTGGGAAGGAATTAGAGTTGATGAGACAGAATAAATGGGTTAAGTGAAATATCTCATTGTCTGGTCCCAGTCCTGTTAGTTCACTGATGTACGCTGGTTTTCTCTGTCAAATTACCTTTATACTTTTACTGTAGTGGGCTAAATCTGGTCACACAGAGTGATTCTTGGTAGTCTTAAACAAATTTACTTTAAAAGAAAATTATACACTTCACACATGGTTATGGTCGTAAAAAAAGACAACTGTACCATGTCAGATATACAGTTGAAATGTATTACATTTTGAGTTAATGGCCCAATATTAACCCTATATATCCTGAACAAAAATTTAAACTCAACATGTAAAGGCACAAAAAGCATATTTCACTCAAAAATGTGTTTACATCTCTGCTAGTGAGCATTTCTCATTTGACAAGATAGTCTAACCACCTGACAGGTATGGCATAGCAAGAAGCTGATTAAACAGCATGATCATTACACAGGTGCACTTTGTGCTGGGGACAATAAAATTACACTCTAAAATATGCAGTTTTGTCACACAACACAATGCCACAGATGTCTCAAGTTTTGAGGGACTGTGCAATTGGCATGCTGACTGCAGCAATGTCCACCAGAGCTGTAGCCAGAGAATTGAATGTTAATTTCTCTTCCTTAAGCTGCCTCCAATGTCGTTTTAGAGAATTTGGCAGTACATCCAACCGGCCTCACAACCGCAAACCACGTGTAACCACGCCAGCCCAGGCCCTCCACATCCGGCTCCTTCACCTGCGGGACCAGCCACTAGGACAGCTGAGGAAACTGTGGAGCATTTCTGTCTGAAATTCTGTCTGATAAAGATATTTTGTGGGGAAATTGGCTGGCCCTGGCTCCTCAGTGGGTGGGCCTATGCCCTCCCAGGCCCACCCATGGTTGCGCCCCTGCCCAGTCATGTGAAATACATAGATTAGGGCCTAATTCTTTTTTTTCAATTGACTGATTTCCTTATATGGACTGTAACTCAGCAAAACCTTTGAAATTGTTGCATGTTCCGTTTGATTATTTTGTTCAGTATAGTATAAACAAAGGAGCAGTTCGAGGATAAAATGAACTAAGCGCAAATGTCCATAATTTTGGCATATGACCTTGTTCCTGATGACATATTCCCTCTCGGATCTTCTGAATAGCTCATTTACATTTACATTTACATTTAAGTCACTTAGCAGACGCTCTTATCCAGAGCGACTTACAAATTGGTGCATACACCTTATGACATCCAGTGGAACAGCCACTTGCATCTAAATCTTTTTTTTGGGGGGGGGGTGAGAAGGATCATGTAGGATTGCACAGTACATAAAGTACTGTAATTGTAGGAGTGTGTATGACCTGTTATTGCAGGGGTTAACATTGCTTCACTCAAGGTCCAGTGGCACAAATGGATAAAAGTGCAAACAATCATCTAATTTCTCCTGGAAACGGGTGTCTCGTCAATAAGTAAATGTGGTGTAATCTGTTGGATCTTCTATTCCTCAGGGGATGTTTTCAATGGAACACTCCATGACTCTGCATGGTTGCTCGGATACCAACAGGAAGTGTGATAAGCATGTCACATCACCCAGCCTTTGGAGCTAAATGGTTCTGATACCCTGAAGGGTAAAAACCTTTGTACAGTAGAGGACGTCTAAGATACATTGCAGCTGCCAATTTACCTTCGATGCACTGACTCTGTCATAAGTGTGTTTGACATAGTCTATGGTAAAAGGGTAATTAACCAATTGCATGGGTTATGAAGACCCACTTTGCAACCAGTCAGCTCCATGTTACTTCAATAATCTGTGTGAGAATGAGAGGGGATTCCGGACTGTGTGTATTATCACCTACTCATACGTGGTTATATAAACCATAGCTAGGACTTTCATGTTGACCACATACGTTAGAAACCGCGAACAAAGATAAAACCAGACACGTAATGAAGTAGGTCAGATAGGTGGGGAAATCACACTGTAAACTCACTTGCGTATCCCTTCAAGTTTGCAAAGCTAATGGTTACGCTTCTTGGTTTGCACTTAATGTACATTTTCCACACCCATCAGCATCTGCCTGTTTTGCCTGGTAAAAGTTACAGATACTGTATCAGCTTATTTCCACCCTCTTCTGATTTGAATAGACCCTGATAAAATCAGCAATGTGGACCTCAGGTGGGACTCTATTATCATTAACATGTTGATCACTTACGGTGCCCTCTGTAATTATTGGGACAGTGACCCATTTTGTTGTCATTTTGGCTCTCTGCTCCAGCAGTTTGGATTTGAAATTATACAATGCCGATGAGGGTATTTTCATCTTTATCAGGTGAACCGTTTAGAAATTACTGCACTTTCGTTACTTACTGCCCCCATTTTAGGCAAAGAAAAGTATTGGGACAAATTCAGTTATATGTGTATTAAAGTAGTGAAAAGTTTAGTATTTGGTCCCATATTCCTAGCACGCAATGATTACATGAAGTTTATGAATCTACAAACTTGTTGGATGCAATTTGCTGTTTGTTTTGGGTGTGTTTCAGATTATGTTGTACCCAATAGAAATGAATGGTAAATAATGTATTGTGTCATTTTGGAGTCACTTATATAATATGTTTTTTTTAAAAACACTTCTACATTAATGTGAACGCTACCATGATTACGGGTAATCCTGAATGAATCGTGAATAATGATGAAGGAGAAAGTTACTGAAGAACAAATGTCATACCTCCCCAAAAATGCTATCCTCCCCTGTTAATATAATGGTGAGAGGTTAGCATGTCTTGGGGGTATGATACAGTATTTGCTCATCTGTAACTTTCTCACTCATCATTATTCACGATTCATTCAGGACTATCCTTGATCATGGGAGCATCCATATTAATGTAGAAGTGTTAAAAACATATTATATTCTTATTTCCAATCAAATCTATTAAAAAATGACACAATATAATATTTACCATGACTTTTTCTATTGGGTGCAAAATAATCTGAAACACAACCAAAACAAACAGCAAAAAATGTATTTAATCATTGTATGCTAGGAATATGGGACCAAATACTAAACTTCAGACTACTTTAATACACATATAAGTACATTTGTCCCAATTCTTTTGGGCACTTATAATGGGGGGAACTATGGACAGAAAGCGCTGTGATTTCTAAACGGTTCACCCATATGGATGAAAATACCCCCAAACAATTAAAGCTGACAGTCTGCACTTTAACCTCAATAGTCATTGTATCATTTCAAATCCAAAGTGCTTGAGTACAGCATCAAAACAACAACAAAAATATGTCGACTGTCCCAATAATTACAGAGAGTTCAAACTTGGAACTGTTCAAATGTTGAACTGCATTTGCACACCTTCCTCATGTGTGATTCCTTGAAACAGCCTACATGAAAGCTGACTTACTTCACAAGTCTGGCTGCTTTGTTTCAAAATGTGTTGCACCTTTCTACGGAAGTGTCTGACTTCCTGTGTGAAACAGTCATAAGATGGAGACATTGAAATGAAATAGAAGAAGTTGGCTACCAGTGCCTGTATGCTGTAACTGTCTTCCTTCAAACAGTGAAGGTCTCATTTCCTGGTGGGTCAATGTAAGCTAAAGCTAACAGAGCTAATAGTTAGCTGTCTGAGAAACTCATAACACGTAGGCTGCCAATTTCAATTTGCAACATGACCTTCTGTGTTGGTGTCCTCCTGGAGAAATTTGTTTCCAAGTGTTTCAAGTAGAATCAAATCTTACACAAAATATATTGGGCAATTAAATGTGAAGTAACGCCAAAAACAACAAGCAGTTAATTATTCATGGCCTGTGCTCGACTTGGAAATGGGAGATGTTTGGTTGCCTTGATTGTCTGATGTCGAATGACTTTCAACAACAAGTGACTGGTTTAGGCATCTAATGATTTTCAACAACAAGTGACTGGTTTAGGCATAGGGTTAGCCAGAAGCACATGGGTAGACCATACTTCAGGTCTCAAGAAGGCAGTAGTAGCATGCTAACTTGTTCATTCGCTACACATACTGTATCTATTGCCTTGAATGGGATCGTAGCTGAGATCATGCCTATGGACACCCAGTTGCATTGTCAATGTTTGGATAACCTCAAATTGAATGTGTTTAACTCAGCTTTTACACAATGACTCAGCCCCTAAGTTTAGTTGTAGGTCACAGCTGAACAAACTGACAATCTTTTTTCTTCTTCATCCTTTTGCACCAAATTTATTCAGTTCCACAAAGTTCATATTTTCAACTCATCCCCTTGAACTTGTATCTCTTGTTCATATTCAGACCTACAAAGGCTGATTAACTCTGATATCTGCCACAATCCCCCACCCCTTTACACAGGATGTTTTGATACAGATGTATGATCTTAATTTGATCACCCGGTTGCATAACTTCCCTGCAATTCAGGATATTTCAAACTTGTAGTATATTTGAGGTTTGAAATTCCACTTACAAATTTCAGACTTGATTTCCCCCGTACAAGTATCAACCCCTCCAAAAATGTCCATTCATTTCAATCCAGATAGTAATTCACATTTCCTGTTGCTGCAAGATCATTTCCCTGCTCTAGCAAACTGGCTCAAATGAAGATCCTACATCTGTAAGAGACCCAAGGAGCTTGAGGATATTGGTGCATACTATAATGATCTGTTTCCTTTCACGATATTGGGTAACTTTAAACGAGAAAGCTATTATCACTCTTTTCCCCACAAGGTTTTGTCTTTGTCTTGTCTTTAAGTGGCTCTGATAATCACAGACGTGGTCATTGTCGCTAAACCGATGGGACTAAAAATATGACCTGCTCATATTTTCCATGCATTCTCCACCTCTAGCAATGTAGCCAAGCACCCACTATTTAAAAAGCTGAGGCTATGGAGTTAATAAAACTGAGTTAACTCAGTTAATAAAACTGAGGCTATGGAGTTTAAATAATGCTGTTTTGGGGCATAAATGTATGATCTCATTTGAAGGCACATGGCTGCACTGTACACTGACAAACATTTGCTTATACACAAACACACAAGTATGCACAACAACACATACACTCACACACTGCGTGCTAGCAGATACCCGTAGACTTCCAGTGATTGCGCTAACGCTAGTTAGCATTGGCTCACAAAACTACCTCTAACTTCACAAACCACACATCATCTTCCACTGAAATTACAGTGCTATGACATGCTTACCTGAGTGCCTATGGACCCTTGGCTCCAGATAGACTCAGTGCTCCTGAGTCAGATGATACGTCTCCTAGAGGAGGATTCACATAAAGGGGTTGGATGATCACAGTGCCCTCTCGCTATACCGACCACCCTGTCTCTGCCTACCTCAGAAGCATTTCCTTAAACAACACATTTCTTCTCTCTCTCTCTCTCTCTCTCTCTCTCTCTCTCTCTCTCTCTCTCTCTCTCTCTCTCTCTCTCTCTCTCTCTCTCATATCAGTGCAGATGAATGAAGAGAGGTGAGGAGAGGAAGCAATGTAACACTATTTAGACACACCCCTATAGCACATTAGGCAAGTTTTTTAAAAACCCTGAGCTAAAGTATCAGCATGCAATTACTTCAACAAAGGCCCTAAACCACTAGATTCAATTGAACATAAACTGTGATCCTCCAAGATCAAGAATTTTTGTTGGCAAGCAAAAGGTGGGCAAACATTCAGAATACTCCCTCAAAAGTAAGGCTTTTGTCAAAAGTTGGTACATTTGCAAAAAGGTTGATTATATATGCATACAGTGTACTCCATATGCATGCAATGACACCATGTGCCTTGACAACAGACAGGAAGTGCAATGCAAGCAGTTTCCATCTTGATTCTTCACTATATTTATTTCATTTAACCAGGCAAGTGAGTTAAGAACAAATTCTTATTTACAATGACAGCCTACCCAGGCCAAACCTTAACCCGGACAACACTGGGCCAATTGTGCGCCACCCTATGGGAATCCCAATCACAGCTGGTAGTGAAACAGCCTGGAATCGAACCAGGGTCTGTATTTAACACCTCGAGCACTAAGATGCAGTACCTTAGAATGCTGCACCACTTGGGAGACCTATCAGATAATTAGATCAAACTGAAGTAGAAATACTGTTTTGGTGACTACTGGGGCTTTTCTCAGGCTTTTTCCCAAACATTGTGTGATTGCTCAGCTCATTGGTGCATTACTTTGATGTTGTACTGAGTTAACATTTGTCACATTAAAGGTAGACTCAGGAATATGACTACATCATACAAAGTGGGGCGACTTCCTGCTTTCAGCCATCAACAACAACAGAATTCTACAGAATTCAAAATCTGCCAAGACTTCCGCTATTGTCCCTTCCAAATCTGTGCCTCCTCTTGAGGCATGCCCATATTGAGGAGTAGTAACAGTGGCAGTGATGGCAGATTTTGAATTGTGTTGTTCATTTCTGTAAGCAGGAAGTCTCCCCACCGTGTATGAAGATGTCCTATTGTCGAGTCTACATTTAATTTCACTCTCCCTTGTGCAGTTACACATCATTATTATAGTATCCGTCTACCAGTAGATGGCAGTGGCCTTCTTGGTCTGAGCACTGACATTCACTTCTCCCCGTCATTTCCCTCCGGTATTCAGGATGATTGAATTGAGCCTACTACCCAATAAGCTGTGTCATCAGAAAACCACCAGCTGTTTCAGAATGTGTTAGGTATTGATGGACATATTTTGCTTACCTCAGATTCAAGTATTAAGTTGATTTGACTTTAGAGCACTGTGGTCCCAACAGTATGTGCTTCAGTGTCTATACTTTCTTTACAAAGTCCACTAGGGGCCACTGTTGCTCTTTAGAATCCTCCACTGACTTTTATGAAACTGAAAGCAGGGGTGTAGTGTACCTCTACTGCTGATGCTAGATCTGTTTATTCCACCAATACTGTGACATTTGGCAAAGAGTTCAAAGCCTCAAAAACTGACCCCAAACCAGAGTTCTGGGCACTTGCTCATCTGCAAGAATACCCAGGTTGGTCATTTTTGGTGAATAACTGTTCAAGGGGATTCTAGCACAGTGTGGTACAGACATTGGTTAAGGTGTAGAGCAGAGGTTAGGGAACAGGACGTCAGCCTGTCCTGAGAGGGTAGCTGGCGCCAAGAGAGAGAACTATTAGGCTGCACATCTTGAGCCTCCATAGTCTGTAGTCATTCCACCCCAGTCTTGCTACAGTATAAATAAAGGCACCCTATGAATATGCGGGTGTCTGCTAAGCAGCAATGTAACCAAGGCGAAGAGGTGATTAAACAACGCTCAATTCACAGGAACTTCATGGCTCCATTTTGCACTTCTTCTCCCTTGTTTGAACTCCTCCATACTCACAGGGGGTTTGACATCACACATCTTTGTAGCTTCAAATTCATACACTGTTTTCATGTTGGATTTGCCTTTTTTTTGCCAGCAAATCTGTTTGAAGTGACTATGAAATGAAGTGACTCAAATGTTACTTGGGCAACATCAATGGACATGGTTTGATGTGAATAAAACGATTATACTATACATTTTTGAATCACACACGCTAAATGACCAAAAATATGTGGACACCTACTTGTCAAACATCTCATTCCAAAATCACGGGGCATTAATATGGAGTTGGTTCCCCCTTTGCTGCTATAACAGCCTACACTCTTCTGGGAAGGCTTTCCACTAGATGTTGGAACATTGCTGCAGGGACTTGCTTCCATTCAGCCACAAGAGCCTTAGTGAGGTCGGGCACTGATATTGATGATTAGGCCTGGCTCGCAGTTGGTGTTCCAATTCATCCCAAAGGTGTTCGATGGGGTTGAGGTCAGGGCTCTGTGCAGGCCTGTCAAGTTCTTTCACACTGATCTCGACAAACCATTTCTATATGGACCTCGCTTTGTGCTGAAAAAGGAAAGGGCCTTCCCCAAACTGATGTCACAAAGTTGGAAGCACAGAATTGTCTAGAATGTCATGGTATGCTGTAGCGTTAAGATTTCCCTTCACTGGAACTAAAGGGCCTAGTCCTAACCATGAAAAACAGCCCCAGACCATTATTCCTCCTCCACCAAACTCTACAGTTGGCACTATGCATTGGGGCAGGTTGTGTTCTCCTGGCATCCGCCAAATCCAGATTCGTCTGTCAGTGTCAGATGGTGAAACGTGATTCATAATTCCAGAGAACGCGTTTCTACTGCTCCAGAGTTCAATGGCGGCGAGCTTTACACCACTCCAGCCGACAGTGATCTTAGGCTTCTGTGCGGCTGCTCGGCCATGGAAACCCATTTAATTGAGCTCACAACGAACAGTTTTTGTGCTGACGTTGCTTCTATAGGCAGTTTGGAAATCGGTAGTGAGTATTGCAACCGAGGACAGGCGATTTTTGTGCGCTACACGCTTCAGCACTCAGTGGTCCTGTTCTGTGAGATTATGTGGCCTACCACTTCGTGGCTCACCCTCTCTCTAGATGTTTCCATTTCACAATAACATCGCTTACAGTTGACCAAGGCAGCTCTAGCAGGGCAGACATTTGATGAACTGACTTGCTGGAAAGGTGACGGTGCCACGTTGAAAGTCACTGAAAGTCTGATGCCAATGTTTGTCTATTGAGATTGCATGGATGTGTACTCGATTTTATACACCTGTCAACAACGGGTGTGGCTGAAATAGCCAAATCCATCAATTTGAAGGGGTGTCCACATACTTCCATATATAGCATGATTCCCAGTTTTCAACATCCTTCACAAGTTACCAACATCCTTCATGTCTTTTTATGCATTTTTCATGTTCTGCACTTGAACCAGTTGGATGTGGGTACAGTATATTTCCTTGTTCCCAGGTCTATGTGATGACAGATCTCAGATTGACAGGTGATCTGGAGTGGATCCACTATCAGGGTGGTGTAGTGTCCTCTTAGCAGCACTGTCTCTTTGGCCAGCTGTGCCAAGCAAGCCACAGAGGAGGGCATGTGAGCTAATCTGTTAGCTTTGGGCAGGTTACTTTTTTAGCCCCTTTGCACTGTCAGCTGCCTGTGTTCACCCTCTGTGTCAGAATGTACTGTAGCGTCTATCACCACCCTCACTCTCTAGCTCAACTGCCAGGGAATCTGATAGAGGATGGAGTGTCAAGATAATGGTCAAGGTGGATTGTAGAGTTTCTGATACAGAGACACAGAAACCCAAACACTTGGAATCTCCCCCCTCTCTTCCTCTCTAACTCTCTAACTCTCTCTCTCTCTCTCTCTCTCTCTCTCTCTCTCTCTCTCTCTCTCTCTCTCTCTCTCTCTCTCTCTCTCTATAACTCTCTCTTCCTCTCTAACTCTCTCTTCGTCTCTAACTCTCTCTCTCTCTAACTCTCTCTTCCTCTCTAACTCTGTCACTCACTCTCTGCCTCTTTCTTCACACTCACACCATTCATTTCTCTCCCAGACACATTTCTCCCCCAGAGTGAGTGACAGCTGGTCCATGTGTGTGTGGGCGAGTAGATGTGGTCACAGCAGACCTTCCACATGCAGCACTTCTGTTTCAGGAATCAGGACCAGCAGCTAACCTGAGAGGCTGCCAGGGCAGAGTGGAAAAGGGGAAACATGGAGATGGAGGAGGAGGAGAGCTTCAGGGGCAACTACAGCTGATACTTTGGCATTCCTTGGAATGATGGCACAGTACTGAACCCAGCCAACAACGGGAGTTGTTGAGGATTGTGTGTATAAGAGGAGCAGGGGGAATAGAGGCCAAATGAGGGAGAAGATATGATTGTGCGTGGATGCGTGCGAGCACCTTTGTGTGTTTGTGTGCACACAGATGTTTTCGAGAGGGCATATTTGTGTGCATGTGCGTTAATCTCTGTATGGCAGATGAATCCCCCTATGATCAGTAATGTATGCACTTTACGCTCCCCAAAGAATCTCAGTTATACTGACACTCCTCTCAGCTTCCCCTTCTTTATGGAAACCCTGAACAACACTTCCTGCCAGCCCCAACAGTCCTGAGTGACTGGAGGAACACTAGCGATGCAGTGTTTCTATTTTAATTAGGTCTGTTCTGTCAAACTACTGCTGTTGGCCTGAGTAAATAAACACGGTATCTGAAACAGTCTAGCCCCACTGGGCACAGGCATCAATTCAATGTCTATTCCACAACGGTTCAATGTCATTTCATTGAAATGACCTGGAAACAACGTTGATTCAACCATTGTGGGCCCCACATAACTGAATGTTTCCTTAACATTCTCAAATTGTTTTGGCCTCACACATTTTTCAGCAACATGTTAAAAACAACATATTAAAAGGTAACACATGAAAAACAACTAACACTTTGGTAATGATTCATTTAGGACACATAAGAGGAAGCATTCCTTTTTAAATTCCCATTCGATGTGACGTACTATCCTATACATTTGTCAGTTTGGTTAAAAATATGTTTGTAAATGTTGCAGCAATGTTCTCTATAAGACTGATCAAAGTGGCAAGGAAGCTACAGTATTCACAACAATGTCCAGACATCATTTTGCAACCCTTTGCAAACATTCTGCTAACGTTCAAAGACCTACAGCTTCATCACCCTGGAGGAATATGGAGCAAATAAAATACCCATTCATCCTATACTTGACAGGTTCTCCATGAGGTAGCTCTGACAGGTAAGGCGTTGCTGATATGCTCCTCTGCCTGCCTTGCCTACACACACAGAAAGGGATTTTCTATAAAGTGTAGAGAAGCTCACTAGCCAGTGTGTAAATGCTATTTCACACCACACAGGCTACAGCCTGAGCTTGAGGGAAAAGGGAGACAGATGAGGTGTGTGTGCCTGTGTCTCTCTGTGTGTGTGTGTGTGTGTGTGCTGGTAGCTCTTCGCTTAAAACAGCTGTTCAGGCTAACTGATCTATTTCCCACTTCCCTCCTTCCCAATTCGATATGGCTTGCCAATCCATCCAGGCCCACAGATAGCAAAGTCCTTTTCATTTTAGAAAGACTGCCGGCAAGACTACTTTAACTTCAGCAACCAGTGCTGCACTCAATATAAAATAACACTTACCCTGACTCTCCTCCGCTGCCTCTCATGCAAACACACCTGCAGGTGACTGGAAAGAGGCCAGCACTCCTCCTGTGAGCGTAGAGAATACGATTGAACTAAACAAACAATGCAAGAATACAACAGCCTTTATGGAAGAGCTTAAACGCTAAGTCTGTGGGGGATGCGAGCGACAAACGAAGACTCGAGTACTACTGTATCTCTGAGCTCTTTAGTCCAACATATCTCCTAATTACCATATCTTTATCTAAAAAAACAACAATAAAGGAATTATTAATGATCTTAATTCATTGGGAATGAGATGTGGGGTGGAATGCTGCGATGCTGTATTCACAAGGAGAGAGCCAACTGTCCTTCCCGTAAGCGAGCCCATTATTTTAGGAGAGAACATGGCATTCAACATATTAACCCTCATGGACTTATGGTTTATGACCGAGTCATACTGAAGCAGACTCATTCTTAAGGCCTGAAGGCTACAACTCATTCATGCAATAAGTTGATTGAGTAAATTCTTTCCAAAATAATGTCAACAAATAGCCAAGACAAGTGATAGCATCCTGCATTGCCTATAAACTGTTTGAACAAGCTGATCAGTCAGAATTAATCCGATATTAAATGTGTGAGTTGAAACAGATGATACCATTTAAAGCTTGCAGTTTGTTTGCTGTAGCTGGGCTGCATACTGAAAAGGGGTTTGGAGCAGATTGACACAACTGAACATTGACGGTTCCAGCTCCACATAACCGGTGTGACTGCAGTGAGGCTCTGACAGTTTCAGGTGTTTGGCTTCACATCTCCACGTGTCCTTTCTTTTCTCCCTCACACTTCCTCTCTTTCTGAAACAGATCAGGTTTTTCAGGGCTGTGGAAATGTCCCGTCAGCCACTGCCTCACCAAAGGTGCTTGTGTTCATGCGAGGCGAGAGGGAGTTGGCTCTACCACCACGGCAGCTCTCGCCTCCTTCTCCTCCTTCTCCCCCCCGTCATTCCTATTTTTCCCATCCCTTCAAACACGACAGCGGTGCTAGCCACAGACTCATTTTGGCCTTTGAACATCCCTGACGATGTGCTCCTTCTTAATTGATAACTGAGATGTTTGTTTGGGAACCGAAGAGGGAGCGTGTAGGGGGAGCCTAAAAGAAGGCTTTGATTCCACTTCCATGCAGCGTGTCACGAATCTGACACCAGATTACTCACAGTGTCTCGTCTGTTTGATAAGGAGCATAATCATTCCGCCTCAAGATCCCCACCAACAAAGCGAGAATGGGTGTCAACAGGAAGGAGTCGGGAGGGAGGAATCAGTTAGGCAGAGGGAAGCAAAGATGCTATTTACACTCCGTCAGTGTTTACATATGAAAGGAAGCTTTAAAAGACTTTGCTGGCAAACTTTGATGCCTCGTGGGAAGATGATAGCGATGATAGGTCCCTGGAGAGAGAGAGTGAGGCAGGAGATGTGTTCATTAAGATAAATGACTAAGCTTTTGAGTGACAGTGACTTTGAATGCTCAAGGGAAAATCGAAAGCGTTAAAGAACTTGAGGAAAGACAGACACAGTTGAGGAACTTCAGCTATGACGAGGAAAACATGCACCCAAGGCCACAGACCTTGAGATTTGACAATATCCTTGGTCTATTCCTCAAGTTTTCAAATTATTTTGAGAAAGTTCCATCTGGAGACAGTTAGTATACTTATTCCAGGGAACTTCCTAGAGTGATTAGAATTTGTTTTTGTTTTTGTCAGCGTTTTTACAGACATCATGATTCCAGTGAACATTCTCTTAGCATTTTGTCTGAACCTTTCATAGCTGATAGCCTACATGAAAACACAGGGTTCTCCATTACAACAAACATTTTTTTTAAAAGTATATTTCTCTCTTATTCGCCTGCTTCCTCCCTTCTTGTTTTGAGCATCTTGGCACGCCCCCAATCTCCTTACGATGATATGCTTTTGTTTTTTTGCCCTTCGGCATGTCCCCCGGTAGCAGGCCACCATCAAATTCTCATCTCACTTCCTCCCATTCTTTACATAGCATCCTCTGTCCTGTTTAGTTTCCTGCTCTGTGTCTCCTCAAGCCTGGCCTTATCACCAGACGTGTGAACTTCTGGACATTTGCAAACAGCACCTTTGCTACCATCCAACCCCCTGCAATTTGTGATCATTCTTTCAGAGGCATGCCATGGAACTGAATATAATTCCAAGTTCCTTCCTTCAACGAGGCCAGGATGTCAGGGTTCATGGGCAATCACTTGTCAGAATGTTTCAGGGACAGCATCAGAGTTCTCTGAGGGAAAATGTTCAATCTTTGCCATCTTAGAATGTGCTTACCACAACACCGCGAAGCAGCGTAGGATATACCATAACAGTACTTGGGAAGCCTTATTGCAACAAAGCAAGTTTTATTTGAAATAGAATGCCTGTTCCACCAATTTAATGATGGAATTACAGAGATTGTATCTGGAGTATTCTATCCTGCAGCAGTAAAGCAGCACACTGCTGCAGCTGCCGACAGGGAAAGACATCTTTCCTCCAGACAAGGAAGGAAGGAAGGAAATGTCCCACAAAAACAATCCTGGATTCAGGTGGAAGAAAAAAAGGGCATTGTTTCCACAGCGACGGCTGACATGGTCAGTAATGCCTGGTGCGCGGATAAGGATAATAATGCCTGGTGCGCGGATAAGGATAGTAATGCCTGGTGTGCGGATAAGGATAGTAATGCCTGGTGCGCGGATAAGGATAATAATGCCTGGTGCGCGGATAAGGATAGTAATGCCTGGTGCGCGGATAAGGATAGTAATGCCTGGTGCGCGGATAAGGATAGTAATGCCTGGTGCGCGGATAAGGATAGTAATGCCTGGTGCGCGGATAAGGATAGTAATGCCTGGTGCGCGGATAAGGATAATAATGCCTGGTGCGCGGATAAGGATAGTAATGCCTGGTGCGCGGATAAGGATAGTAATGCCTGGTGCGCGGATAAGGATAATAATGCCTGGTGCGCGGATAAGGATAGTAATGCCTGGTGTGCGGATAAGGATAGTAATGCCTGGTGCGCGGATAAGGATAGTAATGCCTGGTGCGCGGATAAGGATAGTAATGCCTGGTGCGCGGATAAGGATAGTAATGCCTGGTGCGCGGATAAGGATAGTAATGCCTGGTGCGCGGATAAGGATAGTAATGCCTGGTGCGCGGATAAGGATAGTAATGCCTGGTGCGCGGATAAGGATAGTAATGCCTGGTGCGCGGATAAGGATAGTAATGCCTGGTGCGCGGATAAGGATAGGGGAGAAAACTTGCTGGCTGCATGCAGCACCATATTCTCTGTTATCATCACTCACCCCTTGTCTCCGGTGTCCGTGGTAGAGCTGAACCAATCACAGACCAGTGCTCCTGGGCTCATCGCCACCGCAGAGAAAAGACACCTGATCACCAACACTGATAGACACAGTAAGGAAAGCAGGAAGGTGCTGTGAGCACAGTGCTCTGACAAAAACTGAGAGCGAGAACACATATTTGAAATGCTACAACATTCCCCTGAATATCTACCAATTCCTGTCCATGTCCCCTCACATTGTTGTATTGTGTATTGCTGTACCTTGCCAGTTGAGTCTTGTGACACCTGAAAGCGGACAAAATATAGACTGACGAAACACCATTTGCCTCAACCATTCATATTTTTTAGCTCGTGTTTTTCTTCACTTTGAAGCACTCTTCTGTTTTCCACCGCCCACCTTTCATATTAAGTCCCTCTTCTGGCTCACTCACTTCATACTACAGGAAACGGTACACTACTGATTACTTACCTCAGCCTTTCCATCGTTATCTTGTCTCTCTCCTTATTTCCCTCTCGGCATTAGTGTGATTGGATCTACTACAGCGGTTAATAGGCCTAATGCTATTCAAAATGTCTGTTTTTTTCCCCCAGAACATTGATTTGTAAATGCATTTTGCCCTAATAAAAAACAACCGCCTATCTCCAGGAGCCGGGCAGCCTATTTAGTTGGTGTGGAGCAGAAACAGTTTAGACCTAGTCCGATAATCTAGGTGCAAAAATATGTGGTATTTTCAGTACTGTAGGTGATGATAAAGACTGTATCCTGAGGATATTTACAAAATATACAAATAATAAAAAATCACGGAAAAAGCAGTTGACAAAAATACTTAACTTTCAAATAATGAATTGGCCAACAGCAAAGTTTCCTCAACTCACCCATGAGATTGTTGAGGTAGTGTGTGCTTGCATGTGCTTGCACTTTTGTTTGCACACACTTTGTTTGCTTACTTATCAAAGCAAAATGCTTTTAAGTTTGTCACATTAATATTCCTATTTTTATTTCTTAATTTCATTTCCATACATAAAACAAAATTTGAATATACAATGAGCGAAGAAAGTATTTGATCCCCTGCTGATTTTGTACGTTTGTCCACTGACAAAGAAACGATCAGTCTATAATTTTAATGGTAGGTTTATTTGAAAAATAAAACAAAGAGACAGAAAAACAAAACAAAAATCCAGAAAATGCATGTCAAAATGAGTACTTGACCCCCTCTCAATCAGAAAGATTTCTGGCTCCCAGGTGTCTTTTATACATGTACCGAGCTGAGATTAGGAGCACACTCTTAAAGAGAGTGCTCCTAATCTCAGTTTGTTACCTGTATAAAAGACACCTGTCCACAGAAGCAATCAATCAATCAGATTCCAAACACTCCACCATGGCCAAGACCAAAGAACTCTCCAAGGATGTCAGGGACAAGATTGTAGACCTACACAAGGCTGGAATGGGCTACAAGACCATCGCCAAGCAGCTTGGTGAGAAGGTGACAACAGTTGATGCGATTAAAATTATAGACTGATCATGTTTTTGTCAGTGGGCAAACGTACAAAATCAGCAGGGGATCAAATACCTTTTTCCCTCACTGTATACAGTGTCTTTGGAAAGTATTCCTATACACCCCTATACTTTTTCCACATTTTGTTACGTTACAGCCTTATTCTAAAATGAGTATATAAGAAAGAAATCTCAGCAATCTACACACAATAGCCCATAACGACAAAGCAAAAACAGGTTTTCAGAAATTGTTGCAAATTTATTTAAAAAAAATGTGAAATACCTTATTTACATAAGTATTCAGACCCTTTGCTATGTGACTCGAAATTGAGCTCAGGTATTTCCGGTTTCCATTGATCATCCTTGAGATGTTTCTACAGCTTGATTGGAGTCCACTTGTGGTAAATTCAATTGATTGGACATGATTTGGGAAGACACACACCTGTCTATGTGGAACCTGTCAATAGTGGAAGTTGACCAATAACCTGACAGTTGACCAAGAACCTGACAGTTGACCAAGAACCTGACAGTTGACCAAGAACCTGATGGTCTTTGAGTAACTGTGAGACTAAACTTTGAAAGAGCTCTAGAGTTCCTCAGTGGAGATGGGAGAACCATCTCTGCAGCATTCCACCATTCAGGCCTTTATAAAGCACCTTATACCACCCACCACTGCGACTTGTATGCTCTAGTCGGCTGGCCCTCACTACATATTCGTCGCCAGACCCACTGGCTCCAGGTCATCTACAAGTCCATGCTAGGTAAAGCTCCGCCTTATCTCAGTTCACTGGTCACGATGGCAACACCCATCCGTAGCACGCGCTCCAGCAGGTGTATCTCACTGATCATCCCTAAAGCCAACACCTCATTTGGCCGCCTTTCGTTCCAGTACTCTGCTGCCTGTGACTGGAACGAATTGTAAAATCGCTGAAGTTGGAGACTTTTATCTCCCTCACCAACTTCAAACATCAGCTATCCGAGCAGCTAACCGATCGCTGCAGCTGTACATAGTCTATAGGTAAATAGCTCACCCTTTTTCACCTACCTCATTCCCATACTGTTTTTATACTGTTTTTATTTATTTACTTTTCTGCTCTTTTGCACACCAATATCTCTACCTGTACATGCCCATCTGATCATTTATCACTCCAGTGTTAATCTGCAAAATTGTATTATTCGCCTACCTCCTCATGCCTTTTGCACACATTGTATATAGACTGCCCATTTTTTTTCCTACTGTGTTATTGACTTGCTAATTGTTTACTCCATGTGTAACTCTGTGTTGTCTGTTCACACTGCTATGCTTTATCTTGGCCAGGTCGCAGTTGCAAATGAGAACTTGTTCTCAACTAGCCTACCTGGTTAAATAAAGGTGAAATAAATAAAAAGTCCTCAGTCCTCAGTAAAAGGCACGCTTGGAGTTTGCCAAAAGGCACCTAAAGACTCTCAGACCATTTTAATTAAAACATTTTTTTTTCACCTTTATTTAACCAGGCAAGTCAGTTAAGAACACATTCTTATTTTCAATGACGGCCTGGGAACAGTGGGTTAACTGCCTGTTCAGGGGCAGAACGACAGATTTGTACCTTGTCAGCTCGGGGGTTTGAACTTGCAACCTTCCGGTTACTAGTCCAACGCTCTAACCACTAGGCTACGCTGCCGCCCCAAGATTCTCTGGCACCATCCCTACGGTGAAGAATGGTGGTTGCAGCATCATGCTGTGGGGATGTTTTCAGAGGCAGTAACTGTGAGACTAGTCAGGATCGAGGCAAAGTTGAACGGAACAAAGTACAGAGAGATCCTTGATGAAAACCTGCTCCAGAGCGCTCAGGACCTCAGACAAAGGCAAAGGTTTATCTTCCAACCGGACAATGACCCTAAGCACACAGCCAAGACAATGCAGGAGTGGCTTCGAGACAAGTCTCTGAATGTTCATGAGTGGCCCAGCCAGAGCCTGGACTTGTACCGGATCTAACATTTCTGGACAGATCTGAAAATAGCTGAGAAACCAATTACAGAGAGGTGCACAATTTGTGCTAAAGCCGTGAAGATGACTCGCACACGCTCGCTCACCTGTGATGAGTAGACTGGTTGGCAATACCAAACAAAATAAATATACATTGTAATTAAATTACATGAATACCAGACTCTGGTGTTTGTTCTTTTACACATTGCACAGTAGGCCTACAGCGTTCGACGGGACTAGGAATAACATAGTTCATTTACCGTTCATTACCGTTCAAATGTTTGGGGTCATTTTGAAATGTCCTTATTTTCGAAAGAAAAACACATTTTTTGTACATTAAAATAACATCAAATTGATCTGAAATAGAGTGTAGACACTGTTAATGTTGTAAATGACTATTGTAGCTGGAAACGGCAGATTTTTTATGGAATATCTACATAGGCGTACAGAGGCCCATTTTCAGCAACCATCACTCCTGCATTCCAGTGGCACATTGTGTTAACTAATCCAAGTTTATCATTTTAAAGGGATAATTGATCATTAGAAAACCCTTTTGCAATTATGTTAGCACAGCTGCAAACTGTTGTTCGGATTAAAGAAGCAATACAACTGGCCTTCTTTAGACTAGTTGAGTATCTGGTGCATCAGCCTTTAGGGGTTTGTTTATAGGCTCAAAATGGCCAGGAGCAAATAACGTTCTTCTGAAACTCGTCAGTCTATTGTTGTTCTGAGAAATGAAGGCTATTCCATGCGAGAAATTGCCAAGAAACTGAAGATCTCATACAATGCTGTGTACTACTCACAGAACAGAACAGCACAAACTGCCTCTAACCAGAATAGAAAGAGGAGTGGGAGGCCCCGAGGGAACAACTGAGCAAGAGGACAAGTACATTAGAGTGTCTAGTTTGAGAAACAGACGCCTAACAAGTCCTCAACTGGCAGTTTCATTAAATAGTACCCGTAAAACACCAGTCTAAATGTAAACAGTGAAGAGGCGATGTTGGCCTTCTAGGCAGAGTTGCAAGGAAAAAGCCATATCTCAGACTGGCCAATAAAAATAAAAGATTAAGATGGGCAAAAGAACAAAGACACTGGACAGAGGAACTCTGCCTAGAAGGCCAGCATCCCGGAATCGCCTATTCACTAGGTGGTAGGCTTTCCGAAGGTCCAACTTGGAAAAGATGGTTGCCCGCTGGAGAGGTTTGAAAGCCGAGGGGAGGAGTGGTAGAGGGTAGCAACTCTTCACCGTGATGTCATTGAGGCCCCGGTAGTCGATACATGGACGCAGGGTTTTGTCCTTTTTTTCCACAAAGAAGAACCCTGCGCTGGTAGGGGAAGCAGAAGGACGAATGCTCCCAGCAGCCAGGGAGTCCTCAATGTACTCCTCCATGGCCTTGCTCTCAGGGTCAGACAGGGAATATAGCCGTCCCGAAGCAGTGTTGTGCCCATGAGGAATTCAATAGCGCAATCATAGGGGCAATGAGGAGGGAGGGAGGTGACGCAAACCTTGCTGAACACCTCCAGGAGTTCCTGGTATTCCGTGGGAAACCCTGAGAAATCAGAGGCTTTACCAGAGCCCGCAGAAGGACATCCCAGGGTAGGCTGCACCACCTTAAGGTAATGTGAGTGGCGGAACGGGCTCCAACCCAGGATAGAACCAGTGGTCCAGTCAATAACGGGGTTGTGCCTCTGGAGCCATGAGAATCCCGAAACAACAGGAACATCGGGAGATTCAATGAGAAGCTGTATGGACTCACTGTGAGTGCCTGATACATGCAGGTTAATGGGCACCGTACTATGAGTGACCCTGCCTATGGTGCATCCGTCCAGTGCTCTGGCGTCCATGGGAACGGAGATGAGTTGTGTGGAGATACACAGCTCCGATATCAGAGTAGCGTCCATAAAACTCTCATCAGCTCCAGACTCAATGAGCACTCGGAGAGATTTAGACTGGTCACCCCACAGCAGGAGAGAGCAGCAGCATAGAGTACGAGTAATGGGAGTTAGAAAACTCCCAGTATGACTCACCATAGTACTCTTACCGAGTTGATGAGTCTGGTCTTTTCTGGACAGACGTATTTGTAATGCCCTGTAGCATCACAATACAGGCAACTGTTGGAGTTAAGCCTCTGTAGTTGTTGTTGAGGTGACAACCTAGTTCTACCCCGTTGCTTAGGCACAGTAATCGCAGCAAAAGGTGGCGCTACAAAGTATTAACTTAAGGGGGCTGAATAATTTTGCACGCCCAATTTTTCAGTTTTTGATTTGTTAAAAAAGTTTGAAATATCCAATAAATGTCGTTCCACTTCATGATTGTGTCCCACTTGTTGTTGATTCTTCACAAAAAAAGACAGTTTTATATCTTTATGTTTGAAGCCTGAAATGTGGCAAAAGGTCGCAAAGTTCAAGGGGGCCGAATACTTTCGCAAGGCACTGTATTTTCTTCTGCATTGTCGCCCCCCCAAACTACTTCCCGTGGCTATGCTGTGACAGTAATTACGTTATGTGCACTAGCTGAAGACACCTTTATGAAGATGGCGCCGTACTGTATGGCTGCTTTCTTGCGTGCTCCGAACAATTTTTTGGTTGTTGATTCTTTTGTCATTTATCTTTATTTTTTTGTATGAAATGTATCCTCTATCACTTCCTATGATGGGCAAAAACTTTTGAACATTAGATCGGCAGTTACTAACCTTAATTCTGGCTTTAACTTCGACTTTATCTCATCTGCCCTGGACTCTTTGTGTACCTCCGATCCAACCCTCTGGTTACCCAAGACGAAGCACTGGCTAAAGTGAGGCTGGAAAGCGGGCGTCCTGGTGAGACTAAGACAAGGAGAAAAATGGCCACCACTTCCCTTCATAATAAAATGGATGACCTCTGACCGCGGATTTGCTGTCAATGGGACTCTCAAAACAGTACCATCCCCTGTTTCTCTGTCTTTCAGACAATATACCCCCCCCCCCTGATTAGGAAAGCTTACAGCTGTGGTGTTTATGTTGAGGTTATGAGGTCACCGGTGCCTATAGTGTCCATTGCTCTCAGGACATGAGTGACAGGTGTGGAACATATCAATGTATTGTTCGGAGAGGATACGTTATGATTGGGATCAATCCAAAACAGTGTATAATATAATGCATAATGTATGTTAAAGGAGCATGTAGTCTCTGAGCACATGAGGTGAGGGCATATTAGAAACCATTCATGTGCAGAAATCCACCTCTAACCCAATATTTCATTGGTTCTCATTTTCCTTCCCAGAGAAATCTTAACCTTAGTAACAAAGGTGCTATCTAGAAACAAAAAGGGTTCTTCAGCTGTCCCTGTAGGAGAACCCTTTGAAGAACCCCTTTTGGTTCCAAGTAGAACCCTTTTGGTTCCAGGTAGGACCCTTCTACATGGATCCCAAAAGAGTTCTACATGGAACCAAAAAGGGTTCAACCTGAAACCAAAAGGGGTTAATCTATGGGGATAGCCCGAGAACCCTTTTGAAACCCTTTTTTCTAAAAGCGTAGTGATTTGAAAAAAAATGTGTGTTGATTGTTCTCGGCCGACAGATAGTGTCCAAACACCACCCTACTGACACCACCTGTCACGCCCTGGTCGTAGTATTTTGTGTTTTTCTTCATGTATTTGGTCAGGCCAGGGTGTGCCATGGGTTTTTGTATGTGGTGTGTAGATAGTGGGATTGTAGCTTAGTGGGGTGTTCTAGGTTAGTCTATGGCTGTCTGAAGTGGTTCTCAATCAGAGGCAGGTGTTTTTCGTTGTCTCTGATTGGGAACCATATTTAGGCAGCCATATTCTTTGGTTGTATTGTGGGTGATTGTCCTGAGTGTCTTGATGTCCTTGTGATGTGTTAGTTGACACATGTATAGGCTGTTTTTGGTTTTTGTTTATTGTTTTGTAGTGTTTGTGTTTATTCGTGTTTACGTTGTTTGATTAAACATGGATCGCAATGTACACCCTGCAGTTTGGTCCGACTCTCCTTCACCATATGAAAACCGTGACACCACCTGAGATCAGTTAGCAACCACCCCATGTTGCGGTTTCCTTTCATCATCACAGAGACGGCAAACATGACCCTAGCTGGTGTTTCCGTTTGGCCTCAACAGATAGAACCAAAGAAAACACAGCGGCACGTAAGTTGACACGCAGTACAGGATGTACCTGAGTGTAGTAAGATCTCCTTTATTGCTGTCCATCATCAAGTAGAGTCTCTCTGGTCTCATCGCTTGGGAAGATGCCTATATTCTGTCTGTTAGAAGCATGACATCCTAAATGTAATATCGTCCCTAATTTTCCTTGAGTCAGGCCACAACTTTGCCCTGACTCAAACCTTTTCTATGTATTTCAGGGAGGAGTCTTGCACACAAGAGACTGATCATCTTTATTAGTTCTGCCAGTTCACCCCTTCAAAATATTGAGAGAGCTTTCTTAAGGCGGTTCTCCACAAAAGGCATCATTGATATTTCATCTGAAAATGGCTGGGAGAGGGGAGGGGGTTAAAAGAGAACAGTGGGTGTCATTTTCTTTCCATCTGGCCTTTGAAAGATAAGAAGAAGTAGACGCCTCTGTACTGTGTCCCTTTTCATGTTTCAGACCCACTTTTACCAATTCCTTTTAAAGGGGTAGAGGGGGACTCTGCTTCAGCCAGTGAGACTATTCATTTTGAGGGGTGTAATTTTAAGCAAGCGTTTTCAAAGGATTTGTTGTCAATGCAGAGGTGCTCTTGGGATCATTTTGGATTAATGGCCATGGCCCATATTTAAATATGAATTTTCTGCATTGGTGTAGGTCATGAGGAAAGGGTAATTTGGTTGACTTGAGATTTCAACACCCAGAGGTCATTGACATCCCGAGGTGCGCAAACAGTAGGCCATTGAAAGTTGTAGTGAATGCATTGGTTGTTTGCTTGTTTTACATAAGTCAGTACCTTACTGTTGGGCAGATGTACATCATCAATGCTGTTTATTTTTGGAAAGACACATTTGCCAATAACAATCATGTTTTATTTTTCATACTGTGAATAATGCTTCACTTATCTCCAGACGGGACCTCTGCCAGAGGGGTATGAGGAGGGGTGCACATGTATAACATAATGCTACCATACACTCAATATTTAACCTGGTTTAGGATTGGATTCCTCTGTAGAGAAAGACAATCCAAGCTATTACCTTGGCGACTTGTGCGGAATAGCATGTTTGTGTTTTACCGTATAGGCTTTTCCAGAAGGGGACTCTTTTAAGAACACATGCCCATTCCATTATGGTGTATGCAGATATTTTGGAACAAGTTCATCTGAGTGGTTTGATTAGCAAATTAAAATGGTAACTCGAGGTGATATTGGGCTTCATTTTTTTTTATACCAGTTTACAGTACAACGCCTATGAATGGAGTTTGACGTGTTTGACTGTTTCATTCTATTGTGGGATTTGAACTGAATATCAAGTCCGCAGTCAAGAGTAGAATCCCTCTGTATTACGCTGTGTTTGGAATGAAGAGTGAGGCACAGCACTTTATAAAGTACATTGGTGAGAAAGGAACAGTGGCAACGCCAGCTGCCTCTTCCGTGCTTTGAGTGTGCGGGAACAGAGGTAGAACCATGAAATATTCACTCAAAGTCATTTGTACTCATGAAACTTTTATCAGAAGTGTCTCCGCCTCCTTCTTTCATGAAGTGCAAATTCTTACAAAACGCTCTCCCCCTTTCTCTCTCTCTCTCCTATTCACTGTATGCCCCCTCCTGTACTCCCTGTTCGCCCATGACTGCGTGGCAACGCACGCCTCCAACTCAATCATCGAGTTTGCATACGACACAACCACCTGATTACCTACAATGATGGTAATCAACCTACAGGGAGGAGGTGAGGGCCCTGGCGGAGTGGTGCCAGGAAAATAACCCCTCCCTCAACGTCAACAACACAAAGGAGCTGATCGTGGACTTCAGGAAAAAGCAGAGGGAGCACCCGCCTATCCACATCGATGGGACCGCAGTGGAGAAGGTGGAAAGCTTCAAGTTGCTCGGGGTACACATCACTGACGATCTGAAATAGTCCATCACAACATTTTACAGATGCACAATTGAGAGCATCCTGTCGGGCTGTATCACCACCTGGTGAGGCAACTGCAACGTCCGCAACCGCAGGGTTCTCAAGAGGGTGGTGCGGTCTGCCAAATGCATCACCGGAGGAACACTGCCTGCCCTCCAGGACACTTACAGCACCCGATGTCACAGGAAGGCCAAAAAAAGGACATCAACCACCCGAGCCACGGCCTGTTCACCCCGCTATCATCCAGAAGGCGAGGTCAGTACAGGTGCATCAAAGCTGGAACCGAGAGACTGAAAAACATCTATCTCAAAGCCATCAGACTGTTAAATAGCAATCACAAGCTGGCTACCATACTCAACCCAGCACCTTAGAGGCTGCTGCCCTTTAATACATAGACTGGTCATTTTAACAATGGAACACTAGTCACTTTAATAATGTTTACATACTGCTTTACTCATCTCATATGTATATACTGTATTCTATTTGACTGTACTTTAGTCAATGCCACTCCGACATTGCCCGCAATAACATCTGCTAAATGTGTGTATGTGACCAATAAAATGTGATTTGATTTGATTATACCTCCCTGCCTCCTTAAATTTTTGCAGAACATAATTTTCTTCTCCTACCACTCAGTTTTTCATTAGTTCGAGCACTAGGCCCTGTTGGAATACTGTTAAAATGCATCCGTCCTTCCTCACTTAGTAATCATTGAACTTACGTGACATAATTGGGGATGGAAGGGAGGAAGGAAAGATGCATTTTTAAGAGTACCCGAACAGGACCACATCTATGCCTTTTTCTCTACTACAGAGAGGTCAAAGGTGAAGCTACAGTGGGGCAAAAAAGTATTTAGTCAGCCACCAATTGTGCAAGTTCTCCCACTTAAAGATGAGAGGCCTGTAATTTTCATCATAGGTACACTTCAACTATGACAGACAAAATGAAAAAAAAAATCCAGAAAATCACATTGTAGGATTTTTTATGAATTTATTTGCAAATAAATGGTGGAAAATAAGTGTAAGAAAAATTATGGAGAAAACCAGGCACAGCTCATCACCCTTGTAGCACCATCCCTGGATATACAGGTCATCATGCTATGGGGATGCTTTTCAGCGGCAGGGACTGGGAGACTGGTAAGGATAGAGGGAACAATGGATGGAACCAAATACAGGCAAAACCTTGATGAGAACCTGCTTCAGAGTACAGGACAATGACTCCAAGCATATAGCCAAAGCAATGCTGGAATTGCTTCAGAACAAGAATGTGGAAGTCCTTGAGTGTCCCAGCCAGAGATCAGATTTGAATCTCATTGAATCCCTCCGCCACACCTTAATTTATTTGATCAAATCAAATCCAATTCTATTTGTCACATGTGCTGAACTCAACCGGTATAGACCTTACAGTGAAATGCTCACTTTACAAGCCCTTAACCAACAATACAGTATCAAAAATTAAGTTAAGAAAAACATTACTAAATAAACTTAAGTAGTTCAATAAAATAAATCAAATATCCACCCCGAACGAACAGCGGGTGAATAGCATGCTATTGTGATGCTTAAATTCAAGGTCAGAATACACAAAGAGAGAAGTGCATAAAAAGGGAATTACATTTCATACGCCGCTTAACTCAGGTCAGAATTCTCTGCATGTGAAGCCGTTGTTTGTTATTGCAGTCGCTCCAAAGCAGTGTGATGCCTCGCCTAGCATACTGTTCACCAGAACGCAGTATATGTTCACAATACCTGACATTGAGCTCCCTGCAGGTGGCCGCTTGGGCGGTGTGGTATAGCACTTCCCACCACTTTCTTCAGAAAACAAGTACTGTACTTTATCAATGTCCAAAAACAGCCTAAATGAAAGATTTGTTGTCAGGCTGGCAGTGTTGTGGAGTTGACTGCTACTAGATGTCACACAACTGTTAGCTGTGGCTTGATGCTATGATGACAGTGAATGATGGTGTACTATTGCCACACTTTGCAGGTGGAAACTAAATTGGGAATATTTAGGACGTACAGTCCTGATTGTCCTGTAACTGCTTGAATTTCAGACATTTTGCTTAAGAGATTCTTATCTTGAGCAGATTATGCTCTTTTCCTTCAAGTAGCATATTGTCTTGCACCTTGACAACAAGAAAATAAAAACCTGGTTGCCTCTACCAGGAGGCTGATACTTGGCCGCAAGTGGATCTTCCAGCAAGACAACAATCCCAAAATCAACATTTTGAGATGGCCATTTCGGTTTGAATTGAAGAGGACAGTCCATAAGTGCAGACGAAGTATATCAAGGACCTGGAAAGATTCTGTATGGAGGAATGGTCTAAGATACCTCCCAATGTGTTCTCCAATCTCATAAAACATTTTAGGAAAAGGCTCAGTGCCTTTATCCTCGCTAGGTGAGTTATTGAAAGGTATTGAAAACAGGGTTGCCAATAATTTGGACCCCTATCTTTTAAAAATAATTTTGTTTTACTTGTTAAACAAAATCTATTTTTCTGATCAATTGTATAAGTATAGCATAATTTCATTTCCCAATTTTTACATACAATATAGCTCAGTATTTTTGTTATTTATTTTTTGCTCATCTTTATCAAGGGTGACAATCATTTTGGACCTGATTGAACACACCTTTGAAGTGTGTACTTAAGCAGATGGAATTTTCCAGAAGGATCCTTCGAGGCCTGTTACCGTTAACATATGCCTTATTTTCCTGACCCCCATGGAGTTGGTAGTGTTGGTGTCATTAACATATTGATTTAATGAACCCCGGTGAGCTTGGGGGATTGGAGTGGATCTGTGAGCGTGCTCAGAAGCCGTCTTGGTTTTCTCATTAGCTCAATGGAGTTGACCTTGGCCATCTTCATCTGTTTCTCTCTCTCTTCTTTCCCTGAAGCACCCAGCAGGGACCAAGGAGAGGACAGGGGATAATTAGCACCTGCTATTCAGACAGTCATGGTTTTGGACAGAAAGTAGAATAAAAAACAACAAACTGCTCACCGTGTCACCTTTGAAGAGATAGTTATCAGCTTTCTGCCGAGTTTCAAGAGTACTGAACTTCTCCTCAAACTCCCTCTTCAAATGAGCAGATGTGCTCGTGAGGCAAACCTGATTGTTCCAATCAGTTCCTATTGGAGACACTTTCTCACAACAAGTAATGAGGACAGTCTATAATCTAATCTTATATTGCATTTATTATTTCCAGGCAGACAACCCAATAGTGAAACACATAGTCAGAGATGAATGAAACCTCAATCCATTTAACCTCAAAGTCCTGTGTGAAAGGCTTGGTGTCTCTGGGGCCATGTGATCAAATTTAGCCTGAGTCCATTTCACAAAGTAATGCATTTGGGCTGAAAGGAGAGGGGGGAAAGCTCTGAGCAGAGACCTTGGCAAAGGACAGGGCCTCTATAATAGGTGTTAGGGCAACATGCCAGCTTCACACTCATGCTCGCTTCTGCAGTGCCAGCATACCTACCAGGGGGTCGGTAGTTCAATCTGTCAGTTTTTATTGAAGGGTTGCGATTTTGGGAAAGGTGCTCGGAGTGAAAAGCTATCGAACTGGAGACTAGCACCGATGTTGCACAATGCCAAGGTCTCATCTAGACAAACAGCAATCTGCATTTATTCCAACATGTAGTCTAGACGAGCATCGGCACAACTAATCAAACATTTGCCCATGATTCTCCTTGGCAATGACCAATGTGTCTGAAAAAAAGAAACTAACTTCAACAAAGAGCCCCAAAATATTACTTAATCCCAATCTGGAATTGATTTTAAGAGACAGCCTTGTCTTTCAAGTGCCCCCATGCCACTAAGTACGAGATGTGCACAGCTGTCAGTGACAGTGCAGTGGGGTTTAGAGATGACAGCAGTAATGACCACCGTTGTGTGTCTGGGGTGGCAGCTGGAGCAAACAGCACAATTAAGACCAACCACAGGAGAGGCTGGCCCCACCGTCTCTCTGTAGGAGGCCCTGTACTGGTTCTGGCCTGACAGAGCCTTTGTTTCCTGGCAACAGTTCCCAGGAAGTGATCCAATAGGTTGTGAACCAGCGGTTAGGGATATGGACTTGTGACAACTTAGTGATCAGATGGATGTTGCGGGCCAAATCCCAGGTGTAGAACTGCTATTGTGCCCTTGAGAAGGCATTTAACGTGATTTGCTTTAGCGAATGTTCAAATTGAGAATATGTAAGTAACTTTGGGTTAAACAAAACATTGTTTGTTAAGTAGAGGTAAGAATCATTTAGCCTAATTAATTTAACACTTTCACATCTTTAGAATACACTACTGAATTGCCTTACCGTGTTGGTGAAGATGTAAGTTAAACCTCTAAAAGTCTAAGCTAACATATGGAATTATTTTTAAATGATCATACCATGAATAATTTTGCTATTTGATTTTAAATTGTAGGACCCCGTAAGGTATATAAAAAAAATATTTATATATTTTTTGATTAAATATTGAATTTGGCCTTTCCTACTATAACCCATAGAAATGCATTGAATAACTCATTCATAAATAGCAAAAAAGACAGTAAAAAAATATATCATAAGGAACAAGGTTTTGAAGTCTGTCCTTTATCTAGAAGATATAAGAAAACTAGATATACTAGATATTTAAACCCTTATTTTTGTTGGCACAAAACTACCTCCATACTTCCATTCGTTTGTATGGGTTGCAGTCAGATGAGTCCCGTGACACTTGAGAGGGTCATAGAGCAAAACGGAGAACACCACCGTGTTCGTTTGAGTCTCATCCTTTCCATAGAGTGGTCAAAATAGTTTGACACTACAGACGTTTTCATGAGAAGACTGATTTTCGGGATGGCTCGGGATGACATAGGCGGTTGCAGTGGATTGAGACCCAGCCCATGCAAAAACTCTATCTTAAATTGATGGATTTTGATGGGGATTTTTTCATTATTTTACTTAGATTGACTCACGGGTTTGTCAATGGACTCTTAAGGATTATTAAGATGTAGGATCAATGACCATCATCTACTTTTATGAAGCTGGTGTGTGTCTGTACTGGTACTGAAGGCACTGCCCTGAAACAGATTCCTGAGGACATGCAGATTCTCCTGGGGGTATTTCAAAATGGTTCCACTATGTCTCTTCATCCCTCTCCACTACGGGATTGATGCATGTGTCAGAGAGAACTGTTCTCACAGCTCTCATGTAGAGCCTTTGTTGATTCTATCTAACACAAGGTTTGTGAAAAATCTTCCAAATGATCAATTAGTGTTAATTGATATGGCTGGCGTGTGATAAGCTTTTCGGTTTTTGAAGTGAACCTGCCAGCCTCCAGACACTGATGTCTGTGTGTGTGTGTGTGTGTCTCTATTGAGCCGTCTTTATCTGTCAGGAGGCACAGTGTCTGGGTCTGCCAGCCTTTTTACTGTGACAGTTGTGTGGACTTTGATTAATGATGTGCTCATTTCCTGCTTCCCCCCCCCACCCCCACCCGACATGTTTGTCAGACCATGAGCCATTCCCACCAGAAACACTTGTTCTTACATTCACTGTGGCAGAGTCAATAGACAAGACAAGCGTGTGTCTCCATTTGGAACTGTCTCTGTTCGATTGCATGTTTATTTTCCCCCATTATGTTTCGCCATTAGGCTTGAGTATTTGATATCGATCTGATTGCGAACAAAAGGCCGTATGTGTTTTACAGTAATGAGGATTATGAAGGGACATGCATCCAGAGTTTTCCAGGAAATATATGCTGCACAGTTTCAAAAATCTATTTTGTTATTGATCATATCAATAACCTATACTCGTGGGCCGAGGGAATACGCCGATGCACAATGCCAGCATCAACTATCCATAGTTCAATCTCCAATTTATAAATCCAACACCTTCTGGGTCTAAGTGGTTGTATATATTAAGCTAAGTTCCCTTGAGGACCAGCTCTTCTCTATAGGAAATTTCAGTGGCACTCTTCATTTTCACAGCAGCATAGATAATTAGCAGTCGGGCCTAAGATATGATTCACTATCAGCGGGTTTGTTAAGGGAGTGAGTGACAGGAGTTCAGGATACTAGTGGTTCCTGTTTCAACAGCAACACTGAGTAAATTTGATGGTTTAGAAGTAATCTCAGGCATTTCTTGTCGTTCTGTGCTGTAATCGCCTGCATCTGCTCGGGCTCTGCGGGGGTGATAATTAGCGGTGCCTTACAAAAGTGCGTTGACAACGGCAGCCAACTGGAGCACAAAAAAAAACAAGACTGTCACACATATGCTCCATTTTCTGGAAGTAAAGTGTACAATTATTACACTCTGCCAGTCTCTGCAACATCAATGTTCATTTGCATTGCCATCATGCCAAGGTGAATTGTGTTCCTCTAACTGGTTTATTTGTAGTGATAATTCAGATGGGCCAAAAATTCACTCTCAGAAACAGTCCGAAAAGTGAGTGGCTGCTCACTAATTCAGTTTCGGCATTTGATATTATTGGGGATGGCTAAGTTGGCATTGCAACTGCCTTCCTAGGACCTGAAGTACTTTCACATCCAGTAATACTCTTCTGGGTCAGTGATATTGATTGTGCCTCTGGATTACCTTGTGTTATTGTGCAAAAGGCTAGGAAGTCAATGATGGAGCTCACTCTGTTATAATGTACACTTAACACTGGCATCGTAATGAAATAACAGCCGACATCAGTTTATGACTATGTTTTCATGACTCAAACTGTCATTATCATAAATCAGATGAAATGTTGACTTGTTTTGGGTGCAGCATTGATGTATGAATCTCCCATCCACTGATTTGATAGTATATTCCCAGGTCTCCCGTGGCAAGGATGTTTGCGGCTTTATCTCTTGGTCGCATTCCTATTTTAAATGTAGGACCTATTAGCCATTTGGTCTAAGGTTGAACCAAAACTTTGCACAATATATGCTGTGCGCTCAACTCTCTTGTAATAATTTCATATTTGTACATTTCCCATTGTCATGTCCTGCCTACTTATTTTTGTGATCCCCTGTAGTGACCTTCCTCCTGTTTTACTTCCTTATTTTTCTGGTCCTACTTTCCTACCAACACCTGCAGTATATTTTGAAATTTTGAAAAGAAGGTCGACGACATCCGATCCTCGTTTGCTAAGTCAAACGACACCGCTGGTTCTGCTCACACTGCCCTACCCTGTGCTCTGACCTCTTTCTCCCCTCTCTCTCCAGATGAAATCTCGCGTCTTGTGACGGCCGGCCGCCCAACAACCTGCCCGCTCGACCCTATCCCCTCCTCTCTTCTCCAGACCATTTCCGGAGACCTTCTCCCTTACCTCACCTCGCTCATCAACTCATCCCTGACCGCTGGCTACGTCCCTTCCGTCTTCAAGAGAGCGAGAGTTGCACCACTTCTGAAAAAACCTACACTCGATCCCTCCGATGTCAACAACTACAGACCAGTATCCCTTCTTTCTTTTCTCTCCAAAACTCTTGAACGTGCCGTCCTTGGCCAGCTCTCCCGCTATCTCTCTCAGAATGACCTTCTTGATCCAAATCAGTCAGGTTTCAAGACTAGTCATTCAACTGAGACTTCTCTTCTCTGTATCACGGAGGCGCTCCGCACTGCTAAAGCTAACTCTCTCTCCTCTGCTCTCATCCTTCTAGACCTATCGGCTGCCTTCGATACTGTGAACCATCAGATCCTCCTCTCCACCCTCTCCGAGTTGGGCATCTCCGGCGCGGCCCACGCTTGGATTGCGTCCTACCTGACAGGTCGCTCCTACCAGGTGGTGTGGCGAGAATCTGTCTCCTCACCACGCGCTCTCACCACTGGTGTCCCCCAGGGCTCTGTTCTAGGCCCTCTCCTATTCTCGCTATACACCAAGTCACTTGGCTCTGTCATAACCTCACATGGTCTCTCCTATCATTGCTATGCAGACGACACACAATTAATCTTCTCCTTTCCCCTTCTGATGACCAGGTGGCGAATCGCATCTCTGCATGTCTGGCAGACATATCAGTGTGGATGACGGATCACCACCTCAAGCTGAACCTCGGCAAGACGGAGCTGCTCTTCCTCCCGGGGAAGGACTGCCCGTTCCATGATCTCGCCATCACGGTTGACAACTCCATTGTGTCCTCCTCCCAGAGCGCTAAGAACCTTGGCGTGATCCTGGACAACACCCTGTCGTTCTCAACTAACATCAAGGCGGTGGCCCGTTCCTGTAGGTTCATGCTCTACAACATCCGCAGAGTACGACCCTGCCTCACACAGGAAGCGGCGCAGGTCCTAATCCAGGCACTTGTCATCTCCCGTCTGGATTACTGCAACTCGCTGTTGGCTGGGCTCCCTGCCTGTGCCATTAAACCCCTACAACTCATCCAGAACGCCGCAGCCCGTCTGGTGTTCAACCTTCCCAAGTTCTCTCACGTCACCCCGCTCCTCCGCTCTCTCCACTGGCTTCCAGTTGAAGCTCGCATCCGCTACAAGACCATGGTGCTTGCCTACGGAGCTGTGAGGGGAACGGCACCTCAGTACCTCCAGGCTCTGATCAGGCCCTACACCCAAACAAGGGCACTGCGTTCATCCACCTCTGGCCTGCTCGCCTCCCTACCACTGAGGAAGTACAGTTCCCGCTCAGCCCAGTCAAAACTGTTCGCTGCTCTGGCTCCCCAATGGTGGAACACACTCCCTCACGACGCCAGGACAGCGGAGTCAATCACCACCTTCCGGAGACACCTGAAACCCCACCTCTTTAAGGAATACCTAGGATAGGATAAAGTAATCCTTCTCACCCCCCCCCCTTAAAAGATTTAGATGCACTATTGTAAAGTGGCTGTTCCACTGGATGTCATAAGGTGAATGCACCAATTTGTAAGTCGCTCTGGATAAGAGCGTCTGCTAAATGACTTAAATGTAAATGTAAATGTATATCACCTGTCATATCCAATGATTTACTATGTATACACGAGATTAAATAAAATTTTATTTGTCACATACACATGGTTAGCAGATGTTAATGTGAGTGTAGCGAAATGCTTGTGCTTCTAGTTCCGGCAATGCAGTAATAACCAACGAGTAATCTAACCTAACAATTCCACAACTACTACCTTTTATACACACAAGCGTAAAGGGATAAAGAATATGTACATAAATATATATGAATGAGTGATGGTACAAAACGGCATAGGCAAGATGCAGTAGATGGTATCGAGTACAGTATATACATATGTATATACATATACGATATGTACAGTATATACATACGAGATGAGTAATGTAGGGTATATAAACATAAAGTGGCATAGTTTAAAGTGGCTATTGATACATGCAATACATAAAGATGGCAAGATGCAGTAGATGATATAGAGTACAGTATATACATATGAGATGAGTAATGTAGGGTATATAAACATAAAGTGGCTATTGATACATGTAATACATAAAGGTGGCAAGATGCAGTAGATGATAGAGAGTACAGTATATACATATACATATGAGATGAGTAATGTAGGGTATGTAAACATTATTAAGTGGCATTGTTTAAAGTGGCTAGTGATACATTTTTACATCAATTTCGGGGTAGGTGTCCAGGAGGGCAGGTAGTTTCCCCCAGTGATGACTAACAGGCGGTGCTGTTTTAAAGCCACCGTGCCACCATCTTGGCACTCCATTGTAAACTATATTTTGGAAGCTTTAGAAATGTATTTATCGATATCTACATTTGTTTTTGCCACATTTATTATATTACAGAAACCTTAATGCATACTTTTAAATTATATTATACGAGTTAAACAAAGAAATGAAAGAATATATGAAAAACATTTAAATTAAAATGTATTTATTTACCACAGCCAAAATACTTGAATACATTTAATTTTGTCCTTGAAACATTTAATTGAAATACTGTAGAATTCCATTCATTCCTATGAAGGACTGCTTAGTCTGGGGAGTGCCAATATGGCCTCTCATTAGCCAATACACAGCATCAGCAATCCTGTGTTTATATATGTCACGTTCTGACCTTTATTTCCTGTGTTTTGTATTTAGTTAGTATGGTCAGGGCGTGAGTTGGGTGGGCAGTCTATGTTTGTTTTTCTAAGTTTTGGGAATTTCTATGTTTCGGCCTAGTATGGTTCTCAATCAGAGGCAGGTGTCATTGGTTGTCTCTGATTGAGAATCATACTTAGGTAGCCTGGGTTTCACTGTGTGTTTGTGGGTGATTGTTCCTGTCTCTGTCTTTGCACCAGATAGGACTGTTTTGAGTTTTCACATTTCTTGTTTTGTTGTAGTCAGTTGTTCATGTGTACCTTAACGCATTAAAAAGAACCATGGACAATTACCACGCCGCGTATTGGTCCTCTGATCCGTTTCGCCTCTCCTCTTCGGAAGAGGAGGAGGAAATTCATTACAGAATCACCCACCCAAATCGGACCAAGCGGCGTGGTAAAGGACAGCGACGACAGCAGCAGCAGCATCAACAACAGAGGCCAGCATCACAGGACTCCTGGACATGGGAGGAGATACTGAACGGAGAGGGACCCTGGGCACAGGCTGGGGAAAATCGCCGCCCCAAAGCAGAGCTGGAGGCAGCGAAAGCTGAGCGGCGGCAATATGAGGAGCCAGCACGGCAGTGCGACAGGTACGAGAGGCAGCCCCAATTTTTTTTGGGGGGGGGGGGCACACGAGGTGTGGTACTAAGCCAGGTAGCAGACCTGAGCTCACTCCTCGTGCTTATGATAAGCAGCGCATTACTGGTCAGGCACCGTGTTATGCGGTTAAGCGCACGGTTTCGCCAGTGCGTGTCCATAGCCCGGTGCGCTATAGGGCAGCCCCGAAAGTGCCATGCGAGTGTGGGCATTGAGCCAGGGCGTATGGTGCCTGCTCAGCGGGTCTGGTCGCCGGTACGCAGTCTTGGTCCAGGTTATCCTGCGCCGGCTCTGCTTGCTGTGTCTCCGGGGCGCTGGGAGGGTGCAGTGCGTCCTCTGCCTGCGCTCCGCTCGTGCCGGGCAACTGTGGGAGTGGAGCCTAGGGGAGAGGTGCGTGTAGTAAGCACTAGATCTCCCGTGCTTACCCACAGCCCGGTTCAACCTGTGCCTGCACTCTGGAGGGTCCGGGCTAGAGTAGTTGTCCAGCCTGGGGAAGTGGTGCCAAGGTTGCGCACCAGAGCTCCAGTGCTCCCCCACAGCCCGGTCTTTCAGGCTCCTCCTAACACCAAAAGCCTCCTGAAGGTCTCCCCAGCCTGGTGGTTCCTGTGGCAGCCCCACGCACCAGGCTGTCTCTCAGTCTCCTCCCTGCCGGAGCGTCCCGCCTGTCCGGCGCCGCGGAGCGTCCCGCCTGTCCGGCGCCGCTGCCGGAGCGTCCCGCCTGTCCGGCGCCGCTGCCGGAGCGTCCCGCCTGTCCGGCGCGCTGTCCGGCCTCCCGCTGCCGGCGCCGCTGCGGAGCCTCCCGCCTGTCCGGCGCCGGCGCCTCCCGCTGTCCGCGCCGCTGCCTCCTGTGGCAGCTCCACGCACCAGGCTGTCTCTCTGTCTCCTCCCTGCAGGTGCTCCCGCCTGTCCGGCGCCGCTGCCGGAGCGTCCCGCCTGTCCGGCGCCTGCCGGAGCCCCTCAGCCCAGAGGCGCCAGAGCCCCTCAGCCCAGAGGCGCCAGAGCCCCTCAGCCCAGAGGCGCCAGAGCCCCTCAGCCCAGAGGCGCCAGAGCCCCTCAGCCCAGAGGCGCCAGAGCCCCTCAGCCCAGAGGCGCCAGAGCCCCTCAGCCCAGAGGCGCCAGAGCCCCTGTCCCTCTGTCCAGTGGGGTCATTGAGAGGGGTTGCCATGGTGAGAAAGCCACGGAGGCGGACAATAAGGCGGACTAAGACAATGGTGAAGTGGGGTCCGCGTCCCGCGCCAGAACCGCCACCGCGGACAGACACCCACCCAGACCCTCCCCTATAGGTCAAGGTTTTGCGGCCGGAGTCCGCACCTTTGGGGGTACTGTCACGTTCTGACCTTTATTTCCTGTGTTTTGTATTTAGTTAGTATGGTCAGGGCGTGAGTTGGGTGGGCAGTCTATGTTTGTTTTTCTAGGTTTTGGGAATTTCTATGTTTCGGCCTAGTATGGTTCTCAATCAGAGGCAGGTGTCATTGGTTGTCTCTGATTGAGAATCATACTTAGGTAGCCTGGGTTTCACTGTGTGTTTGTGGGTGATTGTTCCTGTCTCTGTCTTTGCACCAGATAGGACTGTTTTGAGTTTTCACATTTCTTGTTTTTTTGTAGTCAGTTGTTCATGTGTACCTTAACGCATTAAAAAGAACCATGGACAATTACCACGCCGCGTATTGGTCCTCTGATCCGTTTTGCCTCTCCTCTTCGGAAGAGGAGGAGGAAATTCATTACAATATACATCATTGGTCATATTGCAATAGGATATTCACATACCGTTTTATACTGGACGTTTTTGTTATTAAAATGATGACAGTGAGCTTTAAATGGGCCATCATTTCCACATTCACATTCTATATTTCCCTCAAGTCCATAATACTACAGTTTACTCCAGTGAGATATCGCTTCTAATAATCATCAGTAGTTACATTAATGACAGTTTAGAGCTGGAAACCAATCACACAATCAAGAGCTGACATCGTTGTGCTTGAGGGCTCTAGATTAAGTGTGAGTCATTGAGTGATGGAGCTGTGTCTGACGGGCCAGCAGCATACTGGATTCAAGGAATATTCCCTGCAGTTTTCCTTTCAATCTTATCTGTCGCAATTGAGCTTTGTCATTTTAGTACTCTTTTGTTTTTGTGTGTGTGTGTGTGCGTGTGATGCTAATGAAGACGTTTGACAGGGGGTGGCTTTGCGTGGACTGGAAGCCTGCCCTCGTGTGCAATGTAGTGCTGAGATAAAGCTCTCTAGGCTTTGCCACCCTCGCCAGATGGCCATGCTCTGCCAGTCTGTCTGCCATCACCCACCAACTGCCTGCCAGTGCTGAGATGGGCGTAGACCCAGGTGATCACCAGCAGAGAGTGGCTCCACAGGAGCTATGCCATCATTGGCTGATGCCAGTTTTCCACTGCGGGACTGATGCAGAGCTTGGCACAATGGTGCCATTGTAACTGAGCTCCCTTGTTTGGTCTTCTTTTGTTTCCATTACAAAGATTGTCTCTGGGACCACGGGCGGGGATGTAGTTGACACTTGTTTTCCAGGCACTTAGGTCTATCTGATGTCATGGTGATAGTATCAGTGCATGTGTGATTCACAAAGTCTCTACGGAAATAGTATCATGTAAGGAACTGAAGGAACTGAAGAGAAATCTCCCAGTCGGTTCCTGTGCAGAATCAACGTTTTGGAACTAGGCTTTTCACTGAGCTTTTCTGAGAATTGAATACCTTGTTTCGGATCTGCAGTACATGTGGAGGAACCCTTCAACAGCACTTACCTGGAGTGAAATGGATCAATAAAAGGCTAGTCAACAAGCATATGCAGACTTCTCCATTACACGGACATACTGCAAACCAAGTCATTGTACTACTGTATATACCACTTATGCTAATGAAATGATTAAGCATAGATTATATTATATATATATATTTGACAATATAAAAACAATACAAACACAGTTGAGGGAACAATTCTGTTGAGGGAACAACTACTAATATGATTTGTTCTGTAGGAAACGGGAGTCTTATTTAAAAGCTTGGCACCGCTAACCATGGCAATGAGTACTCTCCTCTCTGCGTTGCCAACCACCTCAATTCCAATGTAGGGCAAATTTATATAGATGTAATAAGATTCTCCTGAATGGAATCTAAATATATTTTTCAATAAGGGCCAATATGGTTACCCAGAGTGCAATACTGAGTCATCATTCCAAGTCTATGTGGAGGTGACCCGGGAGAAGTGAACAGACATTAATGTATTTACCAAAATGAGAAATAAATTCCTTTCATAGCACTTCCGCAAGAAATTCGATTATTTCTCGGCCTCGCCTGTTACGTGGCTCCTGCTAGTGCTTCTTGGTCGGAGGTCAGCACAGACCCAGATAGATCTTGATTTGGAGAATAACAGTTCATTAGGGGAGAGAGCTGCGACGAAGGGCAGAAAAAAATGGCTGGACATTTTGGCAGCCAATTAGTGACTGTGGTGCTCTGAGGACTGCATATTAAGCTGATCATACAACGGCCCAAGCCGCATTAGGAACTAATCTTTATTGTTGAGGACATAAATGTCACATTTCTTTCAAATCACAGGGAAATTAATGAAATAGTAGTCTGATGAAATAGCCTTTGGGGAGTTATATGAAAAATATGTTTGAAATCTATATATTCTATAGATCAGGTACTGAAACAGCTCTACATGTGTGTGGTTGACATTTGTGGGAGTGAGTCTGCTTGTTTAGCACCATACGTTGTTTAAGGGTTTGTTCAATTGTTTAAGATCATTGCCTCTGATGTACACGTTTGACAAATTTTGCAACAATGTTCATATATTGGTGGGACAGCAGAAACCATGTTTATTTGATTACCAATTACATTTTTGAATCGTTTAGCGAAATATAACCTTGTAATCCTTTGCCTCTTTAGACACACAATCATTTCAGTGGTCCATTATATATATATATATATATATATCCCCAATTTAGCCTTTATATATATATATACATACAGTATATGCATTACACAATGTTGTTAGAAGGTTGGATTGGTGGTAAAACATTTGAAAAACATCACAGACTGGGAGCTGTTGAAATAAAACTGATTCCAAAGACATATATAAAAGATTGATTGTAAAGGAAATGCCGACAATGGGATGACGTTAATATGCGTGTGATTAATCCTGACTAGGAGGACACATCTTTCCCAAAGAGTTGACAATGGCTCATCAATGTCACTAGAGCATCTTTAATTGGATGTCTGGCAACAATCACATCATTTAATTCCGCTTAATTGTGGTTGATCATGGCTCGCAGCATAACTATCTTGACGTGTTTACGTGGAACATGTTAACAATGCCAGTGTTCATTATGAGACTTTGAAAAACAGATACTTAATCGCTTCCATATTCACTAAAGTGGAATCTCTCGGTTAGGGAAGCCAAGCCTTTTTGTTGCACACTCAAACAGGAAGCAGCATCTTTTGAAGGTGGCAGTAAAAAAAAAAAAATCCTGCCAACGCAGCAAGACTTGGGCGTTTTTTATGTTTGAATCATCACTTTGCATTTTGGGATGTTTGCCATTTGCAGCTCAACAAAGCTTCAGTACATTGTGTAGGAGGAGAGCAACACTAAGAAATGTTGATTTACATTTTGAAGACCGTTTTGATCGTTTATAAAACAACTGCTCTGGTGGTAGGTTACAACAGGCCTTTTTCGTATCTTGGCCTCTGTTTCTTTATGGTTTGAGTGCGAGTACTTTTTCAGTTACTCAGTTGTGGCACAGGTCATCTACTTCTTCTTGCTTGGCACAGACTTCCCTCTGCTCCTCACTCATACTTTGTATCCTCCAGTGAATAAAGGAGAAACCTCCCTATTTGTTAACAATGGATGCCAAAACCAGCCACTCTAGCATAACAGGTTACTAAGCACTGCCTTTGATTTTATATCCCCAATTTAGCCTTTAACTGAAGCAAGTTGGATTTTTTTTTACATTTATTTTTCTAGGCAAGTCAGTTAAGAGCAAATTCTTATTTACAATGACAGCCTACCAGGGAAGAGTGGGTTAACTGCCTTGCACAGCAGCAGAACAATATATTTTTTAACTTGTCCGTTCAGGGATTCAATCCAGCAACCTTTTGGTTACTGGCCCAACACTCTAACCACTAGGCTACCTGCCACCCCAAATTCCACAGCTTTGATTCCAGAGCTTTGATAACGTCCTAGGCCCCGCTGTCATCAAACAGCCCCCCTGGTGTCCTCCGGGGGGGATCCGGGAAAAACTAATTCCGTTTGGACTTCCCTTTCTTTATCTACATGGCAGGTAGCCTAGTGGTTAGAGCGTTGGGTCTGTAACCGAAAGGTTGCTAGATCAAATCCCTGAGCTGAAATGCTAAAAAATCTGTCGTTCTGAATTGAATTGACAACAGAAAACGTGGTTCATTGGTCAAATGCTCCAGTACTTGAATTGGATTCAGTCTCTACTTAATTTTAGTATCTGGTCCCTCTGTGAAGGATGTGATTCAGAGGTGTAGATCCAATGGATCAACTGAGTAGATTTGGAATAGAATCTAAAATATCATCTAAAATACTTTATATTTCACATTGAAATGACTGCCACCTACAGTATATTAATAATATTCTGTGTTTGGAAAGAGAGAGAGACTGATCAGCTTACCCACCAGCACTGGTGTTTATTGAAGTCAGCAGTGGCATTTCTACAATATGCTGCTCATGCGTTACATTACTAAATGATGTATTCACTTCAGGAGGCGGAACTTAATTGTATTCCTATGCAAATGTTGTTTATGCCTAGACTGCATTTATTTTTGGGATGCAGCATACCTGGCAAAATTGCATTTAATATTTTATCAACAGCCATAGGGCTGGTGATGCTGGATTGCGTTCTGTGAATGAAGCTGGTCTGAATGGACTCAACTGAAAGCAATATGATCTCAAATATACTGTCTTGTCAGATATAATGTGAGAACAGGATATTGCTTTTCACTTTTTCTTCCTCTACCAAATTCTATTTAGGTGTGTGTGTGACCTCCACGATATGACTGGTTCTCATTTGGCAGTCTAAAATTAAAGTCTGTCAAACATGTTTTCACTGTGATTGCGACAGCCATCTTGGACAACATGGACACTGTAATCCATTACATTTTAGACTCAAACCTACCCGATGATGTTCTTCTCTTTCTTTCGGTTAGTGTGGGAATCATTGATCCTCAGATTAGTTTCTAGAAGTTGTCTTTCAGTGTACAGCTGGTTTTGAGTTGCATCTAGCTGTATCAGCATGCACTATGTTGTCATTGGCAAATCTCCTTTGAAGTCAGGTCAGGGCAAATTCATGTTGTGCATCATGTTGAACTTCAGGATGTCGTTTGATACATATAATTAGGAATTAGAATACTAGAATGGATCAGTCTTCTTATGATGGGATAAAGGTCAGCCATTTTGGTCAGGGAGTTGGTCAACCATGATTTTCCAGTGTTGTAATAAGATATTGTGTAAAATAATGAATTTGATGATTTTATCTTTACTTAGGGCTGTTATGGTGACCACATTACCGCCACACCAGCAGTCACGAGTCATGACCGCAGTCAAATTCCACCTGACCATTTAGTCACGGTAACTACTATATGCTTCTCCAAGCTCTGATGCTGCTGATGATCATTAGTAGCCTACCAAACTTGCTATCTGCCTGGTACCCAGCACTTTATTGTCCTTCTAATCACTCTGAAATCAATGCAAATGTAATCGAAAATCAAATCAAATATTTCATGAGAGCCCATGAGCTCATGTTGCACAACATTTCTCTAGGCTATGCAATTACGTGAGTAAACAGAGTGATGGCCTCTATTAAAAATAGGAGGATCCCATCAGCTTTCTATAGGCTAGGCTACTATATTTATTTCTCAACTTTCCTAATATTAAGCAAATTGCTTTGCATTACAACAGGAGTATAGCCTACCTGGCTGGCATGAAAATTAACCATGGGAAAAGTGTCCTCCATTCGCTATTTAAGTGCATAGATGACATGCTTCCCCCCCCTCCCTGTTCACCCACGACTGCATGGCCAGGCACGATTCCAACACCATCATTAAGTTTGCAACAGTGGTAGGCCTGATCATCGACAACGACGAGACAGCCTATAGGGAGGAGGTCAGAGGTGGTGCCAGAATAACAACCTATCCCTCAACCTAACCAAGACTAAGGAGATGATTGTGGACTACAGGAAAAGGAGGAGCAAGCATGCACCCCACTCTCATCGACGTGACTGTAGTGGAGCAGGTTGAGAGCTTCAAGTTCCTTGGTGTCCACATCACCAACAAACTAGAATGGTCCAAACACACCAAGACAGTCGTGAAGATGGCACGACAAAGCTTATTCCCCCTCAGGAAATGAAAAAGATTTGGCATGTGTCATCAGATCCTCAAAAGGTTCTACAACAACAAACATCGATAGCATCCTGACTGGTTGCATCACTGCCTAGTATGGCAATTGCTCGGCCTCCGACCGCAAGGCACTACGTAGTGCGTACGGCCCAGTACATCACTGGGGATAAGCTGCCTGCCATCCAAGACCTCTACAACAGGCGGGGTTAGAGGAAGGCCCTAAAAATGGTCAGAGACCTCAGCCACCCACTGTTCTCTCTACTACCGCATGGCAAGCGGTACCCGAAAGCCAAGTCTAGGACCAAAAGTCTAGGACCAGCTGTTGAGCCTCCTGAACAGGTAATCAAATGGCTACCCGGACTATTTGCATTGTGTCCCCTCCCCAACCCCTCTTTTATGCTACTGCTACTCTCTGTTTATCCTACATGCATAGTCAATTTAACTATACATTTATGTACATACTACCTCATTTACCTCGACTAACCGGTGCCTCTGCACATCGGCTACCCGGACTATCTGCATTGTGTTCTGTCACCCACCACCCGCCAACCCCTCTTTTATGATTACTGCTATTCTCTGTTTATCATATATGCATAGTCACTTTAACCATACCTACATGTACATTGGTACCTACATGGTCCTTCTGTAGCTCAGTTGGTAGAGCATGGCGCTTGTAACGCCAGGGTAGTGGGTTCGATTCCCGGGACCACCCATACGTAGAATGTATGCACACATGACTGTAAGTCGCTTTGGATAAAAGCGTCTGCTAAATGGCATATTATTATTATTATTATTACATTCTACCTCAATTCGCCAGACTAACCGGTGCCTGTATATAGCCTTGCTACTGTTATAGCCTTGCTACTGTTATAGCCTTGCTACTGTTATTTTTTCACTGTCTTATTACTGTTGTTTTTTATTTCTTTACTTATCTATTGTTCATCTAATACCTATTTTATACTTAAAAATTGCACTGTTGGTTAGGGCTTGTACACATGTTGTATTCGACGCACGTGACAAATACATTTTTATTTGATTGAATTATTCTGCTTTCCAACCGGTGTAGAGCCTAACTGGCATACATAGGCGGTGCGTGAGTTTCAAGTTTGGGGAAGATAACTTTCACCATAAAAACACACCTTTACATGCAGGATTACATGCATAATCACATTTGTGGTCACTTTTGAGTACGGTGTTTTCCCACTAATTGATTGCATTTTGGAACATTCATGCTTGTAGCCTACTGCCGTGTGCACATTGCTGTGCTTATAGTGTGAAGCAATATAAATAGTTTATCAACATTTTCAGCTAGACGTTCTGACCTATTGCATCAGCCCCGTTGCTTTTAAACATTTTTTTTGATGCTAGTGGTTGTATTAATTAATATATCGCATACCACAACTGTCCCAGACTACGTTTGGAATATTTCTTTCTCGCTCAGAAGGACAAGTTGACAAATAGAATAGGTCAACATTTTTCCTATGGGGGACAGTAGATCAACATAGACTAGTGCTTTTGCTGTTCGTTAGGCCTACTCATGTTGTTGGCAGACGAAAATAAATGTGGACAGTTCTTCGATAAGAAGGATGTGAGCAGTTGCTTCCCCAATGTGTCTGTCTTCACTTGTAGCCAGCCTACTTCGGAGCTGAGATAGATGCCTTTGAGAAGAACCTGATCATGTGACGGGCATTGGCTAATAAGAATTGAGATCTGAGAGAGCCATGCGAGTGAGAGGTGCTTCAGGACACGCAGAAGGCCACACTAGGGGGATGCCACTGGGAAATTCGAGGCATTATCAAGTGCTTGTAAAATTGTGAATGAGAGACTGATGAAGTGTGTGCAGCCTGTGCAAGAAACAAAGCAGTGCTCATGCCTTTCATGAGTCAGATCATGCAGCCTTAGAATGTATTAAAAATCAAAACCTATAGCCCAACATTTGTATCACAACTGAAGTTGTATAAATAACTCCAACTGAAGCATATAGGAGAACCTGAGTTCTTTGTTAACCTCTCAACACAGAATAGCCACATGTTCGCACTCCATCAGAAATCTTCTGGAGAAAACAGATTTTCTATTTTATTCAGATATGTTTAATTGTATTCTTCATATTATAAAATAATGCCACGACATTCTAAGCTAATTTTGTCTGCTAAATTAGCTGATGTAGCCCACAGCTATATGGCATAGACATATCAGGGCCTAACATAAGGACAACTCAGAGTATACTATTTTGCTCTTTTGAATATACATTTTCTTCCTTTCATGTTTCTTTAGACCAGTCTAAAATAAATAATGGATTTATTATGATGGTGTAGGCCCCTCAAACTCAACTCTGCACCTCGAAGCCAGTTACACTGCATTTTTTCATTGTTCCCTTCTAATCAGGGACTGATATAAACCGGGGACTGATTTAGACCAGGGACTGATTTAGACCAGGGACACCAGGTGTGTGTGTGCAATTAATTATCAGGTAAAACAGAAAACCAGCAGGCTCCGGACCTCGTAGGGTAAGAGTTGAGTACCGTCGGTGTAGGCAATATTAATTGGATTTCTTAGACTTTTTCAAATGTAGATGTTCCAAAGGTCTGCATCAGTGGCTTGTAGGCCAGGGGGTGCTAAATGTGTTAATGTTAATTAACACTCAATTACCTTGAGAACGAAGTAATTTGCTTTACAAACAACGTCTGACAAAATGTTGTGACCGCCACAGCCCTATCTGCACTGTATGTTTGTTAGATAGCTAGCCATCCAGTTTTAGAGAAATTATTCCATTAATTCTTTAAATTCACTGCCAATATGCCTACGTTCCATTCAAACAATACTGTCAATCCACAACCATACACTGGCTGAAATCAGTTGATGATAGGACAGACAAGTTGTAAATGCAACAAGTACTTATGTTGTATCATTTAATAGCACTCACAGCTTTCCAAAAAAAACAAAAAAATGTAGACATTTATGGTCTGTTTACATATATTTTAGATGTTATTAATGGCAAAACTGTATTAAACCTGTATATAATCCATATGTGTATTTATAATTATATGACTATAATTCTATTACACAATTTCTGATGCATGCCTTACTTTTATTTTCCTGCATTAGTAAAATTTGGATTATGCCTTTACTGCTATTCAATCCATAACTTGGTTTGGATTTCTCCCTGACCAATATGGCTACCATTTTTACCCCATTCTGGAACTTTGAGGGTTTATGACATAGCCCATCTAGTAATTTAATAGCGATCTCTATGGATTGATAATTCATAGTTGTTGTCACGCCCTGACCTTGGAGATCCTTTTTATGTCTCTATTTTGGATTTGGTCAGGGCATGAGTTAGGGTGGGCATTCTATGTTTTGTGTTCTATGTTTTCTATTTCTTTGTGTTTGGTCGGGTATGGTTCTCAATGAGGGACAGCTGTCTATCGTTGTCTCTGATTGGGAACCATACTTAGGTACCCGTTTTCCCACCTGTATTTGTGGGAGGTTGACTTTGTTTAGAGCGTCACGGTTGGTGTTTGTAGTGTTTATTTTGTTTGCCGTCATTTTGATTCAAATAAAGAAAATGTACGCTCACAACGTTGCACCTTGGTCCTCTCCTTCCAACAGCCATGACAGTTGTATGCCACTCTGCAGTAGTGGAGACATAAACAGTGCATTTCTAAGGGTAAGGTCAGTGGGTCAGGCTTAACAAAAGCATCAATTACCTCCTGTCTGTCATTTGTAAAAACAGAAGGTTCAGTGTTTGCACTTATCTCATTATTGGCTCTCAATTGTATGTAAACAATATATTTTCTCCTCCATTCTCATCCCTTGTCTTTCTAATGGCACTAAGTTGTTAAGCATCTCATGCCAGACTTGAGTTGACAAGGTCAGGTCGGGTACCACGTTTCCATTTTCTAACAGTTGCAAACATTGTGCTCTATACTTGCACAGATCATGTAACCCAGGGCAAGCTACAGGGTGTGCAGGCTTTGGTTCCAGACCTGCAACAAAGCACCTGATTCAGCTGATTAGATTCCGGTGTGATAGAGCTGGGCTACAACAAAAGTGTGCATACCATTTTAGCTCTCCAGGAGTGCGGTTAGCCACCCCTGAAGTAGCCTGTGAATACTCCAAAATCAATCATAGCTCCCTTTCCCCTTGTTGACTCTCCCCTTATTCAAGCTGGCAGTGAGAGACGGCCAAACCTCTGCCTCATAATGCAGCACACACAAACTCCAGGGCATTAGCCATGGCGCTAATGCGACAGTGTGCACAGGAAATCAAACTCCACAGCCGTTAGCTCCCAGGGGGCTAGCACCACCATTGTAAGCCACAACACACTGGCATGCTAACAAGCCACTTGAAGTCACAGACAGGGGAATAGCACCATACAAAAAGGCAATGTTTCTTTATTTGTCTAGTTGTTTTCGTGGCATTTCGAATATTAGTCCTCCGAGCTCCGTCTTATTACATACATTTTATTGCCACCCAAAAACCTCTGGCTGACTTTAGTACACTTCTTGTGAAGTAGAAAATAACTATCATTTGTTTGAAATTAAATGTAGCTGTAAGGGTTTTCCTGTGGTGAAGGTGAAGCGGACCAAAATGCAGCGTGGTGGTTATTCATGTTCTTTAATAAAGGAACTAGACATGAAATAACTAACAAAACAATAAATGTGCGAAAACCTAAACAGTCCTATCTGGTGCAAACACAGAGACAGGAACAATCACCCACAAACACACAGTGAAACCCAGGCTACCTAAGTATGATTCTCAATCAGAGACAACTAATGACACCTGCCTCTGATTGAGAACCATACTAGGCCGAAACATAGAAATACCCAAAACCTAGAAAAACAAACAGACTGCCCACCCAACTCACGCCCTGACCATACTAAATAAATACAAAACAAAGGAAATAAAGGTCAGAACGTGACAGTAGCATTTTTCTTCTACTGGGAAATTACCGGGGAATTGAGGTAAGGTGAGAGACAGGACGATGTGTGTCTGGTTAAGAGATAGTGGGAGTCCTGCGCAGTTTATATTGACAAAGTTAAAGGAGAACTTAAGCTTTCTGCCCATATAAAACATGTATATGTCCTGGAAAGTTTGCCTTTACTTACGTCATGCTAATCACATTAGCGCACGTTAGCTAACCCGTCCTGGTATAGGGACACCGATCCCGTAGAGGTTTTAAAGGAGAACGAGAAAGCAACACAAAGTGGAATTACTTTTTTAATAGAATGGAGTGCTGTATTTATAGATGCAGGCCCATTACCATTGTTAGCTTTTCAATTGCTTTCGAGGGATATTTGATCAATACAGATTTACATACCTTGGATACATTGCATTGACTAAATATATTCAAACTGTTAGATCAATAGATTTGGCCATTATTACAAAGATTGTGGCCATGTTTGCAACAACTTCCCAGTAATAATTATCTCTATCTTGTTACTAGAGATTAAACATGAACCAAAAAGTACCTGTGGGGGAATTATTTTATAAAGACTTATTGTAATACAAAATGTAATAGCAAAGGCCTCCCGGGTGGTGCAGTGGTCAAGGGCACTGCATTGCAGTGCTAGCTGTGCCACCAGAGACTCTGGGTTCGCGACCGGGAGGGCCGTGGGGTGACGCACAATTGGCCTAGCGTCGTCCGGGTTAGGGAGGGTTTGGCCGGTAGGGATATCCTTGTCTCATCGCGCACCAGAGACTCCTGTGGCGGGCCGGGTGCAGTGCATGCTAACCAGGTCGCCAGGCGCACTGTGTTTCTTCTGACACATTGGTGCAGCTGGCTTCCGGGTTGGATGCGTGCTGTGTTAAAGAAGCAGTGCGGCTTGGTTGGGTTGTGTTTCGGAGGACGCATGGCTTTCGACCTTCGTCTCTCCCGAGCCCGTACAGGAGTTGTAGTGATGACAAGATAGTAATTACTAACAATTGGATACCATGAAATTGGGGAGAAAAGGGGTAAAAAATAAATGAAAAAATGTAATAGCATATCAATATTTTTACTATTTGTCTACAGCAGAAATAGTTGATTCTATAATGAATTAATTTCTTTTTAGACATTACATTTTGTATGAATAACAGATTGAATATGTTGTCTGCTGGTTTTTGCGCCTCAGCTTGAGTCCCATCATGGGGTCATTTATGAACATTTTAACATCTTGGCCATGTTCTGTTATAATCTCCACCCGGCACAGCCAGAAGAGGACTGGCCACCCCACATAGCCTGGTTCCTCTCTAGGTTTCTTCCTAGGTTTTGGCCTTTCTAGGTGGGTTTTCCTAGCCACCTGCATTGCTTGCTGTTTGGGGTTTTAGGCTGGGTTTCTGTACAGCACTTTGAGATATCAGCTGATGTACGAAGCGCTATATAAATACATTTGATTTGATTTGGTTTGTGTACGGTGCATTTGGAAAGTATTCAGACCCCTTCCCTTTCACTGCATTTTGTTACATGACAGCCTTATTTTAAAAGGGATTAAATATTTGCTTCCCTCATCAATCTACACATAATGACAAAGCGAAAACAGTTTGGACATTTTTGCAAACATATTAAAATAAAAACAAAATACCTTTTTTATGTTAGTATTCAGACTTATTTGCTATAAGACTTGACATTTTGCTCCGGTGTATTCTGTTTCCATTGATCATCCTTGATGTTTCTACAACTTGATTGGAGTCCACCTGTGGTAAATTCAATTGATTGGACATGATTTGGAAAGGCACACGCCTGTCTATATAAAGTTCCACTGTTGACAGTGCATGTCAGAGCAAAAACTAAGCCATGAGCTCAAAGGAATTGACCGTAAAGCTCAGAGACAGGATTGTGTCGAGGCACAGATCTGGGGAAGGGTACCAAAACATTTCTGAGCATTGAAGGTCCTAAAGAACAGAGTGGCCTCCATCATTCCTAGATGGAAGAAGTTTGGAACCACCAATAATCTTCCTAGAGCTGGCCGCACGGCCATACTGAGCAATCGGGGTAGAAGGGTTAAGGAAGTGACCAGGAACCCAATGGTCACTCTGACAGAGATGGGAGAACCTTCCAGAAGGACAACCATCTCTGCAGCACTCCACCAATAAGGACTTTATGGTTGACTGGCCAGACTGAAGCCACTCCTCAGTAAAATGCACACAGCCCACTTCGTGTTTGCCAAGATGCACCTAAAGACAAAATGTTCTGGTCTGATGAAACCAAGATTGAACTCTTTGGCCTGAATGCAAAGCATCCCGTCTGGAGAAAACCTGGTACCATCCCTATGGTGAAGCATGGTGGTGGCAGCATCATGCTGTGGGGATGTTTTTCAGCAACAGGGACTGGGAGTATCTGTGCAGCAACGCTCCCCATCCACCTGACAGAGCTTGAGAGGATCTGCAGAGAAGAATGGGAGAATCTCCCCAAATACAGGTGTGCCAAGCTTGCAGCGTCATACCCAAGAAGACTCAAGGCTGTAAACACTGCCAAAGGTGCTTCAAAAAGTACTGAGTAAAGGGTCTGAACACTTATGTAAATGTAATATTTCAGTGTTTTATTTGTAATAAATGTGCAAGAATTTCTAAAAACACATTTTTACTTTGTCGTTATGGGGTATTGTGTGTTGATGGATTAAATAAGGAAAATCCTCATCAATTTTAGAGTAAGGCTGTAATGTAACAAAATGTGGAAAAATTCAAGGTGTCTGAATACTTTCCGAATGCACTGTATTTTTTATTAAAAGTTTCATTTCCTTAATCAATTCTCCCTTAATATGTTTGTATTGATCGGTATGTGCTATGTATAGGACCGACCTTCTGCTAGTATCCATCACAGGTGTTAAACAACCAATGTTCCCCATAATTAATCCAAATATAATTACACCGGAAACTCTTCATGTAATGTCTCAACCCCTTTAGTTTCGATCCGTGTTGGCATTCCCTTGACAGTATAATTGACCACAACAAATAGAAAGTCATGTTCACTTTGTCAGTTTCATCACTCATGTCTTGGCAAATGTTTAATTACAATACTAATACTAGAGTTCAACAGCCATGATTATGGCCCCGTTTGTCCAACTCGGTTTCAAATGAGATGTTTGCTATTGTAGGTGCAACTTTTTCACAGGAAGTAAGCATGGAATTGTATAGTCTACTTGCTCACAAATTAATTGCTCATGCAATTCAAAATGACTGAACATGTTTTTGCGTATTTTATACAGTTAAGCTAGCAACACTATTTCCTCTGCATCATTACTGATAATAAACTGATAGCATGATGGTAATAATCCTAATCTTAATGTACGCCAATTTGCAGTGTTTGTCAAAGGCTAAAATCAAAGAAACGCAACCTTCAATAATTGTATTTCCTACTTTAGAGCTAATTGACACTTTAAGGTGATGAAAAGAACATTTAAAGTAATCTCGTCAAATTGGTACCATAGCTTTCTGGTGTGGGGGTGGCACTGCACAATGCATTCACTTTAACAGGGTCAGACTTGAAGACATGCCCTCCACACATTTAAGCTCTTTGGAACATTAGCTCTGTAGAAACCACATCCTCATCTGCATCACATCCTCTTAACATTGGTTAAAATACAAAGGAAGTGGGCCACCATAGGCTGCTCATATCATTTGTCTTTCACTTCTTATGTGATAAACATCGCTCTTGGTCGCTCTTGGCTCTCAGATTCTTATAGGGTGTACAGTAGTTTAGGATGTTATTTCCATGACAGGAGCAGCGAGACACACTAACAACCAATCAATATTGTGAATAGTACTCAGTTACATATTTGAATTAGAGAACAAAGACTCCACTCGGGCTCACCCTGTTGATAGTGAGAATCACTTCAGGCTAGCCCTGCAGGAATTGAGACTTCACCTAATGTGAATTAATGACAGGTCTGGTTGCAAATTTGCAGTTGAAAGTCAAAGCGAATGCTTAGCCTTTTAAAGCTCCGGGACTTTGGCGACTACTAAATATATTTTAAACCTCCCGCTTTGGGCTGGATGTGTCTTGTGTAGTTCATACATGCATAATGGACTCCCGAGTGGCACAGTGGTCTAAGGCACTGCATCTCAGTGCCAGAGGTGTCACTACTGTACCTTGGTTCGTATCCTGGCTGTGATTGGGAGTCCCATAGGGCGGCAGACAATTGGCCCAGTGTTGTCCAGGTCATTGTTAATATTCATTTGTTCTTAACTTACTTGCCTCGTTAAATAATCTGGGTAGAATTACTGTCAATTAGCAGAATTACTTGATTAGCCAAGAAATTGCTAGTTTTAAAGATATTGATTTTCTGGAAGCAAGTCTGCACAGGTGTAATGGACATATTGCCGAATGGATTTTTTGGAAAGATGCCTCTGCTTAATACATGAATCTAGGATCACCCCTTTTCAGTTGAATAATGGTATGATAAGACTGCCTAAAACTGAAGGAAATCTTGAGGCGTCTGGGATGAGTTGTGTGCTTGATATTCTTTTCATACCAGAACTCAGGCCTTGGGGGACATACTGAATGTGTCTATCTGTAAATTAATGGCTCATTCCCAATAGCTTTAAATGTCCTTTTTTTTCTTTCAGGCCTCCAAGGTGAGAATTAAACTTACATATTAGCTATGAAGAACGAAACTGAATGGAACATTTTTCCATATCATGTATAATTCAGGTCACTTGCATCTCCATTTGCAGTAATACATTATGGCATATACGGTGCATTCGGAAAGTATTCAGACCCCTTGACTTTTTCCACATTTTGTTGCATTACAGCCTTATTCTAAAATTGATTAAATACATGTTTTCCCTAATCAATCTACACACAATACCCCATAATGACAAAGCAAAAACAGGTTTTTAGAAAATGTTACAAATGAAAAAAAAAATAATAATAACTTTTGCTATGAGACTTGAAATTGAGCTCAGGTGCATCCTGTTTCCATTAATTGTCCTTGAGATGTTTCTATAACTTGATTGGAGTCCACTTGAGGTAAATTCAATTGATTGGACATGATTTGGAAAGAAACACACTTGTCTATATAAGGTCCCACAGTTGACTGTGCATGTCAGAGCAAAAAACCAAGCCACGAGGTCAAAGGAATTGTCCATAGAGCTCCGAGACAGGATTGTGTCGAGGCACAGGTCCTGGGAAGGGTACCAACACATTTATGCAGCATTGAAGGTCCCCAAGAACACAGTGGCCTCCATTATTCTTAAATGGAAGAAGTTTGGAACCACCAAGACTTTTCCAAACTGAGCAATAAGGGGGAGAGTTGCCTTGGTCAGGGAGGTGTCCAAGAACCCAATGGTCACTCTGACATAGCTCCAGTTCATCTGTGGAGATGGGAGAACCTTCCAGAAGGAACACCATCTTTGCAGCACTCCACCAATGAGGTCTTTATGATAAAGTGGCCAGACGGAAGCCACTCCTCAGTAAAATTACTCTCAGACCATGAAAAACAAGATTCTCTGGTCTGATGAAACCAAGATTTAACTCTTTGGCCTGAATGACAAGCAAAGTACAGAGAGATCCTTGATGAAAACCTGCTCCAGAGTGCTCAGGACCTCAGACTGGGGCAAAGTTTCACCTTCCAACAGGGCATCTAACATCTCTGGAGAGACCTGAAAATATCTCTGCAGCAACGCTCCCCATCCACCTGACATAGCTTGAGAGGATCTGCAGAGAAGAATGGGAGAACCTCTCCAAATACAGGTGTGCCAAGCTTGTAGCGTCATACCCAAGAAGACCCGAGGCTGTAATCGCTGACAAAGGTGCTTCAACAAAGTCCTGAGTAAAGGGTCTGAACACTTATGTAAATTTCATATTTCAGTTTTTAGTTTTATATACATTTTCTAAAATGTCTAAAAACCTGTTTGCTTTGTCATTATGGGGTATTGTGTGTAGATTGATGAGGGGAAAAACTATTACAAACTATAACAATTTAAGAATAAGACTGTAACGTAACAAAATGTAGAAAAATAAATCTGAATATTTTCTGAATGCACTGTAAATTGTGCTTTAGGGCTGTCATAAGGTACATGGAGGACAGTGACAACATTTGCAAACAAATGTTCTATTTTATACGATACGACATCTTCTTTCAGCCTTTGAGGTTCCCCAAAATGAAGGAAATGCCAGTGCAGTTCCTATCTCCTTAAAGGTTATTTGTGAAAATAATTAAGTTCTTTGCAGACCATATGATTTTAATTGTCTTATGCCACAATTTTCTTCCATCCAAGACAAAAATGTCACATCCTGGGTAAATTCTTGAGTCTTCTAAACGATTGTCCAATGTCTTGGCTCGTTCAGTGTGACAGGTTCTAGGTCTGCCGATTAAGCTCCAGTCTTGTTATTGATTTAATTTGCTGGCCACCAGCTACAATGTGAATGGTAGTAGTAGTTATTAGTCAGTTACAATTCTCTCAGATAAGAGAGATAACTGCTACAATATTGTTTTGTATTACTGTAGCCGTCACTAAAGATAACTGCTACAATATTGTATTGCATTACTGTAGCCGTCACTAAAGATAACTGCTACAATATTGTATTGTATTACTGTAGATGTCATTAAATTAGTAAATACATCTTGGTTTATTAATTGTGATGTGGTCAAATGTGTATATTAACATCACATATTATAAAATGTTTTCTGTCATTTCTACCGAAAGGTAAAATGCTATGATTTGTGCCATTTGAAATGTTTCTTATTTTTCTTATTTCCTACCATTTTTCAGTGAGGCTTTGCGATATTGCTGACAAATAGCCTTTGAGGTTGGAAGGGCACAATATGTGCCCATGAAACGTGATAACTGGTAAATACTGTCATTCAGCAAAGAGAGAGAGAGAGATTATGGGTGTGAGGAGGGAAAGAAATACGGGAGCACAAGTAAGAGCTAATTAACTTTGCCCTGAGATAAGGAAGAGGGTAGCTCAGGCCAAATTCAACCTCAGGCCAGGAGAAAAAGTTCACCCTGGTTTAACCCTCCCTTTAAGAACTAATGCATAGGATAGCAGCATAGTATGTCTGTTTATGGGGGCGGGATAAGGCAGTTTGAGGGGGAGGGGGTGTTTTGGGGTACGTTCCTCCTTATTCTCATCTGAGCCTCGTCCTCATCTTGATCAGAAGTCGGACAGTGTTCAAGAAGCGAAATCAAAGACAGAGCAAATGAATAAGAGATGAAAGTGAAGTGTCAAGGAGGGCAGAGGAAGGAAGAAAGGATAAAATAACAGATGGTAACACGGGGAGAAATCCAGGGTGATGTTAAAATGGACAGGCAAAGGGATGACAAGTGGTTGATGAAAGAGGACGAACAAGAAAGGAGAGGGAGAGAAAAGAAAGAGAAGGGAGAGATTTGGCACGGGCAGGCGATTACAACTTCCTTTGCCTGGCACCATTATTTAAATGACGCTGTCTTTATCTGACATGTTCATTCTTTAGCAGAGCCATCATGAAAATTAAGTCATTTTCTTCTCTTATCTACGGAAGGGCAGGCAGTTTTATGTGTTTTGTAGGAAAAGTTTTCACTTCATTAAATCTAAGGTGGGCCCTTGACAGATCACCCGTCTACTTTGATCTGCCGCTCTGTCCTTTTTCTTCTGTTCATCTGAACAGTAGGACTCTCCCTCTACCTCTCTCCTAAAATCCTTCTTTTCATTCACTACCCCTTCCTGTTCCACCTCCAGCACTAACCTCGTAGTTGATGTGTCCATCACTCTCCATTCCTCTCCCACCTTTCTTGTTCTCTCTGACTCACCGTTTCTCTACACCGTCCTCTCTGTCTTTCAGACGTTAGTCTCTGTCTCTTACCCTCTGTCACTGTAACTGGCAGAATATTTGCCTCTCCTCCCTCTACTACTCGCTTACCCTCCACTTCCCTTCCGACTATAGTCATCCTTCTCTCTCATGACTGTCTTTCCTAATGGAGCCTGGTGATTGAGATGGAGCTGGGAGCTTCTCTTTTGATGGCGCTGCAGATACTGTCGTCTGCCCCTGACTAAGCTGCCATGCAGGGGGACAAGGGATAAAATAATAACACAGCACGTCCTTTTGTGCCAACTAAAGGAAAAACAACTGCAACAACAACAGCAACAACTTACGCACAATTTAACAGATGGGCTTCACATGTTTGTATTACGTTCCTGCTAGATGTTTATAGTTCCTTACCCAGAACCCCCCCATTGTTTCCCTCTGAGAGGATGAGTCTCTGTAGTGTCCTCCTTGATCTTATTCTCTTTTCCCCTGGCAAAAACTTGATCAAAAAACGATTTTGTGGAGAAAGAGAAGATTCTTTCAAACTTTGTGATAACTGAAGGAGAGTTTTAATTGGAAAATGTCTTTGGCTAAACGTCGAAGAAAGAAAATATATTGTCTAAAAGACAGAATGAAAGATAACCCACAATACATGCAGAAATATATGGGAACATAACATGTAAATCTTTTGTAGTAGGGTAATGTTTTGAACATAAAATATATATTTGGTGTTAATTACTGTAAACTACCCTATATGTTGGATTATAGAAGGGCTGTGAGTTCAGTCATTTGACCTCCTTTGTCAATAGCATCTTTTGTGCACCAAAAGGCTTGAAATGTCCAGTTACTTCAATGTCTAACAGAATCTACAGCACTTATCGCAAGGAATTAAGATTCACAGTTGTGAGTAACTCTTGGAGCTATGGATTTAAAGGTTGAGACAGACACTCTTAGGTGAGGGGGCTCTAACCTACATCAGACAATCTGCTCTCATAAGTAATAGTAGCCTTCAGAGGGAGTTTGCATTACGTGCCTCTTCTCAATCCCCTTTCCTTTTGTTTACTGCCATCCATCAATGACTTGTTTATGCTTCTGGCTGCATGACTCATGCGACTTCAAAAAGCTTCCCGTCCCTGTTCAATTGAACATGAATGAAACTAGAACAGAGTCGCTTCATTCTCGTCTTTCTGACTTGAGGGAGCCACTACTATATCCTGAACTTCAGTTTAAAAGGAAAAAGTCCAAGTATCACAGACAATGTAAATCCAGAACCAATATATTCATATTATTAACTGGACCCAATTTATCGTCGAGCCCTCTTTTAATGTTTTTGAGGTGGATCTCCATTCACTGTGGTGAGCTTGGTCGTCGGAAGATGTGGAATCATCGGACCAAAGCGCAGCGTGGTAAGTGTTCATGCTTTCTTTATTAAAACTGAACACTATAACAAAAATAACAAAGAGAATATCCGAAACAGTTCTGTAAGGTAAAAACGCTAAACAGAAATTAACTACCCACAAAAACTCTGTGGGGAAAAAGCTACCTAAGTATGGTTCCCAATCAGAGACAACGATAGACAGCTGTCCCTGATTGAGAACCATACCCGGCCAAAACAAAGAAATACAAAAACATAGAAAAAGGAACATAGAATGCCCACCCAAATCACACCCTGACCAAACCAAAATAGAGACATAAAAATCTCTAAGGTCAGTTTAGTGCTTCCAACCCCTTTTAAACATTGAGTGTAACAAAATGTATGCTTAATCCAGTATAAACGTGTACAGAATTTATTATACAAGAGACAAAATTCAGAATTTCTACAGCATGACAGCAAAATCATGTCTTAAAACTAACAGTGGCTCAATGATTCATGCCTTCTGGGAGTGCCCTGAAATCCAAAAATTATTGGCGGAGTTAGAAAGTTGGCTGTCAAAAGTTTGACACAAAACAAAATGTAATCCGTATATTTCAAGACATGGCATATATGGGTGCAGTGAGATGCCCAATGGGTTGGACCGTACTTTTCTCGTCAATCATAAAAATACAAAAAAATTATTTGAAAAAACTGGAAATCAAGTGATGTTCCGTTGTTGGGATGGTGGAAGAATCAAATGCATTATTATTTGAATATTGAAAGGGTGTGGGTGACAGAAAAGTTCAGAGTGGAGCAGTTTGAGGTCATGTGCAATAGAGTCTTGCGGGCGCTGAAGAGGGAGGCAGTTGGAGCATGTGTGGGCAGTGGTGACATCATTAATGTTTGTGTGCATCTGTCAGTCATCCCCTGTCTGTGTTTGTTTAAACTGTTTGGAAAATAAAATAAAATCTTGATTTAAAAAAATAAATAAATAAAAATTAAGCTACAGACATTTGAGTTGTTGCATTGGGTTTGTCTATTTCTTCTGCACCTTCTGTTAACCAACCAATAACCTGTGCGTGGGACTGAGCCAGAGCGGTGTTTGTGAGACAAGGGATATAAAAAGCTGAGACTCTCACGAATACGCACATGTAATCGGTTTTGCTCTATAACACCCACAAGCCACACAAGAGTCGCTAGAAGGTAAGGGGTTCTTCTATATAGAAGATCAGAGGAAATCCCAGGACCGCCACGAACACAAAACACCACACATTTGTCAGTGACTAGTTGGATATTAATATCCCACTGAGCAATTTCTGTATTTACAGCATTCTTATAAATGCATCTTTGTCCATTTTTTTTATTTTAATTACATTTTTTATAAAACTCATGACTAACTGTTTATGTTAAATTGTTTTGTGTTCAACTTGTAGCTCTGGTTGTCCTGAATATAAATGTGCAAAATACTTTAATGTGAGTCTAAATATGGGTGCAGAGCAAGCAGATGAATGAAAGTAGTGAAATCAAGCTTTTTCACGGTGGAAATTCCTGGGACCAGTTGGGTTTAAGGCTCATCCGCCAGGTGTGTGTGACTTTACCATTAATCTAGGTGTGGCATGTAAAGACACAGATACAGGAACGGAAGGAAGGAAGAGAAGGAAGGAAGGGAAGGAAGCAGGAAATACTGAAGAGGGCAGACTGACTGTGATTTAGACCGATTTAGATTTCTTATAGACCTAAATATAACTTCGGCTTTGCTTGGTCACTCAGGCATTTTGCAATCACTGTAGCTACAAGCTCCCAGGTTGATAACAAACTTACAACAGCCAACAATCAAAGCCTCTCCCTATTGGGAATACTTTGCTGTAAGCTTGAATTTATAAATGACTTAAATGTATGCCTCACATTGAGATGTAATACATTGTGGGTGAAGTTCAGGATTAGAGTTGGAGAGGGTTAGGATTAGAGCTCTGGTCAAAGCTTGACTGTTCATATCGACAATTAGATTTTATAGTATGTACAGTTGAAGTTGGAAGTTTACATACACTTAGGTTGGAGAGACCACTCCACAAATTTATTGTGAACAAACTATAGTTTTGGCAAGTCGGTTAGAACATCTACTTTGTGCATGACACAAGTAATTTTTCCAACAATTGTTTACAGACAGATTATTTAACTTATATTTCACTGCATCACAATTCCAGTGGGTCAGAAGCTTACATACACTAAGTTGACTGTGCCTTTAAACAGCTTGGAAAATTCCAGAAAAGGATGTCATGGCTTCAGAAGCTTCTGATAGGCTAGTTGACATCATTTGAGTCAATTGGAGGTCTACCTGTGGATTTATTTCAAGGCACCAAACTCAGTGCCTCTTTTCTTGACATCATGAGAAAATCAATAGAAATCAGCCAAGACCTCAGGAAAGAAAATGGGGGCAATTTCCAAACACCTGAAGGTACCACGCTCATCTGTACAAACAATAGTACGCAAGTATAAACCCCATGGGACCACTCAGCCGTCATACCGCTCAGGAAGGAGACGCGTTCTGTCTCCTAGAGATGAACGTACTTTGGTGCGAAAAGTGCAAATCAATCTCAGAACAACAACAAAGGACGCTCTTCTTGTGAAGATACTGAAGGAAACAGGTACAAAAGTATCTAAATCCACAGTAAAAACGAGTCCTATACCGACATAACCTGAAAGGCCGCTCAGCAAGGAAGAAGCCACTGCTCCAAAACCGCCATAAAAAAAAGCCAGACTACGGTTTGCAACTGCACATGGGGACAAAGAGAGAAATAGAACTGTTTGGCCATAATGACCATCGTTATGTTTGGAGGAAAAAGGGGGAGGCTTGCAAGCTGAAGAACACCATGGCAGCATCATGTTGTGGGGGTGCTTTGGTGCAGGAGGGACTGGTGCACTTCACAAATAGATGGCATCATGGGGGAGGAAAAATAAGTGTATATATTGAAGCAACATCTCAAGACAAGAGTCAGGAAGTTAAAGCTTGGTCGCAAATGGGTCTTCCAAATGGACAATGACCCCAAGCATATTTCCAAAGTTACGGCATAACAACAAAGTCCAGGTATTGGAGTGGCCATCACAAAGCCCTGAACTCAATCCTATGGAAAAATGTGTAGGCAGAACTGAAAAAGCGTGTGCGAGCAAGGAGGTCGTCAAATCTGACTCAGTTACACCAGCTCTGTCAGGAGGAATGGGCCAAAATTCACCCAAATTATTGTGGGACGCTTGTGGAAGGCTCCCCAAAACGTTTGACCCAAGTTAAACAATTTAAAGGCAATGCTACCATATACTAATTGAGTGTATGTAAACTTCTGACCCACTGGGAATGTAATGAAAGAAATAAAAGCTGAAATAAATCATTCTCTCTACTGTTATTCTAACATTTCACATTCTTAAAATAAAGTGGTGATCCTAACTGACCTAAGACAGGGAATTTTTACTCTGATTAAATGTCAGGAATTGTGAAAAACTGAGTTTAAATGTAATTGGATAAGGTGTATGTAAACTTCTGACTTCAACTGTAATTGTTCATAAATTGTACATAATAATGTTTACATGGGCTTAATTATTTAATGGCATATGGCATCTATACAAGTTCTATATCTTAGGATATTTGATTGAGAAGTTGTATCATCTAGCATTAAAGCTGGATGATTATATAATACTGTGTCTGAAGAAACAGACTATTATGCATAAGCTGAGTGAACAAAACATCAGGGACACCTTCTTAATATTGAGTTATGTTGAATCCAGTGCTTCTTCCCACAGTTGTGTCAAGTTGGCTGGATGTCCTTTGAATGGTGGACCATTCTTGATGCACATGGGAAATTGTGCCAGGCACCTACTACCATACCCTGTTCAAAGGCACTTCAATATTTTGCCCTGCCCATTCACCCGCTGAATGGCACAGATACAGAATCAATTTCTCAAATGTCTCAAGACTTAAAAATCTTTCATTAACACGTGTCCTCCCCTTCATCTACAGTGCATTCTGAAAGTATTCAGACCCCTTGACTTTTTACACATTTTGTTACGTTACAGCCTTATTCTAAAATTGATCAAATAGATTTTCCCCTCATCAATCTACACACAATACCCCATGATGACAAAGCAAAAACAGGTTTTTAGAGATTTTAGCTTCTTTTTTTATTGGAAATATCACATTTACATAAGTATTCAGACCCTTTACTCGGGACTTTATTGAAGAACCTTTGGCAGCGATTACAGCCTCGAGTCTTATTGGGTTTGACGCTACAAGTTTGGCACACCTGTATTTGGGGAGTTTATACAATTTTCTCTGCAGATCCTCTCAAGCTCTGTCAGGTTGGATGGGGAACGTTGCTGCACAGCTATTTTCAGGTCTCTCCAGAGATGTTAGAGCCGGGCTCTGGCTGGGTCACTCAAAGACATTCAGAGACTTGCCCTTCTGGAAGGTTATCCCATATCCACAGAGGAACTCTGGAGCTCTCTCAGAGTGACCATCAGTTCTTGGTCACCTCCCTGACCAAGGCCCTTCTCCCCCAATTGCTCAGATTGGCTGGACGACCAGCTCTAGGAAGAGTTTTGGTGGTTCCAAACTTCTTTAATTTAAGAATTATGTTTTGGTAACCTTCCCCAGATCTGTGCCTCAACACAAATCTGTCTCGGAGCTCTACGGACAGTTCCTTTGACCTCATGGCTAGGTTTTTTTTCTCTGATATGCACTGTCAACTGTGGGACCATATATAGACAGGTGTGTGCCTTTCCGAATCATGTCCAATCAATTGAATTTACTACAGGTGGATTCCAATCAAGTTGTAGAAACATTTCAAGAATGATCAAAGGAAGCAGGATGCACCCAAGCTCAATTTCGAGTCTCATGGCAAAAGGTCTGAATACTTATGTAAATAAGGTATTTGTTTTCCATATTTCTTTAGATATTTGATGAAATTTCTACAAACCTGTTTTCATTTTGTCATTATGGGGTATTGTGTAGATTGATAATGATATTTTTTCATTTATTTAATACATTTTAGAATAAGGCTGTAACGTAACAGAATGTGGAAAGAGTCAAGGTGTCTGAATACTTTCCGAAGGCACTGTCTCTACACTGATTGAAGTGGATTTAACAAGTGGCATGGAAAGAGCAGGTATCCTTAATGTTTTGTTTACTCAGGCCTTACATTTACATTTACATTTACATTTAAGTCATTTAGCAGACGCTCTTATCCAGAGCGACTTACAAATTGGTGCATTCACCTTATGACATCCAGTGGAACAGCCACTTTACAATAGTGCATCTAAATCTTTTAGGGGGGTGAGAAGGATTACTTATCCTATCCTAGGTATTCCTTAAAGAGGTGGGGTTTCAGGTGTGTATATATATATATATATATATATATATATATAACTAATGTAATATATATATATATATATAACTAATGTAATATATATATATATATATATATATAACTAATTTAATATATATATATATATACATATATATATATATATATATATAACTAATGTAATATATATATATATATATATATATATATATATATATATATAACTAATGTAATATATTATATATATATAACTAATGTAATATATTATATATATATAACTAATGTAATATATTATATATATATAACTAATGTAATATATTATATATATACTAATGTTATATATTATATATAATTAATGTTATATATTATATATATATATAATATATAATTAATGTAATATATTATATATATAATATATAATTAATGTAATATATTATATATATATTAATGTAATATATTATATATATATATAACTAATGTTATTATGTTAATGTTATTTAATTCATTGTTTTATTCTGTGTTGTTTCAGCATTCAACGCACATAATGTATAGTGCATTTAATGTAAAAAATATATATATCTAAACCAAAATAGAAAATTCTGATTATTTAAAAAAATAATCGAACTGAAACCGAACCGACCTCAAAAGACAGTAATCGCTCAGGGCTAATAAAGATGGATTTCGCCAAACATAAAGTCATCGCACCAGACACGTGTGACTCTGATTACTGCAAATTCTACGTATCTAGAAAGCCTGGTGTGTGAGATGAAATCCCAGTCTTTATAGGCAGCGCGGCTGTAAAGAACAATGAAAGCAGAGAGGCCTTGTATTCATTCCTAATACAGAGACCTTGGTTTGTAACTGAATAAACTCATACATTTTGACTTGAACATTCCAGCACACTTCAACAGAGCCAGATCTCTCAGACCCATTTTCACTAAGTGTAGAGCACAGACATCAATCAGCATCGAAATCAAATCAACGTTTATCATGCTCGATTGAGTCACCGTGAGTGTCTTTAGAAACAGTCTGTTGTCTGTTGTTGAGGGAGCACACGTGTCCTGGTCGGGGAAAACGGTTTGAAATGGCACTGCCCTAAGTGAAAACTAGGTGAGACATTGCCTAGGGAGAATAAAGATGACATCATTTCAAATAGCTTTCCCCAGTTGTGGGTGGATGCCAACCTTCCAGACATACCAGACCAGACCAGGTGCAGACAGACAAGAACAGGTGCAGACAGACCAGGTGCACACACAGCCAGACAGACCAGGTGCAGACAGACCGGACCAGGTGCAGACAGACCAGACCAGGTGCAGACAGACCAGACCAGGTGTAGACAGACCAGACCAGGTGTAGACAGACCAGACCAGGTGTAGACAGACCAGACCAGGTGTAGACAGACCAGACCAGGTGTAGACAGACCAGACCAGGTGCAGACAGACCAGACCAGGTGTAGACAGACCAGACCAGGTGTAGACAGACCAGACCAGGTGCAGACAGACCAGACCAGGTGCAGACAGACCAGACCAGGTGCAGACAGACCAGACCAGGTGCAGACAGACCAGAACAGGTGCACCCACCTAACAACTCTCTGTGGACATGCCTGTCTGATGGTAACCAGACCCCTGTTACCCCTCTCTGATGGTAACCAGACCCTGTTACCCCTCTCTGATGGTAACCAGACCCCTGTTACCCCTCTCTGATGGTAACCAGACCCTGTTACCCCTCTCTGATGGTAACCAGACCCCTGCCACCCCTCTCTGATGGTAACCAGACCCCTGTTACCCCTCTCTGATGGTAACCAGACCCCTGTTACCCCTCTCTGATGGTAACCAGACCCCTGTTACCCCTCTCTGATGGTAACCAGACCCTGTTACTCCTCTCTGATGGTAACCAGACCCCTGTTACTCCTCTCTGATGGTACCCAGACCCCTGTTATCCCTCTCTGATGGTAACCAGACCCCTGTTACCCCTCTCTGATGGTAACCAGACCCCTGTTACCCCTCTCTGATGGTAACCAGACCCTGTTACCCCTCTCTGATGGTAACCAGACCCTGTTACCCCTCTCTGATGGTAACCAGACCCCTGTTACCCCTCTCTGATGGTAACCAGACCCTGTTACCCCTCTTTGATGGTAACCAGACCCCTGCCACCCCTCTCTGATGGTAACCAGACCCCTGTTACTCCTCTCTGATGGTAATCAGACCCCTGTTACCCCTCTCTGATGGTAACCAGACCCTGGTTACTCCTCTCTGATGGTAACCAGACCCCTGTTACCCCTCTCTGATGGTAACCAGACCCCTGTTACTCCTCTCTGATGGTAACCAGACCCCTGTTACCCCTCTCTGATGGTAACCAGACCCCTGCCACCCCTCTCTGATGGTAACCAGATCCCTGTTACTCCTCTCTGATGGTAACCAGACCCCTGTTAGCCCTCTCTGATGGTAACCAGACCCCTGCCACCCCTCTCTGATGGTAACCAGACCCTGTTACCCCTCTCTGATGGTAACCAGACCCCTGCCACCCCTCTCTGATGGTAACCAGACCCCTGTTACCCCTCTCTGATGGTAACCAGACCCCTGTTACCCCTCTCTGATGGTAACCAGACCCTGTTACCCCTCTCTGATGGTAACCAGACCCCTGCCACCCCTCTCTGATGGTAACCAGACCCTGTTACCCCCCTCTGATGGTAACCAGACCCCTGTTACTCCTCTCTGATGGTAACCAGACCCCTGTTACCCCTCTCTGATGGTAACCAGACCCCTGCCACCCCTCTCTGATGGTAACCAGATCCCTGTTACTCCTCTCTGATGGTAACCAGACCCCTGCCACCCCTCTCTGATGGTAACCAGACCCTGTTACCCCTCTCTGATGGTAACCAGACCCCTGCCACCCCTCTCTGATGGTAACCAGACCCCTGTTACCCCTCTCTGATGGTAACCAGACCCCTGTTACCCCTCTCTGATGGTAACCAGACCCTGTTACCCCTCTCTGATGGTAACCAGACCCCTGCCACCCCTCTCTGATGGTAACCAGACCCTGTTACCCCCCTCTGATGGTAACCAGACCCCTGTTACTCCTCTCTGATGGTAACCAGACCCCTGTTACTCCTCTCTGATGGTAACCAGACCCCTGTTACCCCTCTCTGATGGTAACCAGACCCCTGCCACCCCTCTCTGATGGTAACCAGACCCCTGTTACTCCTCTCTGATGGTAACCAGACCCCTGTTACCCCTCTCTGATGGTAACCAGACCCCTGCCACCCCTCTCTGATGGTAACCAGACCCCTGTTACTCCTCTCTGATGGTAACCAGACCCCTGTTACTCCTCTCTGATGGTAACCAGACCCCTGTTACCCCTCTCTGATGGTAACCAGACCCCTGTTACTCCTCTCTGATGGTAACCAGACCCCTGTTACCCCTCTCTGATGGTAACCAGACCCCTGTTACTCCTCTCTGATGGTAACCAGACCCCTGTTACTCCTCTCTGATGGTAACCAGACCCCTGTTACCCCTCTCTGATGGTAACCAGACCCCTGTTACTCCTCTCTGATGGTACCCAGACCCCTGTTATCCCCCTCTGATGGGAACCAGACCCCTGTTATCCCTCTCTGATGGTAACCAGACCCCTGTTACCCCTCTCTGATGGTAACCAGACCCCTGTTACCCCTCTCTGATGGTAACCAGACCCTGTTACCCCTCTCTGATGGTAACCAGACCCCTGTTACCCCTCTCTGATGGTAACCAGACCCTGTTACCCCTCTCTGATGGTAACCAGACCCCTGCCACCCCTCTCTGATGGTAACCAGACCCCTGTTACCCCTCTCTGATGGTAACCAGACCCCTGTTACCCCTCTCTGATGGTAACCAGACCCCTGTTACCCCTCTCTGATGGTAACCAGACCCTGTTACCCCTCTCTGATGGTAACCAGACCCCTGTTACTCCTCTCTGATGGTAACCAGACCCCTGTTACCCCTCTCTGATGGTAACCAGACCCCTGTTACCCCTCTCTGATGGTAACCAGACCCCTGCCACCCCTCTCTGATGGTAACCAGACCCCTGTTACTCCTCTCTAATGGTAACCAGACCCCTGTTACCCCTCTCTGATGGTAACCAGACCCCTGCCACCCCTCTCTGATGGTAACCAGACCCCTGTTACTCCTCTCTGATGGTAACCAGACCCCTGTTACTCCTCTCTGATGGTAACCAGACCCCTGTTACCCCTCTCTGATGGTAACCAGACCCTGTTACTCCTCTCTGATGGTAACCAGACCCCTGTTACCCCTCTCTGATGGTAACCAGACCCCTGTTACTCCTCTCTGATGGTAACCAGACCCCTGTTACTCCTCTCTGATGGTAACCAGACCCCTGTTACCCCTCTCTGATGGTAACCAGACCCCTTCCACCCCTCTCTGATGGTAACCAGACCCCTGTTACTCCTCTCTGATGGTAACCAGACCCCTGTTACCCCTCTCTGATGGTAACCAGACCCCTGTTACTCCTCTCTGATGGTAACCAGACCCTGTTACCCCTCTCTGATGGTAACCAGACCCCTGCCACCCCTCTCTGATGGTAACCAGACCCTGTTACCCCTCTCTGATGGTAACCAGACCCCTGTTACTCCTCTCTGATGGTAACCAGACCCCTGTTACCCCTCTCTGATGGTAACCAGACCCCTGCCACCCCTCTCTGATGGTAACCAGACCCCTGTTACTCCTCTCTGATGGTAACCAGACCCCTGTTACCCCTCTCTGATGGTAACCAGACCCCTGCCGCCCCTCTCTGATGGTAACCAGACCCCTGTTACTCCTCTCTGATGGTAACCAGACCCCTGTTAGCCCTCTCTGATGGTAACCAGACCCCTGCCACCCCTCTCTGATGGTAACCAGACCCCTGTTACTCCTCTCTGATGGTAACCAGACCCCTGTTACTCCTCTCTGATGGTAACCAGACCCCTGTTACCCCTCTCTGATGGTAACCAGACCCCTGTTACCTTCATCAAATGTCTTTTCAGAGACATCTTAAACATTCCCCCTATTATAGGCCATTAAGTAACAATAATTTTAGCCTGTCTGTCTTTGCCTTTATTCATTGTGCAGGATAAACAGGGACATGACAGTGTAATCCTCACCAGACTGTCAGAACCCCCGAGGAGCCCAGGCCGCCAATGACACATCCTAAATCTAATGTGCTGGTTTGGATGTTCAGTCGTAGCAATGCACTGTGTGTTCACAGCTCAGAAAGGGCACAGGTTTGTGAAGAGAACCACAAGTAGTTTGAGATTAACAGTTTTTTTAATACAGTGTTTTTTGTTCTTCTTCTTTGGAACGCAAAAAAAATAGTCTTAGTGGGGCCTGAGGTTGTTCAGCACATTTAGTGGCTGAGAGCCGATGGGTAACAGAGTACAGTGTTGAGATCTGTTGAAAAGGATCATGGAAAACCAACAAGTTTCTAGTGACCGTTCCATCACTTTTAAAATCCTAAAATAGTAAATAGTATTTGGACAGTGGCACATTTAATTTTGTTTCGTCTCTGTACTGTTATAATGGAATATTGATGAGTGAGAACATTAGAGGCATAAATATCATACCTCCCAAAAAATTTGAACCTCCACTGCAATTGGTAATGGGGACAGATTACTATGTCTTGGGGATATTATCTTTGTGCCTCTCTAACTTTCTCACTCATCATTATTCGCGATTCATTCAGGACTATCCGTAGTCATGGCAGCATCCAAGTGTTCAGAAACATATTATATTCTTATTTACAATATAAGTGACTCCAAAAGGACATGATTTACCATTCATTTCTATTGGCCATAAAATAATCGGAAACCCAACCGTAACAAACTGCAAATGCATCAAACAAGTTTGTGGAGTCACACGCTTCATGTAGTCATTGCGTGCTAGGAATATTGGACCAAATGCTAATACACATATAACTGAATTTGTCCAAATACTTTTGGTTCCCTAAAATGGGGGGGGGGGACTATGTACAAAAAGTGCTGTAATTTCTAAACGGATCACCCGATTAAAGCTGTCAGTCTGCCCTTCATCCTCGTAGTCATTGTGTAGTTTCAAATCCAAAGTGATGAAGAACAAAGGCAAAACAACACAGATGTGTCACTGTCCAAAAACCTTTGGACCTCAGATGGACTTCAGATGTTGGATCCTAATATGACCCATTTCGTCGCAGTAGGAAAATATTCCTGCCGCAGGAGGATTTGAATGAATAATGAATATTTAGAATTGCCGCCAGGGGGTAGGTGGAAGCTGTGTTTTTAGGCTATGCAGTACTGTACCTAGGGGGCTATGGTTTGGGGAAGCCTCTGTAAACCAACTGACCTCATACTATCAAGTATCATCAGGTAGTCTGACGGCTTGCTTAGAGCATTGTGAACTGCCATAGAGCAGTGGACTGAGCAGCAATGCTTCAGCTCCGGGCATCGCCAGTTAGTGCCCAGCGTTTTGACACTTCGTTAATAGCAATAATAGGGGTGTTTCTCTGTGAAGCTAATATTGCATTAGAACTAACGTTTTTTTCTTCTTTCTAATGAGCAGGCTTGCGTTGTGATTAATTCATACAACGATCACACTCGTGCATATTATTAAATGACACCGATGTTCAAGATAACATGGTTTTATATTCGTTGATAACTCATTTTGAAAGGTGGTATGACGCAGTCTAACTAGATTAGAAGGCCTAGGCTTCATCTTAATGTGAGCTAAATGCATTGGATGCAAAACAAATACAGGTATGTGATAAAGGATAAGATGTCCGATATAATTATTTATATCACAGCATTGTTAAATACTTATTTCTGATTGGCTATAAGGGCATTCTAGAATGGGCATTAAAACCAGATAATGGGACAGTTGGAAAAGATATCGGGACACCTTGCAATCATGACCCAATATGCAGCTGCACTTGCAGACCGTACTTGTTAGAGAAAGCTAAACCAACAACCACACAAACCAAAATTGGATACATAGTAAACGTAGGTTCAACTAGGGAAAAACTTCCAGCATTGATTTGTGTTTGCAGAGACTTCTTTTTGTTGGAGCATCTGATGACCTAAGGTGGTTAGTGACGAACATTCATTTATCCGAACCCTACTGTTGCAGCCATGACGCAAGTGGCGCTATGCTGTCAAATCCTCCCACATGTAGTTTGACCAGCTGTTTTCAGCAACTGATATCTTTGAAGTCAGTTGTCATCTATTGGCAGGTTTGCTAGCAACAAACTATTTAGCTATGGTAGCTTCTAGCCTAGTGTTGGATATGCAATGCGATCTCCTTACAGGGAACAGTGTTGAGTGTCTAGCCACGCGAGGCAAAATCGGGTGTCATCATTCATTTGAATATATCCAAATGAATGTCAATCTAAAACGGCTTAAACAAACGCAAATGCAGCTACTTTGCTGTTATTCTGGCTGCAGATGTCGCGACTGTGTTTGCCGTAGCTAGTTGGCTAGCTAGCAAACAAGGGATAAGAACGTTGCCAGCGAGCATGGGAACTGAACATATACACTACCAGTCAAAAGTTTGACAAACCTACTAATTCCAGGGTTTTTCATTATTTTTTACTATTTTCTACATTGTAGAATACTAGTGAAGACATCAAAACTATGAAATAACACATAAGGAATCATGTAGCAAGCAATAAGGTGTTAAACACATAAAACATTTAGATTTTATATTTGAGATTCTTCAAAGTAGCCACCCTTTGCTTGATGGCAGCTTTTCCCACTCTTGGCATTCTCTCAACCAGCTTCATGAGGTAGACACCTGGAATGCGTTTCAGTTAACAGGTGTGCCTTGTTAAAAGTTCATTTCTGGAATTCCTTTCCTTCTTAATGCGTTTGAGCTAATCAGTTGTGATTTCGACAAGGTAGGGGTGGTATACAGAAGATAGCCCTATTTGGTAAAAACCGAGACCATATACCATATTATGTCAAGAACAGCTCAAATAAGCAAAGAGAAATGACAGTCCATAATTTCTTTAAGACATGAAGGTCAGTCAAAAGTTTCTTCAAGTGCAGTCGCAAAAACCATCAAGGGCTATGATGAAACCGGCTCTCATGAGGAACGCCACAGGAAAGGAAGACCCAGAGTTACCTCTGTTGCAGAGAAAAAGTTAATTGGAGTTACCAGCCTCAGAAATTGCAGCCCAAATACAGTGGGACAAAAAAGTATTTAGTCAGCCACCAATTGTGCAAGTTCTCCCACTTAAAAGGATGAGAGAGGCCTGTAATTTTCATCATATGTACACTTTAACTATGACAGACAAAATGAGGCAAAAAAATCACATTGTAGGATTTTTTATGAATTTATTTGCAAATGAATTATTAACTATCATCTGTCCTTTGGTCTGATGAGTCCAAATTTGACATTTTTGGTTCCAACCGCCATGTCTTTGTGAGACGCAGAGTAGGTGAACAGATGGGCTCTGCATGTGTGGTTCCCACCTTGAAGCATCGAGGAGGAGGTGTGGGGGTGCTTTGCTGGTGACACTGTCTGTGATTTATTTAGAATTCAAGGCACACTTAACCAGCATGGCTATCAGAATTCTGCAGCGATACACCATCCCATCTGGTTTGCGCATAGCGGGACTACCATTTGTATTTGACGCAACACACCTCCAGGCTGTGTAAGGGCTATTTGACCAAGATGGAGAGTGATGGAGTGCTGCATCAGATGACCTGGCCTCCACAATCACCCGACTTCAACCCAATTGAGATTATTTGGGATGAGTTGGACCATGGAGTGAAGGAAAACCAGCCAACAAGTGCTTAGCATATGTTGGAACTCCTTCAAGACTGTTGGAAAAGCATTCCAGGTGAAGCTGGTTGAGAGAATGCCAAGGGTGTGCAAAGCTGTCACCAAGGCAAAGGGTGGCTACTTTGAAGAATCTAAATAAGATACATTTTGTATGTGTTTAACACTTTTTTGGTTACTACATGATTCCATTTGTGTTATTTCATAGTTTTGATGTGTTCACTATTATTTTACAATGTAGAAAATAGTAAAAATAAAGAAAAACCTTGAATGAGTAGGTGTGTCCAAACGTTTGACTTGTACTGCAGAATGAGCAACTGGGTTGTGTCCATTAATATACAACTAATTGCATGAACAGCTGGGTGTCTTTAGCAACCAAAAGATGAGAAATTATGAATTTGCTTACAAAAATGAAAATTACATTTAAATGCTTTTATTTCTACTAGGAAATTTGTGCTTGAGTATTGTTTTCTTTGACAACTGGGGTAGTAGCGGGATAAACTCAGAAAGTTGGCATTTATCTCTTACATACTGTAAATGCATATCAAACAGGAATATACGGTATATTAAATTAAATTAATGCAGCATTGTAATATTATTGATACATTTCTCCCCCCTTTGCAGGGGGGATTAGGGGATTAGACAGATGAACTGCAGTCACCAGATGCTCAAGCCTCAAAACTAGAAACATGTGGATACATCAACACAGTAAATGTTTAAAAAGTATTTGTTTTCCTGTATCTGTGGATGAGTCCTTATACACAGTCCATTGTACAAAATAAGTAATTCCCAAGTGAGGGATATCAAGGAGATTAACCTCGAACATTAATACGCTTGTTCAGTACGAGGCAAATTTAGTCATGACAGCCACAGTTAGACAGGACGGGAGTTAATAGATTTTTGTTCCAACCCTTCACTAAAACTTAATTCAACTAATTGTGGTCTAAATAAAATACTTGTACACAGTGCAATTACCTGGGACAGAAATAACTTATATATTTTAGAATTAGCTTCATAAATTACAATGTCCTGACAAATCTGCATGATAAACAATAACATGGGTAAATCTATTTCTATGCAACATTGTGATGTTGCACAATACTGAATAATATTCCGTGATATGCTCATTATCCTGGTGGCTGGGAGGTTTACAACACGTTATTTACATCTGCCGGGTGTCTGGGTGGGATGTGCTTCAACCTGGAACAAGCAGAGACAAGGGGGGAGAAATTAAAGGGATACTTCATAATTTTATGCCCTTTATCTACTTCAATTGCACCCTTTATTTGCTTCACCAGAGTCAGTTGAACGTATGGGTACAATTGTTATGTCGCTGCGTGCAGTTTGAAGGAAGTTGCTAGCTAGCGTTAGTGCAATGACTGAAAGTCTATGGTAACTTCTAGCATGCTCGTAGATACCATAGACTTCCAGTCATTGCGCTAAAGCGAGTTAGCATTAGTTCGCAAAGCTACCTCTAACTTCCTTCATAATGGATGCAAAAACATAAAAATGGTATGCATGAGTTCATCCGACTCTGACGAAGTAGATAAAAGGGCTGCATTGCCAAAATTAAAAAATATCCCTTTAATCTCACTGCTCAAATTTCAGTGCTGGGTCAAGTTGCTGAAGCCATAATTACCTTTATTAATGTGCAATTGTTTTGTTCACAGTTTTTAATAACTTTGGGCCTGGTCAAGTTGTTTACAGTAAGATTGGAATAATTTGCCTTGAATTTTAACTAGTAACACCAACCCGAATGGTGCAACACAATCGGAATCCATGCTTCAAGATTGTTTTGATCCCGCGGACTGGGATATGGGTAGCCTCTGAGAATGTACATCGATGAGTACACAGATATGGTGACTGAGTTCATCAGGAAGTGTATAGGATGTGTTGTACCCACTGTGAAGTGGGCAGTGTAGTTATTCCCTCCGTAAGGCAATCAAACAGGAAAAACGTCAGCACAGAGACAAAGTGGAGTCGCAATTCTATGGATCAGACACGAGACATATGGGGCAGGGTCTACTAACAATCACGGACCACAAAGGGAAATCCAGACACAGAGGTCTTGCTCCCGGGCAAGCTAAACACCTTCTTCGCCCGCTTTGAGGATAACACAGTGCCACCGACGCCCGCAACCAAGGACTGTGGGCTCTCCTTCTCCTTGGCCGACATGAGTAAGACATTTAAGCCTTGCAAGGCTACCGGCCCAGACGATATCCCTAGTCGCATCCTCAGAGCACGCACAGACCAGCTGGCAGGTGTGATTACAGACATATTAAATCTCTCCATATCTCAGTCTGCTGTCCCCACATTTGCCTCAAAATGTCCACCATTGTTCCTGTCCACCATTGTTCCTGTATCCAAGAAAGCGAAGGTAACAGAACTAAATGACTATCGCCCGGTAGCACTCACTTCTGTCATCATGAAGTGCTTTGAGAGGCTAGTTAAGGATCATATCACCTCTAACTTACCTGACACCCTATAACCACTTAAATTTGCTTACCGCCCCAATAGATCCTAATGCGATGCAATCGCCATCGCACTGTACACTGCCCTGTCCCATCTGGACAAGAGGAATACCTATGTAAGAATGCTTTTCATTGACTATAGCTCAGCATTCAACACCATAGTACCCTCCAATCTTGGGGCCCTGGGTCTGAACCCCGCCCTGTGTAATTGGGTCCTGGACTTCCTGAAGGCCTTTCCCCTGGTGGTGAAGGTAGGAAACAACGCCTCCACTTCGCTTATCCTCAACACAGGGGCCTCACAAGGGTGCTCTTTCTCGTACTTCAAATCAAATCAAATTGTATTGGTCACACACACATGGTTAGCAGATGTTATTGCGAGTGTAGCGAAATACTTGTGCTTCCAGTTTCGACAGTGCAAACATTAATTAAAGTGGCATTATTAAAGCCTCTCTGTGCTAGTGATGGCTGTTTAACAGTCTGATGGCCTTGAGATAGAAGCTGTTTTTCAGACTCTCGGTCCCAGCTTCGATGCACCTGTACTGACCTCGACTTCTGGATGATAGCGGGTTGAACAGGCAGTGGCTCAGGTGGTTGTTGTCCTTGAGGATCTTTTTGGCCTTCCTGTGACATCGGGTGCTGTAGGTGTCCTGGAGGGCAGGTAGTTTGCCCCCAGTGATGCGTTGCGCAGACCGCCCCACCTTCTGTAGAGCCCTGCGTTTGTGGACGGTGCAGTTGCCGTACCTTGCGGGGATACAGCCCAAGAGGTTTTTAAGTGAAAAGCCACGTTTTTTCAGCCTCCTGAGGTTAAAGAGGCGCTATTGCGCCTTCTTCACCAAACTTGATAATTGAGTTGGAGGCGTATTTGTCCTTCTTTGAATGTTATCATATTATCTCAGAAGGTGCCTAATCACAAAACAGGATAGAATTTGAATATAAAGATATAATTTGTATATAAAGATACGCATTCAGTATATCTTCCTCTAAACATATATTATTAAAATTAAAATATGACATTGAGACAAAGTGAAACAAAGGAGAAAGGACCACCACATACTACACTCTTAGGGATAGCATGCCTACCATCTCCCAGAAACCCATAGGTTTGTGTGGATGGACTGATATCTGGTTTTATCCTAGCAGGGCATTCCATTCCAAGTAGGCATTAGATGTTAAATTACAGTACGTAATCATTACAGCCCTGTGTGCAAGTAGGTGTATAGTCCGGTGGTGCTTACTGCTGCTTGTGACATTATATGGGTATGGACATTGTTGGATTGTGTACTGCAGAATACTCAAAGTGAACTAAAACCCTATTGAGTTGCATTCAAATGTTATTTATTTGAACTAATAAGTGGGAGACAAAACAGTGTGGCCCCTTTTTGTTGTTCGTGTTGTTTTATAATTACAGTCTACTGGAGTGCCTGGCAAAGCAAGGCAGTAAAAACAGCAATAGAAATGCAAATTGTGAAGGTAATGACAGTTTAATTGCGGGCGCGATGGAAGTCGTTAACGTGCAGGGAGACAGGCTCTCTAAGCTTCTTTGCGTATTGTTAGCCTGGGTCAGGCCAGTGGTCAGGAGAGAGCAGAACACCCTCGACTTCATTAGAATGGATACAGAGACTGTTGTGGCTCAAACCCACCCGGTCTCCAGTTTCAATGTGAGGAGACAATATGAGCACGTGAAACAAGTTAGATAATGATGCTCTAACAGGTAAACAAGGTCAACTGTCGTAGGTTTCCGCAATACAGCCTGATATGACATTTATTGTCTGTCTCTTTCGTACTTTACTCTTCGGTGTCTTGTTCGACTAGGTCACACTCTGTCACTTTGATTTCCAGGCTTTTAGAGTAATTGCCTGATACAAGAGCGCCACTCCTCTCCAAAGACGGAAAGGTCTGGAAGTAAAAAGCCAAAATTTCCTCCCACTGGAGAAAAGGCAGGGTTTGGCATTTGCGTCATTGCTGAATATAATGGATGGTGGGTTTTAGGATGGCTTAAAACCGAGGGTAGAATCACTCATTTCTAATTGATTACCAATCCCCCAGAAGCCTTTCAAATAATTATTTCCCTGCTATTAGATCCCACATACTACCTTGGTTTCCAGCCAACATGCTATTTGAACGGCAGCAGGTGTCAGAGCTGAGGGCTTTCTGTTTCCCAAATGGTTAAAAGGCCAGTAGCGGTTGATATTTAAATTTCACTTGTTCCCCTCCCTTTCGCAAGGCTTATGAGATAGGTTTTCATGTGTGTGGCAGGAACACATCATAATGCACTATAATGAAGATAGTGGTGAGTCATGTATTTTGTTCTGTGTAGGGATGGCTCACAGGCAATGAATGAATGCAGTTACCGTAGTGGGTGGTGTATTGGCCAGGGTTTAGCTTATATTCAGGAAGAAGTAACCAGTCAAGGTAGTGACACACACAAAGATTCTGTCGTAGTGCCAGAGGACTGTAAAGACTATTGTTTAAACATGCAGACAAATGCTTTAAGGGAACTCTGCCCTTTGTTTATACAGGAGACCACACTTCTTTGATCAGAGGTTAGTTTGTTTAATAAGGATTGCAAGCCCGATTGCAACCCGGAGTATACACTTACAGTCATTTGCAAGCAACACACTCAGTACAAACGATGGTGTTTTCCCTTTCTATCCCCCACTGTTGATCACTCCGCCCAGGGTGATGTCCCTTAACTGTAATACCATATAAGCTCATAATTAATAGTTGCTAATACAAATATGTGTCTGCTAGGTGGAGTTCAGCTTACTGCTATTTGCAGTTAGTTTCTCAATCCTTCTTCCTCCTATTGCTATCATGTGCTAGCAGAAGTAAGACTGGAACATAGTATCAACAGGAACTGTACGTATAGTTCAACAGGCATATCACTTTTGTACAGTTGACATGCACTTACAAAGTCTACCACTGATTCTTAATCTCAAGCTGAAGCAAAACATTAATCATTGTACTTTTGTAATCACAGGTACAATTGTATTGTACAGATATTATACAATCCCTTTCAATGCACACACACACACAGCACACAGGGACACAGACAAAGACACACACACACACACACACACACACACACACACACACACACACACAGCACACAGGGACACAGACAAAGACACACACACACACACACACACACACACACACACACACACACACACACACACACACACACACACACACACACACACACACACACACTAATTCTCTATACAGATCACTCAAACACAGACAAAGACACACACACACACACACACACACACACCTCACTAATTCTCTATACAGATCACTCAAATCACAATTTGCCAACATGACCATCATTACTATCCTACCGTACCTTACCTATGTTTCTTCAGCCTGAACAAGACAATTGCTATCAAAATGTATAGTTTCCCTTATGTAACAATGAGAATCTGGCAAGGACCAGCCGGGAGCTCAGCTAACACCTAAAACAGCGTGGCAAATCTGCCTCCTGGTATGGGTGACAGAATCATGGAAACTAATTAATTGTGGCAATCCTTTAACTAACAACCGACACTGGGATGAGCAAATAAACGATTCTCAAATATATTCATTATCAGCAAAGCCTGTCAGTGGTGTTCTTTCAAGTACATTCATAGCGCTGTGTGTGTGTGTGGCTTGATTGCAATTACCAAGCCTCCATGGTTAAGCCTCAATTTATTGCCAAAATGTGTTTGTGTTGAAACTGCAGGTGTGGTAATTTGAGGAGGCCAACTCACCGAAAAGATAAACATCCCCCTGAGTTATTTAGAATAATTATGACTGTGAAACAGTTTTAGTCACAGTATTGTGTGGAGTTGATCACTTTTAGTTGATGGCATAGTGGGTTAATGCAGAGTCAAACAATAATGACAGCATATATCTTTGACAGTATTAGGCTTTGAAACGTTACATCATGTTACATCATGCTACATGTTAGTTGGAATCACATTGAAATGGAGGCTTAAACAGTTTTAGAGGCATTTATCTCATAGCCTACGCTCTTATAAAAAGGGTTACAAAAGGGTTCTTTGGATGTCCACACATGAGAACCCTTTTTAAGTTCCAGGTAGAACCCTTTGGGTTCCAGCCAAAAGGGGTTCTTCGAAAGGTTCTCCTATGAAGACAGCTGAAGAACCCTTTAAGGTTCTAGATAGCACCTTCATTTCTAAGAGTGTAACTAATAGGGCTGAAATGTCAAAAATAACTTGAAATTACGGTCTATTTCTCTGAAATAACCTTGGTATTCAGTCAAGGTATTGCAAACAAAGTGCTATAGCCTACATAAATGAGAACAACAAGAACAAGAATGGAAACCAGTCTCTCACTTTCTCTGACATCTAAGAAAATCACACAAAAATATCACAAAGAAAATATCTAAATGACTGACGAAAGGAGATTTGTTAGTAATCACTATTTTTCTTTTTGATGTACTTTGAAGCCTATTCTATTTCAATTAAATTAATTTCATGAAAAGACTACCTTCATAAAGTATAAGGGATTCTCCACTCCGTGGAGAACTCATACAAGTTTGGTAACAAAGTGAAAATTAAGTAACACAACTTACATTTACAAATGGGTCACTGAGCCCATGAGATGTTCCTTTGAATTTGTATGATAGACTTGATCCAGTAGTTAGGCTGCATCTATAATCATGTAATTACTGTAACAGCCTTCATGAGGCTGCAAAAAAAAAAGTGTTTTTATACTATCATGAGTTATGTAAATCCGAGCATGCTTTTGTAATTCACTCGGGAGATCAAGTGGTTTTGAAAAAACTGGCACACCCCCAGTTACCTTCAGTGCCAACCACTGAGAAGGCAAAATGCCATGCTTGGCTTCATTGTCCAAGATTAAGAGACTTTGAGAAATGAGCAAGTCACTGATGGAATTTGAGGAGATATAATCCCATAACACGATCACAGGATTATTACAAAATCCCGCCGAATGGAGATTAGATATCTGAGCAGAAGGCCATGGTTGAGGGATTATGACCCCGTACTACACTTAATCCAGATTTGTTTACATTGCTTTAGGCACTTTTCATAGGCTACAGTGCTATATAGAATAGCCCTCTTGGGACTGTAACACAAATTCTTAGTCCTCGAATAGAAACAAAGCACATTTGTAGCACAAATGGACTTCAATAATAAATACAGTGCATTCGGAAAGTATTCAGACCCCTTGCTTACCACATTTTGTTACGTTACATCCTTATTGTAAAATGTATTAAATAGTTTCCCTCCCTCATCAATCTACACATAATATCCCATAGGTGCCCTCCAGGAAAGGCCAAAAAGATCATCAAGGACAACAACCACCCGAGCCACTGCCTGTTCACCCCGCTACCATCCAGAAGGCGAGGTCAGTACAGGTGCATCAAAGCTGGGACCGAGAGACAGAAGCTGTTTTTCAATCTCTTCTATCTCAATGCCATCAGACTGTTAAACAGCCATCACTAACACAGAGAGGTTGCTGCCTACATACAGACTGGAAATCATTGGCCACTTTAATAAATGGATCACGAGTCACTTTAATAATGCCACTTCAATAATGTTTACATATCTTACATGCTCATCTCATATGTATATACTGTATTGTATACCATCTACTGCATCTTGCCTACGGCCATTGCTCATCCATATATGTGCATATTCTTATTCCATCCCTGTAGATTTGTGTGTATTAGGTAGTTGTTGTGGAATTGTTAGATTACTTGTTATATATTACTGCACTGTTGGAACTAGAAGCACAAGCATTTAGCTACACTGGCATTAACATCTGCTAACCATGTGTATGTGACCAATACTATTTGATTTGATTTGAAAGAGGTTTAGACATTTTTGCAAATGTATTACAAATAAAAACTGAAATACATTTACATAACTATTCGGACCCTTTACTCAGTACTTTGTTGAAACACATTTGGCAGCGATTACAGCATCCAGTCTTCTTGGGTATGACGCTACAAGCTTGGCACACCTGTATTTGGGGAGATTCAGCCATTCTTACCTGCAGATCATCTCAAGCTCTGTCAGGTTGGATGGGGAGCGTTGCTGAACAGCTATTTTCAGGTCTCTCCAGAGATGTTCAATTGGTTTCAAGTCTGGGCTCTGTCTGGGCCACTCAAGGACATTCAGAGACTTGTCCCGAAGCCACTCCTGCAGTGTGCTTTGGGTCGTTGTCCTGTTGGAAGGTGAACCTTCACCCCAGTCTGCCACCACCGTGCTTCACAGTAGGGATGGTGCCAGGTTTCCTCCAGACGTGACGCTTAGCATTCAGGCCAAAGAGTTCAATCTTGGTTTCATCACACCAGAAAATCTTGCTTCTCATGGTGTGAGAGTCTTTAGGTGCCTTTTGGCAAACTCCAAGCGGGGTGTCATGTGCCTTTTACTGAGGAGTGGCTTCCGTAAAGGCATGATTGGTGGAGTGCTGCAGAGATGGTTGTCCTTCTGGAAGGTTCTCCCATCTCCACAGAGGAACTCTAGAGTTCTGTCAGAGTGACCATCGGATTCCTCAATTTGGCCTTGGTGGTTCCAAACTTCTTCCAGTTAAGAATGATGGAGGCCACTGTGTTCTTGGGGACCTTCAATGCTGCAGAAATGTTTTGGTACTCTTCCCCAGATCTGTGCCTCGACCCAATCCTGTCTCAGAGGTCTACGGAAAATTCCTTTGACCTCATGGCTTGGTTTTTGCTCTGACATGCACTCTCAATTGTGGGACCTCATATAGACAGGTGTGTGCATTTCCAAATCATGTCAATTAAATTAAATTTGCCACAGGTGGACTCCAATCAAGTTGTAGAAACATCTCAAGGATGATCAATGGAAACAGGATGCACCTGAGCTCAATTTCGAGTCTCATAGCAAAGGGTCTGAATACTTATGTAAATAAGGTATTTCTGTGCATTATTTTTTATACATTTGCAAAGATTTCTATAAAAACATTTTTGCTTTGTCATTATGGGGTATTGTGTGTAGACTTCTGAGGATTTTATTTATTTAATCCATTTTAGAATAAGGCTGTAACGTAACAAAATGTGGAAAAAGTCAAGGGGTCTGAATACTTTCCGAAGGCACTGTATAGCCATACAACGCTAGACTAGTACATTGACATTGAGCAGTGCAGTCTAAAACGTCTAAAACCGTTTTATTTTAATGCTATTTCCACACTGAGGTCGAAATAACAAACAGAATAAAAAATGCCTGTCATTTCAGCCTCTTCAGGTGGGTTGGTGTTTTGGCCACCGCATAACGTCACTCAGCAGTTTGATTGTAATAGACCAATGAGAGTTCATCTTTGATCTCCATATCCACTCCTGCTATCCCACCCAGTGAATTTGTTGGCATGCACAGGAGAGGTAGATAGCTAGTTATGCATGGCCAAAAGCAAGAGAGATTGTGCAGTAGCTGGCTACAAGGCAGCAATTGTTTCTTTTTTTGATACTTTATTTATAGATTTTCAGATATGAATACAGAAAAACAGTACAACACCAACCCCTCATTCCCCCATCCATCCATCCCTCCCTCCGCACCTCCTTCCCACCCCTCCAACACTCCCTCCCCACCTCCCTCCCGTCCCTCCACCCATCCCTCCCTCCCTACCTCCAATCCAATCCAACCACCACCCACCCATCCACCAAGGCATCATACAAGGATAACATAGAACAATTCATTAAATAGGACAGAAACGTAAACAGTAATAGAATCAAAAACAATTTAAAAAGTTAAAGTTAAATAAAATTGGTATCATAATTGAATCTTACCAGCACAATATATGGCCACTAGAACAGACATGGCTGCTTACCAAAATATGCAAGTTACACTAAGTAAAAGACAGGCTCTCCACGTATTGTATTAATGGAGACCAGGTTAAGTCAAACTTCTGTCAGGACCTAAGCACAGTGTACCTAACCTTCTCCAGGGGCAGAGATGACATCACTTCCTTAACCCACTGCATAAAGGAGGGCGGCTTTGCAGACTTCCAGTGAAAGAGGACACATCGCATTTGCCTGATGTGTGGTAGCATTCTAGTCTGGGGAAGTACTCCAAAAATAGCAGTGAACGTGTTGGGGCTAACTATTGTATTACACATGTGTGAGAATGCCTCAAAAACGGGGTCCCAGAAGCCACTCAAAGATTGGCATGACCAAAACATGTGTCCCACAGTCGCTGGACTCTCAAACACTTGGGGTTAACATTTGGATATATTTGAGTAATGGAGACTGTGCAAAACGTTGAACTGAATGAGCCCATGCCTTGGTGAGGTGTGTATACGCGTAATACTGTGTTGCCATATATCATTGGGTAGCTCGTCACCCATGTCTTGCTCCCATTTTGTATTTGCCAAGGAAGGCGGATTAATGTTCTGTATCATGTCATATAATCTGGAGATTGTGACCTTCAGATACGGGTTAAGATCTAAGCACCTCTCGACTGGACACTTAGTGGGCTTGGGTGAAAATGAAGGGAAATGTTTTTTGGCAAAGCTGCGAGTTTGCAGGTATCTAAAAAAAAGTGGGTATTGGGAATATTATGGTCAACCCTCAGAATATCGAATGTGTTATCAACAAATAGGTCACAAAATAACACCAGACCATTCCTATGCCAGAACTGGAGTGCCTTGTCAAACTAAGACACTGGGAAGAGATGATAAGATGTTAATGGAGAAAAGCCGCTTGCTTGTTTAAGGCTAAAGTGATTTCGGAATTGGGACCAGATTTTAAGGGAGTTCTTGACAATGGGATTCAAAACATGGGTGCCAAGGTTCATGGGCAGTGGGGAGCACAAGAAGAGTTTGAACATCGACTTTAGCAGAAAAATGGGAATCATTTGAAATAAGTACATAAACCTAGGTAGTACAGTCATCTGTACATAATTAATGTGACCTGCTAATGAATTGGAGGAGACAATCACCTTATGAAATCGTGCTTAGTGCGCTCCAGATGTGTTTTGAAGTTATGATCAAACAGTCTTCAATGAGCGTGTGACCTTTATCCCCAAATAAGTAAATACCTGATGCTCCACCTTAAATGGGAAATTGGCATACCCAATACCTTCTGCTAAATTATAGCGCCCCTTAGTATTCCCTTAATCCTCCCCTCCGCGTGCAGGGTGATAGCAAGAGGCTCAATAGCCATATCACATAGGAAAGAGGATAAACAGCAACCCTGCCTGCCCCCCCTGTGGCGAGGGAAGTAACTGGAGGTAACATTGTTGGTGCGAACAGAACTGAACAGAGTACATCTTAATCCAGGAAAGGAATGATGGGCCAAACCCAAATCTCTCTAGGACTGTAAATAGATATTCCCACTCAACCTGGTTCAAAGCCTTCTCAGCATCGACAGCTGACGACCTCTGGCTGTCGAGTTGAGTGGGCAGAATAAAGAACATTAAATAGCCACCACATATTATAGAAATATTGTTTAACGGGTGTGAAATGGTGAGCTAGTTAGCAGGATGAGACCTAATAGCATTTCAATCGGGGATGTCACTCGCTCTGAGGCCTTGAAGTAGTTGTTTCCCTTGCTCTGCAAGGGCCGCGGCTTTTGTGGAGCGATGGGTAATGATGCTTTGAGGGTGACTGTTGTCAATGTGTGCTTAGGGTCCCTGGTTCAAGCCCAGGTTGGGGTGAGGAGAGGGATGGAAGCAACATTGTTACATTGGTGCCGTGACCTGGATCACTGGTTGCTTCAGAAAAGGAGGAGGTCAAAGGGGGGTAAGTGTAACCGGTGTGAAATGGCTAGCTAGTTAGTGGGGTGCTCGCTAATAGCGCATCACTGTCTCTAATTTGCGCGAGAGGACCTTAGTGAGAAATGTATAATCGCTGCACAAAAGGCTTATTGGGCAGTATGAGCAGCAATTGTTTCTTTGCACTGTCTTCCATCACTTTGTCTGATTTGGCATATGCACAGCGCATTTCGACAAGGTAGCTAGCTACACTAGCCAGCCAGTAGATTTTCTAGCAGCTTCATCCATCCTGCTCCATCAGGGTTCTGTCTCATACATCTTGCATCCAGCAGAGGCAGCAACCTTTCAAGATGTAAGTTTCTAAATTATTTTTCTAGCTAGTTATTATTATTAAAAGTAAAGTACATGATATTGTGGTGCTGCTGCTAGCTAGCTAAAGTTTGCTTAGCTACCTACCTGTTACTAGCTACATGAAAAGCAATAACAGAATCGTAAAGGGGAAACGCTGCTCTCGGGCCTTGGCAGACTTTGCCTCCCACACTTTCCCCCTACGTCTGGGATTAAGTGAGCTATCGTTGGCTAGTATCTAGGTAGGTCGCTAGCTAGCTTTGACCACAATTAGCTAGGATACTGACGTGATATGTAACTTTATTTACGATTCTGATATTGCTTTGTTATGTACAGGTACCTAGGTAAACATACTGTATATCGCGTCAGTATCCTAATTTCGGTCAACGCTATCTAGCTGGGCCTTGCTAGCTAACTCCCTAAACTAGAGAAAGTATAGGCTGGAAGTGTTACGTTGTAAAGTTGTGGGAGGCAACCCGACTGGCTCGCCACGTTTCCCAAAGTCTTGGTTTCGCCTGATTTGAAAATGCGGTCGTGAGAGAAGCTCGAAATAAAATGAAAATGTGTCGCTATCTTCATAGAACCGTGGTTACGTATGTAACCTCCGATAGCCCCTAAATGCGGTTGTGATAAACAAAGTGCCCTCTGTTTCCCCCTGCAAATGTGGCTCTAGCTAAACTATTATGACCCTTTTCCTAAGGATTAGATTCTCAGGAACACAAATCTGATGCACACAAGCTGCACAAGGCTCATTAGAACAGAGAGTATACAGGACCCGGCATAATCAGACTGGGGCGAAAAGCACCACATCATTGAAAGCAATGTCAATTATAATATTTTCCACACAGAAGATCATACACAATTATTGCCTGGTGATCTTCTGATCACTTCCCGATACCTTTCTGAATCATTTCAATTCATACCTCATTCAGATTGACCTACTGTCAAAGTACTGTCAGGTTGATTTGCAATAGACTGTCATAGCCCCGAATGACTGGATTACCACCAATAACTATATGTCACTACATTCTATAATCAAAAGGTAAGGTATAAGAGGGCAGTGAATATTCTGTTTCAATCTAGAAAATGATGGTATGGATATATAGAATTGGTTCCGATGTATTGTAGTTCATATTTTGTTTGTCTGTCCATTTCTTTCTGCATCCCGGAACAGAGCAGGCCCGAACAGCCCCAGCATTAACTGACAAAGCTCCTATAGGCCAGATACCTCTACCAATGTCTTATATTGGTTATACAGCCAATCACAGATAGATGAATAGCCCCATTTCCTATGGAATATGGCACCGTACTTTATGGCTATTTTGTGATTCTTTTGGCGTTTATCTTTTTCTGCAAAAAAATATATCCGTTATCATGTCTTATAATCGACAAGAACCTTTGAACATTATATATGCAGTTACTAACCTCAATTCCCGGCTTCAACCTCGGCTCATCTCCCCTGGACTCTTTTTGTTATTCCGACCCAATTTCCGGGCTATCCAAGAAGAAACATTGGCATTACAGAGGCAGGAGTGGGGGAAGCCCTGGTGAGATTAAGGTGAAGGGAAAACCGCCTACCACTTCCCTCCATTCTACTGGCCAATGTACAGATTCAAATGGATGACCTCTGATTGCAGATTTGCTTTTCTGAAAATGGCTTTTGGACAAGATACCCCCCATGGCTGTGCAACTCAACGGACTCTCCATTCATCGAGCAAACAGGACATTGGATTCAGGGAAATCGAGAGGGGGAGGGACTTGCCTCTTCATCAACAGCAAGTGGTGTGCTCACCCAAGCGCAGGAAGTGTCAACCCATTGTTCACCCATCTTGGAATACTTAATGGTCAATTGTCGACCCTTCAACATCCCGAGAGATTTTATTTGTTATCATGACTGACACCTTGGGACAATTAAAAACAAAAAGCTGGCACTTAATGAACTGTGCAAGGCTATAAACAAGCAGGAAACCACGCACCCGGATGCTGCTTTCCTTGTTGCCGGTGATTATAGTTCCACGTCATTAAGACACACAATGCCCAACTTCCATCAACACGTCTTCTTCGCCACTAGGGGTGATAAAGTCCTAGATTACTGTAACGCTACACACAAGCAACCCTACCAGGCCCTCCCTCATCCCTCCTTTGGCAAATCAGAACATGACTCTATACTCCTGCTTCCTGTTTACAAGCAGAAGCTCAAACAGGAAGTACCCGTGAAGTGCTCCGTTGAGAAATGGCCCTCGTGATCTGCCCAAAGACGCTTCTATTGCAGCCTTCGACAAAAACAACACAGTGCGAGCACGCCCCAATCCAAATCGTTGGGTTTCCAGTGGAGCGGGTCAAGATCTTCAAGTTCCTCTCTGTCCAAATCACTAAGGACTTAAAATGGTCCATCACACGCAAACATTAATGAGAAGGCTGAAAAGATTTGGTATGGGCACTCAAATCATCAAAAAGTTATAATATAATAATAATAATATATGCCATTTAGCAGACGCTTTTATCCAAAGCGACTTACAGTCATGTGTGCATACATTCTACGTATGGGTGGTCCCGGGGATCGAACCCACTACACTGGCGTTACAAGCGCCATGCTCTACCAACTGAGCTACAGAAGGACCACAGCTGCACCATTGAAAGCAAGTTATAATCCAGTATCATCACAGTCTATTTCGTCAAATGATGAAATAGACTTTGTGATGACACTGAAGATTATAGATATAGTCTGTCTTTTAGATAATCAGGGCATACTGCAATGAATAGATGGCAGACAGGGTATAGACCAGGATGGTCCACCATGCAAACAGGCTGTTCTGGTCCTGAATCTTTTGGTTACCTATTGAAAACTTTACAACAATGATATAGCAAATTAAAGATGCTATGTATGCCTTTTGTTTTAAAGACAAGACACTGTAGCCTACACACCTGTGGAAGTTTGTAGTTTTCAGGGTCCAGCTCCAACTGACAGGTTGAATACCATGTGCCTTTCTTTTTTTAACGGTTAACGGGTTGGGCTCTAGACCATCCAATAAGGGCTGTGTATGTAAATATCAAATCTCATTTTCAAATTAGTTTTCTAACGCCCACATGATCAGACTGAGCATTTCAGTGGCCCATGGAGGCTCAGGGAAATAAATGATAAAAAATATATGAGACAGAAATGAGAGAGAGAGCGAGCGAGAATGAGAATGTGGGTAGGTGTTGAAATCCATTACGAAATTCAATCAACTAAATGGTGATGTTATCTGTTGACAATGAGGAAATCTGAAAGTGGATGAGGTTTGTGTCAATATCACCTTGCGTGTGCGTATGTGTGTGCTGGTGGTCGGATGCATTCCATCAAATCTCTCTCAATTTCCGGGAGTGCTGGTCTCTTCCTTGGCCACCCTTCCACCCCCTCCCTCCTATCCCCTACTGCCTCCCGCTAAATATTTATGGCGTTTAGACAGAGTGCGATATCGGGCTCTGTGGAGCAGTGCGTCGGTAGAGAGCTGGTCCCAGCCAGGCTCCAGGCGATGCATAGGTCCCACCATGTTTATTAAAACTGTCTCTGAAACACCCAGAGAGAGTACAATCAAGAGGCGATGGCAGAAAATAGTCCCTCCCTCTGTGACACACACACACATTCACTCCCTCTCTCTCTCTTCCTTCATAACATTATAAATTATTTATGTAGTATTTTACATTTGCTCAGCGCACTCCCTCTAAGTGTTAATGTGAAAGGACAATAATTGTGTTTTCATAATAGGATATAAATCACGGGGGGGCGTACTTGCGAACATTAGAAAAAGTTAGAGCATCAATTCCGCATCAGTCTATCTCAAACTTTTTCTCAATTTTTTTTGTAATGTTATATTTAACCCTTATTTTACCAGGTAAGTTGACTGAGAACACATTCTCATTTACAGCAATGACCTGGGGAATAGTTACAGGGGAGAGGGGCTATGAATGAGCCAATTGGAAGCTGGGGAGATTAAGTGGCCGTGATGGTAAGAAGGCCAGATTGGGAATTTAGGCAGGACACAGGGGTTAACACCCCTACTCTTATGATATGATAATGTCCCCAATCACTGCCATGGGGCATTGGGATATTTTTGTTGTTGTTGACCAGAGCAAAGATTGCCTCCTACTGGCCTTCCAACACCATTTCCAACAGCATCTGGTCTCCCATCCTAGGACAAACCAGGACCAACCCTGCTTAGCTTTAGAGGCAAGCCACCAGAGGGGAATGTTTAAACCTCCAAATTCAAGGTTGAGACTTTTGTTCCCCTTCACTTGGTCTGTATCAAGTGTAGAATGCCAATATTACATGATCACCGCATCCCTGACTAGGCTACTCACTAACGTTACGTTTAGGGCTCTGTTCACTCAGATCCACCTAGCAGTCGTCTTGGCGGTGTTTGAATAGGAACAGTGTTAGAGCTGTCAAATCCACAAGCGGCTCCTGGCATTACACCTAAAGCAGACATTGCCATTGGCTGCACTGAGTCGCATTAAGAGAAATCCCATGCAGCCTTGTTTACAAGTTTGAACACTGGAATGTGAGACGTAATGTTTGATGATTTTCAATTTGAGCGTTATTAGTTCTATATAGTCTTCACTTTCTCGTTCTGAAATTCTAACGTGAGTGGGACGGGTGAGGCTCCGTGACAATGATCCAGAGCAGCTGTTCACCGATTTGACAGCTCCAACACAATTACACCTCTGACACCGCCAAAACGTAAACTATGCTTGTGTCGGCTTATGCCGGTTAATGCTTGATCTGATTGAATCTTGGCCTTATACAAAGCTTGTTTACGACAAAATCCCACATTTTTGCTCATCCATTTCACATGCATCAGTGTGCTTTTACAGAGAAAGCATAAAGGAGGCCTATAAATCAATCTCTAAATGTGCTACTGTGATGAACCCTCTCTCCCCTGCTGCGCTACGATACAACGATTGCAGGCATGTGCTCTGACGTGGTGTTCAGCCAGGAGTTGATGGACAGCCGGAAGAGCGAATAAAATGGTAGAAATGGTAGGAGGGACATCCCAGCTTCAAGTGGTTTCAGATTTCCCATCCTATGTCAAACAGGCTCAGAAAATACTATGGTGTCCGTGGGAACCAGGGCTATCGCTCAATGCATGCCATTTCAAATCTACGGTGTCCATAGATCGATGTATAAGCGAAAAATGTCAGTCAGAACCGGTACCTGAACCACGCAGGTCCCCTGTTCGAGGTTTTGAAAACGAACACCATTCTGAGTAGTGGCTGCGTGTTGCTCCAGCACCAGCAGCACGAGACCCATGTGTAGGAGTAGCCTATGTGTCAATCTGCTAGAAGCTCCTCATTAAATATATTGTAATCTTCATTTACAAGGTTTTGGCTGCATTTGCCTTCACAACACACTAACACAATACATGTAATTCTACATTTTCAAGGAAAAAACGATATCTCACCTGGGATTTGAACTTGCACAACCAGGAGCCAGGCTGGTTTTAGTAACTGTGAATTGCAGGTTGTGCAGTTAGACTTCTGTTAAGGATGCTTCCATGGACAAATGTTGGATCATGTCCAACTACGATTTGAATTGGCTTATATGAAATTTGAACTGGATATAATCATGGCCATCCGGTGAGGTTAGCAAAGGGCTAAATGTGCCAGTTTATGTAATGGGAACAGCTAATAAGTAGCCTTTGATCACATAAACTACAACTTTTACTTTTTCTTATGTTCCCCAGGGTTTTTTCAGTAACTGTACTCCAATGTTGCAGGCACTGAGCATGTTGATTGCTTTTGTTAGGGAACTGAAAACATTTGTGTACAGAACATGTTTGCTACGAGTAAAGTAGTGTACTCTATACGTTGTTTGTTTGTATAGTTCACTGTAATGATGACTGTCATATCATACTTTATCTTTGTTTGTGTGCCAGCGTGTGTTCATTAGGCGATACAGTGTGTGTGTTCATAATTAGTGTGATTATCTGTCTGTCTGGTGCATGTATGATTTCCATTGCATGTATGTGTATAGTGTAGTCTGAGAATCCCTTAGTTCTACTCCTAGTGCTCCCACATGGCATCCCCCATCCCTCAATCCCTCCACCCTGTTTTTCCCCATGGCTGTCTGGGAGCCATGCAAGTCAGTCCTCCCATGAGACCGTTCCTCTCTGTGCTCTGTCTCGGAGTACCGCATGCATATTTATACCCTAATTATGAACCCTGATTTACCGCCCTGTGACGGGAGAATGATGAGCCATTAACAGACACGCAGGCTGTAGCTGCCAGGCCATGAGTCACACAGTCACAGATGTCGGGAGGGGAAGTGTATAGAGATATGGGGCTGGGGGATGTTAAAGGTCCCTCTGGCCTTATTTGGGGCTATAAGTCAAAACAATAGCAGAGCCGACATTCACCTGTGAGGAACACCTAAAAAGCACAGCTCAATATATTTAGTGTGTAGATAGGAAATGATCAGCGGTCCAGGTCAACTAGACACTAAAGTGCATTACTGCTACGTGATATTTCTATTCTCTATCCATGTGATTTCCCCGAATAAGGCAGCCTGAATGCCAAAGCTCTTACTCTAATAATCAGAATTCTACAATACTTCATGTGAAAAACAGCCATTACAGATCATAATTTTACAGTTTCTGAGCTAAGTGAGCCATGAAAGACTACGTCAAATGCCCCCATTCAATCTAATGCTGCCAATGAGAAAATTCAAAACTAACGTGGGTGGCGAATCAAGCCTTTGGTAATCAATGAGCCCATTTCACAAGAACGGTCAATGTTGTCCTGCTCTCTCCTGTGTTCTCACGCCTCTGCAAAACCCTTCTCCTTGAACTTCTCAACACCGGCATCTGAGATCTTAGTCTGGTCTACTGACCCTCTATGTGTCTCCATATCATCTACAGTATTCACGTTTCAGCCAGTAAAAGCTATTTGTTTTTTTGTGTTTTTTGTTGTTGTATTTTATCCAATTTTTGATCTTGTCTCATCGCTGCAACTCCCCAACAGGCTTGGGAGAGGTGAAGGTCGAGTCATATGTCCTCCAAAACATGACCTACTTCTTAACACCCACTTAACCTGGAAGCCAGCGGCAGCAATGTGTTTGAGGAAAAACAGTTTAACTGATGACCAGGGTCAGCCTTCAGGCACCCAGACCGTCACAAGGAGTCATTAGAGCATGTAAAGCCCCCCCTAACCCGGACAACACTGGGCCAATTGTGCACTGCCCTATGGGACTCCTGGTCACGGCCAGTAATGACACAGCCTGGGAGTGAACCTGGGTCTGTAGTGATGCCTCAAGCACTGCGATGCATTGCCTTAGACCACTGCTCCACTCAGGAGGCCTGCTCTATGTTTTCTATGCCTCGTCATGTACAACAATAGCAGACAGTGGACAACTGTGGACTCAAAAGGTCAGTGATGTTTACCATGTGAACATGGACTGATCTGAAGGTTAACGTGGGGCCTCATGAATGAACCTCTATGGTGGCATCTCAGCATTTACTCTACATCCTACAACATTCCGCTCATAGACTGACCCCCACGCCCTCCCAAGCTCCTCCCAGCTTCACGCCAGGGAGGGAATTCCTCTAGGGAGCATTAGAGAAAGTTAATGGAGAAGCTGTGGATGGAATAATGCATGGGGAGATACAGTATGCATAATGTCTAGGCTGGAATGCCTTTTTGATTGAGATGTTCCCACTCACGCCATTCTCCACGTTCCCTCATCTACATTTCTAATGAGAATGTACTCTGATGGAATCTGCTGATAAAGCACTTAACTATTGTTCTCAACCGGCATTCAGGATTCTTCAGAAATGTTATCTCATGGGGTATTGTCTTTCTAATGTAGTGTGGCTGACTGAAAGAGACCCTGTAATTCGCAGGAAGTCTTATCAGCCACTGTCATTGGATTGTGTTATCCAAGTACTGAAATGGGTCTCATCAACTTTTGAAATCTTTATTCATATTTTGAGAAACTGATGTAGCCAAATTTTACTTAAATTGATTCTAGTATATTATTGACTATGGTTCATTTTAATTAAAGGTGCAATATGCAGAAATAACTCCGCCATTTCCTGGATGCAAAAATTCTAATAGTTCGCCTAGTTTCAGTTTGTGACAAACCATCAAGTATAGTGTAGAAAATCATTGTATCATCTAAACCGCTGGAAAATATATTTTCAATATCCCAAAATATTGTATTTTCAGCTGTTTAAAGCAAAACCTTCAGAACGGGAAGCATTGAAATAGCTCACATAGAACATATCCAGCGCTTCTTAGACTTTGCTTTCAATGAGAATACAAATGTATAACTCACAGTTATATGTGAATATTTCATCCAAATTGTATAACTTTACACTGTGACCATTCGTGTATGACCATTGAATAAGCTTGAGAACTTTTTTAAATTCAAATGCATTTAGCATGCACAGCATACATAGCGATCCGTTAGAATCTCAGTATCAGTGCCTGATAAAATGTGATTGACTGACTGGCTAAGCGTTTTGGTGTGAATTCCTTATGCAGTTGCTGACTGCAACACTGTAAAAGTGGGTTCATAAGTAGTACAGGGAACTTTAAATTGGAAGTTGTTCTGTGTCTGTGTGAAAGGGATCATTGATGTGTCCTGAAGTCGAAGAGCGTGACTTTTTTGTTTGTCTGTTTTGACTCTCACTTTTGTACCATCCAGTAAATGTATTTTTGCCTTCATGAACAGTAGAAAACAGCTTTGAGGCTTTCACATCTACGCCTCACCAAAACACAGACCACTATTAGGCCATAATAACTTCCTTTGGCCGTTACTCACTCCTTGTTTTGGATCGTTCCACTTGATACCAAACTAAAGTTGTTTTACAGCTCCATATGTCGTCAGCAGTTGTAAGCAGGGGTATTTTCTCCCAAAACACCAGGTAGCTGAGTCGGATAGAGAACGCAGGCATGCAAACAAAGTGAGGTCCAGAGAGGTGACTGTACACCTGTGCATTATACAGGAATGAAAGTAATGAAATCTCTGCCTGAGAAAACGGACCACAGCGAAGTGAGATCCAGGTGCTGTATTTGGTATTTATTTTCAACTAAAAAATATAATTACACGCTGGCGGTGACTCACCATTTGCCAGGATCTGCACTCAATAAGCAGATTTGTGAGACCTTTTTTTATCCACTTTGTGCAAGCGAAGGGCACAGCAGGTAGTGTTGCTATGCAGGAGACTTGCCTGTGGTCACTGTAGATCCCTGGGTTTCTGTTAAAGTTGTTCAATTCATGTTCGGTGTGTGGCTGCTGAGTGAGAGGTAAGCTAAACACTATCTACCTGAACACGGAATGTTCAAGTGTTCAGTAGTATTCATATAAGCAAGCTCTGATCATTTGCATCTCCTTCAGTGTTTAAATTTAAAGGGTCATTTCACTCCAAAAACATTGTTTGTCAGGAGTAATTGGCAAAGATGAGCACCATTTTATTCATCATATTCTGTGTTGATCTTTTCTATTCATCTGTGGTTGAAGCATAGAGCTGGATCTAGCCACTACCAATGGCGTGGGACTTGGATTCTTCTTGACATTAAACTACTTTCGAGGTCTAAAAGCATGTGACCATATTTGATTTTTGAGTAAAATGTCCCTTTAAATCTGGTAAGCAATAAAGAACATGTCCATAAAGAGCACAAAAACCCTTTGAGCAATGTATCAACATGTTTAAAGGCAAATCATTAAAGGAGACATCTTGGCATGTCCAAACATGGTATAATTCAAAACCACCTAAATGTGATGGACATCTGACTTCATCTAATCCTTATAAAACACAGAGAGCAGACCTTGCATGCACCCCTCTGTGTTAGAGAGGTATAAAAGACAGCGTGACAACATCTGGCTGTGGGCTAATGTCGAGAAGAAAAACCTAGCTACTGTATAAAGAAGGAATCCATTAGAAAAGGGTGTCCAAACCCCAGGCTAAACCGCCTTGCCAATGTTCAGGCACCCAGGGAGGCCAAGCAGCACTTCATACACTGGCTTTGGGAGTTCATCAAAAATTCTCTTGGCAGCAGCCCCAGCCTCCTTAAGCCATTATTTACTCAGTGAGCCCCCACTTCCTGGAGATCTCATTGGGCTGGAGTTGGGCCCAGAAAGTCCTCCCTCTTCTCCCCTTTGAACAGTGAGCTCAGCAGGGAAGCAACCCTTCAAGATGTCCACCTCCTGCCCAACACTGGCAGCCATGAAGATGGCTGACCTTGAGGTTGACGGACTTCCTGGTCGTCATAGTGAATAGTGATGGTCCCCAGCATTTTTCCTTGGAGAACTCCTGTAATTGAAGCCAACAGGCCGGCACTTTCCACCTGAGACTACTTTCTCAAACCCAATTACTTTCTACCTATTGGTACAATTTTAGGATCTTAAGTGATTGCTCTTTTTAAGGGGTGGTTGGTAATCATTTAAATGTCAGTGCTGTCAACAGTGATTTAAGAAACAGTTTTAAAAGATTGAAGAAAGGTAGGTGGGTAGAATAGAGGAAAGTAGTTTGACCACAGGGTTTATGGTTGAAGCAGGTACGAATTAATTCACAAAAATATACTGACAATGGTATGGGCTCAAATTAGTTGACATTTGCTGTGTGAACTGCCATTGTCATATTGGTTTGACATTCTAGTGTCCCACAAGCTGCTTATCAAAATGTGGGTGAAGTCCATCTTAGCTTGAGTTTGAGTTGATGATGAATCACAGGTGGCCAGTGCTTAATTAGGGATGATGGGCTCGTTGTAATGACTGGAACGGAGTAAGTGGAATGGTATCAAGTACATCAAACACGTTTTCCATGTGTCTGATGTCATTCCATTAGCGCCGTTCCAGCCATTATTATGAGCCATCCTCCTCTCAGCAGCCTCCTGTGATGATGATGCACCGCCCGATCTACTGCCGTTTGAGGGAAATCAAGCAGCTATTTTACAGACCATCGGTTCTTCTAATTTCCACTGATTGCAGCCTAATTACAGCAGTCCAATTAGACGTTCATGGCTAATTATGTCCCTTGTTTGACTCCCCTCTTCACTTGGCGTCTACAGTTGCGCTCCGCCTTGAAGTGTCAGCGACAGAGTAACATTTGTTTGCAGAGTTCAGTGACTATCGTCTGTGATTTTGTCGCTTGTTTGTTGTCACCTCTACAGCGGATGCTAAAAAACAAAGGCTGCCTCCGTTAGAGGTGTTCTGTCAGATGCTTCCATAGTCCAACTTCGCCCTCTTTGTGCCCTTCAGATGAAGGCTTCGATCAGTGAGACCAGAGCTCCCTTTTAACTCTTGGTCGCTTTTGATTCTTTTCACTGTTTGTTTCGGCAGCACACCTTGATTTCAAGGTACGGATAAGATAAACAATGGCAGTGTTTGCTTTTGGTTTGACTTTTTTTATTTACTCAGCTGGTCCATTGAGAAATGCAGACTGAATCGGTGGATGAAGAAATGATTCCTGTAGACAAATCTATCTAATACGTTATGTTCATGTCTGGTACTCTGTATTTGATATTTTATTAGGATCCCTATTAGCTGTTGCGAAAGCAGCAGCTACTCTTCCTTGGGTCCACACAAAACATAAAACATGACATAATACAGAACATCAAGGCAAGAACAGCTCAAGGACAGAACTTCTTTAACTTAATGTTTTACATATACTTAATGAACTACAAATATGTAGTGTTCGTAGTAATGACAGACATTATTTTTGACCACGTCAAGCAGGCATATTTGTGAATATACCCCCTCCGATGAAAAAATACGCTGATACAACTCCATCCGCATTACATATCATCTCACATGAGGTGTAAAGTCTAAACCACTTTCTTCATGCATATCTGGGTGTTAGCACCCCTTCAGTCTACATCATGCCTGTCACCAGACCCAGTTTCCCTAAAGAATTTGTAAATCAATCGTTCCTACACATTGTGCTCTTCGTCAAGGAGAACAGTACTGGCAGCTATCATTGTGCACTATCAATGTTGCCATCCGCCACCATTTCCACAGCTGTCAGTCACGGGTGTGTGGTAATCTGGCTTCATCCTCCATCTGTCTCTCCCTTTCTCTTTTGCTCATTTTCCTGTACTCTGACAGGGTGCACAGAGGGAGGAATTCTCAGTGACATGGTGTACTCAGAATATGCACACAAAGCCAAACACAGCACAACATCGCGCTGACATCTGTTTCTGTTGGACTCTTCTCAGGAGGGCCAATCCCGTGGGGTCCTTTGAATGCCGTTCTTACAGAGTTCGCCTAGGTGAATGTAATCCAGTGTTGTTTTTTTCATTGCCTGGGCCTATGAGGTGGTGACAGTGTTATGGCCTTTCATCTTAAACGTCAACAGCAGGTAGGGTCGTCCCGAGAGTTTTAACAAACAAAACAACTACGTACGTCAATGAAAATTCAGTGTAGACTGAGAATTCAGTGTAATCTGAGAACTCCTCAGCACCAAACTCAGCTGTGGTTTGTGGAGATGTGAGCCCTGGGAGGGGATAGAGAGTGAAACAAGTTTTAAAACCTGCTGTGGCATATTTTAAGTACATCCTAACTGTATTTACTGTATACACCTTGCATCTTGTAAAGGTGGTTTCCTGTTTAACCTGATATTTCCACATGTGGTAACTATGGCAACGGTGGATGGAGTACAGACCACCGGAACGAAGTCAAGCGACAGAATGCCTCTGAGGACCATGGGAACCGGACAGAATTAATTAACAAATAAAGAGCTGCTATGATTAGCATGGGTGGATTTTCACAGTAAAATCCTGTGAGGGAACCTATTGTTTTAGCAGTCAAAGCTAGCTACTATGACTGTCACTCTTACTATGGAGTGTACAGTAAATGCTATGTATTCCTCTAACACCTTGCTTGGTCATAAATCCGCTGTCAGTTTAGCTCTCAAATCTTTCACTGTTTGACAATGAACACATATTGCATTATCTTGAATAATAACTTTGCACAATTTCTGTCTGTCTCAAAGTGAAGATATTTGGGTTCACTTCAACCTTAAACACTGTGTGGAACCAGTTCCCTCCAAAATGTTCTTGCTCCAAATGAACAATGGTAAGCTGTGTTCTCTGTAAGGGAAGAATAAAACTGGGATGTGAATGAAGTTAGCAAGAATACCTGTAGCTTTAGCCAACTGTCCCACAATGCATCACTTCAGAGTAGAGAATAGTTGATGATGTATTGGACAGTGGGGCAGAGAACCATTCAAAGGCGGAGAAAAGGTTTTTGTTAAAAGGTTTTACTGTTTGAAATACCCCTCTGAGACCTGCTTCCTGGAATGATTGAGAAAGCATTCAACTTTAAACACGACAAGACATTTATCCATCCCGGACATATTATTTAAAGGAGTGCATAACTCATTAAAATGTAGAAATATGCACACAATTATTAAACGTAAACCGTTGGTAAGCTGACTTCAGTATACACATCTGTAGGTTTGCGTGTATATCCGTGTGTGTGTTTTCATATCCTCTACTACATGGATGGGCAACTTGATGAGGGTGGGGGCCACAACAAAAGGAACTAATCAACCACAGCGAAGAGAAAATATTTCCATTTCAGTTTTAAAGTTAATTTCCTGCAATTCTAAACATTTTGAAAGGAGGCGGAGAGAAAAATGAGCAGTTCTACAGCTAATTTCAGTAACAGTAAGTTGAGACCCAGACTGAGTCCCCCCCCCAAAAAAAGATATATACTGTATATCTAGATATATACATCTGCATTTGTGGGTTTGATTACAGGCTCAAAATGGCCAGAAACCAAAAACTTTCTTCTGAAACTCGTCAGTCTATTCTTGTTCTGAGAAATTAAGGCTATTCCATGTGAGAAATTGCCAAGAAACGGAAGATCTCTTACAATGCTGTGTATTACTACCTTCACAGAACAGCACAAACTGTCGCTAACCAGAAGAGAAAGAGGAGTGGGAGGCCCCGGTGCACAACTGAGCAAGAGGACAAGTACATTAGAGTGTCTAGTTTGAGAAACAGACGCCCCACAAGTCCTCAACTGGCAGCTTCATTAATTAGTACCCGCAAAACACCAGTCTCAACTTCAACAGTGAAGAGGCGACTCCGGGATGTTAGAGTCGCCTCGCACAACAGTTTTCAGCTGTGCTAACATAATTGCTAAAGGTTTTTCTAATGGTCAATTAGCCTTTTAAAATTATTAACTTGGATTAGCTAACACGACGTGCCATTGGAACACAGGAACAGTGGTTGCTAATAATGGGCCTCTGTACACCTATGTAGATATTCCATTAAAAATCAACTGTTTCCAGCTAGAATAGTCATTTACAACATTAACAATGTCTACACTGTTGTCGTCTCTTTGGCTATGCCGGATAAAGTGATATGACATGCTATTCTATAAAATAATTTCTCCGTAATTAATATTCCTGATTGAGCTAATCATGTAAATGTAATTAACTAGAGAGTCGGGCACCACAAAATAATATTTATAGAGCTGTTATCCTCCAAATAAACTCTTAAAGACCTAGTAATATTTTACATCAATAGCAGTCAATATTAATCGTCATCTTAATTCAGTCTCATCTGAAAGTTGTAAATTCTTGGTTATCTGCACGAACCCTGGCTAACAAGTTGAATCAGCAATACAAAATCGGGTTTAATTATTTATTTACTAAATACCTAACTAATCACACAGAATTACACATACACATAATTAAATCATAACTTGATTACAAATTACGTCATAAAAGAAAACGTCCCTAGCGGGCGGAACAGATATGACAGCTGGTTACACAAAAGGGGCTGGGTTTGAGTGAAAGAGCGGGAAGACTGAGGGACACAGGGAGAAGCTGTGCCATCGTAAATACAGTATCTTATGCATTCTAAATTACCGCCCATTTGGAAAAGGAAAATGCAATAAATATTTACTCTGAGCTACGCTTCAGTAGGTTGGTGGTAGATGGAAGGAGTGTTGCCCAACCGAGTCCTTTGTCCTTTGAAGAATGTCTCTGCTGGTAAATTGTTGTAGTAAATTGGATACGTGGTAGTAACATTGTTGTGTGGTAGACGGGATACTCTGTCTGTTCCTTCCTAACCTGCGTTTGCAGCTGCTGTTGCTAACTCAATGGCTAGGAGGTATCACTTCTATAGTGAATAAGAGTTCAAAGTTCATACCATTCACAACCAAAGCTCAGGCTGATGTTGGCTTCGTTCTGTAGTTATTACCTGAACCATTCTGACATCGGACCGTCGTCCTCACATCCTCGGAACAGGAGGTTATATTGTCGTCAAGGCTTTATATAGGAAGGGAGAGGAGGGCGTGTTTGAAAAGTTTTATAGCCCATCTCCCTTCACAGAGGCGGGCCACTGATTGAGCAGAGCCCTACTTTATGAAAACCCAAATCTCAAATTTTAGAAGCTAAAATCACATTTCATCCCATCACGAATAATTTCATATTCAAACATTTCAATTGAACAACAATTCCATGTGAATCCGATAACTCTGATGTGTAGACTTTCCACTGTAGAGTTTATGTCATCTTATCATTGATGGGAATGTCTCAGATGACAACCGAACTGACATCATATTCATTAAGTACCACTGCATATGTTCAATTGGTCGGATTACCAGAATATAGTTAATTTCCCCCCACCTTCTGATGTTCCCAGAATCTCTATGTTAACCAAGGGTTTTGCAAATGTAACATCAGTAGAGTAGAGAGAGGAAAACGGGGGGAAGAGGTATTTATGACTGTCATAAACCTACCCCCAGGCCAAACGTCATGACACTGTATTTCTGATCAATTTGATGTTATTTTAATGAACAAAAAAAAAATGTTTTTCATTCAAAAACAAGTACATTTCTAAGTGACCCCAAACTTTTGAACAGGAGTGTATATATATATATATATATATATATACACATGTGTGTGTTTTTTTAATTTGTCCAAGGGCCTACAAAAGTGGAGCTGCCAGTTGCCCATCCCTGCTCTACTACAACTCAGTTTCACTAATAGATAAATACCATCCAGAAGTTTAATTTAATATATAAATCTCTCAAAATCTTTGCCCCAAATATCTCTTGGATCTTGACAAAAGAGCTTCACGGAAGTGTAAACACTCAGAGACAAGACGCTTGGCACCTCTCTATTTATCCAAATGAAGTTGCTCATGTTTTTTTAATGACCTCTACAGACGTGTCGTAAAGGTAATCAATGCTCTGTGTTGGAGGTCACTGGAAATCTGTCTGGAGTCAAAATATGTGCTGAGATTTCCAATGTGAAGCTGGTCTATTTGTGCAGTGGATTTGGTTTGTGAACTATCCTCATGTGATGAGTGACTTTGAATGATACCTGAATACGGTTAGCTAACTCCCCAAGCTGATGCCTAGGTGGCCAATAAAGCTAAGTCTAGTGGCATGCAGACACCTCCAGATTCAAACCCAGCTGGTCATAGCTACACTCAACCCCACACTTGGTATATTGATAGTCCTGTCTGATATGGATTAGGTCAATTGCTGGCTTAGTGTATTGGCTGCCGCAGTGACCACCTACTTGTCTGAGACTGGAAAACAGGGAGCGAGACGACTAGCCATATAACCAAGTGGGAAGCATTGCCCTCTGAGCACATATCAATATTGTTCATGCATTCAAATCCCAGAGATAAGTATCTCCCAAGTGTATGGCATCAAAGTGCCTTCGACATCATGGTCATAAAATGGTATCTGCACTCTGGATGTGCTGTGGGAATTACGGTGCAATGACAGGGCTCCATGATGTGATCACCGCTATGTGATAACACTGATTACAGTGGTGTGGTGGGGGAATAATGTTGCTGTGAACCAATGACCATTCCTTCTGATGTTCAATGCCTCGGGACAGAGGGTAATTTAGCCCTTTCACACTGGCCATAGTTATGGTGATGAGATTTGTATTCATTTATGGGAGTGCCATTGTCCTGCCGTGTGTGGACTGAAACAAGTCGCTTTTGCTATTCCATGGTGGAAATAGTGAGTAAATCAGGGTGTATTTCCAGTTTATGATGTATCTTGCTAGAGGATGTTATCCAGTAATAAGGAACCAACATGTCTTCAATCATTTATACGTCCTTGCTGTTTTAATGTAAAAAGAGGGAAAGCCATCACTATTTTGTGGCGTTGTTCAATGTTCACTTCACTAATGTCCTGATCTCCCTGTTTGAGTAAAGTTGGACTTAAATTCATTCCATCCAACCCGACTTTGTGAAACCTTAGTAAAAAGGCAAAACATCAAGGTACACTATTACAGTGCATCAATCCCATCAGTGTTGTTGTGGGGTGTTTCGTAACATGACTTTGGATGTAAAATGACAAAAAACGTAAGCATGAAGTTTGGCAGGGTGTACAAAACACACGAGCTGTTTAAGCATTAAGAAGATGGTCCATGTTTCAGATGTCTTGTTTTCTATCTTAATTCATGCAGTTAAAGTCCTAAACAACTGTCATATCAGCAATATTCAGTTTCAGAGCGCTAAATATGTTTGTACAGTATGTCTTGTGTCATTAACCATTGTCAGGCGTTTTCTGTACAGAAATAGACTGCATAGGCCTAATGGACTCTTACTCACTCTGCATTTACCCTGAAGGAGGGGAGAAGACCTCTTCTCTAAGTGGACCAACTGTCTTTAATATCAACAAATAATACCGCTCTGGGACGATATCGTTTGCACGAACTGTCGCTAGGGCTAGGGAGGCAATATTGAAATATCACCAGGGTCAAATGTCAAGATAAGAGAGGCTGGGGACGTGGGAATTGGATTAGCAGGAAGAAGGACTGGAAAAATACAAAATAAGGAAGAGGAGTCATCTTCTGACATTTGGAGTAGTGGACGTATAGTCCCTGCCAAGATAAACAAAGAAAAGAAAAAAGGGGATCAAATATAAATGCTGGTTTTAAATACAAATAATAATAATACATTTTATTTTAAGCGCTTTTCAAGACAGTCAAGACACTTCACATACAAGATAAATAGTATGTTTCAAAAGCAATAAAATCATATTATTAAAATAAGCAAGTAAATGCAGAAAAATCGAAATACATAAATTCACAGGAAATGTATATGAAATATATAGAAAGATCTAGAAAGACTTATCTACATTTAAATGCATTGGACCTTGTGAAAACAGTAGAGGCCACCTACTGTTTCCAATAGAGGATTAGAATTATGCACGAGTGTACCCAGTGTAGTCAATTGCCTGTGGCCTGAGGGTTTGTCCTTTCTAATAAATATATTTATATGATTTTCACAAGGAAAAGACTATGTTTCTTGGTCTCACTTTAATTACACAAGTCCAATATTGTCAAAGTGTGCCCCCAAAGCATTGTTATGTCATGCGTTTTGTAATATCGCTCTCATAGTGTTTTTAATTTCAAATGTGCAGAAGTTACTGCAGATAGTTGCTGCAAGCAATCAGCAGACATAGTTTGTATCAGGCATATATGTGAAATCTGTAGAAATTACTGTAGATGTTCAAGACAAACGTCTACGTGTATTTGAAAATCCATTATAATCAGACCTACTGGACTTTTGAATAAACCACTAACATCAAGTTCACCTTGTTGTTTTGTCTGTTTTTTTCTGTCTGCTATCACCATGCAAAGTTGTGAAGAGATCAATGGACGACTGGAAATTAAACTGCTTTCACTCCTGTGTCAAAAACTAGATTCCTCGTCTCTCACAACCAGCATACAGTGGGGCAAAAAAATATTTAGTCAGCCACCAATTGTGCAAGTTCTCCCATTTAAAAGATGAGAGAGGCCTGTAATTTTCATCATAGGTACACTTCAACTATGACAGACAAAATTAGGAGAAAAAAATCCAGAAAATCACATTATAGGATTTGTAATGCATTCATTTGCAAATTGTGGTGGAAAATAAGTATTTGGTCAATAACAAAAGTTTATCTCAATACTTTGTTATATACCCTTTGTTGGCAATGACAGAGGCCAAACGTTTTCTGTAAGTCTTCACAAGGTTTTCACACACTGTTGCTGGTATTTTGGCCCAATCCTCCATGCAGATCTCCTCTAGAGCAGTGATGTTTTGGGGCTGTTGCTGGGCAACACAGACTTTCAACTCCCTCCAAAGACTTTCTATGGGGTTGAGATCTGGAGACTGGCTAGGCCACTCCAGGACCTTGAAATGCTTCTTACGAAGCCACTCCTTCGTTGCCCGGGTGTGTTTGGGATCATTGTCATGCTGAAAGACCCAGCCACGTTTAATCTTCAATGCCCTTGCTGATGGAAGGACGTTTTCACTCAAAATCTCACGATACATGGCCCCATTCATTCTTTCCTTTACACGGGTCAGTCGTCCTGGTCCCTTTGCAGAAAAACAGCCCTAAAGCATGATGTTTCCATCCCCATGCTTGACAGTAGGTATGGTGTTCTTTGGATGCAACTCAGCATTCTTTGTCCTCCAAACACGACGAGTTGAGTTTTTACCAAAAAGTTATATTTTGATTTCATCTGACCATATGACATTCTCCCAATCTTCTTCTGGATCATCCAAATGCTCTCTAGCAAACTTCAGACGGGCCTGGACATGTACTGGCTTAAGCAGGGGGACACGTCTGGCACTGCAGGATTTGAGTCCCTGGCGGCGTAGTGTGTTACTGATGGTAGGCTTTGTTACTTTGGTCCCAGCTCTCTGCAGGTCATTCACTAGGTCCCCCTGTGTGCTTCTGGGATTTTTGCTCACCGTCCTTGTGATCATTATGACCCCACGGGGTGAGATCTTGCGTGGAGCCCCAGATCGAGGGAGATTATCAGTGGTCTTGTATGTCTTCCCTTTCCTAATAATTGCTCCCACAGTTGATTTCTTCAAACCAAGCTGCTTACCTATTGCAGATTCAGTCTTCCCAGCCTGGTGCAGGTCTACAGATATTAAGTTGTGGACATGATAGAATCATAAATAACATCACAGTGAGAACAGTGGCACACTTATTGCTCTTAAAGGGATGGGGGACAGACAGTCTATGGATTTGTTCCCAGAAGTATACAGTACTATGGTAAATACAGTAGAGCAAGGAATTTGTATGCAACATACTTTTCTTGTGTTTCAGCTTTTCTGAGCAGGTGGTTTAGATTATCAGCATAAATGTGATAAGACACTGACGCCTTATATTCTATAATTGGATAATGATTACATGGATTTCAACCATTTCAAAACATTATGCATAAACTGGCTGTATGAGTATCTTTGACTATGTTTGACACGTACATTTCGGTCCCTATTACCCATTATCCAGTTAATTTCTCAGTCCTCTACACTCTGCATCCATTGTAATACTTCTCCAACACTTCATCAATAGACAGACATTCTACATTGGATGATACTAATAAGAGTGAAAAATATGTTGGTAATTTTGTTACACTGATTAAGCTAGGCTTTAATTCTTCCATCAAGAAGACAGCCTGCACATAGACCAAGAGTGGCGGCCACCCTGCACACCCTGTCAGATGGCAGGCCAAAGAGACCAGGCCAGCACTGCTGCTTCCTGAGCGAGTGAGACAGACATTTCCCTGTTCTCACATCGCTGGCACATTGGCATATTGACAGCGGGCATTGGAAGGCTTTGGGCCGGGCGCCAGAGCTCAGCAGGGCTAAACCCCAGGCCCTGGCTGCTTTGGCCTGGCATGCAACGCCGCTTTGAGCCAGCTTCCTCTCTGCTCTTCCTCTTGCTGTTCCAAGCCTGGGTTACCTAGCGTCAGCTACCACAGAGCTCTTGGATGTACTGTAGGGGAGAGTGGGCCCGCTGTACCAGCATGGCTAGCATGGCGGTGGCTTCCAGGATTAATTGCAGGTCCATCTGCACAAGCTAGATACGTGCAGGGTCAAGATCCCCCACGAGTGTGTGTGTGTGTGTATGTGTGTGTGTGTGTTTGTATGCGGGTCTATTTGTTTGTTTGTAGGGGTATAAAAGTTTTTTTTGTTTTTTGTGTCATTTTGTGCCACTGTGTGTATTCACAATGTGTAAGTGTTTAAATTCTCAAGTGTGGATGTGTGTATTCTTGTCAGCCACCATATTTACCACCAAGAAGTCACAGTAGTTGTAAGGGCAGCATGTCCTAATTTCTCAGTGGGTTAAAAAGACAACAATCTTACAAACTTTCCAGCAACTTTTTCTTCCCCCGTTTCTCGTTCACTCTCTTCTCACGATCTCACTGTCCCTGTGTGCACTACGTGAGTCACCTGGCATGCTCTTTCTGCTGTTTAAAAGGCCACTTGACATTCTGAGGAGGAACTCCATGAAAGATGCGTGGCTGAAATGTGGGTAGGAGAAAAGACAACTCTGTGTGTGTGTGTGTGTGTCTCTCTCTCTTCTTTCTCTCGCTCTCTCACTCACACTTCCAGAGGCTGCCAGGTCATGGAGTGTGAACAGGCAGATTCTCTGCCCTCCCTCCCTTTGCTCGCTGTTAGTGTGATAATTGTAGTTCATCTGTTGGTGTCTCTATGGAGAGTGTGAGACAGATTTTACCCTGTGGCATCTGACAGAAAGGGTGGGGTGGGGGGGCAGGTTGGTATTTTGGAAGTTTAGAAGGTGGATGTAGGACAGTCTAGCAACATTTTCATGAAAAGCAATTGTATCTCAGTTCTTGCCTGCTGAGGGTACAGCTGATAATTGAGCTGATATCTTCAGGTCCACTGAAGGTAGTGAGTGTCACCTGTACCCTCGTAAGTAATTAGTCATTTTTCTAAAAGTGGATTAACTGAGCATGTCAAACAAATAATACATTTGTGTAATTAAGAAAAAATGCCTGAGGGGGTGTGGTATATGTGTGGTTCGAGCCCTGAATGCTGATTGCCTGAAAGCTGTGGTATATCAGACCATATACCACGGGTATGACAAAACGTTTATTTTTATGTTGCTAACCAGTTTATAATAGCAATAAGGCACACGTTTGTCAGGGCTTCTCAATTCCAATTCAGTTGAAGAGTACTCTAATGGCATCCTGTCCAAACATACTGTTCCTTGGAATGTCTTGATATCATCTCTACCCTGGCAAAAGTACCCTCTCGGGACTAAGAGGGTGAGATAGAGTGAGCTTTATCAAAAGATTGTGTGGATCCTGCCAGCCAGGAAAAATGACCCCAACCTTCTATAGATAGGAGTATTGATTGTACACATTACAACGTGGACTGGCCACAAACAATCTGATTTCTGGTCCACCTCTAACAACCATTTTATCCTTATGCGTGTCTCATATGGACTGTCCCTCTTTACAATTACAGAACACATTTGTCCCCCACAGTACAGAAGGGACAGAGTTCTGTAATAGAAAGTCCATTGCTATGGCCATTATGTTATGAGATTATGAGATATAGCAGTGTTAGTGTGTGGGGTGGCAGGTAGCCTAGTGGTTAACAGCATTGGGCCACGAACTGAAAAGTAATGGGTTCGCATCCCTAATGTGAAAAATCTACCGATGTTCTCTTGAGCAATGCAGTTAACCCTTATTGCTCCTGCAAGTCGCTCTGGATAAGAGCGTTTGCTAAATTACTTAAATATAAACACACACTTACCATTCAGATACACTGAAGTAACACTGTTCAGTGCTATGACAAAATGTCTGAGATAAAGTCATATGATAAAGAGTCTGACACTGACAATTTCTCTACATGAAGACATTTGAATTGCTTACATCTATCCAGTATGACCTTCACAACTTGCATGGGGTGCTTTTTAAAACCTCTTAAATGTAATCGAAAATGTAATCTACGTAATCCCCAAAAGTAATTATTTATCATGAGAGGGCCATAAACTATAACTACTTTTGCTGCATACTCCAAGTAAGGTTAAAATTTCACCTTTCTGGTAAAAATAATTATAAATTGCTGAGGTGTAGTCACTTTCGAGGACACAAGCTCAAGTGCACAGTACAAATATGAAGATATTAATTATTTTCTATGATGTATTTCCTACTCAACAAAACTGTTTGAATAAGGCTTGAAATGACTTATACGCTTTCTAAATAGAGTATAATCAAATTACAAAATGACTAACTATAAGATCTTCTGTCATGTTCTGACCTTAGTTCTTTTATTTAGGTCTTTGTTTTAGCATGGTCAGGGCGTGAGTTGGGTGGGTTGTCTATGTTCGTTTTTCTATGTTGTTTTTTGAGTTTGGCCTGGTATGGTTCTCAGAGGCAGGTGTTGTTAGTTGTCTCTGATTGAGAATCATACTTAGGTAACCTTTTTCCACCTGTGTTATGCGGTGGGTGTTTATTTTCCGTGTTAGTGCCACATGGGACTGTTTCGGTTTGATTACTTCATGGTTTTTGTTCGGTGTTCATTACTTGATTAAAAAACATGAACACTTACCACGCTGCACTTTGGTCCTCACCTCATTCCAACGAAGATCGTTACAACTTTAAGTGTAAAATACGTATTTGTATATTTAGAAAAAATGTGCATCTTTTCTAAAGGTCTCGCTTGATCATAACGTTTACTCCCATCGCTGTGAACATCTCACAGAGCTTTAGCTTGGCTTACTGGATTCGTTCGGAACTTGCCTTTCTCATATTAATCTTGTCCGTCTATGGCAAACAGAAAGTGGTTTTTGTTTAAAATCTATGAATTATTTGAGATGACTGGCTTTAAATTGATCCCTGAATGTGCTACAGTGACGAAACCACTCACTCCTGCTGTATTACGATGTAAGGATTCCTGGCATATGCATTGTGACATAGGGTTCAGCCAGGAGTTGATGAACAGTTTAAATGGTATGAGGGACATCCCAATATCAAGTGGTGTCACATTTCACATCCTGCTTCACACAGGCAGAAGAGAAACACTCCTGTGTCCGTAAGAATCATGGCTATCGCTTAATACAAGACAATCTACGTTGTCCACTGATCGATTTATGAGCAAAAATGTCGGTCAGAACCGGTACCAGAACCAAGCAGGTCCCCTAAAAAGGGGACTTTACATCGAAGGGATTTTAATCAAGAACACTCAATACAACACGACTATATGTAAGCAGAGTTACTGCATCCATGCATGATACCCTATAGTGTAGTGATGTCATTGGGTCTGGGGATGTACCTGTCTCGGGCTGCCATGATGGATAACACCTGTCAATCAGCCCACAGACACATCTCCACCCACAGCACCTCTGGCAAGGCTCTTAAAGTCATGGAATGTATCTGTAGGGGCCATGTTCAGATCATTAATCAAACTCACCTCATCCAGGGGAAGGACTTGGTATGCGCACGGTGTCACCAAGAGATATACAAGCCCAGGTTTCAGAGCCATACAATACATCTAACTCTAGCTCTGCGTGGCTGTGAATCCATTTAGTGAACAACAGAAGATAAATGATTAGACAGGAGCCTAATTTTACCAGGGTGGGTATGTTTTCCTGTAAGTCCCAAAAAGATGCCTGAGTATTTATCTAGCATTCACGTTTTTTTATATTCAAAATACATACAGTGCTTTCGGAAAGTATTCAGACCCCTTGACTTTTTTCACCATTTTGTTAAATTACAGCTTTATTCTAAAATGGATTTAAAATATGTTTTCCCATCAGCAATCCACACCACACAATACCCCATAATGACAAAGCAAAAACAGGTTTTAAGAAATGTGTATATAAAAAATAAATAATAATAATTGACATAAGTATTCAGATTCTTTGCGATGAGACTGTAAATTAAGCTCGGGTGCATCCTGTTTCCAATGATCATCATTGAGATGTTTCTACAACTTGATTGGAGTCCACCTGTGGTAAACTAATTTGCTTGGAGTTCCTCTGTGGAGATGGGAGAACCTTCCAGAGGACAACTATCTCTGCAGTACTCCCCAATCAGGCCTTTATGGTAGTGTCCAGACGGAAGGGAGTGGCCAGACGGAATTTTTTTGGTACCCTTACCCAGATCTGTGCTTCAACACAATCCTGTCTCGGAGCTCCTAAGTAACAGGCACATGACAGCCCACTTGGAGTTTGCCAAAAGTCACCCAAAGAGTCTCAGACCATGAGAAACAAAATTCTCTGGTCTGATGAAACCAAGATTGAACTCTTTGGCCTGAATGCCAAGCGACATGTCTGGAGGAAACCTGGCACCATCCCTACGGTGAAGTATGGTGGTGGCAGCATCATGCTGTGGGGTTGTTTTTCAGTGGCAGGGTCAGGATCGAGGCAAGTCAGGATCGAGGCAAAGATGAATGGAGCAAAGTACAGAGATCCATGATGAAAACCTGCTCCAGAGCGCTCAGGACCTCAGACTGGGACGAAGGTTCACCTTCCAACAGGACAACAATCCTAAGCACACAGTTAAGACAAAGCAGGAGTGGCTTCAGGACAAGTCTCTGAATATTGTTGAGTGGCCCAAACAGAGCCCGGACTTGAACCTGATCGAACATCTCTTGAGAGACCGTAAAATAGCTGTGCAGCAACGCTCCCCATCCAACCTGACAGAGCTTGAGAGGATCTGCAGAGAAGAATGGTAAGGACTCCCCAAATACGGGTGTGCCAAGCTTGTAGCATCATACTCAAGAAGATTTGAGAATGTAATCGCTGCCAAAGGTGCTTCAACAAAGTATTGAGTCTGAATACTTATGTAAATGTGATATTTAAGTGTTTTAAATCTAATCAAATTATATTTGTCACATGTGCCGAATACAACAGGTGACCTTAGAGTGAAATTCCTACTTAAAAGCCCTAACCCAACAATGCAGTTTTAAGAAAATACCTAAAAGTCTGGGTAGCCATTTGATCAGCTGTTCAGGAGTCTTATGGCTCGGGGGTAGAAGCTGTTTAGAATCCTCTTGGACCTAAACTTGGCGCTCCGGTATCACTTGCGGTGCGGTTGCCGAGAGAACAGTCTATGACTAGGGTGATTGAAGTATTTGTCCATTTTTAGGGCCATCCTCTGACACCGCCTGGTATAGAGGTCCTGGATGGCAGGAAGCCATACGCACTACCGTCTGTAGTTCCTTGTGGTTGGAGGCCGAGCAGTTGCCATTCCAGGCAGTATGCAACGCGTCAGGATGCTCTCGACATTGCAGCTGTAAAACCTCTTGAGTATCTGAGGAGCCATGCCAAATAATTTTAGTCTCCTAAGGGGGAATAGGATTTGTCGTGCCCTCTTCATGACTGTCCTGATGTGCTTGGACCATTTTAGTTTGTTAGTGATGTGGACGCCAAGGAACTTGAAGCTCTCAACTTGCTCCAATACAGCCCCGCGATGAGAATGGGGGCTTGCTCTGTCCTCATTTTCCTGTAGTCCACAATCAACTCTCTTGTCTTGGTCACATTGAGGGAGAGGACGTTGTCCTTGCACCACACGGTCAGGTCTCTGACCTCCTTCCTATAGGCTGTCTCATCGTTGTCGTGATCAGGCCTACCACTGTTGTGTCATCAGCAAACTTAATGATGGTGTTGGAGTCATGCCTGGTCGTGCAGTCATGAGTGAACAGGGAGTACAGGAGGGGACTGCGCACGTACCCCTCAAGGGCCCACGTGTTGAGGATCAGTGTGGCAGATGTGTTGTTGCCTACCCTTACCACCTGGGAGGTGGGAGGGAGGTGTTTAGTCCCAGGGTCGTTAGCTTAGTGATGAGCTTTGAGGGCACTATGGTGTTGAACGCTGAGCTGTAGTCAATGAATAGCATTCCCACAAGTGTTCCTTTTGTCCAGGTGTGAAAGGGCAGTGTGGAGTGCAATCGAGATTGCATCATTTGTGGATCTGTTGGTGAGTTAAGTAAATTGGAGTGGGTCTAGGGTTTCTGGGATAATGGTGTTGATGTGAGCCATGACCAGCCTTTCAACGCATTTCATGGCTACAGACGTGAGTGAAACGGGTGTTCTTGGGCACTGGGACTTCTTAGTTCTTCTTATTGTTCTTGGGCACGGGGACTATGGTGGTCTGCTTGAAACATGTTGGTATTACAGACTCAGACAGGGAGAGGTTGAAAATGTCAGTGAAGACACTTGCCCGTTGGTCAGCGCATGCTTGGAGTACATGTCCTGGTAATCCCTCTGGCCCTGCGGCATTGTGAATGTTGACCTGTTTAAAGATCTTACTCACATTGGCTGTGGAGAGCGTGATCACACAGTCGTCCGGTACAGCTGATGCTCTTATACATGTTTTAGTGTACTTGCCTCAAAGCAGTCATAGAAGTTATTGAGCTCGTCTGGTTGACTCGTGACACTGGGCAGCATTCGGCTGTGCTTCCCTTTGTAGTCTGTAATAGTTTGCAAGCCCTGCCACACCGACGAGTGTCGGAGCTGGTGTAATAAGATTTGATCTTAGTCATGTATTGACGCTTTGCCTGTTTGATGGTTCGTCTGAGGGCATAGCAGGATTTCTTGTAAGCTTCCGGGTTAGAGTCCCGCTCCTTGAAAGTGGCATCTCTACCGTTTAGCTCAGTGCGAATGTTGCCTGTAATCCATGGCTTCTGGTTGGGGTATGTACATACAGTCACTGTGGGGAAGACATCCTTGCTGCACTTATTGATAAAGCCAGTGACTGATGTAATGTACTCCTCAATGCCATCGGAACATATTCCAGTCTGTGCTAGCAAAACAGAAAACAGTCCTGTAGTTTAGCATCTGCTTCATCTGACCACTTTTTTTATAGACAGTCACGGGTGCTTCCTGCTTTAATTTTTGCTTGTAAGCAGGAATCAGGAGGATAGAATTTTGGTCAGATTTGGCAAATGGAGGGCGAGGGAGAGTTTTGTACGCGTCTCTGTGTGTGGACTACAATTGTTTTCCTTCTGGTTGCAAATTTAACATGCTGATAGAAATGAGGTAAAACTGATTTGTTTTCCCTCAGCCACTAGGAGCACCACCTCTGGATGAGCGTTTTCCTGTTTGCTTATGGTGGTATACAGCTCATTGTGTGCTTTTAGTGCTAGCATCGATCTGGTGGTATGTAGACAGCTATGAAAAATACAGATGAAAACTCTCTATGTAGACAGTGTGGTCTACAGCTTATCATGATACTTTATCTCAGGCGAGCAAAACCTTGAGACTTCCTTAGATATCATGCACCAGCTGTTGTTTACATATATGCATTGGCCCCCGTCCCGTGTCTTACCAGAGGCTGCTGTTCTATCCTGCCGATAGAGAGTATAACCCGCCAGCTGTATGTTCTTAATGTCGTGGTCGGGTGTCTGTAGTATCTCGCTCCCGTCCGACTCATTGAAGAACAACTCTTAGTCTAATCTGAGGTGAGTAATCGCTCTGATGTCCAGAAGCTCTTTTCGGTCATAATAGACAGTAGCAGCAACATTATGTACAAAACATGAACAACATCAAAAAACAAACAAAATAGCATGGTTGATTTTAAGAGCTGATATTTTTGTTACATTTGCAAAATTTTCTAAAAACCTGTTTTTGCTTTGCCATCATGGGGTATTGTGTGTAGATTGATGATGAAAAAAAAACAATTAATCAATTTTAGAACGAGGCTGTAACGTAACAAAAGTCAAGGGGTTTGAACACTTTCCAAATGCATTGAATCTATTATTGTTTGGTGTGTGATCAAATGTATTTATTGTTTTTGCTTGGGCTGTATTCTTCAAGCAGTTGGTCTGTCTTTGATATGCATGGTTGGGAATAATATGTGCAGTGTTGTCTTTTTGTCCGGCAGCCCAGTCTGTGGTTTCATCTTTAATGCCCTTGTCAGCTCTGCCACAACTCCCTTGCTGGAGGCTCGCCAGCGCTCTGCTGCCTGCCACACAAACTCCCCTCCACCAACACCAATATCGCGCCTGAGTTCTCTACCACCTGTGTCCAACCATGAGTGCTGAATACATTCCCTAGTGGGCTTTGGCTGGACTGCAGCAGCCTAGACCCAAGCGTCCCTGTATCCCGCCTGTTCTCCTTCAAACTCCCCCTTTATCCCCCTGTTACACCACGGGATTGTGCCTGGGACATCTAGGGTTGTAGGGATCCTGGGAAACAACAGTATGGGTTGTTTATCTGATGCTGGCTCCAGGAAGGCAGCTGGCCCAGGGTCGAGCCCCAGTGGACTGTTAGTGGATCAGGCTTAGCTAGCTAGGGTTGGGTGGGGGGTGGGGGATTACTGCCTCATCTGTATCTCTGGATACTAATATTGATGTGCTGTGGGCCTCCTTCCTCACGACTGACCGACTACCTGGAGAGAGAAACTGCTGACACGCAGCAGAGAGGGTGAGATAGAGGTCAACTGACCTTATGGGTAGAGGAAAAACATGATGGAACCAATTACTGGTTATTTGTTTTTCATTGCTCTGTTCTTTTATGTTACCTACCAACATGGACTCATTGGAATATGTCAAGATAAAATTGTGACATTTAACCATTGTAGTTATCTCACCCCAAGCTGACATATGTTTGCATTGTATGCCCCCCCAACCCCTGTTTTACATTCATGTACATACTACCTAAATTGGCCCGACCAACCAGTGCTCCCGCACATTGGCTAACCGGGCTATCTGCATTGTGTCCCACCACCCGCCAGCCCCTCTTTTTATGCTTCTGCTACTCTCTGTTCATCAGCATTTCACTGAAACGTCTACACCTGTTGTATTCGGCGCACGTGACAAATAAACTTTGATTTATGTCACTTACAGTATGGTTAGAGTTAGGGACACTGCAACCTCCACCTAGAACCACATTTATTCTGTGTCATTGTTACACCCATTATAGTGGCACATAACTTGAGGTGAGATATGACTTGTTAAATATCAACATTCAGACATATTTTCAATGAGATAGAGATAATTGACGAAATAAAGGAAACACCAACATACAGTGTCTCAATAGGACGTTGGGCCACCGCGAGGCACCAAAACAGCTTCAATGCACCTTGGCATAGATTCTACAAGTGTCTGGAACTCTATTGGAGGGATGTGACGCCATTCTTCCACAGCAAAATTCCATCATTTGGTGTCTTGTTGATGGTGATGGAAACACTGTCTCAGGCACCGCTCCAGAATCTTCCATAGGTGTTCAATCGGGTTGAGATCTGGTGACTGAGACGGCCATGGCATATGGTTTACATCGTTTTCATTTTCATTCTCATCAAACCATTCAGTTACCACTCGTGCCCTGTGGATCTTATGGGGGCATAGCCATGGTAGCCAAAATAATGGTCTGCCCAGCATTTTTATATATGACCCTAAGCATGATGGGATGTTAATTGCTTAATTAACTGAGGAACCACACCAGTGTGGAAGCACCTGCTTTCAATATACGTTGTATCCCTTATTTACTCAAGTGTTTCTGTTTGGCAGTTACCTGTATCTACAGTACGTTCAGTATAAGTTATATGTTGAGGAATGTGAGACATATCGTCAGTGGTCAAAACATACTGTCCATCTGTTATTCTGTAACTAGAATTCTAAAAAGGAAAAACATAATTGTTCTCTGCATTTAAAAGCAGAATAGCAGGCTGTGCTGTGCTAGCCTCTAAGTCCCTGCCACCCAGCAATGGCCTTTTACGAATGACTTTTTACTGAATACTGTAAATATCCCTAGGGGCTGCAACTTAACACAGCAGCCCCCATACATTACAGAGAGAAAAAGATGAAAGAACTTCTGTATTCCTCAGTAAATGTGACATTTTACTTCAATGTCCAGAACTAATCGCCCGTAACACAATGAAGTGGACAAACCCCATTGGCTATTACAATTGCCATGGCAATGAAAGAAATAGCTAGTAGAGATAGTGTTTCTCTAAAGAGGTTATGTGAAAAATTACAGCTTTTATGTTTGTTGAGTGCATACGGCGTATGCAGGGAACTGTACATGTAATTGCTCACACAATCTTGGTTTGTGTGTTTCAACAAAATCAAATGATATTGCATGTTGTTGGACAAATTAAGTGTAGTAAGTCAGCCTTTAGGGAATGAATGAAGACCTAAGAATGTTGCAGATTTCCATGGTGACAAATAGAGAAAGGCTCCAAATAAGGCCTAACCAGACAAACCGTGGTAGTGTTTAACATGTACAGACACTGCAACATGACCGTATAATAGCTGACATGTTGTGGAAAAGATGTGGCCTGGTTAGAGTGAAAGGGGACCTATAAACTGAAGAAGCCCATTAAGCTGTTCTCATCTCTGGGGAGGAGGTAGTGCACAACATGGGTGTCTTGACCCATTTGGACCCCCCATCTCTGGTTCCCATGCTCTCCATCTCACAATAAAGAGACCCAGCGGTTGGGTCAAGTCTGCACAGAGCCTGCTGTTGGAATGGTTTGGACCGCAGCCAGACCACAGCTGCCGCAGGACCGTTCCAGAACACAAGTTTTGGGAGTTGAAAACACTCACACGGTACATACATGAAAGTCAATGGTGTGGCATGGCAGGTGACCAAGTTCTCTCTACATAGCAATGGGCCAATGAACAAGACACTACTGTATCACACCACTCTGTCTGCTATTATATATCATTATGGATGTTATAGACTCTACTGACCTTTTGAAACCTGTGCCAATGGTTCATACATTCAACATGGACTGAATAAACATGTCAGGGGCACTAATGTTGAGACCTAAGTCAGTTGAGGTGGTACAACATTTTGATTGGGTGCTTAGATTAGAAATTCGGTGGTCGCGGGATTCCTAAACAGGCCTCAGGTCAGTAGAATATGATCTGACGATGATTGATGATATACGTTGCCGTCATGCTAATATTTCATGTGTTGTCTAAGTGGCTGAAAAACAAGTTATAAGTCTTGTTGATTGGAGAAATCAACTCCAACAGATTACCCAGTGGGCACAAAGTAGTTAATAGATTCATTCCAAAGGATAGGTTCAACAGAGCAAATTAAATGTAACCATACTTTATCAATCATGTTGTAAATGATATTTAAGCCTATACAGCATTTGTAAAGTCATCAACAGCTATTGTTTAAATTCAGCTCATGATTCAACACAAATTTGGGAATTCAACAAACCTTTGTGTCTTGAGTGGGTGAATATAGGTTATAATCAAATCAAATCAATTTATATAGCCCTTCGTACATCAGCTGATATCTCAAAGTGCTGTACTGTCACGCCCTGGTCTAAGTATTTTGTGTTTTTCTTCATGTATTGGGTCAGGCCAGGGTGTGGCATGGAGTTTTTGTATTGTGGTGTGTTTTGTCTTGGGGTTTTGGTGTGTATGTATTTGGATTGTAGCTAGTGGGGTTATCTAGCAAAGTCTATGGCTGTCTGGAGTGGTTCTCAATCAGAGGCAGGTGCTTATCGTTGTCTCTGATTGGGAACCATATTTAGGCAGCCATATTCTTTGAGTTTCGCGTGGGTGATTGTCTTGATGTCCTTAGTCTGTGTTAGTTTGCACCAGTTAAGTCTGGTTTGGTTTTCACTACGTTTATTGTTTTGTAGAGTTTGTGTTTTGGATTTGTGTTACGTTGTGTGATTAAACATGGATCGCAATATACACGCTGCAGTTTGGTCCGACTCTCCTTCACCACATGAAAACCATGACATGTACAGAAACTTTGCCCAATAATCTCTTTGATCAAAGTATCTACCAAATATTACCCAATTCTCCATCTACCGAATATTACCCAATTCTCCATGTTGAAATGACGACGGGGGTGGAATGTGGTGGCCATGTTATTTTGTGCCAGGATGAAAATAGTTTGTCTGTGTACACAAACAAAATGGAAAGGGTTTAGTGCCTTGCCAAGACCAACATCCATTTCTTTGAGAAACAGAGATGTAAACATGTGCAGGAATCTCCTCTGTCCATCACAATCACCCTAAAGGTCAATAAGACAGTTTGTCACAGAGCACTGCTAAAGACCAGACTCCCAACAAACAGTTGTGATAAACATTGTCTACAAAAGTAGTGTCTGGGTGGTCAAGGGCACTTTGCCCATATTTATTTTATTTTTATTAAGCGGAATTTGCATTGCCAGCATAGTCTACTAATGAATCCTCAGTAAAGAGCACACTTAATCTGAATCTTGACAGACAGTTCCCGGCAATGTAAACTAAATGTAGATTGATTTTACCAACCATGAATAATCTAGATAAGTGGGGCTGTGTTCATTAAAAACATATTAGGTGCTACATACTATAGTGGCCCTAAGCGGCAAAGTAATATACGCTACCAGCTACTTACCATTCAGGAAATTAAAGGTTGGCATGTTCTACACTAAACTTGTAAAGCTAGTGACGTCTGACTCACTAAGGACATGAATTTTACTACATTTTTCATGCCGATGACAAATTGCAAACTGAAACATTCATTACACATTTGTTGCAGGTCATTACTAACCCGCAAGTCATTGATTATCAGTGTCCATTTTGAATCATACTTAGTGATCAATGGAAGAGGTTACTATGCGTGTTGTATTGCTTATTTTGTTACTAGAACTCCATTTGTTATTCGATCTCACTTTCCCAGGGATCCGGTAGTATTTCCTTATTTTTCTTTGGTTGTTTGGTCTCTCCCTCTCTGTCTCTCTGTCTCTCTGTCTCTCTCTCTCTCTGATGCATTGAGATGCAGGCTGACATCTATAAGCTCAGACAGAGCCATCCATCCGACGCTGGGAGATAATAACATCACCTGACATATGAAGAGTGGGTTACTTATTTATTTTTTGCTTATTTCCTCTCGCCCACCTTTTTTATCAAATCAAAAAAGAGCTGGAGATAAGAAACCTAGGCATATTCTCTCTGTTATGCTAAACATACTGTTTCTGCTTCACAACTGACTGCCCTAAATGATCCCCCCCCCCACCAACACCTCTCCTCCAAAACGATGAACAAGCAAGACTGACAACTTTGAGAGAGGCAGCAACCTCATTTGAATATGACAGATTGTGCCGAAGCAAGCAATCTGTAGGTTCCTTTTTTTCTCCATTCTCATCCACATTATTTCACTTCAAAGGAAAGCAAACAAACATCACCAGATCAAAGCGATAATTACTTTGTGGCATCCTGATTCCTAAAATGGAAATCATCTCATTCAATGTACTTTTGAAAACTTGGGATGGTGAAATAAGGCCTTGAGTTGCTTGGAATCTGTTACATACAAATTAGTTGAAGGGGGGGTAAAAACCTTTATGCGCTACTGAAGACAGGTTTGGAAAGACAGAATTCTGCTTCTTTGAAATTCTAATCAGTTTCCTGGAACTAAACCAGGGCAAGCCACGAGAGCATTGATCCCAAACAAGCTTTAAAAAAAAATTTGGTTAAAAAAAATAACATGCAGTATGCTACATGCAACATGCAAATGACCCATTTAGCTTAGTGTCTGAAATGTACAGTATTCTGTACCTGTACATAGCCCATCTGTAAGTACCCCATCCAACTACCTCATCCCCGTACTGTTATTTCTTTGATTTATTTTGCTCCTTTGCACCCCAGTATCTCTACTTTCACATTCATCTTCTGCCCATCTATCACTCCAGTGTTTATTGCTATATTGTAATTATTTCGCTACTATGGCCTATTTATTGCCTTACCTCCCTTACCCTACCTCATTTGCACACACTGTATATAGACTTTTTCTATTGTATTATTGACTGTGTTTGTTTATTCCTATGTGTAACTGTTTGTCGCTTTGCTTTGCTTTGTCTTGGCCAGGTCGCAGTTGTTCTCAACTAGCCTACCTTGTTAAATAAAAGTGAAATTTAAACATTTAAAAAATCTAATTCTAGGCAGATTCTAAGATTATTCGAGAAATATGATTGTGCTGAATAAGAAATGTATTATCTAAACGTTGTTCAACGTATAGCTCCAGGAGCAGAAGCCTGAAGACATACACTACATAACCAAAAGTATGTGGACAACTACTTGTTGAACATTTCATTCTAAAATCTTAGGCATTAATATGGAGTTAGTCCCCCCTTTGCTGCTATAACAGCCTCTAATCTTCTGGGAAGGCTTTCCACTAGATGTTGGGACATTGCTTCAGGGATTTGCTTCCATTCAGCCACAGGAGCATTAGTGAGTTCGGCACTGATGTTGGGCGATCAGGACTGGCTTGCAATCCGCGTTCCAATTCATCCCAAAGGTGTTTGATGGGGTTGAGGTCAGGGCTCTGTGCAGGCTAGTCAAGTTCTTCCACACCAATCCCAAAAACCCATTTTCATATGGACCTTGCGTTGTGCACGGGGGCATTGTCATGATGAAACAGGAAAGGGCCTTCCCCAAACTGTTGCCACAAAGTTGGAAGCACAGAATCGTCTGGAATGTCATTTTATGTTGTAGCGTTATAATTTCCCTTCCCTGGAACTAAGGAGCCTGAACCATGAAAATCCTCATACTATTATTCCTTCTCCACCAAATGTTACAGTTGGCACTATGCGTTGGGGCAGGCAGCGTTCTCCTGGCATTCGCTAAACCCAGATTCGTCCGTGGGACTGCCAGATGGTGAAGCGTGATTCATCACTCCAGAGAACCCGTCTCCACTGCTTCAGTGATGCTTTCAAGGAGCAGGACACTAATCCCTCTATGCCCTCAGACGAACCATCAAAGAGGCAAAGCATTAATACAGGATTAAGATTGAATCCCACTACACCGGCTCTGACACTCTGCAGATGGGGCAGGGCTTGAAAACTATTACGGACTATAACGAGCCTAACCTGCATAAATGATAACCGCCCCGTAGCACTCAGGTCGGTAGTCATGAAGTGCTTTGAAAGGCTGGTCATGGCTCACATCGTTAGCATCATCCCGGATACCCTGGACCCACTCCAATTCGCATACCGCCCCAACAGATCCACAGATGACGCAATCTCAACCGGACTCCACACTGCCCTTTCCCACATGGACAAAACTAACACTTATGTGAGCATGCTGTTTATTGACTACAGCTCAGCATTCACCACCATCGTGCCCTCAAAGCTCATCACTAAGCTAAGGACCCTGGGACTAAACACCTCCCTCTGCAACCTCCCCCCACCTTACCAGGTGGTAAGGGTAGGCAACAACACGTCTGCCACACTGATCCTCAACACCGAGGCCCCTGAGGGGTGCGTGCTAAGTTAGTCCCCTCCTGTACTCCCTGTTCACCTACGACTGCATGGCCAAACACGACTCCAACACCATCATTAAGTTTGCTGACGACACAACAGTGGTAGGCCTGATTACCGACAACGATGAGACAGCCTATAGGAAGGAGGTCAGAGACCTGGCAGTGTTGTGCCAGGACAACAACCTCTCCCTCAATGTGAACAAGACAAAGGAGATGATCGTGGACTACAGGAAAAAGCTGAACAGGCCCCCATTAACATCGCAGGGCTGTAGTGGAGCAGGTCGAGAGTTTCAAGTTACTTGGTGTCCACATCACTAACGAACTATCACGGTCCAAACACACCAAGACAGTCGTGAAGAGGGTCCGACAACATCTTTTCCCCCTCAGGAGACGGAAAAGATTTGGCATGGGTCCCCAGATCCTCAAAGTTCTACACTTGCACTATCGAGAGCATCCTGACCGGTTGCATCATCGCCTGGTATGGCAACTGCTCAGCATCTGACCATAAGGCACTACAGAGGGTAGTGCGTACAGCCTAGTACATCACTGGGGCCAAGCTTCCTGACATCCAGGATCTATATAGTAGGTGGTCAGAGGAAATCCTTACAAATTGTCAGACTCCAGCCACCCAAGTCATAGACTCTTCTCTCTCGCACGGCAAGCAGTACCGGAGCACCAAGTCTAGGACCAAAAGGTTCCTTAACAGCTTCTATCCCCAAGCCATAAGACTGATGAAAAATTAATCAAATTGCCACCCGGACTATTACATTGACACCCCCCCCCCTTTCCATTTGTTTTGTACACTGCTGCTACTCGCTGTTTATTATCTATACATAGTCACTTCACCCCTACCTACATGTACAAATGACCTCGACTAACCTGTACCCCCGAACAATGACTCGGTACCGGTACCCCCAGTATATACAGTAGCCACGTTATTGTTATTTTACTGTGTTACTTTTTAAAATTATTTTTGACTTTTAGTTTATTTGGTAAATATTTCCTTAACTATTTATTGAACTGCATTGTTATGGGCTGGTAAGTAAGTATTTCACGGTAAGGTCTACTACACCTATTGTATTCGTCGCATGTGACAAATAAAGTTTGATTTGACAGTTTAATTGCGGCAAGCTTTACAGCACTCCAGCAGACGCGTGGCGTGGCATTGTGCATAGTGATCTTAGGCTTGTGTACGGCTGCGCGGTCATGGAAATCCATTACAGGAAGCTCCTGATGAACAGTTATTGTGCTGACGTTGCTTCCAGAGGCAGTTTGGAACTCGGTAGTGAGTGTTGCAACCAAGGACAGATTTTTACGCACTACAGTACTCTGTGGTCCCATTCTGTGAGCTTGTGTTGCCTACCACTTCCTTTCTGAGCCGTTGTTGGTCCTAGACATTTCCACTTCACAATAACAGCAGTTGACCGGTGCAGATCTCGCAGGGCAGAAGTTTGACGAACTGACTTGTTGGAAAGGTGGCATCCTATGATGGTGCTACATTGAAAGTTACAGCTTTTCAGTAAGGCCAATCTAGTGCCAATGTTTGTTTATGGAGATTGCATGGCTGTGTGCTCGATTTTATACAGCAACAGGTGTGGCTGAAATAGCCGAATCTACTCATTTGTAAGGGTCTCCACATACTTTTGTATATAGAGTTTATAACAGAGGGCAATCCTGTTTTTGTGTCCTCAAAACATTAATACAGATGGAGAAAATAAATTTAAAAAACCTGCACTAAATACTGTACATCCCTGTACAGGAAACGTGCAATTTGAAACAATTTGAAATGGCACAAAAGTCTGGCACAGACTCCATGGAAACCCAATTGGATGAATTACCTTTCACTTTCATGGAAGAGGGAGCGACAGTCAGTCGCGCACCAACCCGTTTGTAGTGTGAAAGTCTTTTTGAGCTTGAAGTAATTCAGCTGTCTGGCGCCTGACGTTGTAGGAGGTGTTTAGTCATGGTTCATTTCGACTCTGTTTTCTGTCTTTTGTAGAGCACTATCCCCGGGGATGAGCAAGTGAGAAAGTGAACGACCAAATGGAGAAGAAGCAAAGAGAAACAGAGATGGAAATTGTCCTTATTTTAATCCCAAAACAGAGCTCATCAACCTAGGGGCCAGGCTAAATCAGACATTCACCATTTGCCGTCCTCCTGTGATCTTGACACGCCAACAATACCTAATTATGTACGGCCCCGCAATCACCAGGCTAATCTAATCTGGCCGCCTGCTCGCATCAATAGGGGAAACGTCCCGGAGGAGGATGATTGAAGGTCAAATGTCCAGCTGACGGCTACATGTGGATTCAGTTACTCAGGTAACTATGGTGCCTTCTCTCTGCTGTCGTTGGAAGGATTGACTGAAGCCTCTGAAGCGGAGGAAAAAGAAAGTTGTTTGATTTAAGTGAGAAATGAATTTCCCCGAGCACACTGAAGCAACACAATATCTGATTTGATTTTTAGAATGCTCGATCCTATAATTTACCCAGGAGGATCTATGATGAGCAGATCCTGAGTATGTCCACTCGATCCTAATACCTGGTGGTCTCATTGTATCACATAGCACGCATACAGTAACTCGACCTATGTTACCATGTAAACACCAATGGATTGTGGTAAGTGTTATTTTTTTTCTTTGAGTCTGTCATTTCAACCCATCTGACTACGCCTCTTTTCACACATGTTGGCTGTCTATCGCCTTTCCAGCTCATTGGGTCTCAGATCGTACCACAACAGAGAGCAGGGGTGGTTGGTCACGCCCCATCAATCACAGTTTGTCATGTGTCTTCGTTCCCTCGGAAGAGTGTGACAGTACTCCCTTGGCTGTCAAAGTGGAGGGGTGGATGGGGTTTTATCATTTGGAACAGAGCATGACGCGTTCACTGAGACGTTCAACCGTATTCAATCAAAATGGATATCCGGGTTTCCTGAAAAGTTCAAAAACCAAATTCTTCCTGCATAGTGAAAAAGAACGTGTCTTTTTTTGTGTTTTGTTTTTGTTCCACACTACATTTTTTGTTGAGTTGAGTACATGAAACCAAATGTGCGTGCTTGCAACATATGAAAAATGTTGTTTTGGACTTACCCTGGGATGCCAGTTAATCGCTTTTGTTTGAATGGGGCCCTTAGTTGAGCGTCATTAATCTATATTGTACACATGGATGGACGCTACATATAATATATCATTTTAAATGACGCAATTAGATTTAGTAGCAATGATGTTCTTTACAGCAATATACTGGATATTGCTCATTATGTTTCCCTGCACCCTCTTTAGCATTTGTTAATATTTCTACTTTCCACAGTGTGCTCATCTATGATGGATCCTTATAGTATGTTATGCATGTGCTATATCACGCGCAAATGTGTACTCATGTATGAATCGATTTGATGATATTATTACCCAAACTAGGCCTCCCTATCCACCAAGACCATCCTCAGAGATTTGAAACGGCACGTCGAAATGCAGCACGCTCTCTAACTTTCCAAGCCAAACCCTGCTCATGTTGTAGACACTGTTGGAGGTTTATTAACGGAAGTCTCTCAGCTGCCACACTAGTGATTACCAATTACCTTCTCTGCCAGTGTAGTGTAAGGCTGCAGCTCTATTGGTTATGTCTATTATCTCAGTAATAAAATGTAATGAGGATTTGTTTGAATATTACTGTGAGACATTTGTAATCCTCTGGGTTCATGCTGCTGCCATCTCGCATACTAAGACGGAAGAGCAATTTCAATTTCGCCCCGCTATTCGATTAAAAGAGCACATCGCTGGAGATTTGTCTCCCAACTTCACCTTGGATACACGCCTGTTGTTATGTTTTCGTTTCTCATTCTCATGAGAGAATTAAATTAGAAATGTACTCAGCTTTCATAAATGTGTTATACTGTGATGAAGATTTATAGTTTAACTCAAACTGTCTTTTAGATGGCATAATGGGACCTGTCATCGACAAAGGTTATACTTTTGACACATCTGTCCTTAGAACATTCTTCCAAGATTCTTGATGATCATCCAGGTGCTTCCAGGTGCTTTATAGCAAACTTGAGTCAACTTTTGGATGAAATGGGTCCCATTATGTATGGCGAAAGCAAACACTGCATTCAACAGTAAGAACCTCATACCAACAGTCAAGCACGGTGGTGGTATGGTGGTAGTGTGATGGTTTAGGGATGCGTTGCTGCCTCAGGACCTGGGTGACTTGCCTTAATAGAAGGAACCATGAATTCTGCTCTGTATCAGAGAATTCTACAGGAGAATGTCAGGCCAGCTGTCTGTGAGCTGAAGCTGAAGCGCAGCTGGGTCATGCAGCAAGACAATGATCCAAAACACACAATCAAGTCTACATGAAAAGGGTTAAAAAAGCAACACTTTTGAAGTTTTGGAATGGCCTAGTCAAGACCTAATCCCAATTGAGATGTTGTGGCAGGACATGAAACGAGCAGTTCCTGATTGAGACCCCACAAATGTTGCTGAGTTAAAGCAGGTCTGCGTGCAAGAGTGGGCCAAAATTCCTCCACAGTGATGTGAGAGACTGATCAACAACCACAGGAAGCATTTGGTTGCAGTCATTGCAGCTAAAGGTGGCACAACCAGTTATTGGGTGTAAGGAGGCAATCAGGTTCCCTTTATCTAATATTAGGTTTTGTTCAGTATCAAAAATAGACAATCTGAAAGGCAAATACTTTTTTTATGGCACTGTAAGTGGTTTGCTCAGTTGGAGCTAATGAACCTCCTGATGTTCTTCTCAGCACTATGAGGAGCTCTGAGCACTGGCTTAATTCCCACCCAAGTCAATGTTACATCTCAGTCCAGTTAGGGAGTCATTAAATAGACGTAATGTAGCTAGGAATATAATTCTAAAAATATCAGAAAAATCCCCATGCTACAACTTGTTTACTGTATGTGTAGGCCAGAACCATAGTCTATGTAATTAAAGATGGATGAACAGGTGACTTACAAAATAAAGGAAACACTAACATAAAGTGTCTTAATAGTGCTTTGGGCCACCACAAGCTGCCAGAACAGCTTCAGCTGACCTTGGCATAGATTCTACAAGTGTCTAGAACTCTCTTGGTGGGATGAGACCGCAATCTTCCACGAGAAATGTTATAATTTGGTGGTGGACAACGCTGTCTCAGGCGCTGCTCCAGAATCACCCATAAGTGTTCAATTAGGTTGAGATCTGGTGACTGAGACACATACACACATACACACATACTTTAATCCCCCTATGCTCCTTTGAGACCCCTCTTTCAAAGTCTCTGAGATCTCTTCTTCTAGCCATGATAACCAAAATAACGGGCAACTGAGCATTTTCATACATGACTCTAAGCATGATGGGATGATATTTGCTTAATTACCTCAGGAAACACACCTGTGTGGAAGCACCTGTTTTTAATGAGCTGAAATGTAACTTTCAGTTGTTATGGCAATTCGATATTGAATATTTTTTTCCTACCCTTTAATCCAGTTCCTGAATCTATGCAAACCCCACATAATGGGAAGTTGTATGTAGACACTGGTCCAGGATCACTTCATTGGGGATAATATTTCTGTCAGGCAGACAATAAAGCAGCCAAGGCAGGCTCTAGTTGAGTGTGCACCCCATTTATAAAGGGGAGCTTACGACTTTGTCTGCCTCCCTTTCTGAAGAGGTAAAACGCTCCAATAATTCTCATGCTGCCTCTAATTGAATACTACCCGGCTCATTTTCCCACCACTTCAGACTTATTGGACACTTTAAAAAAAAATCTTTCCCTCCTAAAAATGCTGTTCTCCTGAGTAACTCTGGAGCTGCTGCCAAGGAATACTTATATCTGGCCCAAGGATTCACTGTAGTCACGTATTCAATAGAATAATTGATTTTGGGCTTCACTGATGCATAGCTAGAAATGCTTTCGGGACAATTTGTCAACTAGCCGTAAAGATGTGAGGACGTCTCACAAATATGACAATTATGTCAAGGGAGTGAAAGTAAAGTGTCTACCAAATGCGTATATGTAAATTCAATGAAGGTGTGTGCCTTATACTATTAAAGGGCATGTTACTCAATAATATTATTTCATATATTCTTCATTAGTCCACATTTTGATACAATCCCACAAAATGTCACAATGCTAGATTTCATGACACATTGCTTTTGGTAACCTAATGCCCAAAGTATCATGATGATCTTTTAAACACATCTCTCTGATTTATTTGAAAATAGATATTAGTGATGAAGACAAAAATTCGGATTATCAGTTTTTCATACATCATATTTATAGCATAGTACACACAGCGAGGAACAAAGCACTATTAATCATGACTCATGTTGAATCCATTAGGATTTTCATTTCTTACTCCCTCTGGTTGTCTATATATATATAGAAGCCACTTGTCTGGGTCAGTGCTTTCTTGATTGCTTATTGCCTCTTGCTTAAAATGTCACCTCATTCAAGTGTCACACTCAGCACAGGTCAACCAAGTCGCCCTGCTTTTGTTGCAATGTCATAAAGGGCGCTGCACCACGACAGTCCTTAGGTGGAAGCTACATGTATATTACTAGATACTTGCTATTGGGTTTGAAACAACATTATCTTAAATCATATCTTTAATGCCTCTATTTTGTTGACTTGGTCATAAAATGTTGAACAGTGAACTTGCCCCTATCATACCCTTTGTTAAGTTTTTGATTAGCACAAGCTGTTCAAACAATTCCAAAGACAGACTCATCTACTCAAATCAAAGTTTATTTGTCACGTGTGCCGAATACAACCTTATAGTGAAATGCTTATTTGGGGGAGTGGGGGGGACACCATGCATCATCCGGGTAGCCATTGATTAGCTGTTCAGGAGTCTTATGGCTTCTGGATAAAAGCTGTTGAGAGGCCCTTTGTTCCTAGACTTGTTGCTCCGGTACCGCTTGCCAACAGTCTATGACTGGGGTGGCTGGGGTCTTTGACCATTTTTAGGGCCTTCCTCTGACACCGCCTGGTATAGAGGTCCTGGATGGCAGGCAGTTTATCCCCAGTGATGTACTGGGCCCTACACACAACCCTCTGTAGTGCATTGCGGTTGGAGGCTGAGCAGTTGCCGTACCAGGCAGTGATGCAACCGGTCAGGATGCTCTCGATGTTGCAGTTGTAGAACCTGTTGAGGATCTGAGGACTCATGCCAAATCTTTTAAGTTTCCTGAGGGGGAATAGGCTTTGTCGTGACCTCTTCACTTGGTCTTGGTGTGTTTGGACCATTCTTGTTGGTGATGTGGACACTAAGGAACTTGAAGCTCTCAACCTGCTCCACTACAGCCCTGTCGATGAGAATGGGGGCATGCTTGGTCCTCCTTTTCCTGTAGTCCACAATCATCTCCTTTGTCTTGATTACATTGAGGGACAGGTTGTTATTTTGGCACCACCCGGCCAGGTCTCTGACCTCCTCCCTATAGGCCGTCTCGTCATTGTCAGTGATCGGGCCTACCACTGTTGTGTCGTCAGCAAAATTAATGATGGTGTTGGAGTCGTGCCTGGCCATGCAGTCGTGGGTGAACAGGGATTACAGGAGGGTCCTGAACATGCACCCCTGAGGTGTTCCAGTATTGAGGATCAGCGTGGCAGATGTTACCTACCCTTACCACCTGGGGGTGGCCCATCAGGAAGTCCAGGACCCAGTTGCAGAGGGATGTGTTTAGTCCCAGGATCCTTAGCTTAGTGATGAGCTTTGAGGGCACTATGGTGTTGAAAGCTGAGCTGTAGTCAATGAATAGCTTTCCCACATAGGCGTTACTTTTGTCCAGGTGTGAAAGGGAAGTGTGGAGTACAATAGATATTGCATCATCTGTGGATCTGTTTGATATGTATGCAACTTGGAGTGGGTCTTGGGTTTAATAGACTACTTTCAGGGCAAGTGGACCAATACAGGTATGTCTTAAAATAGTGAAGGTATCCACAGCTGTGAATTGGGAATTTACTTCAAGTGCCATGTTTACTTATCATTTGCTATAAACTGCAGTCTTTTACTCCAATGACTCAAGTCATTAACACAAATATAGGGATAAACAGTGACTTAATAGCCGAGAAATGAACCCCTTTGTCTAAGGCAGGTACCCCCAGGGGTGAGCACAATGCCGTCGGGGGTACACATTTTCAAACATTCCACTTATATTTTCCAACGGGGCTATACATTTGGGTGAGTTTTTTTCTCTCGCCTGAGTAGCCTCGTTTCACTGCCAAAAATAAAATTAAACCATCTAGTTTTCAGCGAAATAACACAATGTCAAATACATGTAGCCTAGTCAAATAATTAACATCCAATCACATTAACTCTTACTCTCTCACAGGAATTCCACTAATAGTCCATATGTAGCCAAACGTAGCTGCTGCTCATGTTGGTATCTGAATGATGACGCAAAAGCCAAGAAGTTGACACTTGGGGACACTGCAGCATCCACAGAGAGGCTCTTGCTGCCATGGGAATGCCTGACAGCTTGAAAGACGTTTTAGACACGACAGTGAAAATGGTTAACTTTGTTAAAGCAAGACCCCTGAACCCTGAATGCAATGATATGGGCAGCGACCATGTAATGGTTTTACAGCATACAGAAGTGCGCTGGTTATCAAAGGGCAAAGTATTGACATTTTTTTTTTAATTGAGAGACGAGCTTAAAGTTTTCTTTACTGACCATAATTTTCACTTGTCTGACCGCTTGCATGATGACGAGTTTCTCACACAACTGGCCTATCCGGGTGATGTTTTTTCTCGCCTGAATGATCTGAATCTAGGATTACAGGGACTCTCCGCAACTACTGTATATACAATGTGCGTGACAAAATTGATTAAGAAGTTTGAGCTCTTCTCTGTCTGCGTTAACAAGGAAAACATACAGGTCTTTCCATCATTGTATGATTTCTTTGTGTGCAAATGAACTCAAGCTTGCGGATAGTGTCAAATGTGATATAGCGAAGCACCTGGTTGAGTTGGGTGCGCAATTACGCCGGTACTTTCCCAAAACGGATGACACAAACAACTGGATTCATTTTCCCTTTCATGCCCTGCCTCCAGTCCACTTAGCAATATCTGAACAAGAGAGCCTCATCGAAATTGCAACAATCGGTTCTATGAAAATTGAATTTAAATCAGAAGCCACTGCCAGATTTCTGTATTGGGCTGCGCTCAGAGTATCCTGCCTTGGCAAATCGCTCTGTTTCGACACTGATGCCCTTTGCAACCACGTACCTAAGTAAGAGTGGATTTGCCAAAGTAAGAGTAAAAGTGCTTACTACGTTATTATGATTGTATAGACAATGCACTATATTCACCAGTTCAAATCCCAGAGAGTCACTGGAATGTGAAGATCATAGTTAGCATCAGAACGCTCTTCTGTGGCTCATTGTCATAGCATTGCTATGACTCAACAAAGGACAATGGCTGATATGGTCCAGCAAGTGCTTAGCCTCAGAAGCTCTTTCACCAGATTTAACACTTAAATGTGGAGATTTTTGATAAAGAATAATATAGTACCACTCAGTTGTGTGTGCTCATCAAACTGCCCCAGAAATGTCAAACTAGTGAAAACGGTCCAAAACATTTCTGAAGTGTTATCTTGGCCTAAACTAGCATATGTTGTGAGGGAAAGGCTGTCTTTGTACCTACGTTTGCCTATTGAAATTCCTGGGAAATTGTAACTGGTGGGATTACCTTTTGTACAACCGAAAAGCCCTTGAACCCCGCACAGCCCACCTTTGAATCTGCACAGCTATGTACTGTATGAGGTTACCATTGACAATGGGAGCAGTTCTCTTATCAAGACTTTGACTTCCCACACAACCATGTACTTTCAGAGGCTGGCTTAGTAAAGTTCAGAGGGTTGCATCTCAGACAATAAGTCATTGTCTTGTTCTATCTGGGATTATCTCAGCTACAAATGATCCTTATTAATTAAATGCTAAACGGATAACATACAGAGCGGGAAATGACTCCACCATAGATTATAGAAAAGGTTGCACAGATCGGTGAAACCGATTCTGTGAGAGAAGCATCAGAAATTTAGGGGCAGGGTAAATAGGGGGCAGAGGCCCTCAAACGACAACAGGAAGGGAAGTAATTAAATTGCTCTCCGTTGTGTGTTGTATCTCATCAAGATTTGAAGGAAGCGTTTGTTGCAATTGGTATCTCTCCCTCGCCGAAATCGTCAAGCTCCCACAACAAATGGCGCCTGGCATGTATATTTCATTAAAATCCCTGGCTTTCTTATTCACTCTGAAAATGTGCTTTGCTCCCCTTTTCCAGGGCCCTGGGAACGATGGGAAGATGTGAAATCACACACAGAAGAAAAAAACAAGCCAACTCCACTGTGGAGAAATGGGACATCAAACAAAATGCTATTATGTTCAAATGACAGTGCACACATTCCCCATGTGCTGTGGATGCCGTGTCTTAGCCTATTGGATGATAGGCTTGTGAATGAATTCCTCACAGACAAACAAACCCGCGCATTACATAATATAGTATTTTGTCGATGTTAGTACAGTTTTTTTTCTATGTCTCTTTTTTTCGGCACTTCAGCAGCCGCTCAACATGTTCCAGATTCTTATTATAATATATAGATAAGAGTGTATGATACCAGGAAATACTAAATGAATAGACTGAAGTATAATAGTGCCAATGTGAAAAGATTATCTCTAGATAGCAAAGTTGGCTCTTGTTTGGTGAATTGGAGAACAATTTGCGCTATCAAGTCTCTGGTTAATTATCTAGAAAAAAACACACTTCCCATGCCATTCGCCCTAAAATAATTTTGGAGTCTATAAACAGTATAGAACACGTATCATACACTTTGCATTTGTGCTCTTACAGTACAATATTCTTCAACTAATACCTAAAAAAGTTGAGTGGAGTACACCCTCTATACAACTGTCTGTGGGCATGAAGTCGTACTCTTCCAGCAGAACTCATGATACAGCGGTAGATGTGTATGTTTGCTTTGTACGTGTCTCCAGCCGGGCTCTGAGACATATGGCTGGGCAGATGGTATTGCACGGTGGGAAGAGTGTGTCTCTGGTCGGCTGGCACAGCTGGCAGAGCTTTGGGCTCCTCTCAATGCCAGCTAGCCAGGTGTCTGCGTGTGGGAGGGTGGGCACACCACCACAGAGGTTCCTTGAAAGGGTGGACTTTGTAACATAACATTTCCAATTTGAGTCAAGGAATGGAGGCCCCAAAGGATCCGTAGGGCCGTGGACGGATGCATATAAACTAGAAGAGATGTGCCAATTTCGCTTCAACGGTGTAGTCGTCCAGCTTGTGAATGAGTGTCAGTGTCGGAAAACAGTTCAAAGTAGTTGCTCGCCACTAACCTTGCAATCCATGTATCGTAAATATCAACATTTGGATTGTTTCTTGATCAGTCTTCTCCATGATGGATTCCAGAGAGAAATATCAACCTTGAACTTAACTGTAGGATATTGTGACAGATATTTTAATATCTATGTTGTGATGGTTATCCCCTTGTCAGACCTTGTCATGATATACTGTATCTCTACTCTATGAAAGTCATATGAATTGTGATATATCTCTGGCAGATGTGAATGATGATGTATATCGTAAATGACATAATTAGAATGGCAAATGAACTTGAACAGTTTGGAAGCTGTTTTATCAGGACAGAAGGTTCCTCTGTGATGATTTAATTAATATTAATATGCAAATCAAAAAGGTGGTTTGTTTTACTGGCAAATGTCCAATTGCTTGGCAGATATCCTAGGAAAGGAAATAAACCACACAAATGTGTCAGAATTAGAATATTAGATGTGAATGTTGATGAGTAGTTTACCATCGATTCTGACAACTTATCTTAGCAAAATATTAACCTCTCTATGGTATGTGGGAGGGTAGCATCCCACCCTGTCAACAGCCAGTGAAACTGCAGGGAGCCAAATTCAAAACAGAAATTCCATCATTAAAAATCCTCAAACATACGTGTATTTTACACCATTTTAAAGATACACTTGTTGTGAACACAGCGGACAGCGTCCGATTTTTAAAAGGCTTTACGACGAAAGCAAACCAAACGATTGTTAGTTCAGAGCCAAGTCACAGAAAAACACAGCCATTTTTCAGCCAAAGACACGCGTAGGACGTCATGTTACACAATACATGTATGTTTGGTAAAGTTCATATTTATATCCAAAAATCTGAGTTTACATTGGCGCGTGTTCAGTAGTTCCAAAACATCCAGTGATTTTGCAGAGAGCCACATCAATTTACAGAAATACTCAGAAATACATTGTTAAAAGATACAACTGTTATGCATGGAATTTTAGACACACTTCTCCTTAATGCAACCACTGTGTCATATTTCAAAAAAACGTTACGGAAAAAGCACACCATGCAATAATCTGAGTACGACTCTCAGAGACCAAAACAACCCAAACAGATATCCGTCATGTTGTGGAGTCAACAGAAGTCAGAAATAGCATTATAAATATTCACTTACCTTTGATCTACATCAGAATGCACTGCCAGGATTCCCAGTCCCACAATAAATGTTTGTTGTGCGATAATGTCCATCATTTATGTTCAAATACCTCCTTTTTGTTAGCGCGTTCAGTACACAATCCAAACTCATGATGCGGTCACTAGCAGCAGACAAAGTCAAAGTTCCGTTACAGTCCGTAGAAACATGTCAAACGATGTATAGAATCAATCTTTAGGAAGTTAACATAAATAATTTTCCAAACGGAGAATTCCTTTGTCTGTAGAAATGCAATGGAACAGAGCTAACTAACGTGAACGCGTGATAGTTAACAGACCTCTGACTCAGCATCAAACAAGGTTCTAAAGACTGACATCTAGTGGAAGCCGTAGGAAGTGCAATATGACCCAAAAGACACCGTATATTCGATAGGCCAAGAGTTGAAAAACTTCAAACCTCAGATTTCCCACTTACTGGTTGGATTTTTTCTCAGGTTTTTGCCTGCCATGTGAGTTCTGTTTATACTCAGACATCATTTAAACAGTTTTAGAAACTTCAGAGTGTTTTCTATCGAAACCTACTAATTATATGCATATTCTAGCTTTTACGGCTGAGTAGCAGGCAGTTTAATTTGGGCATGCTTTTCATCCAAAATTCCCAATGCTGCTCCCTACCCTAGAGAAGTTTAACTTACCTCAGGTGTCTCCAACCTTTTCAAGCATGAGAGCTACTTAAAAAAAATGAAACATGTTGTGAGTTACATTTATTTTTTTATAGCATTCAAATAGGCACATTCTTCTCTGCTGTGCCCCGGAACTCTTCTCTGGGTCGTTGGTATAAGAGCTGTGTTTTTTTGTCAATATACCTGGTAAAATAATGGTTAATAAACATCTCTATGGAGCACCATAATGTGCTTTTGTATTTGACAGAATTCTGTTCTCAGTTAAGCAAGAGAGGAATGTTGGCCTCGTGATGTTTCTGCTGTTAGGCCTACTGCTGAAGCACATCATGGCAGAGTTGGCAACAAAAAAAATGTCCCACCAACTGATACAAATAATCATTATTTTTCTGTCAGGTAAGCCTACCTTGTTAACTTTTAATTGAAAAGAGTTTTGAGAAGACGGTTATCATTAGCATCGCTAACTGGCTACATACGGAGTGCTAGAAAGATCAGCACACCAAACAGACTGGGGCAAAATTGCTGGAAATGAATTGGTACGTTTGTTTTTTTAAGTCAATTTCTTAAGCCAATAGTGGCTAACCAGGAGTGGGATAATGTCGATGTGACTTTGATTGGATAGTAGCCGGGAACTTTATATTCATGACAGTTGCGGTGGAACACATGAAAAAAATGCATGTACTTTCAGTATTGCTTGGCAAGCTACTATAGGTGGGCAGCGAACTACTGGTAGCTCGCGATCTACCTGTTGGAGATCCATGTGTCACGATCGTCGTATGGAGTAGACCAAAGCGCAGCGTGGTGTGAATCCATTCTTTTATTGAATGACGAAAAAACACGAACTCTTAAACAAAACAAACATGACGCTATGACAATGAGTGCAGACACAGGCAACTACACAGACAATAACCCACGAACTACAATACTTCAAAGGCTACCTAAATATGGTTCCCAATCAGAGACTACGACAAACACCTGCCACTGATTGATAACCATACCAGGCCAAAACACATAGAAATAGACAAACTAGACATACAACAGAATGCCCACTCCTATCACACCCTGACCAAACAAAACATAGAAACAAACAACGCAAATCATGGTCAGTGTGACACCGTGACTTACCTTACATTAGCACATGAGCTAGTTAATAAATGTTTACATACACAGTCACCTGATAACATTATTATAAATTATTTTTACCCTCTTTTGAAAATGTAAACTACAAGTTAACTTAACATACACAATATCAGGTCTCTGTAGTGTTGCCCAATATCAGCCGAGGAAGTCACCATCGCAACCTTGTGCTGGGCTTGTGTCAGATGCACACGCCTGCTTGTTACTATCAGTGTGGGAAACTCTTTCCCGTTCCCAGGACGCCTCTGGAGCTCCCGTCACAGATCTCATCCTCCTCTCCACGCACCCTGACCCAGCCGGGTGGCCGATCAAGGGGAACAGGGAAACCAGTGAAACCTCTCTTTCTCCCCTACTGTTGGGAAACCCCAAGCTAGGTTGATGCTTTATTTCCTGTCCCATGTGTATGTACCATCAACCAGAAGGGGGGAAACAGTGGCCCATTTAAAAGTGGGTGTGACTGTATGGACGTTTTTGAGGGGCAGAAGCGGATGACAAGGGGATGACACTGAGCAGATGATCACCCCATGTAACGTGATTGGAGACGTGGGCCAGACGTCCTCTGAACTGCCATTTTGTTGGCTCACATTTTTAAACTGTTGTTTCTTAAAACCTTGGTTTTGAGCTTTGGTCCCCCAGAAGCCACCACTGCCTAAGATACAGAGCTCTCGCTCCCAAGTTCTAAGACCTTACTAAGACTGTGTATAGGCATTTTGAAATGTTATGTTATGTAGAAGTGTTCTGTTATGCCACACATAACCTCTATATAACTAGAAGGGAGAAATACAGAAAGAGAAATGTACTGGAGGAGGAAAAGGCCCTTGGTGGAATACACAGTCCTCCTTTGTGTTTAATTTATTAGGTTCAAATGTCCTTATCTGGAGCGGCCCAGTAAATATCCCCTCTAGTTTAATGATCTGTCAGCCCACTGGTTTTATGGGAGGGATGCAGCGACCAGGCACCTCACCAATGGTGCCTGAAATAAGCACAATGGTCTTGCGACCGGTTTGTTTTCTCGCCCCCCCTTTCCCCTTCTCTTTGCTCCCTTGTATTCTCCTCGTCGACCCACCTCTCTTCTGCAATTTAATCTGTTTCCAAATCTTTTCACTCTTTTAATCACTCGTTCTTTACCACCTGCTGCCATAATCACTCTTTTGCTTCATTCATCTGTACATGTTTCTTATCATAAGGATATGCCATAGACGTCATCACAATATGAACCCAAAAGCTGAAAATACTTTCTATAATACTTTCTAATACTTTCTATTTATATTTCTTCCTGGAGAATATGACAAATGTTAATGTAGCAAAAGGGGTGGATAATATTTAGATATTATTGAACTTTAGAAATGAAAGGGATAATAAGTAATTAAACGTTCACCTCATATATGAGGACTGCTTTTAAATAACTAGGCCAAAAATGAGCTTTAGCCTGAAACATCCCAGAATCTATTGCTTAATTTGTTGATAAAAGTGTTTACATTGTTAAAGGAATGCTGGATGTTGGGGAGCTAAGAAATCTTCCCCTTCAAAGTTAGATAGAAGATAGAGCTTTTGCTAATTAGCCGCGTTGTAGGTCATGTTAACTTGGTTATTTTATATTTTTCCCAATTAGCAAGTGATTACAGTTTGCTGACAGTGTTAGTCAATATGAGCAGAGTGCAACCGCTCATTTAATTCTCATACCAGTCACCCAAGAAAACAACTCCAAGTGATTCTAACATTCGTGGATCGGATGTGTGAGTCTGTGTTATTATGGACACTGTAAACGTGAATGGTAGGTTTTAGTAGACGTGTCATTTAGAGAGATATAAAAAGAGATATCTCTTTTAGAGAGATATCAATCATTCATAGAGCCAGACTGACAGGACCACATTGTAATACAAAATCCTCATTTCTATCCAACATCAAATGTAGCAATTCGCATTTCAAGATCTGTTTAGCATCATCTCCAGGCTTGTTTGTTATAAACAATATATTAACCACGTCCATTATGGTTGTGGTCCATTATGGTTATCTAGTTAGACATTGGTCTAACTATTTACCGTTAGGATAGTTTCAGTATAAAATGTTTTTGGAGGCATTTCACATAAAAAATACCACGGGGGGAAAAAAAAAACGATATATAATTTAAATGTATTTTTCAGTAGGCAGCATGTCGTTGATTGCATGCGTTGACTGTCACGTCAATATGAGCATAATGGGAGCTTAGCTGTCATTTTCATTTGTAGTCGGCCAAAATGTTCTGACGTCATCTGCCTCAGTGGCAGGAGGTTGACTGCGAGAGAGCAGACAAATGAGTCAATTAGCATACTCGGATAGGAGTGTGGTTGTGATACTGTAATACAGCACTCCAAATGCCAAGGGTTGTAGGTGGCATTGTGCATTGCGCCTCATGCTCGATGCCATCAATGCGGTAATGGTATGTGTATGTATGGCTTCATACATGCTTTATGACTCCCATTAGTGGAGAAACAATAATTGAACAGTCCGTGTCATATGTACAGGAGAAGTATCTGTTATTATGTTGAAAAACAATCATTATAGCATAAATACCGTGTAGGATCATGATACACTTGAGTTATTGCAACGGCAGGGGGTCATGATACGTCAATTGTGAGAAGAGGCTGACGATCGATATGATCACCATCATGCCTATGGATTGTATTCATTCGTTTCCCTAACCCTAACCCTAACCTCATTCGTATTCGTTTCATTTTCTCCTAAAATAGAAGGAAAATAAACACATCTTTAGGTAAATGATGGCGTGAAAGAATTGCCAACCACCACGGAACCACATATTTGAGCAAGTCTCTCTTGCTAAATGGATTTTTATCTTAATGAGAATAACCTGTGTAAATAAAGGTTAGTGAACAGTGACTTCAGAAATGATTCACACCCCTTCACTTTTTACACATTTGTTGTGTTCCAACCTGAATTTTTAAATGTAGATTTTATGTCACTGGCCTACATCATGTCAAAGTGGAATTAGGTTTTTCAACATTTTTATTTTACAAATTAATAAAAAAAATGAAGAGATTGAATGTCTTGAGTCAATAAGTATTCAAACCCTTTGTTATTGCAAGCCTAAATCAGTTCAGGAGTACAAAATTGCTTAACAAGTCACAAAATCAGTGTTTAACATTTTAAAAAATTATGACCACGCCATCTCCATACCCCACATGCTAAATTATCTCTAAAATCCCTCAGTTGAGCAGTGAATTTCAAACACAGATTAAACCACAAAGACTAGGGAGGTTTTCTAATGCCTCGGAAAGAAGGGCACCTATTGGCCAATGGGTAAAAAAAATATCACTTTGAATATCCCTTTCAGCATGGTGAAGTTATTAATTACACTTTGGATGGTGTATCAATACACCCAGTCACTACAAAGATACAATCCTCCTTCCTAACTCATTTGCTGGAGAGGAAGGAAACGGCTCAGTGATTTCACCATGAGGCCAATGGTGACTTTAAAGTTGCACTGTGCAGAAATCGCTCTGCCATTTCCTGGTTGAAAAAACTTGTATAGTTTGCCTAATTTCAGTTTGTGACAAAATAACTAACAGTGTAGAGAATCATTATACCTTATAAACTGGTGTGAAATGTATTTTCCATAACAAGAAATATTGTTGTTTGAAGCTGGTTTACAAAACCGAAAGTAAAAGACGCAAAAACAAAACTTAAAAACCAGAAGCATAGAAATAGTGCACATAGAACAGATCTAACGCTTCTTGGACTTTCTTTCAAATTGAATGATAGATCTGTGATTCACATTTATATGTGCATTTGTCTGGGTCTCCCAAAAAGTGACATATTCTCACTTTAAAACAGTTTAATAGCTGTGATGGATCAACAACATTGTATTTACTCCACAATACTAACCTAAATGACAGAGTGAAAATAGGAAAGCCTATACAGAATACAATTATCCCAAACATGTCTCTAGAGAGTTGAAAACAGCAGGTCAGCAGGTCTGGGACAGGTAGCACATCCGGTGAACAGGTCAGGGTTCCATAGCCGCAGGCAGAACAGTTGAAACTGGAGAAGCAGCACGGCCAGGTGGACTGGGGACAGCAAGGAGTCATCATGCCAGGTCCTGAGTCCTGAGGCATGGTCCTAGGGTTCAGGTCCTCTGAGAGAAAGAGAAAATTAGAGAGAGCATACTTAAATTCACACAGGACACCGGATAAGAAATACTCCAGATATAACAGATTGACCCTAGCCCCCTACTGCAGCATAAATACTGGAGGCTGAGACAGGAGGGGTCAGGAGACACTGTGGCCCCATTCGATGATACCCCCGGACAGGGCCAAACAGGCAGGATATAACCGCACCCACTTTGCCAAAGCACAGGCCCCACACCACTATGTATGGGGAAAATCCAATACAACACATTATTGTGTACCACTCTTCATATTTTGGTTTCCTGCATAATGTTATGGGTATGCTTGTAATCGCTAAGGACTGGGGCGTTTTTCAGGATAAAAATAAATGGAATGGAGCTAAGCACCGGCAAAATCATAGAGGAAAACCTGATTCAGTCTGTTTCCACCAGACACTGGGAGATTAATTCACCTTTCAGCAGGACAATAAGATAAAACATGAGGCCAAATCTACGCTGGAGTTGCTTACCAAGAAGACAGTGAAAGTTCCTGAGTGACCAAGTTAGAGTTTTGACTTAAATCTACTTGAAAATCTAAAAATATAAATGGGCAAATGTTGCACAATCCAGGGGTGGAAAGCTCTTAGTGACTTACCCAGAAAGACTCACAGCTGTAATCACTGTCAAAGGCGCTTCAACAAAGTAAATTACTTAAATGTAATGTAAATGTATTGAATAGTATTGTGAATACTTATGGAAATGACATATTTCATTATTTAGTATTCAATACATTTTCAAAAATGTCCCACTTTTTAAAAACTTTGTCATTATGGGATATTTTGTGTAGATGGGTGAGAACATGTTTAATTCAGGCTGTAACACATGTGGAATAAGTCAAGGGGTATGAATACTTTCTGAGGGCACTGTAACTTTTGGTCATATCTACTACAGTTACGGGTCATACATGTGAAAAATTATATCTTTCCCTCGCCCAGTGATTTAGTTTAAAATCCATCCGTCTCTGGTGCAGTATGATCACAGCACCTACCTGCAGCACAGATGGTAGGCCGCCTCCCCCTCATTATCGCTCCCTGGGAGATGAAAAAGAATGGAAATTGCCTTCCAATTACAGAGTGAGCAATTTGCGGCCTGCTGTCAGCATTACTGAAAAGAGAGCGATCATTACAGGGGTGGGATTAGTGCTGATTTACATGGCATGTAGATAGGGGATGCTCCCATCCCACCAACTTCGTGCCTTGAATAGGAGGATTTTGCTCAGTGAAGTCAGTGTCAAGGTCAGCCATGTTTAAATGGAAAGGGTATGGGAAAAGATAGAGGTATTAAAAAAACTAGACTTTGTAGAGTAGAGATTCCATTGATGTATTTTTGTGTTACTGTTTTGATGTGTCCTGAACAAAAATAGAAACGTACCATGTAAAGTGTTTATCCCATATTAAGAACAAATCCTTATTTACAATGACGGCCTACCGGGGAACAATGGGTTAACTGCCGTGTTCAGGAGCAGAATGACAGATTTTTACCTTGGGGATTTGATCCTGCAAACTTTCGATTACTGGCCCAAAGCTCTAACTACCTGCCGCCCAATCCCTGTTAATGAGCATTTCTCCTTTGCCAAGATAATCCATCCACCTGACAGATGTGGCATATCAAGAAGCTGATTAAACAGCATAATCATTACACATGTGTACCTTGTGCTGGGGACAAGAAAAGGCCACTCTAAAATGTGCAGTTTTGTCACACAACACAATGCCACAGCTCTCAAGTTTTGAAGGAGCATTCAATTGGCATGCTGACTGCAGGAATGTCCACCAGAGCTGTTGATAGAGAATTGAATGTTAATTTATGTACCGTAAGCCGCATCCAACATTGTTTTAGAGAATTTGGCAGTACATCCAACCGGCCTCACAACCACAGACCACGTGTAACCACACCAGTCCAGGACCTCCACATCCAGCTTCCTCACCTGCGGGATCGTATGAGACCTGCCACCCAGACAGCTGATGAAACTGAGGAGTATTTCTGTCTGTAATAAAGCCATTTTGTGGGGAAAAATGTATTCCGATTGGCTGGTTCCCTGCGCCTGCACAGTCATGTGAAATCCATAGATTAGGGCCTAATGAATGTATTACAATTGACTGGTTTCCTTATGAACTGTAACTCAGTAACATTGTTGAAAATGTTGCATGTTGAGTTTATATTGTTGCTCAGTATGGTAATTAAGGTTTCCATTAGTCCAAAAGTCTGAGAAGCACATTGACTACAACATTTACTTAAAGCTTACAGTGACATTAAGTTCAAAGTTAGGCAGCAAGTACAGTAAAGACAAAGGACTAATTATTTTGTATCTTTGAGTGTCCTTGTTGAATAATTCATCCACTGATGTCGAGAATAATAATAGACAGTCTGGGAAGCCATCGCTGTTCTGTATTCACTCCCTCCAAGCGGCCATATGGCTAACACCATGGCTCATGAAATTATAAAAAGAAATGTACAGTAGGGTGCTAAGAACTGCCAGCTAGCATCGCTCATAAATGCATATTGAGCCTCTCCATCAAAGCAATATTAGTCAGTGTTTGTGTGTGTGTGTGCGCACGGGGCTTTTGACATATAAATTCACACAAATGCAATTTCAGATCAGATTTGTGATTCGGGCCAAGTTGAGACAACACAATGGAGATGACATTCACTGGCGTCTTTAAAAAGGCATGCGGCGCATGGTGAGTGATGGCCAATGTCCTGTCGTTAAAATTCATTGGCAGCATATGATCCGTCCATATGGGCCATTAGCAGTTCCAAAAACTGAGGCTCCATCCATTGCTTCTGTCGCAGAGAAAGAGGGAGATGGACAGATTCACTCCATATGGTCCACAAACATGGCGGGGACAGCAGTCAACTGTTGGTGGTCCACAAAGCCACATCATTACCCAAACCATGATTACAACATAAGTTGCCCCAGACTGGAATTTATACAGGGATCCTTCTAATAGCATAAGTTTATAGGGCCTGTAGTACTGTGCCCGATCATGAGAAAGGTGTCGTTTTATATGAGAGCTTGCGTTAATAGGGCTACCAGATTGACCTGGAAGCCTGAGCTGTAGGTGTGTATGGCTTTCACATGAATTCTCACATTAATGTTTTACCACTTAGAAATTATCATTCATTTGAAATGACTTAGGGCTTAATAGGCATTCCATAACATGCCATAACATGTCATTACATGCAGAGCTACACTAAAACCCCCACAACAAAGTTTATGACAAAGTACTAACACTATTGTCATGCTTGCAATTGCTTTAATGTGACAGATATCCATACATGTGCCTCCAGAGGAGCATACTTTACAGTTAAAACCAATTAATTAATATTATGCGCATATTTATGTAACCCCATAGAAGAGCCAAAGCAAAGCGAAGCATTGTCAAATCACAAATGCCCTCCCTGTGTTTACTTCTGAGATATAGCCTTGATTGTGTGTGTGCACACATCTCTGTGTGTGCACGTACATGCACATAATTGTGCTTACAGTACGTGTGTGTGTGTGTGTGTGTGTGTGTGTGTGTGTGTGTGTGTGTGTGTGTGTGTGTGTGTGTGTGTGTGTGTGTGTGTGTGTGTGTGTGTGTGTGTGTGTGTGTCTCTGAGGGTCTGGGTTTAGCTGGTCTCAGGGTGTGTAGGCGGTAATACACAAATAGAATACAAAAAGCAGTCTGCTGTGAGAGCAGACAGCTTTTTCAGCCACAGGCTTAACAATCACAGATAGACACCTTTCCCGTGACCTCACACTAAACTTTATCTATCTAACCACCCCCAGTGCTACAACGCACACCCTCAAGCACAATCAAACACACATGAAAAACGCTGCCCACATACTTTCATACTCACAAACATAACTATAACACATTTACTTGTAATTTATGTAGTTGTGTTCTTGTCTATTAATGTTCTAAATGATGTCATGTTTTATGTTCTGTGTGGACCCCAGGAATAGTAGCTGCCGGTTCTCTCTCTCTCTCTCTCTCTCTCTCTCTCTCTCTCTCTCTCTCTCTCTCTCTCTCTCTCTCTCTCTCTCTCTCTCTCTCTCTCTCTCTCTCTCTCTCTCTCTCTCTCTTCAGAGTTGTCTATAGGAGACACTCAACGTTGAACTTGAGTGAAATTTTGTCCACTTGTAGCTCTAGAGAGCCTGGAGGAACTGAAATGAGAACAGCAGTCTGGGCCGTGTCCGCAGAGATAAACGGAGAGAATACTTGGAAAAGTCAGCGAATCACCTCCAGATGGCTGCCATGGTAGTTTTGTCTGCCTGAGGTTAGGAGGGAAGACAGCCTCCCTGCTCCTTCTCCATGTGTTATTGGTGTGTGTGTCTGGGTTTGGACCTACCAAACATACACGCACTCACACACACAAGCTTACCATAGTCCCAGACGGTATTAGATAGAACTTCACAGCCCGGCCTGCTTGTGGGAAAAACAACCTGTGGTTACCTAGGTTACCCCATTGGCTCACAGCAAAAACTTGACCTTTTTCAAACTCAATTTTCTTATTGTCTGCTTGTTTTAGTCAATTACAAAACTGCATTTAAGAAAAGTACATGTCTGAAGATGACTTTTTAACATTGCTTAACGCTGGGCGTTCTCGCTAGTAAAAATGTAATATTGTAGGGCTTCCCTCATGCCCCTTTTCATGACGGTGCTAGCAGGCGAGGAGGAGTGAATGACTGAGTGAGTGCTAGCTAGCTACCGACCGGAACATTAAGCTAGCCGAGATCAACAACACAAACCAAAAGAATGTACAGCTACAAGTAGTGAGTTGAGTTACAAACAAACTATCCTAAACAAGTTAAATGTCTTACCTGTGATTAAATGTTTTCCACTCACAGACACGTGTAGCCTACTTGGACACCGAGAGCCCCACATTTCCTACTCTTCCACGTGGGAGCATTGTGAACCGTAGGTCGGGATTTTGGACCTGGTTACATGTACATTGAACAACAGCAGCTTTTCTGCACGTTTTTTAAAATTTCTGTCTAACAAAAAATGGAAACCGGTGTTTGCTCTTTTACACTGGGGGTCAATGAGAAAGAATGTGGCCATGGTCGAGGGGAATTCCTTATTATTACGTGACTATCGACTAGGCCCATATGATTAAACATACAACGTGATGCTTCTGCTGGCAACGATACGTCCATGTTTGCAGACATAGTCGGGGAATACAATGTATGCTCTATGATGGAAGCCACTGAGTTTGTTCTGCTAGCCAAGTCCATGATTAGGTCTGTTGATTCGCTTTCCCACTGGCATATTCCTCACACATGATTGGTTGATCAAAACAGAAAGGAAGTGGGTCGTGTTCAGTTGACAGGAAAGGCTGAACTTAAAGGTTCAATGTATCAATTTTTTTTAGCTCAATATCAAATCATTTTTGGGTAACAATTAAGTACATTATTATATTTGCTTTCAATTAAAAAGAAAAATAGCAATTTTCAAGTAAGACTTTTACTAGGACTATCTGGGAGTGGTCTGAGTGGGGAGGGGAAAACAATCTGTTATTGGCAGAAAGGTTGGGAACTCTCTTTATCCTATTAACTAATTTACCGCCTGGTGATGTCATCAGGCAGGCCAAAACTCCATCCCACCACAACAGGCAGACATTTCAGGCAGTCTTTTCAAACAGCTCTTACACTAAAAAGGCATTATCATCATTTTCACAATTTCATAGCATCATTGCAACCTCATAGTGTGGAAATATATAGAAACTCGATTTTCCTGTGTTTTAAGTCAAATCAAATGTATTTATAAAGCCCTTTTTACATCAGCAGATGTCACAAAGTGCTTCTACAGAAACCCAGGTTAAACCCCCAAACAGCAAGCGATGCAGATGTAGAAGCAATAAGGAATGCTCAATTTTTTTGTATTTAATTTTTATTTTTGCTTTGGTGTGCCTTTATGGACATAACCCTGATGGACTATTGATCCAGGCCATAACACTTCAATAAGCAAGCCAATGGCCTTTGTGTTTTTATTGACTCAGACATGAATTTGAATGACATTCTGAATAAGTTTGTGTATGACTGATACATTACCCGACCACAGGACAGGACCCAATGGGTGCCTTTATCATGGTAGGAAATGTCTTCAGGGAATATTTACAAGAATGGAAAGCAGGTCAAACCCAGATTGAAATGTAAAAACACTATTGAACAAAATTGTATTCATAAGTATTGAGCTTCCCCATTCAACAATTCAACTGAAAATGCTCTACTCTACGTATAGTGCAAAGATGAAAAAGAGACCAAAAGAGACTGACATTTCAGCCGGTCTTTTCAAGCAGCTCTTACACTAAAAGTGCATTATCATAACTTTCACACTTAGTCCAACCTCATAGTGTGGAAATATACACTGGGTGTACAAACCATTAGGCACACCTGCTGACCAGGTAAAACCAGGTGATAGCTATGGTCCAATTGTTCAATCCACTTCAATCAAGATTTTTTAATCCTGGAGTCAATTGACACATGGATTGTGAATGTTTGCCATTCAGAGAGTGAATGGGCAAGAGAAAAGATTTGTGCCTTTGAACAGGGTATGGCAGTAGGTGCCAGGCACACCGGTTTGAGTGTGTCAAGAACAACACTGTATCGAGAATGGTCCACCTCAAAAAGGACAACTAGCCAACTTCACACATTGGAGGCAACATGAGCCAGCATCCCTGTGGAACGCTTTCGACACCTTGTAGTCCATGCCGACGAATTTAGGCTGTATTGAGGGCACACGGGTGTGAAACTCAATATTGGGAAGGTGTTCCTAATGCTTTGTACACTCGGTGTATATACAACACAGGAAAATCACATTTTGGACTGCACCAGTCCTTTAAATTCAACTAAATTCATGAAACAATCTATTATCTGACAAAGCCATCACTCTTATTCCCATCTTTACTCAATTATTTTTGGCAAACCACTTGAAGAACAGATTCCCTTTGATGTCCTCACCTTTGCTTTACTTGCTTTCCATCTCAGTGCTGCTAGACAGCTTGGTACTTCCAGAACTTTCCAAGGCAGTTTTCAAGTCACAGTCCTTCCTCCTCTCAAACTGTTGCCTTGCCTCACTGCTCTCACTTTTTCTGCTGCCCTTTCCTCTTCTCAGCCTCTCTTCCTCCATTTCTCTACTCTTCGTTTTTGCCTCTCTTGCTTTCCTTAGACTTCCTCCTCTCCCTCACCCTCTCACTTGTCTCTTTCTTCATCCATTTTGCTCTGTTCCTACACACGAGGTTGGGGTAACTCAGGTCAGTCTCATTGGTATCAAGGTTCTGCACTCTCCTCCTTGTTGTTCTTTCTCTGATGCTCCTGTCTTTCACCTTCCTCACATCCCTCTCTCGTTTCAGTGCCTCAACCAGTCTTACCCCCATGTCCAGCCTGAGCCTCTCTCCCTCTTTCACCATTACCTCTTTCATCTTTCTCATCTCCTGCTCCATCTCGGTAATTTCTACCTCAAGCTTCTCGGACATGGAAATCCTCACCTGCTTTCTGAACTTCTCCACCTGTCTCTTTATCTCGCGCCACATCTCTGCCTCCCTTTCTGTTTTCTCTCTCTCTCCATCTCGGTGCATTCGGTCTCCCTGATCTTCTCAATTGCCTCCATCTCCTTCATTCCTCCTCTCTCTTCCTTCCTTTCTCTTCCAGACACATCCTCTGTTTCTCGTCCTTTCCTCTGCATCTCCACTTCCACCTTTTCAGCGTCCAGTTCTCTCTTTCTCCCTAAGCATGCTCCTTTCTTCCTCAATCTCCTCATGATCTTTCGTCCTCAAATTCCTCAATCTCTCCCTCTCTCTTTCCTCCAACTTCCTCTGCTCTTCAACCAACTCCTCTCTTTTTTTGTCTCTGCCATTCCATCTGTTCCCTCCATCATCCCCCTCCTCCCCTCCACTTTCCTCAGTCGCCCATGACCTCTCCTCTCCCCTTCCTTCCCTCTCCTTCGTCCAATTCTCTCCATCTCCGTTCTCCTCTCCACTTTAAGGTCATTGATCCTGAGCTCTATCTCTCTCTTGTTGTACTCGTGCATTCTGTCCAGCTTCTCATTCTTTCTCTCCTTAATCTGCTGCGTCTCATCCTCTCACCCGTGTACAACCTCCACACCTCTGCCTTCCTACCCATCTCCCACATCTTAACTCTCCAACTGAGGGAGGGAGGAACAAATCATTGTTAGCCTTCACTATTGAATGTATTTTTAATTCAAATATTTGTAAGGTCTTTAGGCCCATACACTCTCTCTCTCTCGCCAATATTCTTCACTGGAACTCTACACAAACTTTTAAACGAGAATACTTATTCTACCAAAGCAATGGGAATGCCATGGAAACGCATGGGGGAAAGATGCTATGTCAGAAAGATCCCAAATCTCCCCATTGCCCCCCAGCAACATTAGCCTAAATGTAGGATATTGTTTATATGTGAATTTCATGTTGAGGTAAAAATCTGTGTATAATGCTTGTATGGATGTCTTCCGTGTTCTATCCCCCACGGTCTGCGTTCCATTGACCTCTTTACCGCATCTATGAAGTAACACCATTGTGACATCATAAATGATAACAATCATAACTATCTAGTTTGCCCTGCAATATAGGATGGTTAGTTTATCTGTCCGTTGATGAAGTAATGACAACATTATCTCTCTCTCAAACACGCATACATATATACACACACACACACACACACACACACACACACACACACACACACACACACACACACACACACACACACACACACACACACACACACACACACACACACACACACACACACACACACACACACAAATAAAACAATTCAGGAAACTGCTCTCTGTAGAGACTTTGATTGAATTGGCACCCAATCAACAGCCCTTTTCCTCTCTTTTCTGTCTGTGATTTCCTCTTGTATGAACACAATGACCCAAAGTATGGGATCAGAGGAACATCCCTTTTATCAGTCAGTGTAAGCCTTAGATAGGTTTAAACCCTGAAGGAATCCTTTCCTAACTCGCATTCATTATTATCTACACCACTGCACTGCTTCTACAGTTACTATCCAAATGAAAACAAAGGGCCATATTGGAATGGGGAATTGGGAATACACAGCCATCCTTAGGGACTTTAGATGATGCTGCTGCCAAAATAGCTGGCTTGTCACGTTTGACCTTATCTGACCTTCCCTCTAAATTCGGTTGTAACCTTTTCACACTTGTGTGAAGACCTGAACCCGTGCCTTGCTGATATGTTGCCTTTCACGTCGTCCTTTCCAGAAAGGTACCACAAAGTGTTTATTTATTATTGAGCGATGTTCAAGTGCAGTGCGTTATGTAAGATGCCGCCGACACGCAACAGCCATGCAGAGGTAATGACATGGCATCAGAGGCACGAGTGTGTCTGATGTTTATGGTGCGGACACACACGTTTTTAAATGCCATTGTTCAAGTGTTGTAACTCAACATGTACGACAATACATCGGTGGTCTACGGGAGACCATTCAATACATCGGTGGTCTACGGGAGACCATTCAATACGTCTGGGGTCTACTTGTCATCCTCCAATCCACTTGAAGGTCTGAGGAACGCACGCACGTACACACACACACACACACACACACACACACACACACACACACACACACACACACACACACACACACACACACACACAGCCCCCCAAGTTCAGGGTACCAACAAAACAACAAGGATTATGTTGAAATCAAAGTTCATACTTTTATCCAGATTTCCCCTTTCCCTGATTCTGTCTTGCAGCCGTTAACCCACCCCAACCATCCCTGAACACCATAATTAGTTAATTATGCCTTAATTACCAAATAATGAACTCTGCATTTTTCCAGGAGGTTCTATTTTCTGCTTACCAGAGGGGAAGCTATTTTCAGGCTCTTTGTTGCCAATTTGTCATATTTCACCTCTCATCTCTCATTCAGGAGAGATGTATTGCTGATGGAGTGAGGAGATGTTGTGTGTGCACATATGGCTGTGTTTTCAGGAATGTTCACTCTGAGGCGGTTCGCCGTGCGATCCTAATGGCGTAAAATTGTCTTGTTCTTGTTTCGCTGTACAGAAGCATGAAATGTTATCATTTACTTTGAAACAAGCTAAGTATAATTTTTTATGGCATGACGTGACAGCATACCCAAGTCTAGCTGCAGAATCAGATGGAAAGCTGGGGGAAAAAAACTGAAAATATATATTTTTTAAGATACAAAATGCCTGATATGACTAACCTTTAGCTGTGAGTGTTTTGATCTTACAGTAGCAAGATGTCGCCGACAGATAGGGCCGCTCTGCTTCTAGCTCTTAAACAACTTTGCAGTATTTAAAAAAATTTTTTGTGTCATTTCTTACATTATTAGCCCAGGAAATGTTTTGTGTCATTACATACAGTTGGAAAGAACTTTTGGATATCAGAGCAACACTCACCAGCATTACGACCGGGAATATGATTTTCCCCAATTGGATCCTTTGTTCGTAACCCCCCAGGGCAATAGAACTGATTCCAGAGGTTGCTCCAAAACACCGCCAGCGGAGAAGAGGTATTCGGAGTGGACTTCTAGTCTGACTCAGGAGGCGCGCACACCATCCACTGCTTCCGAGTATATTACTCGCTAATGTTCAGTCTCTGGATAATAAAGTAGACGAGCTCAGGGCAAGAATCTCCTTCCAGGGAGACATCAGGGATTATAACATACTCTGTTTCATGGAAACATGGCACTCTCGGGATATACTGTCTTTGTCCATACAGCCATCTGGGTTCTCAGTATATCGTGCAGACAGGAATAAAGAACTCTCCGGGAAGAATAAAGGCGGGGGTGTGTTTCATGATGAACCACTCATGGTGTGATTGTAATAACATACAGAAACTCAAGTCCTTCTATTCACCCGACCTAGAATACCTCAAAATCAAATGCAGACCGATTTACCTCCCAAGAGAATTCTCTTCGGTTATAATCACAGCGGTGTATATTCCCCCTCAAGCCGATACCACGACGGCCCTCAAATAACAGGCACTTGTCATCTCCCGTCTGGATTACTGCAACTCGCTGTTGGCTGGGCTCTCTGCCTGTGCCATTAAACCCCTACAACTCATCCAGAACGCCGCAGCCCGTCTGGTGTTCAACCTTCCCAAGTTCTCTCACGTCACCCCGCTCCTCCGCTCTCTCCACTGGCTTCCAGTTGAAGCTCGCATCCGCTACAAGACCATGGTGCTTGCCTACGGAGCTGTGAGGGGATCGGCACCTCAGTACCTCCAGGCTCTGATCAGGCCCTACACCCAAACAAGGGCACTGCGTTCATCCACCTCTGGCCTGCTCGCCTCCCTACCACTGAGGAAGTACAGTTCCCGCTCAGCCCAGTCAAAACTGTTCGCTGCTCTGGCTCCCCAATGGTGGAACACACTCCCTCACGACGCCAGGACAGCGGAGTCAATCACCACCTTCCGGGGGCCACCTGAAACCCCACCTCTTTAAGGAATACCTAGGATAGGATAAAGTAATCCTTCTCACCCCCCTTAAAAGATTTAGATGCACTATTGTAAAGTGGCTGTTCCACTGGATGTCATAAGGTGAATGCACCAATTTGTAAGTCGCTCTGGATAAGAGCGCCTGCTAAATGACTTAAATGTAAATGTAATGTAACTTCCCTGGACTTTATGCAAACTGGAAACCATATATCCGAAGGCCGCATTTATTAGAGCTGGAATTTTAACAAAGCAAATATGAGGCAAATGGTACCGAAGTTCTATCAACACATTGACTGTAGTACTTGCGCTGCTAAAACACTCGACCACTGCTACTCCAACTTCCGGGATGGCCACAAGACCCTCCCTCACCCTCAATTCGTCAAATCTGATCACGACTCCATTTTGTAATCCATGCTTCAAGATTGTTTTGATCACTCGGACTGGGATATGTTGCAAGTAGCCTCCAAGAACAACATTGACAAATACAGTCACTGAGTTTATCAGGAAGTGTATAGGACTAGTAGTGTGTACCCACTGTGACTATTAAAACCTACCCTAACCAGAAACTGTGGATAGATGGCAGTATTCGTGCAAAACTGAAAGCGCGAATCACCACATTTAACCATGACAAGGTGACTGGGAAAATAGCCATCACTAGGCGGCTTCCACCCGGTTACGTAACCCTGCACCTTAGAGGCTGCTGTCCTATATACATAGACTTGAAATCACTGGCCACTTTAATAATGGAACACTAGTCACTTTAATAATGTTTACATATTTTTGCTTTACTCATGTCATATGTATATACTGTATTCTATTCTACTGTATTTTAGTCTATGCCACTCCGACTTTGCTCATCCTAATATGTATATATTCCTTAATTCCCTTTTTTAACTTTTAGGTTGTGGGTATTGTGTGTATTGATGTGAATTGTTAGATATTACTGCACTGTTGGAGCTAGAAACACAAGCATTTCGCTATACCCGCAATAACATCTGCTAAACATGTGTATGTGACAAATAAAATTTGATTTGATGTCGTATCAATCTACAGTATATCACCCATGGTGGGTTTGTTGAAGAATTTGTGTCAAAAAGGGAAGAAAAAAACAACTAGTTGCTATGTGGAAAAACTTGAGCCTGACCTTTGATCTCTAATCTCACTGGCTGAAATTGGGTCAGTGCTAAAACAACAACAGGTCGCCTTCAATATCCGCAGCATAATATATATTATTCAGAAGCTGGTTCTACTGTACAAAGAACAAGCTGCTATAAATTCCTCCTAGGACAGAATGATGTCAATTTGACAGAGGAGCCTGTCTATCCTATCTTTGTGTTGCCAGTAATGTCAACCGCACAGACAAACAGGCAGGAGATGTCTATTATTACACTGTGGCATGGCAACAGCTGGCACGCATAGTGGAAGGGTTCACGATAGCCACTTCATGGGTGGAAAGAGAGTAACAGTCCTTGAAAAAACGGGTGGCATAATAGCTTGGCGTCTCAGGTTTTAGGCTTTTCTTCCCCCATTGAGAATCATTCACGCACCCCTGGATAGGCATGTACAGCTAGCTTAGCTGGTGCTAATTGACTCTAACAACTGTGGTGTCTGGTTCACTGATCCTAACCCAGTCAGTATAGCATCGTTTTTTTTGTTTCGTTAGCGTAGCCGATCACGCTAGCTTAGGTGCCACCACTCTGGCAGGACAAACATGTGGCTTCTTCTCTGAGCCAGGGCCAGGGTTGGATTACCCACTAGGCCAACTGGTCCAGCTCATGTCAAGGCATGCTCTCCTCCAGGTGAGCAGAACAATGGTCACTGAATAATTCAACATGTAAAAGGTGGAAAACATTAGGCCAAGCCAGCGCCCCTCTCAAAAGCTTTCAATGTCTGTCATAAAAGCCACCGTATAGGGGAAGCTATTTCGGTTTGCGTTTTTGTCGGCCCCGCAGCTCTATAAAGCAAACATTTCAATCATTGATGCCATAAAATAATTATGAGTAATATTTTTGGTTCAAATGGAAACTTTAGAACTCTGCAATGTATTGGTATGTCAGACATTGCTGGAGATCATGTGATGTTTTGTGTAATCTTGAGAGGAAAGGGTAGTGGAGAGACTGTCCAAACAAATGAATGATTAAATTGCCACCAAACTACTTAATGACGGGATTTTGTCACATCATTTCTCATGAGCTGATCCATGCCATGATAAATGAGGTGTTTTATGACACATCTGAAGTGAAAATGTTGTCACACACAGTCAATCAAACCCTGAGACAAATAACATGGAGGTGGTCCAAAACAACTAACCCTCTCTGTCTGGGGGAGTCTTCTAAGTCAGTGATTTCTATTCCGATCACACTCTTTCATCATCTGTAAAAGAAACACGCAAATGGATACAAGCTCCAAGATACAAAATGTCATGATTATGAACATGTTTTGTCATCAGTTTGTTTTCTTTCTTCAGGGTCGCAAACAACTTTTTGTTCCATGCCATTTTGTGGGTTCTTCCTGGTGGTAGAACGAAAAAGGGAAATAATGGGTTATATTAAATATGTTGCTCTCCGTGACACTAATGAGTAATCTGTCTAATGAGTCTATTAGAGAGGTCTATTTTCTGTTAATGTTGCCGTGGCGTCATGCGCACCCATTAACATTAGTGCCGTTCACACAGCTTTAGGTAGCCATTTCACGGGTTTAAACTTTCTACGCTACATAAACTACACATTCTCTACTTAGTATCATGTGGTGCCCTGGCTCATGACAATGTAACTGCACAAATTCCTGTCAAAGACCTGGGCATAGCATTTAAAGCATCGTATGATGGGCCACATTGCCTCGAACTGGTTTCTGGATAGAAAATGCTACATAAACAAAAAGTGTGGATGATAAGGAAGCAAACATTTAGTTTGTAATTTGGGTAAACGACATCCCTTTAAGGCAACAGGGTCATGTACAGTAGGGTCCAAACAGGTGGAAACGTCCATACTGCCTATAGCCCCTATATATATTGTTAAAGCCCAGACAAGCATTGAAGGGCGAATTCTCGTGGGGAAAAAAAAGTGTTTACTGATGTGGTCCAACACAAGAGCAGCTAATTTTCTATTTTTAAGTGGCGATCATGTGAATAATTATCTTGTGTCAGACAAGCAGGATTGACAAGTGATGCAATTAGTCTGTGTAGACTGCATGCTGTTTGACACCCTACTAAAAGTGATGTTGTTTTCACACTCTCCATACATGATGATGATGATGATGACGATGACAATCAAGAGCTCATCTTTTGAGGCTATCCCAATGTTTTCCATTTTGCCAGGCAAGCTCAATCAGGTGCAGCTAAAGTATTTCAAAGAAAGCAAACACCATTTGAACCTACCTCTGCATGAACTGATTGATCTATTGATTGATTTTATTTACCAGTTTAAAAAAACCGACATGCATACATAGTACAAACATTAGGAAAACGTTACTAGGATAGCACAATAAAGTCAGAGACTTATTTCCATTGGGGTCCTATGAACCCCTATGACACAGAGGTGGGGGTGTTCATTTAATTTGGAATAAGCTTGTATTTTGATATTTATCCCTGCAGCATTTTAAACAAATAGGAGAAGGGTTTAATTAGCATGATTTAGAGACACCCTGAAAGAGACATGAGTCCCCCTAGATGCAACAAAAGTGAAAGTTTTTTGGGGGGGGGGCTCTAAATAATGCTAATTGAGAGGGAATATAAACAATATATATTCCACAAATCTAATAATATAGATTATTATTCCATGACCATGAATACCTTATTTACATAATTATTCAAACTCTTTGCTAAGAGACTCAAAATTGAGCTCAGGTGCATCCTGCTTCCATTAATCATCCTTGAGATATTTCTACAACTTGATTGGAGTCCACCTATGGTAATTTCAATTGATTGGACATGATTTGGAAAGGCACACACCTGTCTATTCAAGGTCCCACAGTTGACAGTGCATGTCAGAGCAAACACCAAGCCATGAGGTTGAAGGAATTGTCCGTAGAGCTCCGAGACAGGATTGTGTCTAGGCACAGATCTGGGGAAGGATACCAAAAAATATCTGCAGCATTGAAGGTCCCCAAGAACACAGTGGCCTCCATCATTTTTAAATGGAAGAAGTTTGGAACCACAAAGGCTCTTCTTAGAGCTGGCCGCCCGGCCAAACTGAGCAATCGGGAGAGAAGGGCCTTGGTCAGGGAGGGGACCAAGAACCCAATGGTCACTCTGATAGTTCTCCAGACTTCCTCTGTGGAGATGAGAGAACCTTCCAAAAGGACAACCATCTCTGCAGCATTCCACCAATCAGACCTTTATGATAGAGTGGCCAGACGGAAGCCACTCCTCAGTAAAAGGCACATGACAGCCCACTTGGAGTTTGCCAAAAGGCACCCTAAGGACTCAGACCATGAGAAACAAGATTCTCTGTTCTGAGGAAACCAAGATTGAACTCTTTGGCATGAATGCCATGTGTCACGTCTGGAGGAAAACAAAAGGGGAATAATGAAGTGATATACGGGACTTTAATGAGGACCAGCCAATGTTTTGGTACAGGATGCAGTGGTGAGTATTAAAGCTGTCACCTGTGATAAAGAAAACGGATGCGATGGAAGACGGCAACCTAGAATGTGATTACACTTTTTGGTGTTTTTGCAAGTGCACAGTCCACTTAGATGTTGGAGTTATTTTGGAGTGGACCGGACATGCGCAGGCAGCCTACTTTTCTTTTCTTTTCTTTGTTGAATTTTACCCGCTTTTCTCCCCAATTTCGTGGTATCCAATTGTTAGTAGTTACTATCTTGTCTCATCGCTACAACTCCCGTACGGGCTCGGGAGAGACGAAGGTCGAAAGCCATGACAAAACACAACCCAACAAAGACGCACTGCTTCTTAACACAGCACGCATCCAACCCGGAAGCCAGCCGTACCAATGTGTCGGGGGAATCACCGTGCACCTGGCGACCTGGTTAGTGTGCATTGCAAGGATATCCCTACCGGCCAAACCCGGACAATGCTAGGCCAATTGTGCGTCATCCCATGGACCTCCCGGGCGCGGCCGGCTGCGACTCTGGTGGCGCAGCTAGCACTGTGATGCAGTGCCCTAGACCACTGCGCCGCCCGGGAGGCCCCAACACTGGTTGTGTTCATGCAAAATTAAAAGGTAATACATTTTATTTAGGGTTAAATTGTTTTTACTATTAGGCCCATGAAAAAAGACCCCTCGAATGACACAGTGTAATATGCCCTTTGGCCCGGATTACCTGGATGTTATTAAACAACCTCTTAAATGTAATGGCAAAATGTAGATTTCCTCCTAAATAGACATACCCAAAAGTAACTGCTATTAATGTGTAGGTCACATGATTCTGACATATTTATATTATATATGGAAAAAAGACATCTGGGAGATTATGAGGATATGGTCAGAAGATAGATAGGAGTTACATAGTTCAGAAGACACAAAATCAAGGGCTTGCCCAGTGACACGATCCTACCAGATGAGCTAAACTACTTCTATGCTCGCTTCAAGGCAAATAACACTGAAACATGCATGAGAGCACCAGCTGTACTGGAAGCTGGTGTGATCACGCTTTGTGCAGCCGATGTGAGTAAGTCCTTTAAACAAGTCATCATTCACAAAGCCGCAGGGCCAGACGGATTACCAGGAAGTGTACTGCGAGCAGGGGCTGACCAACTGGCAAGTGCTTCACTGACATTTTCAACCTCTCCCTGTCCGAGTCTGTAATACCAACATGTTTTAAGTAGACCACCATAGTCCCTGTACCCAAGAACACTAAGGTAACCTGCCTAAATGACTACAGACCCGTAGCACTCACATCTGCAGCCATGAAGTGCTTTGAAAGGCTGGTTATGGCTCACATCAACATCATTATCCCAGAAACCCTAGACCCACTCCAATTTGCATACAGATCCACAGATGATGCAATCTCTATTGTACTCCACACTGCCCTTTCCCACCTGGACAAAAGGAACACCTATGTGAGAATGCTATTCATTGACTACAGCTCAGCGTTCAACACCATAGTGCCCTCAAACCTAATCAATAAGCTAAGGACCCTGGGACTAAACACCTCTCTCTGCAACTGGATCCTGGACTTCCTGACGGGCCGCCTCCAGGTGGTAAGGGTAGGTAATAACACATCAGCCACGCTGATCCTCAACAAAAGGGCCCCTCAGGGGTGCGTGCTCAGTCCCCTCCTGTACTCCCTGTTCACTCGTGACTGCACGGCCAGGCACGACTCCAACACTATCATTAAGTTTGCTGATGACACAACAGTGGTAGGCCTGATCACGACAACGACGAGACAGCCTATAGAGAGGAGGTCAGAGACCTGGCCGTGTGGTGACAGGACAACAACCTCTCCCTCAATGTGATTCTCATCGACGGGGCTGTAGTGGAGCAGGTTGGGAGCTTCAAGTTCCTTGGCGTCCAAATCACCAACAAACTAACATGGTCCAAGCACACCAAGACAGTCGTGAGTGAAGAGGGCACGACAAAACCTATTCCCCCTCAGAAGACTGAAAAGATTTGTCATGATCCTCAAAAGGTTCTACAGCTCTACCATCGAGAGCATACTGACTGGTTGCATCACTGCCTGCTATGGCAACTGCTCGGCCTCCGACCACAAGACACTACAGAGGGTAATGCGTACGGCCCAGTACATCACTGGGGCAAAGCTTCTTGCCATCCAGGACCTCTATACCAGGCGGTGTCAGAGGAAGGCCCTAAAAATGGTCAAATACTCCAGCTCCACGAGTCATAGACTGTTCTCTCTGCTATCACACGGCAAGTGGTACCGGAGCGCCAAGTCTAGGCCCAAGAGGCTTCTAAACAGCTTCTACCCCCAAGCCTTAAGACTCCTGAACATCTAATCAAATGGCTACCCAGACTACTTGCATTGCCCCCCCTATTTTACGCCTCTTCTACACTCTGTTGTTATCATCTATGTATAGTCACTTTAATAACTCTACCTACATGTACAAATTACCTCAATTACCTCGACTAACTGGTGCCGACTAATCGACTAACCACATTAACTCTGTACCGGTACCCCCTGTATATAGCCTCACTATTGTTATTTTACTGCTGCTCTTTAATTACTTGTTACTTTTATTTCTTATTCTTATTCATATTTTATTTAGATTTTTTAAAACTGCAATGTTGGTTCGTGGCTCGTAAGTAAGCATTTCACTGTAAGGTTGTACCTGTTGCGCATGTGACAAATAAAATTTGATTTGATTTGATATCACCCATGTAGCTATAGCTCAAACACAGATCAAATGGCAGCTTACCTTGTAAGATGTTTGCTGTTTGGTGAAAACATTGTGTAAAATAAACATTTTGACTCTCGGGGCTGGTGATCAATAACGGTTGGTCACAGACAGACAAATAAGACATCCTCATAATCTGTGGAGTCTCGGCTTTAGGTATGTATCAACGCATTCTGTGTTTTATTCCTTTATGCTTCACAACGCTAACCGGAATGTAGGTATCAGCCATCTTGAAATTAGGTCATCGGCTCAGCCTGACCTTATAAATGTGTATGCCCATATTTGGTAGTAGGTCATACCAAAACTATGAATAGCCAAGATACTCAGCTTTCAGCAGACACCCTGTTTTTGCAGATACGGTCTACCGTTCTCAAACCAAGATGAATTGAATAAAGAAAATCAAATACCCTCCCCAAATAAGGGGAGTTTACATTTAAGAGGTTTTAAGACATACTGAATGATTCTTTCTGTTTTTACAGGACCTTGTAGCCATCAATGCACCATAGGTTAGAGCCTTTCTTCTATGGCTGTACAAATCAGTCAACATTCAATACTGGTGCCTGAAAGGCACTCCCCGATAAGGTGGGAGGTACACCCTGATAAGGTAAGACTACGCTGTCCCCTCCAGACATCCAATCAATAGTCCAACAACAACATCCATGTCCATGTGGATAGACATAAAGCCAAAGGAAATGTTAATATCTGATACACTTGTTTAAAAAACTTGCAGTTATTTTACCAAGAGAAGAGGAGATCCCTCCCTGTCCCTTGGCGTCATGGAAGTTTCACACCTCTCTGCGTCTTCCATCGGTTTTAATTAACCTTCAAGGCTAGCTATCTGTTAGAGAAGGAGAGACCGAAAGAGAGAATGGAAAGAGACAGAAAAAGAGACGACCAGGCTCTCTTTGGGGCTGTCATCTGATGCAGGGTTTTAATTTTCCTGCTCATCTGATGTCGAGGCAGGAACATCCTGGGAAAAGGGACGGAGCGCTGCACTTAATTACAGGAGAAGCGGCGGTCCGATCTGCAGTGTTGTCAGAGACCACGAGCCTCACGCTGTTCAACTTCAATGATCCATAGAGAATGGGAAAAGTCGCCTTTGATGAGTAGCTGGACGTGTTCCCACTTCACAAAATTGGGAAAGGGTGTGATATCATTTTATTTTGTAGACTAAGTATTTAGGAAATGGGAGAATAGGAAAGTGGCCCTCATGAGTTATGAATACTCTCGGAAAGAGGATTCGTCACCAATGTAATAATGTCATTAGTGGAGCCACTTTCAGCTTTGGAGGCATAGTTATGTTTACTAGCAATCCGTTTTGTGGTTGTAAAGTAACTGTAAATAACTGAAATGTTTTGCCCGATAGTTAACCAAGATGGTTAGATAGCTAGCTAAAGTTCTTTACATCTAGTTAGTTTTTTAGGGGGTAGATCAGCATTAATATTGAATAGAGATTGTAGCTTCCAACAATGTAATTGTCTGCATCAATGCCAATCCCGCCTATATATTTGTGGGCAAATATATATATATATATAAAAACATATACATACATACATACATACATACATACATACATACATACATACATACATACATACATACATACATACATGCATACATACATGCATATATATATATATTTTTACATTTTATTACCTCCAAACCCCATGCATACATACATACATACATACATACATACATACATACATACATACATACATACATACATACATACATACATACATACATACATACATACATACATACATACATACATACATACATACATACATACATACATATATATATTTTTTTTTTTATCCTTTATTACCCTCCAAACCCCCCCAATTGGAGCAAACTAGTGAACAACAACGCTTAGGCCTGTATTTCCAGCTTATACATACTGTATACATTTTAAGTCTATTTTATAATAGTTTTATTTGAACTATTGTCCTTCCTCTACCCTCAACCTCTCCCATATATTTATGATGTCCATCCAGTTAGATTTTTATTTGCCATACATATATGTTTTACGGGCACAGTATGTTTTACGTTAGTTATTTTGATGTTATTAGTCCCAACCTTCAGCTCCATTAAGTTTTGAATACGGTGTCGTTTTGCGTATCAGTTCATAAACCATGTGCCATGGAATAGGTACAGTGCCTTGCAAAACTATTCGGCCCCCTTGAACTTTGCGACCTTTTGCCACATTTCAGGCTTCAAACATAAAAATATAAAAACTGTATTTTTTGTGAAGAATCAACAACTAGTGGGACACAATCATGAAGTGGAACGACATTTATTGGATATTTCAAACTTTTTAACAAATCAAAAACTGAAAAATTGGGCGTGCAAAATTATTCAGCCACTTTACTTTCAGTGCAGCAAACTCTCTCCAGAAGTTCAGTGAGGATCGCTGAATGATCCAATGTTGACCTACATGACTAATAATGATAAATACAATCCACCTGTGTGTAATCAAGTCTCCGTATAAATGCACCTGCACTGTGATAGTCTCAGAGGTCCGTTAAAAGTGCAGAGAGCATCACGAAGAACAAGGAACACACCAGGCAGGTCCGAGATACTGTTGTGAAGAAGTTTAAAGCCGGATTTGGATACAAAAAGATTTCCCAAGCTTTAAACATCCCAAGGAGCACTGTGCAAGCGATAATATTGAAATGGAAGGAGTATCAGACCACTGCAAATCTACCAAGACCTGGCCGTCCCTCTAAACTTTCAGCTCATAAAAGGAGAAGACTGATCAGAGATGCAGCCAAGAGGCCCATGATCACTCTGGATGAACTGCAGAGATCTACAGCTGAGGTGGGAGACTCTGTCCATAGGACAACAATCAGTCGTATATTGCACAAATCTGGCCTTTATGGAAGAGTGGCAAGAAGAAAGCCATTTCTTAAAGATATCCATAAAAAGTGTTGTTTAAAGTTTGCCACAAGCCACCTGGGAGACACACCAAACATGTGGAAGAAGGTGCTCTGGTCAGATGAAATCAAAATTGAACTTTTTGCCAACAATGCAAAACGTTATGTTTGGCGTAAAAGCAACACAGATCATCACCCTGAACACACCATCCCCACTGTCAAACATGGTGGTGGCAGCATCATGGTTTGGGCCTGCTTTTCTTCAGCAGGGACAGGGAAGATTGATGGGAAGATGGATGGAGCCAAATACAGGACCATTCTGGAAGAAAACCTGATGGAGTCTGCAAAAGACCTGAGACTGGGATGGAGATTTGTCTTCCAACAAGACAATGATCCAAAACATAAAGCAAAATCTACAATGGAATGGTTAAAAAATAAACATATCCATGTGTTAGAATGGCCAAGTCAAAGTCCAGACCTGAATCCAATCGAGAATCTGTGGAAAGAACTGAAGACTGCTGTTCACAAATGCTCTCCATCCAACCTCACTGAGCTCGAGCTGTTATGCAAGGAGGAATGGGAAAAAATGTCAGTCTCTCGATATGCAAAACTGATAGAAACATACCCCAAGCGACTTACAGCTCTAATCGCAGCAAAGGTGGCGCTACAAAGTATTAACTTAAGGGGCTGAATAATTTTGCACGGCCAATTTTTCAGTTTTTGATTTGTTAAAAAAGTTTGAAATATCCAATAAATGTCGTTCCACTTCATGATTGTGTCCCACTTGTTGTTGATTCTTCACAAAAAAATACAGTTTTATATCTTTATGTTTGAAGCCTGAAATGTGGCAGAAGGTCGCAAAGATCAAGGGGGCCGAATACTTTCGCAAGGCACTGTACGTCAATAATCTCTTCCCAACTGTTTTGCAATCTCGAAAGGCGCGGCTGTCAATTTCTGGTCGTTAAATACATTTAGTTAGTTAGCAACTTCTCTTACAATAGTTTGCTGTGCCGATACCCTAACCCTGATGCATCAAAAACATGCTTCCAAAGATGACGTGGTGTCCCTTGTTTTGTTTACATTTTACAGATGAATATTGAAACGTACTTTTTCCATGCATATTCAAGAAGGAATGCTGTCTCTGTTTGTCTTTGGTACATGGAATTGTCTTTTTACAAAATATAATGTAGGCCTATGGGGTTCACGGTGTCTGCTTAGTGTATGCCTCATATTCAAAGGTCTTTTGACTCGTTGCTCCCTATCTGCTAGTCAGTTTCTCTGGAATTGTCTCTGCCAGATTATAAAAGTAACTATTTCTGACATAAAAAAAAGGATATATGACAAAAGGGAAGTGATGCCTACCTGACAATTAATTATGTTTCACTTACCAGGTTCATTTTCAAATGTTTTCATTCCTTCGTGTACAGTTTTCATAAGGGACACTGGAAACATAAAACAACTGACTGGCTTATTATATTGCACTCCTACTAACTTTGTGTTATGCTAAATACAACCTTAGGGACTATGGTGCACATAATCAACCGTAAAAGCAAACAAGATCAGTACAAGAAATCAAAAAAATACATAAAAGTAGATAATACTTTATTTCCATTACCTAGTAAATGAATCCGTAATTAAAAAGTAAACAAGATGAGAGACTAAATGGTGCTCTCTGTTTCTATTGTTTTAATGAGGACAAGTAATATATGCTTTTATGTTGGTAACTTTTCAAAGCCTCTGAGCTTCAAACAAATTGCAGAAGTTTATTGTTGTAATTAGATTTATTGCGTTTTGGATGAGAGTGAGACCCACCAAGGTGCTTGAGCTCCCCAGTAAATTCCCATTTCTGGAGCTCTTGCTCTTGCTGTGAGAGCTCTCCCTCGGTGGGGGCAATGAAGCAAACCAGAGAAGGCTCAGGGGAAAGAGTGTGTCTCTTTTTGACTAGAAGTCAGTAAGCATTAGATACTGTATATCAGGTATAAATGTAGCCAAGCTTCTTACAACTACCCCATGCTGAGTTCTAAAGAAGTAAGATAGGCTTTTGGTTATTTTTGTTGATGGACGGTGATGTATCGACATAGGGCTTACAATGTTTTGAAAGATGTACAGATGTCTGTTTGATTAATGTATTATGTTAGGCCTACTGCTATTTTAGTGTCATAGAATCCAAATTATTTAAGATATTGCTGTCTCCCCGCTTTGGGTTGTAAATACAGTGGGGCAAAAAAGTATTTAGTCAGCCACCAATTGTGCAAGTTCTCCCACTTAAAAAGATGAGAGAGGCCTGTAATTTTCATCATAGGTACACTTCAACTATGACAGACAAAATGAAAAAAAAATACAGAAAATCACATTGTAGGATTTTTAAATAATTTATTTGCAAATTATGGTGGAAAATAAGTATTTGGTCAATAACAAAAGTTTCTCAATACTTTGTTATATACCCTTTGTTGGCAATGACAGAGGTCAAACGTTTTCTGTAAGTCTTCACAAGGTTTTCACACACTGTTGTTGGTATTTTGGTATTTTCAACACGGACTTTCAACTCCCTCCAAAGATTTCCTATGGAGTTGAGATCTGGAGACTGGCTAGCCCACTCCAGGACCTTGAAATGCTTCTTACGAAGCCACTCCTTCGTTGCCCGGGCGGTGTGTTTGGGATCATTGTCATGCTGAAAGACCCAGCCACGTTTCATCTTCAATGCCCTTGCTGATGGAAGAAGGTTTTCACTCAAAATCTCACGATACATGGCCCCATTCATTCTTTCTTTTACACGGATCAGTCGTCCTGGTCCCTTTGCAGAAAAACAGCCCCAAAGCATGATGTTTCCACCCCCATGCTTCACAGTAGGTATGGTGTTCTTTGGATGCAACTCAGCATTCTTTGTCCTCCAAACACGACGAGTTGAGTTTTTACCAAAAAGTTATATTTTGGTTTCATCTGACCATATGACATTCTCCCAATCTTCTTCTGGATCATCCAAATGCTCTCTAGCAAACTTCAGACGGGCCTGGACATGTACTGGCTTAAGCAGGGGGACACGCTCACCACTGGTCCCCCAGGACTCTGTTCTAGGCCCTCTCTTATTCTGCTATACACCAAGTCACTTGGCTCTGTCATAACCTCACATGGCACTGATGACCAGGTGAATCGCATCTCTGCATGTCTGGCAGACATATCAGTGTGGATGACGGATCACCACCTCAAGCTGGTCCCAGCTCTTCTGCAGGTCATGATTCATGACAACTCCATTGTGTCCCAGCGCCCTGTGATCCTGGTCGTTCTCAACTAACATCAAGGCGGTGTCCCGTTCCTGTAGGTTTTTGCTTACAACACTGATGGTCCAGGCACTTGTCATCTCCCGTCTTGATTTGCAACTCGCTGTTGGCTGGGTGCCTGTGCCATTAAAGCTACAACTCATGCAGCCCGTCTGGTGTTCAATTCATTATCCGCTACAAGACCATGGTGGTCAGTACCTCCAGGCTCTGATCAGGCCCTACACCCAAACCACTGCGTTGCCTCCCTACCACTGAGGAAGTACAGTTCCCGCTCAGCCCAGTCAAAACACTGTTCGCTGCTCTGGCCCCCAATGGTGGCTCACAGCCAGGACCAGTCAATCACCACCTTCCGGAGACACCTGAAACCCCACCTCTTACCTAGGATAGGGTAAGTAATCCTTCTCCACCCCCCGGGATTTTTGCTCACTGCACCAATTTGGCTCAAGGAATACCTAGGATAGGGTAAGTAATCCTTCTTAAAAAGATTTAGATGCACTATTGTAAAGTGGCTGTTCCACTGGATGTCTATGCAATTTGTAAGTGCTCTGGAGCCCCACCGTTCTTGTGATCATTATATCTTGCGTGGAGCCCCAGATCGAGGGAGATTATCAGTGGTCTTGTATGTCTTCCATTTCCTAATAATTGCTCCCACAGTTGATTTCTTCAAACCAAGCTGCTTACCTATTGCAGATTCAGTCTTCCCAGCCTGGTGCAGGTCTACAATTTTGTTTCTGGTGTCCTTTGACAGCTCTTTGGTCTTGGCCATAGTGGAGTTTGGAGTGTGACTGTTTGAGGTTGTGGACAGATGTCTTTTATACTGATAACAAGTTCAAACAGGTGCCATTAATACAGGTAACGAGTGGAGGACAGAGGAGCCTCTTAAAGAAGAAGTTACAGGTCTGTGAGAGCCAGAAATCTTGCTTGTTTGTAGGTGACCAAATACTTATTTTCCACCATAATTTGCAAATAAATTCATTAAACATCCTACAAAGTGATTTTCTGGATTTCTTTTTCTGATTTTGTCTGTCATAGTTGAAGTGTACCTATGATGCAAATTACAGGCCTCTCTCATCTTTTTAAGTGGGAGAACTTGCACAATTGGTGGCTGACTAAATACTTTTTTGCTCCACTGTATATCACCGGCTGGGTGTTTGAACCAGGGTCTCTATGTTGGTCCACGGGGCTAAAGTCCAAGTCCAAGGCATGAGGTCTGGGAGCTTAGGCAAGTCTTTAGGTATCAGGCAAGGCTATTCATCCCACCGTTGTATGTCATTGGACCTTTGTGAGTGCCGTTGGGTTTGTCTACATCCAAAATGGCCGCCTTTCTTTACAACCCTTTGAGGAGCTCTCGATCCATTGCGCCCTGTCATATTGTACAAGGGAGTCGATACAATCAATGCAGAAGGACACAGACGTGTCCTTCTGTGGCTCAGTTGGTAGAGCATGGCGCTTGTAACGCCAGGGTAGTGGGTTCGATTCCCGGGACCACCCATACGTAGAATGTATGCACACATGACTGTAAGTCGCTTTGGATAAAAGCGTCAGCTAAATGGCATATATTATTATATTATTATATTAGTTTATACATCCATAATGACCAGACACAGTGCCCTCGTGCAGACGATCAACACCATTCATATTAATAGCCTCTCACCATCTCTTCAACTCCCATTAAATTTAAGAGGCATAAAATGGACTGTTTATAGATTATTTATGGCACCTTGTAAAGAACATGTCCAGCTGGTGTTAGATGGTGTTTAGTGTTTACAGGGGGCAATACAGTGCAACCCTGGTGAAATCCACAGTCTACTACAGGGGGGAACCCAGTCGGGGTCTCAACTTACTGTAATTTTGAAAATTGATTGTACATCAGCAGTTTTTCTCTTGTTATTTCAGTCACTGACATTCACTCAATTAGCCCATGTCAGCAAAACCTTTTTTGATTGGTAAATTAGTCTAACCAGTTATCTAAACTTGTACTAATCATGGTCGAATTACCGACTGGGGGGCCACCATTGATTTTGTTATTCACTCTCACTCAGATATCTTATTAAAAACTGCAAACATGTATCTCCAACATATGGACAAAATGAGTAGAATTGCTTGAAATGAGTTATAGAATTGCTAGAATCTTCTCTCCGTCCATATTAAAATGTGTAGAATGTCAAAAACTTGCTTTAAAACAGTAACATTTTCTCTACGCCCCGTGGCAATATGTGTAGAATTAACTCTCTCCGCTGTCAAGAGCGGGGCTGCTAAAATGTTTTGCTGGCAAGGTGGGTGTCACGACTTCCTCGGAAGTTGGTTCTTCTCCTTGTTCGGGTGGCGCTCGGCGGTCGGCGTCGCCGGTCTTCTAGCCATCACTGATTCACTTTTAATTTTCCATTTGTTTTGTCTTGTTTTCCTACACACCTGGTTTCAATTCCATCATTACATGTTGTGTATTTAACCCTCTGTTCCCCCCATGTCCTTGTCCGGAATTGTTTATTGTAAGTGCTTGTGCACATTATGCTGGTGTGCGACGGGTTTTGTACCTATTGTATTGATTGTTCTGTTTACGGTGATTTTTATTATTAAACTGTGCCATTGTAACACAGTGTTTGCTCTCATGCGTCTGACTTCTCTGCTGCCAGTACGCACCCCTTACAGTGGGTGGGTGCATATGCAGACCCGTGATCTACCGAGGCCCATTATTTATTTTATTTTCATTTCACCTTTATTTGATCTGGGAGTCATACTGAGACCAAGGTCTCTTTTACAGATGAGCCCTGAATTTCAGAAATCACAGAAAAGAAACATATTGAAATATAAATACAAAATGCAAGCCGATAGAAAGAAAAACATTCATCAGTAATACGATCCTCAATTATCTTTCTGAATTTCCCTACAGCCACCAAAACACCAACTTTAAGAACATTTTGAAGATTTTTCCACAATAGTGATGAGTATTAAAACTGTCGCTCGTAATAAAGCACAGTGAGATATGACAAACTGCATCTAATGGATTTTGATGAAGGGGCAGCTGTGTTCATATCGATAGTGTCGCCATAGTATGACCAATAGGTATGTCTACTGAATCATCTTCTATCGAATATTTAGCGAGAGGCATGACCTATTACTATAGAAGAAGACCATTTGTGTTCTCAGCTTAAATAACTAACTCATCAATATGCTTTTTAAAAGACAGTTTTTCATCTATCCAGATGCCCAGATTATTGTAAGCAGGGACACGATCAATATGGACACCATCCAAAGTATATATCCTTAAAAAATGTTATGCACTGTAGAGAACAACAAGTTTTACTTGTATTCAATAATAATTTCAGGTCAATAAATCCAATGAAGGTAGACTGTAGTTCAGATAAAGGCTGGTTAACCGTAGAGGCAATAGCATACACAACAGTATCATCAGCATACAAGTGCAGGTTACAATGTTTTACAGACAAGTCAATATTGTTAATATAGAGTTATATCTGTCAAGTAATTTTTAAACCAGTTACATGCAGCCTGGTTGGTCTAGGCCAATAAAGGAAAGCCTCTGAATTAGTAGTGAGTGATCAACAGTACCAAAGGCTTTTGACAGGTCAACAAAGAGGGCAGCACAATGTTGCCTTTTATCCATGCAGTTAACCACTACATTTCTTATTTAACCTTAACTAGGTTGGGTACAAATTCTGAGTTACAATGACGGCCTAGGAACAGTGGGTTAACTGCTTTGTTCAGGGGCAGAACAACAGATTCTTACCTTGTCAGCTCAGGGATTCAATCTAGCAACCTTGCGGTTACTAGTCCAATGCTCTAACCACTAGGCTACCTGCCATCCCTTATAACTAGGAATGCAGCAGAGATTAGTGCTATGACCTGGTCTAAAACCCGACTGATGTACATTTACAATACATTTCAAATATAAGAAAGATCTTAGCTGGTAATAAATCAAGGATTCTAATATGTTAGCTAGGCAAGAAAGTTTAGAAATAGGCCGATAATTTGTGAAAGGGGATTACATGGGCCACCTTCCAAACCTTGGGGATATAATATATAACCAGATATAATTATCAGGTTAAAAATGTTCAGTTAATGGTTCAGCATTTAGGGGGGCAGAGGGCTGCAGCCAAAATGGATCAAACATATCAGCTCCAGTGTATTTTTTTTTACATCAATCTTAAGCAAGGGATCTAGCACATCACAGGTAGTAAATTGTTGAAATGAAAACAAAGATTGACTGGAAGTTGACAGGTTAAGTGTCGCATCAGCTAGAGGCTGGCAGAGGAAAGAGCTGTCGATTGACTGACCAGGGTCAATTAAACCACCGTTTTGCTCAAATAAAAAGCCTGCCGAGATAAAATGATGATTAAAAGCATCACTTATCCCATTCTTCTCAGTCATGATGCCAGAGTCAGACATAACTTGCTTCGGCAGGGAAGGAATTTGTATTCTTGGATTTCTGAACATGATGAGTTCAGATTTTTTGTGCCCATCCTATTATCTATTATCTAGTGCAGTGGTATTCAAACTTTTTCAGCAGGGACCCAATTTTTGGGGGGCCAGAAATTCTGGCGACACCTACCCTACCTTAAATCGAATGACACAACTCAAATCTGTCTATTTAGATTTTCACATTAACAAATAACCTTCAAGTCATTCCATTTTCATCTCACTAATCAAAATTAAGAGAACCAATTAATACATTTACTCAATGAAATTGCATTTCTCAAATGATCTTTCTCAAAAAAACACAAAAAAAATTAGTCCCATACAATAATTTGTACTCACGACCCTGGTTTTGAATACTTCTGATCTAGCGTATAATCTCTTTAGGAGACAATGTGATGGGAATTCCCTTTTGTGTCTTTCTCTGTTCCCAGTTCATCCCAAACCTCACCATCCCCTTGCCTAATGGTGATGGGAGGCTAGATCACATTACAATCCCCCTCATCCTCCCTTTTCTCTCCATCCCTTCTCCCTCTCCCTCTTCATCTCTCGCTCCATGAACACAGTTTTGTACCCTCCAGATCCCTCTGAATTTCATAATTCATGATCATTTACCAGACTGCCTGGGGCAGTAGCTAATAGGGTTATTACTGCAGGGGACAGAGTGAGGGGTAGGTAGGGGGTAGGGGAAAGAGGGAAAGGGAGGGAATATTGTTATTGCCCTTATTACCTGTCGCTGTCTCATTTTGTTGTTCTTCGGCTAGACTATGCTTGACATGTCCTATAATTGCAAATGCCATTTAATCAGAAAAGTGCCTTTTGAATTTGAACAAGCTTTTGAGGGAGAGAGAGAGAAAACGAGAGAGAGAATGAAAAATATATAGTTGCACTTTATGAATAGAGATAGATTAACAACATGGGACACACCGACACCAAAGGCGAAGACATACTCTCTGTCTGCTCAAAGTGTGGTTTTCACATTGTACACTACCATTCAAAAGTTTGGGGTCACTTAGAAGTTTAAGGGTCACTTTTTTGTCCATTAAAATGACATCAAACTGATCAGAAATACAGTGTAGACATTGGTCATGTTGTAAATGACTATTGCAGTTGGAAACGACAGATTTTTTAAATGGAATATCTACATAGGCGTACAGTGTTCCAAAAACACAAGTTTTCATGTGATCACGTGATCTTATGTGAAGTTAATGTGATAACATGTGGCAACATGTAATGCAACATGAAATTCACAAGTATTCCAAAAACATGATTTCATATGAAATTTCACATGTGAAATCATGTGGATTTTCTGAAAGGGTTGAGGCAAAATGTATCATATGGGGATGATTTCCGTATTTTGAAAGTTACATTATCTTGAAAACTCGAGTGCTGACAAGCAAAACATTTTGGGACTATGTCAACAATGGACTAATGAAACAAATATCAAAATATAGTTTTTGGGTGGAATTGTCCTTTAAGATCTTTCCTGACCTTGTGGACATTATCTTACAATTATATTTAATGACATCGACATTTCTCTGACTTTCTCTCCGTCACACCCACCCTTTTTAATAATTTACGTTATGAATACTTTTATAACTGTTTCATTTTTGATGAGGGAGAATACTGGCAATAAATGTGAATCTCCATTTGAGTATTGTGTCCCCTAGTTTCAGTGAATATAGCTCACGATCAGATCCTCAGACACCCCTCCAAAGGCTGATGTATACTCCACGGAGACGGAAGGTTCGGAGCATAAGGAAGTGTCGCAATGTTGTTTTTCGCCACAAAAGGGAAGGCTGCTTTTAATATGCTCCGGCATTTCGACTTACTTTTGAACTACCTGAAAATGTTGATGTGCCATATCATTCCTTGCGAAGACTTGAGGTGCATTATTGAGTGAGTTTTGCAACGGAAGTCCCGCCCTGTGTCTACATCACATCCCTTCTGCCATAAACACGGAAGCACTACATTTGAATGTGAATTTCCATTTGAGTTTTTTTCTCCTCTAGTTTCAGTGAATGTAGCAGAAGATCAGACACCCCTCCAACAATGTGGCTCTGAGCACAGCTACAGAGACCAACAATTTGATGTGAAGAAAAGAGGAGGTTGGAAGGTCACGAACAAACTGCAGAGTGGAGCACAAAAAGCTGTTGTTTGAGAAAATGTCTAAATTAGGAGGAAAGAGATATGAAACAGTATGGTGTTTCTGTGTGTGTGTGTGTGTGTGTGTGTGTGTGCGTGCGTGCGTGTCAGAAATCTCTGACAAATACAATTGTCTGGAAAGACACAATTGAAAACCACTGCCAGAGAGAGAGGCTTCAGAATGTAAAAGTGCAAACTCTGTGAATGAAAAAGATGCCTGAACAGTTTGAGAGGAGACATTTGCATATGGTTGAGAGGCCCTGAGACAAGTGACACATCTCAAGAGAGAGAAAAGGGAGAGAGAAAAAAAAACACATCTTATAATGTGTATAAACGAATGTCTCATGCCATTATTATCAGATGAGGATGATGGTGTATTTCCCCTCAAGGGTATTGCTTGGGCACTGTACCCCTCCCCCACTCTTCCCTTGTCATTTTCGACTTCCCTAGTGACATGCTGTTCGGTTACTGAATATGGCTGATCACCAGCCTCTGTCCTTCTGCATTAATGCACATGTACTGTAACCCAATTGCGGATCCCACATTGCATACATAAAACATACTTTACATCAGCTCTCCATGTGTGAGGCGCCAGTGTTTGTTGCGTATAAATGATCCACGCTATGTGAATTCAGTGGCATGTTTGGTTAGCGTGGTCCCACAGCTTTTTATTTAATGAGACCCTGCCCCAAGGCAGTGGGAGGGAGGGAACCGCCAAAAACCATCCACCGTTTTATAGAGTATATGGTTAATAGCCCACCGCTAACCATCTGTGGAGTTATATTAGCGCACAGAGTGGTTTGTCACTGAGCGTTCCCGTAAACCAAAGAGTCCATTACCATAACTAAAAACAACCCTGAGTGCCTACTAATGAATAATGAAATGTCATTAAGAATTTCCAACCTAATTCAAAGACCAAAACATGCGAAAGTAGAACAGAGGTTCTGATTAGAGTTGTGTATGTTGACACTAATTGCTAACGCTAATCCAATGAATAATAGGGTGTTTGTGAGCAGTAAGAATGTTCCCTAATATTTATGTTCATTGAGATATCCAGTTTGGTTAAGAACTTTTAACCATTTTAGCTACTATAGGCTACAAGAACAATTTGTGCATTTCCTCTAAACCCCTATAGTCTGTGATTAGTGGTCGTGAGAAGAACAGCACACACAGCTATACTGAATTATAGACTGAATTCCACAAGAATTGTAAACTCCTACCCCTGAAGCGTTGCTGAGATGATGACGAATGTTAAGCCAGGTTGTTAACCCTTAGTGCCTCCCGTTCTGTGCACCACTGAGTGTCCTGCATGGTGGCAGTGTCAAGTTGAATGGGCTTGTGCGAACATGCAGTAATGGTGGGGTAATCAATGGTCACAAATGGGGTCGGTTGCCTCCTGCTTTCTCTCACCCTGAGACCTTACTAAATGTACCTACATTAACGTAATGGTCAGTGGTAGAGCTACTCGCCCATCTCATCATGGGTTAGTTATATGTTTAAGGCTTAAAATGAGCCGTTAGTCTGCTAGCCGGTATACTACTGCCCCATGTAAGACTGAAAATAAATCATTTGGTAACTCTTCGCTTAGAGGCCTCAAACATAAAGACTATCTTACACGGGTGTCACCACAATCACTTTGTGCTTTAGTACTGGGGGGTGTTTGATGTCGTAAAATGACAAGATGGCTGCCATGACTCATTATGGCACTTTTTGTGTCATTTTCATGATATATTCATATTAGAAAGGCTTCACGCAGAGTATAATCAATCACCCGTAGGCTTTTTGGACATTTGCAGCGACGCTATGAATTGATGTTGGAGTCATTCAATGTCAGAAGATGCACAGTAGTAGATTATATAGGCAGCATTTTGTTTACCAATCCCTAAAGTGATGCTATCAATTTGTTTAACAAACTGAGCATTTTTACTAGCCTACCTCTTGAGCAAGATGGTGGTTGACTCAAGACATAGGCTGAGTTCCAATTTCCATAATAGCACACCAGTTATAAAGCATGCCCAATACATTGCATCAAGTGGCATGTGTGGATAAGGTAACGTAGCCCTGGTTAAGCTATTTTCTACAGTGACCCGTGCAACTTACCCAAATGTGGGATGAATCTTGAAGGGGTTTGAATTTGCAATATCCCCTGTACAAAAGAAAGAAAAGAAAGTAAAAAATGGAGGAGGAAATGAAAGGAAGAAAGCCAGATTCCCTTCAGTGATCCTCCCTCCACCCAACTGTTCCTGCCCCCGCATCACACCTTATGGATAACTGTTGGGAGAGGGCCTGTGCCTTCCATTATGCCTCACCTTGAAAAGCTTATCTGTTTTGAAGTTCACCCACCCTCTGTCTGGTTACCATAGAAGCTAGCCATGTGGGTCCTCATTACTCTGAGACCAGAAATGCAAAATAGGACTAATTATCATTCTTCTTACTGCTGAAAGAACGATTCTCCTTATGTCGCCCTTCTCCTTACGTCGCCCTTAATTAGGATAGAGTGAGTTCCCTGGCTTCTCAGTCTTGGGTTATGGTATTGTTATGGCAGCATCACAGTGTTTCGAAATGATTTTCCACTGGTGATATTCCCCGAACTGTCCTCTTGAGAGTGTGTGTGTGTGTGTGTGTGTGTGTGTGTGTGTGTGTGTGTGTGTGTGTGTGTGTGTGTGTGTGTGTGTGTGTGTGTGTGTGTGTGTGTGTGTGTGTGTGTGTGTGTGTGTGTGTGTGTGTGTGTGTGTGTGTGTGTGTGTGTGTGCTCATGCGACTGTAGCTGACATGGCAACACACCGGGAAGTCCTTATAATTAGGGTTATACCTCATGTGAAGTTTGTAATCTCATGTAAGCCTCAATGGATCATTTATGCTGATGTTACCACACCTAATTTCTCCCTTTGTGTTCTGTGCCCAACCGCCTCCCCCAAACACTTTCTATCTGATATCTGCTATATGCTTCTCTCATCACCTTCCCACTTCCCCTCTGTTCAGTCATCATTAACTCCATTTCCATTTCTGTTACCTTGTTTTCCTTAATAACCAATTCTTCCAATCTCTCTGTCCCTGTCTGTCGCTGTCTCTCCCTCTCTCTCTCACTCGCTCTCTCTCTCTCTCTCTCTTCTCCCTACAGTGGCTCCCGTAAATTACGCATGTCCTTCTGTGTCATTGTGGAGTAGTCACATCCACTTTCAGCCACTGGACTTTAGGTGAGGTTAACCTATAAATCCCACTAAATTGCTACTCTCCCTCTCTTTAAAAAAAAAAAAAAATGAATGAATGAGTGATGAAAATGAAATGAAAATTGGACGAGGAGGATGATGGACAGGCAGACCCTGAGAGGAGGTGAATGGTATACCCTGTTGAAGGGTTCAGTGTTTCTTTTGTTTTTTTTATGCCCTCTGGTTGAATCTACCGTTCAGCTATCACTCTAATTCTAACCGCTGTGCTCATTTTGGAGTTGGACACATTAGCAAAGTCCAGCTAAGCCGTTAAAAACTGGGCACTTCAGAGATGTGCAGCGTGTTTAGCTCAAATTATCAGGTCCCTTATCAATACTCCAATCCTCCCAGCTTTAGGGTAATTAAAGAGAGAATAGTGGTTTTGTTAGTTGAAAAGTTTGTAAATGTTTTGAAATGATTACTTCCTAATACTGGAGACTTGTCAGTTTAAGCTGTTATTTAACGGTCATTAGTCCCACGACCCATTTGTAACCTCTGACCCTTTAGCATAAACTTCCCCAAGACCATATACTTTAACCAGGATCTGGTCTGCACAACTCTGCCAGGACCTAGGATCAAGAGAGACACTAAAGTGTTTTAGTACTATATCTCTTGACACAATGATAAAAATAATCATGGCCTCTAAACCTTCATGCTGCATACTGGACCCTATTCCAACTAAACTACTGAAAGAGCTGCTTCCTGTGCTTGGCCCTCCTATGTTGAACATAATAAACCGCTCTCTATCCACCGGATGTGTACCAAACTCACTAAAAGTGGCAGTAATAAAGCCTCTCTTCAAAAAGCCACACCTTGACCCAGAAGATACAAACAACTATCGGCCTATATCGAATCTTCCATTCCTCTCAACATTTTTAGAAAAGGCTGTTCCGCAGCAACTCACTGCCTTCTTGAAGACAAACAATGTATACGAAATGCTTCAGTCTGGTTTTAGACCCCATCATAGCACTGAGACTGCACTTGTGAAGGTGGTAAATGGCCTTTTAATGGCATCAGATCGAGGCTCTGCATCTGTCCTCGTGCTCCTAGACCTTAGTACTGCTTTTGATACCATCGATCACCACATTCTTTTGGAAAGATTGGAAACCCAAATTGGTCTACACAGACAAGTTCTGGCCTGGTTTAGATCTTATCTGTCGGAAATATATCAGTTTGTCTCTGTGAATGGTTTGTCTTCTCAACTGTAAATTTCGGTGTTCCTCAAGGTTCCGTTTTAGGACCACTATTGTTTTCACTATATATTTGACCTCTTGGGGATGTCATTCGAAAACATAATGTTAACTTTCACTGCTATGCGGATGACACACAGCTGTACATTTCAATGAAACATTGTGAAGCCCCAACATTGCCTTCGCTAGAAGTCTGTGTTTCAGACATAAGGAAGTGGATGGCTGCAAACGTTCTACTTTTAAACAAAACAGAGATGCTTGTTCTAGGTCCCAAGAAACAAAGAGATCTTCTGATGAATCTGACAATTACTCTTAATGGTTGTACAGTCGTCTCAAATAAAACTGTGAAGCACCTCTGCGTTACTCTGGACCCTGATCTCTCTTTTGACGAACATATCAAGACTGTTTCAAGGACCGCTTTCTTCCATCTACGTAACATTGCAAAAATCAGAAACTTTCTGTCAAAAAATAATGCAGAAAAATGTATTACTTTTAAACTCAGACAAAACAGAGATGCTTGTTCTAGGTCCCAAGAAACAAAGAGATCTTCTGATGAATCTGACAATTACTCTTAATGGTTGTACAGTCGTCTCAAATAAAACTGTGAAGCACCTCTGCGTTACTCTGGACCCTGATCTCTCTTTTGACGAACATATCAAGACTGTTTCAAGGACCGCTTTCTTCCATCTACGTAACATTGCAAAAATCAGAAACTTTCTGTCAAAAAATAATGCAGATAAATGTATCCATGCTTATGTTACTTCTAGGTTAGACGACTGCAATGCTCTATTTTCCGGCTCCCCGGATAAAGCACTAAATAAACTTCAGTTAGTGCTAAATACGGCTGCTAGAATCCTGACCAGAACTAAAACATTTGATCATATTACTCCAGTGCTAGCCTCCCTACACTGGCTTCCTGTCAAGGCAAGGGCTGATTTCAAGGTTTTATTGCTAACCTACAAAGCATTACATGGGCTTGCTCCTACCTATCTCTCTGATTTGGTCCTGCCGTACATACCTACACGTACGCTATGGTCACAAGACGCAGGCCTCCTAATTGTCCCTAGAATTTCTAAGCAAACAGCTGGAGGCAGGGCTTTCTCCTATAGAGCTCCATTTTTATGGAATGGTCTACCTACCCATGTGAGAGACGCAAACTCGGTCTCAACCTTTACGTCTTTACTGAAGACTCATCTCTTCAGTGGGTCATATGATTGAGAGTAGTCTGGCCCAGGAGTGTGAAGGTGAAGGGAAAGGCTCTGGAGCAACGAACCGCCCTTGCTGTCTCTTCCTGGTCGGTTCCCCTCTTTCCACTGGGATTCTCTGCCTCTAACCCTACTACAAGGGCTGAGTCACTGGCTTACGGGTGCTCTTTCATGCCGTCCCTAGGAGCGGTGCGTCACTTGAGTGGGTTGAGTCGCTGATGTGATCTTCCTGTCTGGGTTGGCGCCCCCCTCCCTTGGGTTGTGCCGTGGCGGAGATCTTTGTGGGCTATACTCGGCCTTGTCTCAGGATGGTGAGTTGGTGGTTGAAGATATCCCTCTAGTAGTGTGGGAGCTGTGCTTTGGCAAAGTGGGTGGGGTTATATCCTTCCTGCTTGGCCCTGTCTGGGGGTATCATCGGATGGACTTATCCTGTCTTATCCGGTGTCCTGTGTGAATTTAAGTATGCTCTCTCTAATTCTCTCTTCCTCTCTTTCTTTCTCTCTCTGGGAGGACCTGAGCTGTAGGACCATGCCTCAGGACTACCTGGCATGATGACACCTTGCTGTCTCCAGTCCACCTGGCCGTGCTGCTGCTCCAGTTACAACTGTTCTGCCTGTGGCTATGGAATCCTGACCTGTTCACCGGACGTGCTACCTGTCCCAGACCTATTATTTGACCATGCTGGTAATTTATGAACATTTGAACATCTTGGCCATGTTCTGTTATAATCTCCACCCGGCACAGCCAGAAGAGGACTGGCCACCCCTCATAGCGTGGTTCCTCTTTAGGTTTCTTCCAAGGTTTTGGCCTTTCTAGGGAGTTTGTCCTAGCCAACGTGCTTCAACACCTGCATTGCTTGCTGTTTGGGGTTTTAGGCTGGGTTTCTGTACAGCACTTTGAGATATCAGCTGATGTACGAAGGGCTATATAAATACATTTGATTTTGATTGGATTTGTTTTGGTTCTGTGTAAGATGTTGGAGATATTTGTAATTTTCTGGAAATGTCAGATAAGATTTGGCCAGTTAAGCCTCAAATGGTATTGAGTGGTCACTGGTCAAGCGGTTGGCTGTGGTCTGGTCAGATGTGGTAGATTACTGTGACGTAATTATTTTGCCTGGTGTGCTGGCAAGAATCCCTAGCCTTCAGGGAAGGGTGGCGGAGTGTCATCCCACCTATCACAATCTGACAATAATGTTGTCAAGGTTATCTTTGATGAACACGTATTTTTTTGTTGCTGTTTTCTGATATTTTCCATATCATACATAATGTTGAAAGTGTGACCAAAAGGAAGACAGTTGAATAGTGGGAGATAACAAGTACTACTGCACAATATGCTCCTGATTCAGGTAAAAATGGCTCTGACTTTTGACCCTTGAGATGGAAATATGCTAAGGCAGCTCCATCGCATGTCTTCTTGAAGTTAAATAAGGTGCACTGAAATAGTGAATCCCTTGAGCGATGCATCTCTGTGTGAATACCAAGGGGACTACTTTGGTTAGAGGAGTCCACTTCTCTCCCTCCCTCTCTCACATATACACACGTCACACATGAGTGTGTTTGCGTTCATTGGGGTACCGCATGTCTCTCCATTCTTAACAGTCATAGATATTGCATGCCTTCAAATCCCCTCCTTCACGCTCAGGCGAGGTTTGTAGGGCGGAAAAACAGACCGCTTCACATAGCCATACAAACACACGCACACACAGATTCAGCGTACAAATCTCCCCTAATTATTTTAGACATGTCCAGGAGTTGGTTATGTTTTGCTTCCCCTCCTGTCCTGTAAGGGGCAGCAGTGGATCAAAGGGTTAGGTCAACACTGAGGGTCGTAACAACAACCCTAACCCCATTCCTGACAACCCTCCATTCTGTTGCCACCACTCCCTTAGCTAATCACATTGGCCCCAATCCTAACTGGAGATCTGTTTGCGTAAACTTGAGTTTTCGCACAGGTCTTCCATTGAAAGTCAATGCATGATTTATGCTCAAATCTGAGTTAAGCGCATGCATCTCAAGTTGGGATTCAGCCTTTAGCCCATATCATATTGGCAGAGGGAGCGACATTCTCTCTTAGGAGAACCACTGAAAGCCAGCTAGGGATCGTACCAAATGGTATTACTGCAAGTCATTCTAACCTATTTCAGAATGCTTTGAGCTGTGCTGTATTTCATAATATTGGGTCTGACACAACCCCCATGCAGCCACCCACCTCCACCCCCATACCAAATGTAGATGACAAACCCCAATCATTGTCACCTTAAATGCCATCTGAAAACCTTTCCTTTTTGTCAAGTTTGTTCCGTTTGAGGCCCGCTTTTGGTTCATGGTGCAGTGATTATGAGAACGTCAGCAAGTAGACCAACTGATCTGGAATCTGATTAGAATTACAATAAAGAACCAATAAATGGCCTTATTCGCAAATGAACAGGGAGAACCTGAGGGAAACTAAGGGGAGGGGTGTTGGTTATTGCATATTAGCATCTGTGAGATGTTAAAACAAAATTGGATTTGGCGTGTGTGTGTGAGAGATGGAGAGGTAGAGAGAGAGAGAGGTAGAGGTAGAGAGGTAGAGGTAGAGAGGTAGAGGTAGAGAGGTAGAGAGAGAGAGAGAGAGAGAGAGAGAGAGAGAGAGAGAGAGAGAAGAGAGAGAGATTAGGGAGAGAGAAGAGAGAGAGAGAGAGAGAGTAGGTAGAGAAGAGAGAGAAGAGAGAAGAGAGAGAGAGAGAGAGAGAGAGAGAGAGAGAGAGAGGAGAGAGAAGAGAGAGAGAGAGAGTTTAAAGAGAGAGTTTGTGTCTTTCCTAAGACAGTGCATCCAGAACAAGCTCTCACCTTTTACTAAACCAGGAAGTTGGTTCACATTCAGTCTACCTAGCTTTAGCAAACAATAGCATCACCAGTAGGAGAATGAACGGCAGTTGACAGTGTGGCGACTGGAAGGAGGACAGGAAGCAGGTGACAAAGATGGAGTGTTCCATGTCCTCTTCTCTCTCTCTCCTCTCTCTCCCCCACCCCCTGTTCCCTTTCTCTGTCTAACTCATGCTGGACCAGAACCAAACATCTGGTTAGTGTCTTAGGACTTGGTGGCAGGGACTTGGTTTATGCGGAGAGAGGGGTTTGACTGGTGTTCGGGCTTCGGTTTGGAAAAGGGGTTATGTTTAAACCTGGGAATGTGTGAAGGGGACAGAGGGTCAAGTGGTGCAGAGGTTGCAATGAGGTTGAAGCACTGCCTGTACCCAAACCTCGCCTCCTAATGAGGGAGAGAGCTGATGGAGGAAGATAACTGGCTATGTTGCTAACTCTGGATTATAAGGATTGTAAACATCATTACCACTCTTTCACCTAAAGCAGCTTGTAGGTCTCAAAGACCAATAGTGTATTTTATCTGGCTGGAGCTATAATGAGCAGTTTTAAGTCATAAGTGTTCATGAGTGTACTAACAGCATGCCTTGCATTTCTATGCTGCAGACAGACAACATGTTTGTTCATGGTTTTTGTCTGCATGCTCAAATTGACGGTAATGTGGTGATTGACCTAATGTTTTTAACTTCACAAACTTCAAATATCTATCTTTGTGATGTCACAACTCTGGGCCTGACTGCAGTGAATAATAGAGAGAGAGAGAGAGAGAGAGAGAGAGAGAGAGAGTGAAAGAGAGAGAGAGTGAAGAGAGAGAGAGAGAGAGAGAGAGAGAGAGAGAGAGAGAGAGAGAGAGAGAATTAATTCACTTTGTTTTTGTCCTTCCTAGGACAGTGCATCCAGAATAAGCTCTCACCTTTTACTAAACCAGGAAGTTGGCAGATTAATAAGAGGTGTCTCATTTTTAAAATTGTACTTAGGGTGCATCCAGGAAATCATTTGAGCAAGGAGATATACCTCACACCCACATCACAAGGGGCAGTAAAAAAGGCCATAAAAACAAACTACACTTGGGAATAGGGAAATGCAACAGGCAATCAAACATTACGACTTTACTCGTTAGGTGACTGCCCTTTGAAGTGTCAAGGTAGGTATGGGAGTTACAGTGTGGGGTTTAGCCCCATCAGCCATTGTCACATTTCATTTGTTTACGTCAAAATGTCAAACTTGACAAGTCAAAAAGTCTTGTTGGAAAATAATTAGCCTATTGAACTGCAACAGAATCCACTTAGAAAAATAATTTGTGGTAGAAGTAGGCCTAAGTTCACTTCAGTCAGAAAGTGGTTCCAGACTCGCAACCTATAATTCTGCCTGGCTGTAATGAAAACGGTGGTCCAAATCATGGCTGGACATGTCTAAGAGAGAATGAGAGTGCAGGTGCGCATGCACGAAAAGCTTGGCACATGAAAGCAGGAGAGTATATCGCTGTACGTATCTTTTTGGTCAGATACAGGGACCCATGAATGATGCTTGTAATTGCGTAGAGCTCTCAAAGGATTCTATGGACAGTTAACTGATCCACATACAAGGGTACTCACGCACTGCGAATGTTGAAAAAGGAATCTAGATCAAGGGAGCAACTATACCACAGAGATCCACCAACCTACTTTTGGTGTAACAGTACATTTTGAAATTATAATCATGTTTTTCACAGTATAATTTCACTATCAATGGATGTCAAACAACACATGGGGAATATAATGACATTGCGAGAAAGACCAATGGAGTAAAATGTGAGTGTTTGCACTTCTCCAATGTACATTATCAATCATTTATCAATCCAATATATTTGTTTTGAAGAACTGTAAAACATAAAGGAATGCAGACACCATGCCAAATGTAACATATACAGTGCCTGCATAAAGTATTGACTTATTCCACATTTTGTTGTGTTATAGTCTGAATTCAAAATGGATTAAAGATGCACTATGCAGAAATCGCTCTGCCATTTCCTGGTTGCTAAATTTCTAATAGTTTGCCTAATGACAAGACAAATAAGTATAGTGTAGAAAATCATTGTACCATCTAAACCGCTGTGAAATATATTGTCCATAACCAAAAATATTGTATTTTCAGCTGTTTGAAACTTGTGTGCAAAACTGGAAGTCAAAGAAGAAAGGACTTTGTTTCTGGCCATTTTGAGCCTGTAATCAAACCCACAAATGCTGATGCACCAGATACTCAATTAGTCTAAAGAAGGCCAGTTTTATTACTTCTTTAATCAGTACAACTGATGAGCTAACACAACGTGCCATTGGAACACAGGAGTGATCGTTGCTGATAATGGGCCTCTGTACGCCTATGTAGACATTCCATTAAAAATCAGCTGTTTCCAGCTACAATAGTCATTTACAACATTAACAATGTCTACACTGTATTTCTGATCAATTTGATGTTATTTTAATGGACAAAAAAAATGGTTTTCTTTCAAAAACAAGGACATTTCTAAGTGACCCCAAACTTTTGAACAGTCATGTAAGTATTCACCCCACCCCATCCCATAATGACAAAGTAAAAAGAAGTCAGACATTTTTGCAAATATATTGAATATTAAATAATGAAATATGTACTTTACATAAGTATTCACAATCTTGAGTGAATACTTTATAGAAGCACCTTTGGCAATGATAATAGCTGTGAGTCTTTCTGGGTAAGTCTCTAAGAGCTTTCCACGCCTGGATTGTGCTACATTTGCCCATTATTCTTTTCAAAATTCTTCAAGCTCTGTCAAATGTGTTCTTGATCATTGCTAGACAACCATTTTACGATCTTGCCATTGATTTTCAAGTAGATTTAAGTCCAAACTAACTCAGCCACACAGAAACATTCACTCTCTTCTTGGTAAGCAACTCTACTGTATATTTAGCCTTGTGTTTTAGGTTATTGTTCTGCTGAAAGGTGAATTAATTTCCCTGTGTCTGGTGGAAAGCAGACTGAACCAGGTTTTTGCCTGTGCTTAGCTCCATTCCATTTATATTTTATCCTGAAAAATGTCCACGTCCTTAATGATTACAAGCATGCCCATAAAATGATGCAGCCACCACTATGCTTGAAAATATGGAGAGTGGTACTCAGTAATGTATTGTATTGGATTCCCCCCAAATATAACATTGTGTATTCAGGGCAAAAAGTTAATTGCTTTGCCACATTTTTTGCAGTATTACTTTAGCGCCTTGTACCAAACAGGATGCATTAAAAAAAAAAGTTGTTATTATGTACAGGCTTCCTTCTTCTCACTCTGTCAATTAGGTTAGTATTGTCGAGTTACTACAATGTTGTTGATCCATCCTCAGTTTTCTCCTATCACAGTCATTATACCGTGGCATGGTGAAATCCCTGAGCGGTTTCCTTCCGCTCTGGACGTCTGTACCTTTGTAGTGACTGGGTGTATTGATACACCATCCAAAGTGAAATGAGTAACTTCACCATGCTCAAAGGGATATATTCAATGTCTGCTTTTGTATTTTTTTTAACCATCTACCAGTAGGTGCACTTCTTTATGAGGCATCGGAAAACCTCCCTGGTATTTGTGGTTGAATATGTGTTTGAAATTCACTGCTCGACTGAGGGACCTTACAGATTATTGTATGTGTGGGGTGCAGAGATGAGGAAGTCATTATAAAATCATTTAAAACACTATCATTGCACACAGAGTAAGTCCATGCAACTTACTATGTGACATGCCAAGCCAATTATTACTCCTGAACATATTTAGGTTTGCCATAACAAAGGGGTTGAAGACGTATTGACTCGAGATATTTTAGCTTTTCATTTTTTTATTAATTTGTAAACATAATTCCACTTTTACATTATGGGTTATTGTGTGTAGGCCAGTGACCCAAAAAAAATCTCAATTTTATCCATTTTAAATTCAGGCGGTAACACAACATGTGGAAATAGTTAAGGGGTGCGAAAACTTTCTGAAGGCACTGTAAGAGTGAAGCTAAAATACTGTACATAGGAAAAAGCAGTGACAGCTTCTTTAGCCTTATTTAGCTCAGAACGGCTAACAACACCCAAGCACACTGTGACATCTCTGCTAGGGTGAAGGGGTGGGACCCCGGGGGTAGGGGGCGAGACAGCGGTCCTACCCCTCTGATTTGTGGATTAGGGACACTGGCCGGGGTCATTGGCCGGCGTGTTTTAATTAACACGGTGTCACCCTCTGTCTGCGGCCTGTCTGATGATGTTATTCTGGGGGCGCCCAGTTCCCTTCCTCTCTCTAGTGTCTGACTGTGTGTCTTATTTATCTATAAGCCTACGCGTGAGAAAACATACAGACTTCATTGGGTTAAAGTGGTTCTAAAAAGATTTGAGGTTGGTTATTGAACAAAGTGATGTCCCGAGTCAGTCATGCACGGAAGTCTAAAGGCTACAGGTAACATGTGTGTGTCTCTGTCTGTCTACTCTGCACGTAGAAATGTGTTGTGTTTTCTCTAAAACAGTTATGTTTATGCCCTTGACTCCTCTCCACTACCTTTTTGGTTGGGACATGAGGCCAATCAATTTGGATTTCATTGTAATCCATCTGGGAGTTGGATGTCAACTTGTCTTATTTGGATTGGGTGACCTTCCCGAAAATGAATTTGTACCTGGCCTCCTCCCGCCTCCCACAGAACAAACGAAGGCACCCATGAAATATTTAGTAATTGCTTTCTTAAAAACATAGGGAGTAATTTGCAGCCCATCTAGGGTCTGGTGTACGGGGGGGGGGCTGATATTGGGCACCGAGTGGCACAGCTGTCTAAGGCACTGCATCTCAGTGCTAGAGGCATCACTACAGACCCTGGTTCAATTCCAGGCTGTATCACAACCGGCCGTGATTGGGAGTCCCATAGGGCGGCGCACACAATTGGCCCCACGTCGTCCAGGTTAGGGTTTGGCCGGGGTAGGCCGTCATTGTAAATAATAATTTGTTCTTAACCGACATGACTAGTTAAATAAAGGTTAAATCAAAATAAAAAATATAACTGAGAACATTAATCTCCATGTAGCAGGACCTTGGAGAAAAGTTGATGGAAATTCAAGTTCATGTAGGGTCATAGAGTTTGCTGACTTGTGTTGGTCAACACTTGCTAAAGTCCTTCATTAGGGTTAAAGTCAATTGCATAAACCGTAAACCATTGATTTGTTCCAAATCATGTTGATCACATCGTCTATTAATGTTTCACTGCACTTATGTGGTGTTTGTGACAAAACATATTTTTTTATTTGATCAATAAACGTATGGATCTTGATTAATTATGTTAATGGTCCAGAGAAATGCTGACTGAGTGACCCACTGGTCAGGGAGAGATATAATGATCACCATCAAATAATCACCATCTCTATCGCTTTAGCAATCCCAGAAACTAGAGACAGTGAAGTTAGCATGTTTTTTGGCTCATAAAGATCAAGTCCCTCTACCTGTTTGCCTTGGCAAAATGCAATGGGATGTTATTTGTGCTGCCAGATTTTGGTGCCCAGTGAGCATGTGTGATGGATATGAAACTTGTCTGTAGCATGTTCGCTGATGTCACCTTCCCTGAGACCTAAAGCCAACTGTCATTCTTGGAGTGACAGAATAGTCTCTTACACTGTTGACTTAGACAGTTGGCTTCGAGGAGTGTGAATTGTTGTGCAGCTGGTTGAGCCCCACTTGGAGCAGAACAGAATGCACTCAATGAATGTTGAGCATTTAATTTACTTACTGAATCAACATTCATGATATAATGTGGGCTAATGTGGCCAATGCACCACAAGACTGTGTTAGCATCCTGAACTAAAGCAAAGGCATTAGCTCATGGAGCTAACACACATCTTCTCATCAAGCAAGGTTACTCATCATCACATAAGCATAGTTCACCGAACCACCTCTGTGACACTAACCAGTAACCAATGTGTTGATGTATCATTGACTCTTGGGGTGCTCTAATTAAGCAATACGGCACGAGGGGGTGTGGTATATGGCCAATGTACCACGGCTGCGGGCTGTTCTTATGCACAACGCAATGCAGTGTGCTTGGATACAGCCCTTAGCCGTGGTATATTGGCCATATACCACAAACCCCCGAGGTTCCTTATTGCTATTATAAACTGGTTAGCAACGTAATTAGAACAGTAAAAATAAATGTTTTGTCATACCCATGGTATACGGTCTGATATACCACGGCTGTCAGCCAATCAGCATTCAGGGCCCGAACCACCCAGTTTATAATGCTTATTAGAATATGAGGATGTATTTAATATTAATTTGCTTATTAGAATGTCCTGATTTGTTGTAGGAGTGTCCATCGGCTCCCCCAGGCAAGTCTGCAATTCTAACTTTGGTAATAGCTTCACTCATATGACAAAGTTTTTGTATAAATAGGCTATCCAATTATCTCACCTTCATTGTTAAAATACAGGCAATTTGTAAATACCAATGGACACTACAAGGTTTCAGTTTGTAATTTTCAGAGTGCATTCAGATCATCAGATAGATATTTAATCTTTCTCTCTCTCTCTCTCTCTCTCTCTCTCTCTCTCTCTCTCTCTCTCTCTCTCTCTCTCTCTCTCTTCTCTCTCTCTCTCTCTCTCTCTTCTCTCTCTCTTTCTCTCTCTCTCTCTCTCTCTCTCGCTTTCTCTCTCTCTCTCTTTCACTCTCTCACTCTCTCTCTCTTTCTTTCTCTCTCTCTGTCTCTCTCTCTCTCTCTCTTCTCTCTCTCTCTCTCTTTCTCTCTCTCTCTCTCTCTCTCTCTCTCTCTCTCTCTCTCTCTTTCACTCTCTCTCTCCCCCCCTCTCCGGCTGCTGCTGATAGTTTATGGTCTGGTGGCTTTGACAAAACACAGTCATCTCTCTCCTGTCACTGATACCATTAGCGGCGCCTGCAAATGGCTCTCCTTCCTTATTGGCACTTGTGTTAAATTTACATTCACAAACATGTCCATCAGTGTGGATAACTCAATTATGAAATGGACGCTGATCCTACATGCTTGGGTTAACAATGCAATACAAACACTGCATCGGGGTCCACATAACAACATTCCCGTTTTATGAATAGACAGCACCATGGAGAGAGGAAGGGGAAATCAACATCATAAGACTACGGTATAATCATTTAACAGTAGCTTTGACTTCGACAAATAAACCAATATTTCCCAGGATACAACATTTCTCATAATAAATAGGCCTGTCTTTTTTTTCTTTTTTCTACATAGTGTGGCTCTGGTAAAAACAAAAACAAAAACACAGAGGTATTTGTCTCACTCTGGATAAACCGCGTTTTTACATGTAATTACTCTGGAGAAAAGACAGTGACATTTGAATGATTAACTTTTGTTGAAATTATCGGCTGACTTTGAATGACACAAAGTGGGTTCAGCATGGGGCTAAAGGGCACGTCATTTCTTGCTGTTTCACCAGAGGTTGTTGGGAAATTGAAAATGGAGGTGGCAGGAAAATCAGCCGGGGACATTGGGACATTGATCCCTAAGATTGAATTGGGAGTTGAGTGGTGGGCTCTAAATGCTTTGATTGCTGGAAAAACAAGGTTTGGGACTAGAGTTTAAAATGTAGAATAATACCACTTAATGACTCAGTTCTCAAGGTGTGTGCCTAAGTGTACGATAAAAACCCTCCAAGTGAGACTGTGCCAGGCCTCACATATATTCATGGCATAGGGAGAGAATGTGTTATGGTAGAAGTAGATTGGATTTGCATTTGATCAAAAGAGAAGCGAGAAAGCCATGTCAAACACTATGCAACGCACAATTACACATTTATCTTCTGTCTAATATTGTTGCTGGTTATTGCTACTTGCTTGCAACTATCCTTATTCTTATCATATCATAATAAGATGACATGGTATATCATAGTTCATGCTTATCATAATAAGATGCTTCATGTTTGAGTTAATTATTTACCCTATTGTTGATTTCACACACACATACTCACGCGGAGAGAGAGAGATAATTCGAAACAGTGCTAAAAAGAAAGGGAAAAACCATTCTGAGAACCATTTTATGTTTACAGTCTGGACTGGGGTCTGAAGTCTGGACGGTGGTTTGAACGGTGTGGGAGGTGCCAGCTGCGTAGTCTACCGTGCTGCGACCCTTAATTGGCCGTAAGGGTCTTTCATGCAAACGAGGAGGGTGTGTCCTGGACGAGACGACAGTCGCGCGCCTGGGTAGATCTCCGCCTGTTTCAGTGTATAGTCAATGCAAACTCAACAGCGTGCGTCTTGGGAATTACGAGGTTCTAGGAGTGAAATAGTGATTATTTTCAAACTGTTACCTCTTCGTCAATACACTTGCTGAATTTTGGACTATTTCCCTCGGAAATATCTCGCGGAATTTATTTTGGAGATAAGGTAAATTCCTTGTTGTCGCCCCTGTGCGGTATATGTTGCCGACAATCTGCATCTGCTCTCTCTGTACATTTGGTTTGGTTCAAATGTTTGAAAAGTCAGTCCTCATGCGGACCATTATGTTGTATGTTCTGGGTTGTCGGTCTTTGCAAACCCACTGAACTGAATTTGCGAAGTAAATGTCGACAACCTTCATCCCACGACTTGGCGACATGACTGCGACTTTCTGGTTTGACAGGTCTGAGATCTCAATTAAAGAGCTGTCACACAAGGTGTCAAATTAAATATTTGAATGAGAAAAACATTGCATTTATTCTAGTGACCGATTTGTAGCATGCATCCTTTATTGTTATGCTATATGGTAGCCTATTTTATTAGGTTAGTATTTTCCAGGTTGTATATTTTTCTAGGGCACTTGATAACTTGCCAGATTGATGGTCGCTATTGTAGTTTGTGATTATAATTTATGTAAAATTATTTCTCTAGCTAGTTTAAAGGGTGCGGGGTCATAGTCATAGTTGCCCATAAATGTCCGTCGCATCATTCTACCCCAAATCATCAATGAATATCGATGGGGGCAACTTCACAGGGTTGTCAGTGGACGATAAATAGAATTGACACAATATCGAAAGCGTAAACTGTGTAATGTTGCTTTAGCCTATAAAGTCGTCAACTTGAAGTGACGTATAGGCCTATCTATCATTTTAGTGAATTGTAGACAATAATAATTCCTTATATTGAGGCTTTCAAAGCCTACCTCTCGTTTTAGTGAATTGTAGTCAATAGCCATTCCTTATTTTGAGGCTTTCAAAGTTTATCATATTAGTTATGAAATGCTTTGTGCAGGTTATGTCAATTATGTTGTAGTTGTATCTTTAAAAAAACGATCGTTTATATATATATATATATAATCTAGTCATACGCCTACCTTTAAAAAAAACTAACTTGATATTTTTTAAATAAAAATCCTGTTTAAACACACAGACGGTGGTAACAATAATGTTATTACAAAAGACAACCATATGAAAGATTTTCTACTGAACCCGCGGTTGCCATGCGCCTATTATTTCCCCTGAAATCTCTGCCGCGGGACTCGCCTTTTGTCCTAATCCGTTTCCCTCACCGTACTGGTTCACAATCAAAATACCGGATTTAGCGATTTAGTACTCCGTGACGTCTGGCCATCTGCAATTGCCTGCGAAAACACAGTCCAAATTAGCACGTTTTTATGCATGTATTCAAACAATGCCTTCACGCGGTAACAGATTGTATGACAATTGTTTTGGCAGATAAGGGGCAATATAATCGAATTTGCTTGTTCTCTTCAGGTGGTTAATTGACTTGCGCATTGTCTTTCCCGCAAATATTTTTAGCGTCTTTTGTCTTCACGTTATTATGCCAATGCTTCAAATCATCTGTCTTTTGCATTTGGGCATAGGCCTACATAAATATATTATCCAATTGTAACATGGAAAGACTTATTTCAAGCTCAACAAAGTTCAGTGTAAATGAAGTAGACAGCAGGCTACTAAATGAATGCTCACTTACACATAATTCTGCAGTTGGCAACCTGAAGTAGAAGATAAATGTTGTCTTTGGACAGAGCTATCTGAAACATTTATGCACTGTTAAAATTGTATAAGATCTTCTAGGCTTCAATGCACTGGGGCTACTGTAATGGACCACACTGCCCATTCTCTGGAGGAGAGAGCAATCATGTGTCAACCCCATGCTTAGCCATCATATCTCACCTCAGTTTAGCCATCATATCTCACCTCAGTTTAGCCATCATATCTCACCTCAGTTTAGCCATCATATCTCACCTCAGCATAGCCATCATATCTCACCTACATTTAGCCATCATATCTCACCTCAGCATAGCCATCATATCTCACCTACATTTAGCCATCATATCTCACCTCAGCATAGCCATCATATCTCACCTGCATTTAGCCATCATATCTCAGCTTAGCCATCATATCTCACCTCAGTTTAGCCATCATATCTCACCTCAGTTTAGCCATCATATCTCACCTCAGCATAGCCATCATATCTCACCTAAATTTAGCCATCATATCTCACCTCAGCATAGCCATCATATCTCACCTACATTTAGCCATCATATTTCACCTCAGCATAGCCATCATATCTCACCTCAGCTTAGCCATCATATCTCACCTCAGTTTAGCCATCATATCTCACCTCAGCATAGCCATCATATCTCACCTAAATTTAGCCATCATATCTCACCTCAGCATAGCCATCATATCTCACCTCAGCATAGCCATCATATCTCACCTCAGCATAGCCATCATATCTCACCTCAGCAGGATGCTGTGTTGGAGCCAGCAGCCAGCAGCCTGTGCTGTGTGTTTGTGTGTTAATTATACCGTGACATCCAGGGGGTGGGGGGGCTTTATTTGTTTCATGGGACCATCCTATTTGGGCCTAATAGGAAAGGCATGTCATTAAATGGTAAACATGTGGCATGACCACAACCAGTCATGATGTTTTCATCTGATTGTCAAACAAACCACTACCTGCACAAGTTCATCCACTCCCAAAAGACTTCCAGCATCTGAACAGTGTACTGGGCACACGCCCATTTGATGACTAGAAAGAGACATTGGTTACAAAACATCAAGTCAAGTGACATTCTGCGATTTTCATTAGACCTACACTCATGTAGCCCGAATTAGTTGATATGTTTTTGCAAAAAGTCAAGTTGAGAAACCTGAAAAGGGGCTGAAATACGGGACTGTCCCAGGATGACAAGTGCAGCCACATGGGAAATGTATTTTTTAAAACCATGTCAGAGATGTGGGGGTGTTTGTTAATTTAGAATAAACTTTTATTTGAATATTTATCACTGTAGCAGTAAATTGCATTATTTGGAGACCCCTGCCCAAAGATGGACTTTGCATTTAGATTCCTCTTTCATTCAGGGGGGTTTAGGCCCCCTGTAATTCGCTGTGTGTGTGTGTGTGTGCGCGTGCGTGCGTGTAAATGAAAGCACAGTTTCATTTTTGGCTTGCATGTGTGTGCATATGTATTCGCTGTGTGCGTGTCACCTGCTGCATGACTGATGAAGTTACTGATGCTGTGAATCGGTGGCCTTGCTCTACTAAGGTCCCTCCATCACTGCCACAGCATATCGGTGGGTCTACCACAAATCTCTCCCTTACCAGGTCTCTACCCTACACCTCAGCACCATCACGGTAGACCTCAGGCAGTTGATTTGTAGATCACTGAATCAGTGTTGTGAACCGCTGATCTAACTGAACTGAAGCCAGTTTTCTGGCACTCGCTCTAGGTTTTGGCGACAGCCTTAATTGGTTAACTGGTCATTAGGTGTTTGGGTTCACAACCTCAAGGGTGTCGTTAACTGGCGCCACAACAAAACCCTCGGTGTCGTTGCATCATCGAACCACATCTCTTCTTTTTTTTTGGTTATAAAGGAAAATGGGCCTCAAAGATTTTACCTCACTTAAAAGAGAATTCAAGGCCTCTCTTGTGGCACAATGGTCTAAGGCCGTTACCGGTAGACCCATGAGGCGGCGCACAATTTGGCCCAGCGTCGCACGGGTTAGGGGAGTGTTTGGCCTGCTGTGATTTCCTTGTCCCATCGCGCTCTAGAGACTCCTTGTGGCGGGCCAGGCACCTGCTACTGTATCTGACTTTGGTTGACAGTTGTACGGTGTTTCCTCAGACACATTGTTGTGGCTGGCTTCCGGGTTAAGTGAGCAGTGTGTCAAGAAGCAGTGCGCCTTGGCAAGGCCGTGTTTCGGAGGACGCATGGCTCTCAACCTTCACTTCTCCCAAGTCCGTACAGGAGTTGCAGCGACGGGACAAGACTGTAACTACAAATTGGATACCACAAAAAAATAAAAACAAAAAGAGAAAGAGGACGTGACAGTTGTCTGTAGTTGGTGTTACGTCGATCCCGTTCCCCCTTAGTGAGAGTTGTCTCTTTAGCGTGCCGCTTCATTAATTTCAACATCTCTATCTCGCTGGCAATTAATAGGTTTCCAGATGGCTCGAGCTATTATACCTCTGCTTGTGTGTAATGTTTGCATCTATTTAGTGGGCTTTTGTTGACAGATAACTTCATGTATCTGGAAATCAGTGTTGTGTATGTAGCTGTATTTGAGCACACGGATCATGCCATATTCTGTCTTCGCTAATGTTTAAACATGGCTCCGACAAAGGTTGAAAAACATCAGTACTGCATTGAATGTGTTTGCACGTACACAAAGTCTAGGCCTAATCAGCATGGAACCTCTACAGTGTTTTGTCTGCGTGGTTATAAAAGCATTAACATGCACAGTTGTATCTGCCTGCCTGAATATCCAGCACACAACCTAAACAGGCTTATCTCAGCTTGGATGTGAAACCACCCCTCTGAGTGCAGTGCCGTCTCCCCGTCCCTCTGCTGTGACTGAGGGTGACACAGTGGGAGTGGTGAGGTTACGGCTGGAGAGCCGTAGCACCATGACAGGGGAACTGGATCTAGCCAGTTGCGTTGTTGACATGGCGCTTGTCGATTTGAGATTTGAGTGAATTAGAAGAGCAGGATGTGGGATGTTCTCAGAGTGGGAAGCTGAGGAAGCTTCTGGTGAGATTGTGTGTATGTGTTCTGTGTTCTGTGAGTCTATGTATTTGTGTGTGAGGGTGAAAGATATAACAATGCTTGTGTTGTATTCGATTTATGGCGTGTGTAGCTTGGATGAGTAGCTTGTGTGTGTGTGTGTGTGTGTGTGTGTGTGTGTGTGTGTGTGTGTGTATATAGACACTGCTCCAAAAAATAAAGGGAACACTAAAATAACACATCCTAGATCTGAATGGATTAAATATTCTTATTAAATACTTTTTTCTTTACATAGTTGAATGTGCTGACAACAAAATCACACAAAAATTATCAATGGAAATCAAATGTATCAACCCATGGAGGTCTGGATTTGGAGTCATACTCTAAATGAAAGTGGAAAACCACACTACAGGCTGATCTAACTTCGATGTAATGTCCTTAAAACAAGTCAAAATGAGGCTCAGTAGTGTGTGTGGCCTCCACGTGCCTGTATGACCTCCCTACAACGCCTGGGCATGCTCCTGATGAGGTGGCGGATGGTCCCCTGAGGGATCTCCTCCCAGACCTGGACTGAAGCATCCGCCATCTCCTGGACAGTCTGTGGTGCAACGTGGCGTTGGTGGATGGAGCGAGACATGATGTCCCAGATGTGCTCAATTGGATTCAGGTCTGGGGAACGGGCGGGCCAGTCCATAGCATAAATGCCTTCCTCTTGCAGGAACTGCTGACACACTCCAGCCACATGAGGTCTAGCATTGTCTTGCATTAGGAGGAACCCAGGGCCAACCGCACCAGCATATGGTCTCACAAGGGGTCTGAGGATCTCATCTCGGTACCTAATGGCAGTCAGGCTATCTCTGGCGAGCACATGGAGGGCTGTGCGGCCCCGCAAAGAAATGCCACCCCACACCATGACTGACCCACCGCCAAACCGGTCATGCTGGAGGATGTTGCAGAAAGCAGAACGTTCTCCACGGCATCTCCAGACTCTGTCACGTCTGTCACGTGCTCAGTGTGAACCTGCTTTCATCTGTGAAGAGCACATGGCGCCAGTGGCGAATTTGCCAATCTTGGTGTTCTCTGGCAAATGCCAAACATCCTGCACAGTGTTGGGCTGTAAGCACAACCCCCACCTGTGGACGTCGGGCCCTCATACCACCCTCATGGAGTCTGTTTCTGACCGTTTGAGCAGACACATGCACATTTGTGGCCTGCTGGAGGTCATTTTGCAGGGCTCTGGCAGTGCTCCTCCTGCTCCTCCTTGCACAAAGGCGGAGGTAGCGGTCCTCTGCTGGGTTGTTGCCCTCCTACGGCCTCCTCCACGTCTCCTGATGTACTGGCCTGTCTCCTGGTAGTGTTCCCTTTATTTTTTTGAGCAGTGTATATAATATATATATATTTTTATGATATTTAACTAGGCAAGTCAGTTAAAAACAAATTCTTATTTACAATGATGACCTACCAGAAGGCAAATGGCCTCCTGCTGGGACTGGGGTTGGGATTAAAAATATAGGACTAAACACACATCATGACAAGAGAGACAACACAACACTACATAAAGAGAGACCTAAGACGACAACATAGCATGGCAGCAACACAACATGACAACAACTTGGTAACAGCACAAAGCATAGTACAAACATTTTTGGGCACAGACAACTGCACAAAGGGCAAGAAGGTAGAGACAACAATGCATCACGCGAACCAGCCACAATTATTATAGTGTGGTCACTAAGAAGTGAGCACAGGCCTGTGTGATTGTCATTCCGCCTGATGTACAGTTGCTTTGTGCGCATGGGTCTTTTTGGCCTAGTATCTGTATCAATCTGTTACGTCTAGTATGTTGCTCCACTCTGTAACTCCAGAGGATCTGTAAAAGTCCCACTTCCTCTGTTTGTCATTAGTAGCCTCTCCATTCACCAGCCGAGTTGGGTTCTGCTCACCAGCCCATGATGGCTAAAAATGACCCCGCCATCGTAGCTTTTTTCCATTTCATTCAAAGATTGTGTCCCCCTCACTGATGGCCTGCAGAAGCGCCCTGAAAAATGGGCTGTTTTGTTCAGGGTGTGATTTTTATTTCCTGGCTGTCTCTTTTTTCCAGACTTTGGCTCCTGAATTGTGTCGCCGGTGGAGAGGTCCTCAAAGGCCCATCGCTCCTAATGCCCCCAGAGGTAATGAGTGCTGAAATAGCCTTCCCCTTCAAGTGCCTCTAGTATCTGCTCCTCGTTCTTATCTTACTTCATGTTTTCTCCTCTCTTTGTCTCCTTTCCCTCTCTCCTCTAAAGATGGGGGTAAATAGATACAGTAACAGTGCCTTCAGAAAGTATTCATGACTTATACCACATGTTGTTGTGTTACAGCCTGAATTCAAAATGTATTACATATATTTTTTCTTACCCATCTACACACAATACCCCATAATGACAAAGTGAAAACATGTTTTTAGTAAATTTTATTTTAGATGAATTACAGATCTAATTTACATAAGTATTCACAGTCAATACTTTGTAGAAGCACCTTTGGTGGTGATTGCAGCTTTGAGTTGTCTTGGGTATGCTTTGCACATCTGGATTTGGGGATTTTCTCCCATTCTTCCTTGCAGATTTTCTCAAACTCTTACATTTGATGGGAAGCGGCGGTGAACAGCAATCTTCAAGTCTTTCCACAGATTTGAAATGAGATTCAAGTATGGGCTTTGGCTGGGCCACTCAAGAGATTTCACATTCTTGTTCTAAAGCCATTCCAGCATTGCTTTGGCTGTATGCTTGGGGTCATTGTCCTGTTGGAACATACAGTTGAAGTCGGAAGTTTACATACACCTTAGCCAAATACATTTAAACTCAGTTTTTCACAATTCCTGACATTTAATCCTAGTAAAAATTCCCTGTCTTACGTCAGTTAGGATCCACACTTTATATTATGAATTATGAAATTTCAGAATAATAGTAGAGAATGATTTATTTCAGCTTTGGTTTCTTTCATCACATTCACCTTGGGTCAGAAGTTTACAAACACTCAATTAGTATTTGGTAGCAATGCCTTTAAATTGTTTAACTTGGGTCAAACATTTCATGTAGCCTTCCACACGCTTTCCACAATAAGTTGGGTCAATTCTGTCCCATTCCTCCTGACAAAGCAGGTGTAACTGAGTCAGGTTTGTAGGCCACCTTGCTCGCACACACTTTTTCAGTTCTGCACACATTTTCTATAGAATTGAGGTCTTTGTGATGGCCACTCCAATACCTGAACTTTGTTGTCCTTAAGCCATTGTGCCACAATTTTAAATTATACTTGGGGTCATTTTCCATTTGGAAGAGCCATTTGCAACAAAGCTTTAACTTCCTGACTGACGTCTTGAGATGTTGCTTCACTATATCCACAAAATGTTCCTACCCCATGATGCCATCTATTTTGTGAAGTGCACCAGTCCCTGCAGCAAAGCACCCCCACAACATGATGCTGTCACCCCCATGCTTCACGGTTGGGATGATGTTCTTCGGCTTGCAAGCATCCCCCTTTTTCCTCCAAACGTAACGATGGTCATTATGGCCAAACAGTTCTATTTTTGTTTCATCAGACCAGAGGACATTTCACCAAAAAGTACGATCTTTGTCCCCATGTGCAGTTGCAAACTGTATTCTGTCTTTTTTTAATGGTGGTTTTGGAGCGGTGGCTTCTTCCTTGCTGAGCGGCCTTTCAGGTTATATCGATACAGGAATTGTTTTACTGTGGATATAGATGCTTTTGTACCCGTTTCCTCCAGCATCTTCACAAGGTCCTTTGCTGTTGTTCTGGGATTGACTTGCACTTTTAGCACCAAAGTACGTTCATTTCTAGGAGACAGAACGCACTTCCTTCCTGAGCGGTATGACGGCTGCGTGGTCCCATGGTGTTTATACTTGCGTACTATTGTTTGTACATATGAACGTGGTACCTTCAGGTGTTGTGCAGGTCTACAATTTTTTTTCGGAGGTCTTGGCTGATATCTTTTGATTTTCCCATGATGTCAAGCAAAGAGGCACTGAGTTTGAAGGTAGGCCTTGAAATGGATCCACAGGTACACCTCCAATTGACTCAAATGATGTCAATTAGTCTATTAGAAGCTTCTAAAGCTATGACATTTTCTGGAATTTTCCAAGCTGTTTAAAGGCACAGTCAATTTAGTGTATGTAAACTTCTGACCCACTGGAATTGTGATACAGTGAATTATAAGTGAAATAATTTGTCTGTAAACAATTGTTGGAAAAATTGCATGCACAAAGTAGATGTCCTAACCGACTTTCCAAAACTATAGTTTGTTAACAATACATTTGTGGAGTGGTTGAAAAATGAGTTTTAATGACTCCAACCTAAGTGTATGTACATTTCCAACTTCAACTGTATATTTGGGGAAGGGTATAAAACGTCTTCTTCTTTTTACATAGTGAGCCGACATGTTTTCAGGACTTTTTTATTTCCATGGCTGATCAAAACAAATGTTATTATGCTCTTTCTTGTCTCTCTGCAGCAGACATATACAATCAAATTGCAATAAAATCGCAGTTTTGAATCGCAATACACATAGAACCGTGAGAATCACAATACATAAAGACTATCGTGTTATTATTGTATCACGAGTTCTCTGGAATTTAACCAGCCCTACTCTTAAGTTTTTATTAAACCCTCCACCCCCCTCTTTCGGAGCACAAATATCATCGTTTTTTTTACACCTTTATTTGCTACATATACATATATTTTTTTTTACATTTTACATACTTTTATATAAAGCAGTCACATAACAATAATACATTACCAAACATCAGCTCTTTAATCCCACCCCCTCAGCCACTCTCAGCCCATCCCACCTATCACCATAGACCACCCTCTTTTGGTTTCTATGTGCCATAAATCTTTCAATTGTGCTGTGATGTTTGACAAAAAGTTTGAACCTTTCTAATCGTGTATTATCCACAGATTGTGAGCTGAAGATGAAAACCTTTCCTATGAGTATTATTATATTATTTATTGACTGACAGCCCTACCTCTTCTCACATCATAAACTTTTATCTCTCCTCTTCTTCTCTTGTCCCAGCTTTTCAATCTATCTCCAAATTTCTCCCACAATGTCCTAATCTATTCCACTCTATTCTATTGCCCTATTATTGGTTCTGTCCACACAGATCCATAACATTATTTTTATTGCATTACGTGGGAGGAACAGAAAGCCAGATCTTTATAGTGTTTTGCTTTTAGCATTGCTATAGGCCTGTATTTGGTAAGAGATGATAGTTTGTCCAATTCGGCAGCAAACGGGTCTCTGCCCAGTGTAAAGTCATGTCAGAGTATATAAATACCATCATGCAATTGCCTCCTGTAGAAATTAAGGATCTGTGAAATGCTGCTCCGTCGTCATGGTCGGGGGATTTCGGTTGACGCCTAGTGTTGTAGCTCAGCGGTAATCTCTGCATGCCTGTGTAGACTCCCCATGATCCTCCCTGCTGCATGCGATGAAAACATTTCTGCAAATCGATCGGAAGACTTCTTTCACAGTTTGCCACTCACTAGCTAGCTTTGACCTAATGTCGCGATCCACAAACCCAGCACACTCTCCCCAAATGACTTAATTAACCTTTTCATGTGTGAGTTTCAAACATCTCTAACGGTCGCCCCAGTGTGAGTTTTTTAATGTGCTTAATGTCAGAATGCACTCACTGTTCCAAAACCAAGGCACGCTGCCTGCAAAAGGATCTATAGGCTATGGTACAACTTGTCAGTTTCAAATGATTTTCTAACAAGTTTTATTTTCGAACAACGATTTGAGGTGTGTCCCGCCTCCTCGTTAATTCACACAGAAGTAGCCTATTTAACTATTGCGGACAATTTATGTTTGAGGATTTACTGAGCTGTCTTTGACGAGAGCCCAAGCACTTCCCCAGTGTTTCCCGAGAACAAGTATGCAGGCATTTGCGCATCTCCAGTCAGAACATAACTTGCACAAACTTTTTCCCCCTGGCACATTTTCCGGCTGGTGTCCGGCATTGCCTTCTTGTTGTTTTCCTTGCTAATAATAACTTTGGACATGTGTGTGTTCCTATCAAAGTAAGTACCTTATTATGTTATCATTATAGTTTCTGTATATCGTGTTGTTTCTACTGTAGCACACCGTAAGTATGTATGGAGCATCATGTATTTACTGTTTCATTCACATGTTTTCAAGTACTGGTGACAAATCATGCATTCTGATTCTTGCATAGATTGTAATGGACACATGATGTGTATAAAATACTTTTTGGAAGGTTGTACTGATTTATGATGAGCCAATGCTAAGCAAAATGCCGGCTACTCGTGGCACCATGTTTGTTGACGTCATACAATGGACTCTGGTTGTCGTCTGTCAGACCAAAGATATAACAAAATGAGGTATATAACAATTAAAAAAATAAAAAATTATTTCACCTTTATTTAACCAGGTAGGCTAGTTGAGAACAAGTTCTCATTTGCAACCTCGACCTGGCCAAGATAAAGCATAGCAGTGTGAACAGACAACACAGAGTTAAAGTCAAAGTTAAACACAGTAGAAAAAAGGGGAGTCTATATACAATGTGTGCAAAAGGCATGAGGAGGTAGGCGAATAATTACAATATTGCAGATTAACACTGGAGTGATAAATGATCAGATGATCATGTACAGGTAGAGATATTGGTGTGCAAAAGAGCAGAAAAGTAAATAAATAAAAACTGTGGGGATGAGGTAGGTGAAAATGGGTGGGCTATTTACCAATAGATTATGTACAGCTGCAGCGATCGGTTAGCTGCTCAGATAGCTGATGTTTGAAGTTGGTGAGGGAGATAAAAGTCTCCAACTTCAGCGATTTTTGCAATTCGTTCCAGTCATAGGCAGTTGAGTACTGGAACGAAAGGCGGCCGAATGAGGTGTTGCCTTTAGGGATGATCAGTGAGATACACCTGCTGGAGCGCGTGCTACGGGTGGGTGCTGCTATGGTGACCAGTGAACTGAGATAAGGCGGAGCTTTACCTAGCATGGCCTTGTAGATTACCTGGAGCCAGTGGGTCTGGCGACGAATATGTAGCGAGGGCCAGCCGACTAGAGCATACAAGTCGCAGTGGTGGGTAGTATAAGGTGCTTTAGTGACAAAACGGATGGCACTGTGATAAACTGCATCCAGTTTGCTGAGTAGAGTGTTGGAAGCGATTTTGTAGATGACATCGTCGAAGTCGAGGATCGGTAGGATAGTCAGTTTTACTAGGGTAAGCTTGGATTCGGTGGTGACCGTGTTCCCTAGCGTGAGTGAAGGAGGCTTTGTTGCGGAATAGAAAGCCGACTCTTGATTTGATTTTCGATTGGAGATGTTTGATATGGGTCTGGAAGGAGAGTTTGCAGTCTAGCCAGACACCTAGGTACTTATAGGTGTCCACATATTCAAGGTCGGAACCATCCAGTGTGGTGATGCTAGTCGGGCATGCGGGTGCAGGCAGCGATCGGTTGAAAAGCATGCATTTGGTTTTACTAGCGTTTAAGAGCAGTTGGAGGCCACGGAAGGAGTGTTGTATGGCATTGAAGCTCGTTTGGAGGTTAGATAGCACAGTGTCCAATGACGGGCCGAAAGAATATAGAATGGTGTCGTCTGCGTAGAGGTGGATCAGGGAATCGCCCGCAGCAAGACCAACATCATTGATATATACAGAGAAAAGAGTCGGCCCGAGAATTGAACCCTGTGGCACCCCCATAGAGACTGCCAGAGGACCGGACAGCATGCCCTCCGATTTGACACACTGAACTCTGTTTGCAAAGTAATTGGTGAACCAGGCAAGACAGTCATCCGAAAAACCGAGGCTACTGAGTCTGCCGATAAGAATCTGGTGATTGACAGAGTCGAAAGCCTTGGCAAGGTCGATGAAGACGGCTGCACAGTACTGTCTTTTATCGATGGCGGTTATGATGTCGTTTAGTACCTTGAGTGTGGCTGAGGTGCACCCATGACCGGCTCGGAAACCAGATTGCATAGCGGAGAAGGTACGGTGGGATTCGAGATGGTCAGTGACCTGTTTGTTGACTTGGCTTTCGAAGACCTTAGATAGGCACGGCAGAATGGATATAGGTCTGTAACAGTTTGGGTCCAGGGTGTCTCCCCCTTTGAAGAGGGGGATGACTGCAGCAGCTTTCCAATCCTTGGGGATCTCAGACGATATGAAAGAGAGGTTGAACAGGCTGGAAATAGGGGTTGCGACAATGGCGGCGGATAGTTTCAGAAATAGAGGGTCCAGATTGTCAAGCCCAGCTGATTTATACGGGTCCAGGTTTTGCAGCTCTTTCAGAACATCTGTTATCTGGATTTGGGTAAAGGAGAACCTGGAGAGGCTTGGGCGAGGAGCTGCGGGGGGGCCGGAGCTGTTGGCCGAGGTAGGAGTGGCCAGGCGGAAGGCATGGCCAGCCGTTGAGAAATGCTTGTTGAAGTTTTCGATAATCATGGATTTGTCGGTGGTGACCGTGTTCCCTAGCCTCAGTGCAGTGGGCAGCTGGGAGGAGGTGCTCTTGTTCTCCATGGACTTCAGTGTCCCAGAACCTTTTGGAGTTGGAGCTACAGGATGCAAACTTCTGCCTGAAGAAGCTGGCCTTAGCTTTCCTGACTGACTGCGTGTATTGGTTCCTGACTTCCCTGAACAGTTGCATATCGCGGGGACTGTTCGATGCTATTGCAGTCCGCCACAGGATGTTTTTGTGCTGGTCGAGGGCAGTCAGGTCTAGAGTGAACCAAGGGCTGTATCTGTTCTCAGTTCTGCATTTTTGAATGGAGCATGCTTATCTAAAATGGTGAGGAAGTTACTCTTAAAGAATGACCAGGCATCCTCAACTGACGGGATGAGGTCAATGTCCTTCCAGGATACCCGGGCCAGGTCGATTAGAAAGGCCTGCTCACAGAAGTGTTTTAGGGAACGTTTGACAGTGATGAGGGGTGGTCGTTTGACTGCGGCACCGTAGCGGATACAGGCAATGAGGCAGTGGTCGCTGAGATCCTGGTTGAAGACAGCGGAGGTGTATTTGGAGGGCCAGTTGGTCAGGATGACGTCTATGAGGGTGCCCTTGCTTACAGAGTTAGGGTTGTACCTGGTGGGTTCCTTGATGATTTGTGTGAGATTGAGGGCATCTAGCTTAGATTGTAGGACTGCCGGGGTGTTAAGTATATCCCAGTTTAGGTCACTTCTTTGGCTCAATCCTAACTAGTCTCTGTCTGCCACCACCATGCTTCACCATAGGGATGGTGCCAGGTTTCCTCCAGAAGTGACGCTTGGCATTCAGGCCAAAGAGTTCAGTCTTGGTTTCATCAGATCAAGAATCTTGTTTCTCCTGGTCTGAGAGTCCTTTAGGTGCCTTTTGGCAAACTCCAAGCGGGCTGTTATGTGCCTTTTTACAGAGGAGTGGCTTCCGCCTGGCCATTCTTCCATAAAGGCCTGATTGGTGAAGTGCTGCAGAGATGGTTGTCCTTCTGGAAGGTTCTCCCATCTCCACAGAGGAAGTCTGGAGCTCTTTCAGAGCTCCGATCAGGTCCTTGGTCACTTCCCTGACCGAGCCCTTCTCCCCCGATTGCTCAGTTTGGCTGGGCGGACAGTTCTAGGAAGAATCTTGGTGCTTACAAACTTCTTCCATTTTTTGGTAGCCTTCCCCAGATCTGTGCCTTGACACAATCCTGTCTCAGAGTTCTACAGACAATTCCTTCAACCTCATGGCTTGGTTTTTGCTCCTTATATAGACATGCATGTGCCTTTCCAAATCATGTCCAATCAATTTACTCCAATCAAGTTGTAGAAACATCTCAAGGATGATCAATGGAAACAGGATTCACCCAAGCTCAATTTCGAGTCTCATAGCAAAGGGTCTGAATACTTATGTAAATAAGGTATTTCTAAAAACCTGTTTTCGCGCTGTCATTATGGGGTATTGTGTGTAGATTGATGATATTTAATCAATTTTAGAAGAAGGATGTAACATAACAAAATGTGGAAAAAGTCAAAGGGTCTGAATACTTTCTGAATGCACTGCACGTTCTGTTTCTACTGTTCGAATCACATATTTGCGATGGTACGCTGCAGGGACTACTCAACAATGACCACAAATATGTGATCGTATATATCAAAGGGTTAGTTGTCAACACATGCAAGGTAGGCCATCATTGTAAAAAATAATTTGTTCATTAACTGACTTGCCTAGTTAAATAAAGGTTAAATATGTATTATTATTCTTTTTTTTAAATACCAGCTTATTTGCTTTGCTCCTTTTAAAAACCGGCTGACTTTTAAAGCCAGGGACAGGTTTAAATTATAAATAAGGTTCAAAGGGGCTTCAGGGTGCTTGTGCCAAATGATCTCTACTTTTATTCACTTACACTATCAGTATCTCTTTCCTGCTTCATTGATTAGCTGTTGGCAAATAAAATGGCTGAAGAGTCATTTCTGCGACTGGCCTGCTTCAAAGGGAGATCGGGGGTAGTTAAATCAGTTTTACGGTTGATGGTGTCTGCTGATATGCAGCACAGAGACTGTTTTATGAGCTTTATTGGTGAGGCGCGGAGATAACACAAGTCATTGCGTGGAGGAAGGCCTATTCTGTAGGGGGAGTTTTGCGGATGCAGGCTTGCCAGTTTTGATCAACTTCTTGCTTCTTTCGTGACCTCTTTTTTTCCTCTGTCTTGCTCCTACTGTTTTTTTTGTTGCCTCATTTGCTTGTTTGCTCACTTGCTTGCTTGAAGTTGAAGTGCCGGTGCTGACAAACACAACATTCAAAACTCCTTAGCACAAGCGTTCCAGGAATGTGAAAGTAGAAGCAAGCAAAGTGGGGTGAAGGGAGAGGGGATTTTTATTTTAAGAAAGATCCCGCGGAATTCCTTAGTGTTCCGAAAGAGGAGGGGAGAGAAAAGCCGTGCTGAGGAAAGATTTAGAGGCCACGGACGCTCAAGATCTTTAACTTTGTCCCAGTCTGATGAGGATTGAGAAAAGTCCAAAAAAGGAGAAGAAAGAGCTCTCCAAAATGTACAGCTGGAAGCTGTCTCTTCCAAGCACTTAAAATGTTGCAGAAACAACGCCTTTTTGCAACACATGGAGCTTAGTGGAAAAGATGGCCTCTGTAAGTATTCCAAGGCCTCTCTATGGCAATTAATGGAACAATAATTACAGTAGCGCGGTTAGACAACAGAGAAATTTGACTTTGTCAGAATACACACAACAGATGATTTGGGGTGGTTAAATTGCCAGCTGATGCCATTAAAAAAAAAAATTCTGTAATCAGGTTGAGAGATGAAATGAGGCATAAAATGGAAGGAGCCAGAGATTGGATTTCTGCACTTCAGAGCTGTTCAATGGGTTTCATATTAATGCATTGCTCCCCTATCTCCTCAATCCCTACCAGCATGTGTTGCACATGACTCCCATTATTCTTAAAGGTCCTCAATTACCTCTTGTGTACAAATAGTTTACACCAGGACCTAGCCTAGATGTTTAATTCACTGATCCACATTCACTGATCCACATTCAGTCTATCTGGCTTTGGCAAACAATGGCATCACCAGTAAGAGATGGAACGGCAGTTGACAGTCTGGCGACTGGAAGGAGGACAGGAAGCAGGTGACAAAGATGGAGTGTTCCATGTCCTCTTCTCGCTCTCTCTCTTCGCTCTCCCTCCACCCTTTCTGTCTAACTCATGCTGGACCAGAACCAAACATCTGGTTTGTGTCTTAGGACTTGGTGGCGGGGACTTAGTATATGCGGAAAAGAGGGGTTTGACTGGTGTTCGGGCTTCGGTTTGGAAAAGGGGTTATGTTTAAACCTGGAAGTGTGTGAAGGGGACAGAGGGTCAAGGGGTGCAGAGGTTGCAATGCAGTTGAAGCACTGCCTGTACCCAAACCTCTCCTCCTAAGAGGGAGAGCGCTGATGGAGGAAGATAACTGGCTATGTTGCTAACTCTGGATTATAACGATTGTAAACATCATTGCCACTCTTTCACCTAAAGCAGCTTGTAGGTCTCAAAGACCAATGGTGTATTTGATCTTGCTGGAGCTATAATGAGCAGTTTTAAGTGTGTGTGTGAGTGATTTCACTTTGTTTTTGTCTTTCCTAAAACAGTGCATCCAGAATAAACTCTCCCCTTTTGCTAAAATGTTGCCCTCTGACCAAAAGTCTTTGCATGTGGCACCTTTAATAAAATGGCTCGTCTTTAAAATTGTATTTAGGTGCATCCCGGAAATCATTTGAGCAAGGACATATACCTCACACCCACATCACAAGGGGCAGTAAAAGGCCATAAAAACAAACTACCTTTGGGAATAGGGAAATGCAACAGGCAATCAAACTTTAAATCAAATCTAATTTTATTAGTCACATGCGCCGAATACAACTGGTGTAGTAGACCTTACAGTGAAATGTTTACTTATGAGCCCCTAATCAACAATGCAGTTTATAAAATACTGATAAGAATGAGAGATAAAAGTAACGACTTTACTCGTTAGGTGACTGCCCTTTGAAGTGTCAAGGTAGGTATGGGAGTTACAATGTGGGGTTTAGCCACATCGGTCATTGTCACGTTTAATTTGTTTACGTCAAAACGTAAAAAAATTAAGTAAAAAGGTCTTGATGGAAAATATAAAAATATAAACGCAACATGTAAAGTGTTGATCCTATCTTTGGGAGTCCCATAGGGTGTCGCACAATTGGCCCAGTGTCATCTGGGCTTGGCCAGGGTAGTCCATCATTGTAAATAAGAATTTGTTCTTAACTGACTTTCCTAGTTAAAGACAGCATGGGCATTGTGTGGGTGAGCGGTTAGCTGATGTCAATTTTTTTACCTTTATTTAACTAGGCAAGTCAGTTAAGAACAAATTCTTATTTTCAATGACGGCCTAGGAACAGTGGGTTAACTGCCTGTTCAGGGGCAGAATGACAGATTTGTACCTTTGTCAGCTTGGGGGTTTGAACTTGCAACCTTCCGGTTACTAGTCCAACGCTCTAACCACTAGGCTACCCTGCCCGTTGACGGTCCCATGTTGCAAGGATCAGTACACAATTCCTGGAAGCTGAAAATGTCCCAGTTCTTCTATGGCCTGCATTCTCACCAGACATGTCACCCATTGAGCATGTTTAGGATGCGCTGAATTGACGTGTACGACAGACAGTATGTTCCAGTTCCTGCCAATATCCAGCAACTTCGCACAGCCATTAAAGAGTGGGATAACATTCCACAGGCCACGGTCAACAGCTTGTTTAACTCTATGCGAAGGAGATGTCACTCACTGCATGAGGCAAATGGTGGTCACACCAGATGCTGACTGGTTTTCTGATCCACACCCCTACGTTTTTTAAGGTAGCTGTGACCAACAGATGGATATCTGTATTCCCATTTTGTGAAATCCATGGATTAGGGCCTAATAAATGTATTTCAATTGACTGATTTTCTTATATGAACTTTAAACTTAGTAAAATCTTTGACATTTTTGTATGTTGCATTTATATTTTTGTTCAGTGAATTGCAACAGAATATACTTCGAAAAAGAAATTGTTGTCGAAGTAGGCCTAAATCCACTCCACTAAGAAAGAGGTTGTGTCACTGGAACCAATCATTTTGCCTGGCTGTAGTGAAAACGGTGGTCCAAATCATGTCTCCATCCTTCCATTCACGGAGAGTAATGTTCTTAATTAACAGTTAGCACTAATGTCTTCCTCTTTCCATATACTCGGCTGTTCCGAGTCACTGGGATAGATATTGGGTTAGCAGAGCTTTCATTTCCCTGCCAGTATGAAAATCAATGTTCAGCAGGCCCAGTTTCTTTAAGGCCTAGATTAGCATGATAATGTCAGAGTAGTGGGAGTAACTAATCAGATTCTCGTAATGCTCGTGCAGCTATTATCATACGAAACACACCATTAGTGGGAATGGTATTCTGCCAATCCCTCACCATTCAATTATTTGAACTAGTTTCTTGGAAAGACGTATCAGAAATGGAACCGTGCGGGGTAAGCAGAGATAGACTGCCTTAAACCGCTATATGATGTTACCCGCTGCGTTTTTCTATTACTCTGAACATCTATTGAGGCTGATCGCTTAAGAGCATGTGGAGTGGGTCTGGGCTCATGTTTGTCTGACTCTGAAGTAGCCTGAAATTAGTCTGTTTTGGCCTTATGAACCAGAATGGACAATACTCTAAAGTGCATTGCAAACATTTTGGTACAGTTTCTGACCTAAACTATACAAGTAGCTCAACAATGCTATTCCCAGTTTGCTGCATGTCAAAACAATTATTAGCTAGCCAGGCTCTTGATCCTGGAGGGGATTCCCTTCTGTTACCAAGTGAAAGCATGATTTTTGAAGAAGCTAGCCACTTAGCTAGATAGCTAACTAGCTACTAAATTAGGAAACCAAACCAAATGTTTACATTTATATTTTAGAAGATTCTCTTAACTATGATTGCTCTTGTAAGTCGCTCTGGATATAAGTGCCTTGCTCAAGGGCACATCGTTAGATTTTTCACCTGGTCGGCTCTGGGATTCGTTCCAGCAACCTTTCAGTAACTGGCTTGCTAGGCTACCTGCCCGCCATGCACAGCATTTAACATCTTAAACAGTTAATTTAATCGTTATAAATATCTAGCTGTGAATTCCATACTTTAATTTCATCGCCAAGCACATGCTGCACAACAGTGAGTGACTCACAAGGCTCCCTTCTCTCATAGTCCCATGTGACACGTGACTGGGGACTATGGTAAGATTCATAATAATGTGACATGAAATGACATGAAATGAGGAACGCAGTGTTCTTCATCTTGACAGCAGGTATTTACTTAAAGTACCTACATGTATTGTAAAAAAAATAAAAAATTAAACTTCAAATATTATTGGCGGTATTGAAAAACCATCTTGTGGCTTTTTCCAAATACCCCGGTATACGGTATATACAATATACCGCCCAAGCCTAGTTAACAATAAAATACATCTTAAATGGAAGGGATTGTTTGTCTTCTGCTTCTTAGCTAAAACAAACTCAAGACAATGCATGCACACACTCCTGTTGAAATAATATGCATTCACCTGGATTGTGAATAGACCTAGACTACATCTTTATTTACCCAGTTTATCAATAGAGATGTACTATACAAAATCAATTATTACCATTGTAGTTTTGAAATTGGATTCGTAAAAAGTCATATGTATTGAATGATTGTGTAATTGATTCATTAATGCATAGCTGTCAAAAAGAATGTGGCATAGAAACGTTCAAATCGAATGATATTGAACTTAAAAGATGCCCAACGATTGAACAGAGCAGTAGCTGTGTTTATCTGTCTGGATGACTGTAAGTCGCTTTGGATAAAAGCGTCTGCTAAATGGCATATATATGATATATGATGATCAAATGCCATTCTGTGACTTTGGCTAATATGCCTAATTTTTTTCATTGTTGTATCGTGATGGTATAAAACATCGTGATACTAAACCTGGTATCGGTGTTAGTCAAAATTCTGGTATCGTGACAACACTAGTTCCTATGGGTCCCATTTCTGTCTGGAGGCTCTGTCAGGCCCATAAGTCAACTGTGTGGGTGTATCGTTGGACCAGCTACTGATTTGCCCTGACGTCTCTCTCGCTCGCTCCTTTTCTACCGCTCTCTTTCTGCTTCTCTCGCTCCCTCTCTCTCGCACACACTATCTTAGGGCATACCTAGGTCAACTCTTGTCTAGGCCAGGGGGGTTGGCATGTTGAAAATCTGAAGAGCCTCTCGATATCTCTAGTCAGGTAGTAGATTGGACTGGTGGTGAGAGAGGTGGATTGTTCACATGAAGCAGGGCTATGCTGTTCATTATCTCACAATTCTTTGGGAAGGGGTAAGAAGTGTCTGTCGAAAACAAGCTGCTTTGCCCTGAAGCACTTCAGGCCTTCGGTTAAGCATGGTCAAAGCAATTGCATCTCTCTCTCTTTTCTCTCTAGTTCTCGCTTAAATTCTAATTCAATATGCTTTATATATGACTGACAAGGTCAATGTTGCCAAAGCGAAGTGGTATACATAACAATTTGATGAATAGAAGCTATAATAATACATGAATAAATATATACAGTACCAGTCAAACGTTTGGACACACCTACTCATTCCAGAGTTTCTCATTATTTGTACTATTATTCTACATTGTAGAATAATAGTGAAGACATCAAAACTATGAAATAACATATGTGGAATCATGTGGTAACCAAAAAAGTGTGAAACATATCAATATATTTTATATTTGAGATACTTTAAAGTAGGCACCCTTTGCCTTGATGACGGCTTTGCACGCTCTTGGCATTCTCTCAACCAGTTCCAGGTTTATTTTAATGTTCATGAAATAATTAGTCATTTTATATTTGGCTTTGTAATCAGAATCTTCAAGTATTTCATTAAAAAGGTTTGTCAAAGACTTTCAAACCTGGTCCACAGAAATCTTGAAATGATTCTTCACTGTTCTGTTATTTTAGACTGTAATCCCACCCATTGTTGAACATGCTTTTTTGGCAAACATCTGACTAATCCTAGAGTGTTATGAGTAGGCAATTCGGTCACAACACAGATCTGAAATGTTCTTCAACCCTCGACCTGCTTGGCTGACCTCCTGCCCAGTCTGCCCACAGCAAAACATGCTTTGGTCTTATAGCGAGGGAGGAGTGATCGGGTTTTGAGATTTAATCACATTTTTGGTTTTCTGTGGTGATCTGAACCACAATGGGCACACTTAGGACCCAGAACAAGGGCCGGATTCAGTTAAACTAGAAACGTCCTGCCCCAGGCTAATTCCCAATGACAGATCCTTTGTTGATGGGCTAGCTACTTTAGGCGAGAAACAAGAAACCCCCTATTGACAAGGTAACAAGCCATGACAGGAGAAATTGTTTCTTTGGAAAAGGGTTTAAATTGACCTAGGAACAGATTTAAGGGGAAAAACAAGGATTTTGGGGTAGTGGAAGTAGGTTTCCTAAAGTCATGACAATAGCTAATTTCTCCTGCTAACGGTTTGCTGTGTCTCCCCTTAACCTCTAAAACTGAGGGAGAGTTGAGTTTGAGGTTAGTTCAACTGTTAGCACAGAACACACGGGCATGGTTTTGATAAATCTCAGCTGAGCTCAAAGGCTCTGGTTTGTGTCTTGGGGCACAGGTTGCCAAGCTCTACTGTTCAGGGAGAACACGCTCAGCTGCCCGTACCCTTCTCAGTACAATTTCTCTCTCTGTACTCTACCACTTTAGTTATTCCGGCTGTGGTGTTTTCTGATTGCAGAGGATGTATTTTGGCCTCCACAACTTCCCAGCAGCTTTCCATTTTAGATTGCATACCAACCAATGGGCTCATCTTCAAAGGCCTGACGTATAGACCCCCTACTAGTGGCACTTATCTGAAGCATGGCACCACCCTGAACAATGATGACACTATCAGTGTTCAGAATGCCCTTTTCCAACATTTCCTCTATGTAGGAAGAGACCATGACATATTGGCTGGCTTCAACGCTTAACCACCGTGGGTTGGGGCCAACCGCCTGATATCCGAGTCTGGCTGGGGTGCCCTGCTCAGAGAATGATTTCCCCTTGCGCTCAGTAAGTGTGTTGTGTTGAGCTGCGTTCAAGGGAGAGGAAAAAAAACTCCCCAAGCAGCTGTGCTGAAAGCCTGTGCTAAACACAATCAGGAAGTCGACGGGGGATGCAGCGTGTTTTTGGCAGGGCGACGGCAAGCGCCACGGCACATTTGATAGACCCTCTGGAAACGTCAATCGTGGGCGGCCCTGCCCCCCTGACACCAGATGGCAGTCAGTTGCATTCCACTTGGCCCGGGCTGCGCATGGAATAGGCCTCTGTTTTTCTGTGTATTGTTAACTAGCGACGGTTCAGCCAGGAAAAGCGGCCCATGCTGTATAAAACAGATCTGGTTCACTTTGGAAAGACATAGTCGGTTGGATTCCAGCACAAATGTATCTGATCCAAAAGACACACTGACCTGCCGATTGCCCCAATTCCCCCTCATTCTCTTCAGAACATGAAGACGTTCTGCCTTTTTGGCTGATATGTAGCTGTACTCCTGGGGGGGCTACTCTCAATATAGGAACTAGTGGTCTGCGGGTCAGCTGTTTGTGCATCCGCACCCGCCCGCAATTGCTAATAACCCATCCACAAACTCCTGACTGTATGTGATAAAGTGGAAATCTGAGGCCCGTACCCAACCTACAAATATAGAAAATGCGCTATAGGCTATAGTCAAAGACTGCAGAATTCTTTGGACGGTGTGCATTTTTTGTTGTTGCCTGATTTAGATATGTTTCTGATTATAATTTCTGAAGTATTGGTTATTTGTTATATTTGTTAGTCAACCTGTTGATAATTAAATATATGTAGCTTCTCTTTTATCATTATGTTTCCCTAAAATACTTTTTTTTTAACAGAATAATGTAATAGATCGATTGAATGCTTCCATCTATAGTAGTTGACATCGGTAAAGTTTTCTGTCATCTTACACGGAGCAAACACGTTTAGGGACTGGGGAGAAAATACAATTAAAAAACAGGAAAGATTTGCTGGGCAACCAGGTTGACCGGTTGTAAAGGAAAAGAAAGCTGCGAAAACAACCCAAGGCATTTCTGATAAGATTTCAGTTCGGCTTCGATGCATATTTTATGTGGTTGAAATACTGTCAGCTTTTATGATAAAGACAGCACCTTTGAGCATTGCATTCTCTCAAGATGCAGAAAGAAAGAAATCATATTCCTCCAGTCCTGTTCTTGTCCAAGTTTTACCTACATTTGGTGTATAATTTTACTGCAAGAAATGCTTAATTCTGTAGGAATTCATATTAAAGCTATGTGAGAGGTTATAAACCTACAGTCAGTGCCCAGATTTCAGTTTCCATTGAACCCATCTAAATAGTAGGCTACAATTCCCATGACGTGTCATAGGCCTATTGTATTTGAAGTCTCATCTTGTGACTGTCAAATTTGTATTGCGCCTCACAATCATCACACATCACACACGATTCGCTGTGTAGGCTATTTGGTGCACGTAGAGTTAAGCCCTACATTTTTCGGTTTATGTGCTAATACCAGATCGCCTAAATATTGGAAGAAAAATCTTAATGTAGCCTATATAAATTACACAAGAATTATACATTGATGGATTTTTTTAAAGGTATTGTTTCTCTTTCTTTAACCCACCCGCCAGCCACCCTTTCTGCCATTCAGCAACACAATATTTAATGACCCTAAACCCATCCGCCACACAGATACGTCCGCCACAGGGATTATAGGTTATGAGTCAACCCGCACATCACTAATGACCTAATGCAATCCATGAAGGGCCGAACTGACAGAATAAAAACAAGACAGGGAGTCCATTCAGGGGCAGAATTTCCCACTTCTGAGTCCAGTGTTTACCTGGACTATGGTTCCTAAAGGCGTCTGGCTTTTTAGTAGGACGATGGTAAAAGTGACCGCTGCTGGGCTGGTATATAAACAACCTTGGAGGAATCTGACTCCGCTACAGGGCTACTGAAAACCTCTCAACTACTTCTCTGATAGAGTTCAGTGTGTCAAATCGGAGGGCCTGTTCTCCGGACCTCTGGCAGTCTCTATGGGGGTGCCACAGGGTTCAATCCTCGGGCCGACTCTCTTCTCTGTATACATCAATGATATTGCTCTTGCTGCTGGTGATTCTCTGGTACACCTCTATGCAGATGACACCATTCTGTATACTTTTGGTCCTTCTTTGGACACTGTGTTAACTAACCTTCAGACGAGCTTCGATGCCATACAACTCTCCTTCCGTGGACTCCAACTGCTCTTAAACGCAAGTAAAACTAAATGCATGCTTTTCAACCAATCACTGCCCGCACCTGCTCGCTGTCCAGCATCACTACTCTGGACGGTTCTGACTTAGAATACGTGGACAACTACAAATACCTAGGTGTCCGGTTAGACTGTAAACTCTCCTTCCAGACTCACATTAAGCATCTCCAATCCAAAATTACATCTAGAATTGGCTTCCTATATCGCAACAAAGCATCCTTCACTCATGCTGCCAAACATACCCTCGTAAAACTGACCATTCTACCGATGCTCGACTTCAGTGATGTCATCTATGAAATAGCCTCCAACATGCTACTCAACAAACTGGATGCAGTCTATCACAGTGCCATCCGTTTTGTCACCAAAGCCCCATACACTACCCACCATTGCGACCTGTACGCTCTCGTTGGTTGGCCCTCGCTTCATACTCGTCGCCAAACCCACTGGCTACAGGTTATCTACAAGTCTCTGCTAGGTAAAGCCCCGCCTTATCTCAGCTCACTGATCACCATGGCAGCACCCACTTGTAGCACTCACTCCAGCAGTTATAACTCACTGGTCACCCCCAAAGCCAATTCCTCCTTTGGTCGTCTTTCCTTCCAGTTCTCTGCTGCCAATGACTGGAACGAACTGCAAAAATCTCTGAAGCTAGAGACTCATATATCCCTCACTAGTTTTAAGCACCAGCTGTCAGAGCAGCTCACAGATCACTGCAACTGTACATAGATGGGCTGTTTACAGATGGGTGATCTACCTACCTCATCCCCATACAGCATTTATTTATCTGGCTCCTTTGCACCCCAAAGGAGCATCTTCTGCACATCTACCATTCCAGTGTTTAATTGCTATATTGTAATTACTTCGCCACCATGGCCTATTTATTGCCTTAACTCCCCCCTTTTTTTACCTCATTTGCACTCACTGTATATAGACTTTTTGTTTTCTTTTGTTCTACTGTATTATTGACTATGTTTTGTTTATTCCATGTGTAACTCTGTGTTGTTGTATGTGTCGAATTGCTATGCTTTATCTTGGCCAGGTCGCAGTTGCAAATGAGAACTTGTTCTCAACCAGCCTACCTGGTGAAATAAAAAAATAAAAAAATTAATGGGTTAGGATAAGGATAAATGTGGAGGTGCCGCCTCTTGGCATGCTCAAGCACTCTCTAATGCTCGCTCTGTTTTCTTTACTTTTGTTCCTCACAGGTAGTCAGTCAGTTGGGAGGAAGAATTCAGCCCATACGTCTTAAATTCAGAACCCTTCAGAATCCTGTTCTGTCCTCTGATTTGGGATTCCTACTGGATGTTCACTCTGTACCGATTGGCTCATCGAATCCCACTGCCGTTGTTGGACGATTCAGAAGCTGAGGTAAGTAATTCTTTGTCCTTGAAGGAATAGAGAATGACAGCGAGAATGCTAATGTGACATAGTGAAGTAAATCCGAGGAGACACTGAAAACATAGACCTACTAGTGGAGACTTGAGGCTTACTGTACTTTTAGAGTCCTCTTTGGGGTTTCTTTGTACAAATGTGCCCTGTGGCAGCCAGATTAATCGGTCCAAGTACGAAGCTGGCCTATTTGTTTGATGCGGCCACCCAATAACTTGTGTTTTGATAAAAATGCTTGTCTCAACAAGCCTCTTTTCTCCTGTAATTGGGTTGAACTTGTGCTGCATCTCTGAGGTTGCCTCAGGGCGCAACGAGGATCCCATGGGAAAGGCTCTGACCTGTTTTGAGTAAGAGCATTGGAACACGTCCAGCAACATTTGTTGTTTAAGCAAGGGACCCTTATCTAGGGCATCGGATTTCGAATCAAATTTTTTTGCACATTTTTGTTTTTCTGCTGTCAGGCCATTTTCCTGATGTGAACCGTGTTAGCCATGTGAAGTGCCTCTCAGGTGCAGATTGTGGTCGCTTCAAGTCAAGCAGCAATTTCTATTTTGCAACCTTAAACTGTTTCAAATCTGTTACGGGTCATTCATTTTCAATAACTTTGACCATTACCCCTTTAGATTTGAACGAAACCTTCCATATGTTTGCCCATAATGGACGTGGTCAGAGTTCAGTCTGCATGGTCAGTGCAGCACATGCAACAATGTTGATGACAACGATGCTGTTTTCTCTTTGCTTCTTATTATAAATCCACTTGTGTTCTATAATTGCACTATTAGTTTACATCTGCAAACAGCTGGTTTTTATTTTCTTACCAAGTTGGGCCTAAATCGTGTTAGTAATACTAATCACTAGTTAATTGGCTAGCTAATAAATGTACTAAATCAGAGCAAACATAATTAACTATACAGCTTCATAACACCAGTGATGGTGTAGACCTAGATCAGCATGTCATTTGTGCAACAGTATTTTCAGAATCAAAGAGGAATACATGAAGCATGAATATGAAAGCTACATGAAGTAGCTAAGAGAGAACATTCGATGTACCCAAAGATTATAGGGTCACCTATGAAACACTTATCAACACTTTGGTTCCTACGCTGTCACAACTCTTCCCTGGCATTTTAATTCCTTATCATGTCAAACAGCTGTATAGCTAATTAGGTTTGCTCTGATTCAGTACATTTATTAGCTAGCGATTTAGGCCCAACTTGATAAGAAAATAAAAACGAGCTGTGCCCGCTATTAAATTCTAACTATAGAATTAGAATAATCATTCTACATGACTCCAACAGTTCACCCAATTGTTTTGCTGTAAATCGCAAGTCAAATTGCAATTACAATATTTGGTTAAAAATATGGCCTAGATTTTTTGCCAATACCTCGTGCAGACCTATGTGGCAGTGTGGAAATGCTTTTAAATGAGTGCAGAAATTTATGAAAATACTGAAAAATGACTTTTGGTTGAAGTTAAACATCTAGAATGAAGGAAGACCCATTGAAATCACTGAGAATGTATTTATCACCCTCGGGTCACACACTACTCATTAAGAATCTTTTTTATTTGTATTATTTAAAAAATGTCAAATACCGTCCATTTTTGTTTAAATAATGTGATATATCGGAGTTAGAAAGGATTTAGAAAGGAATTATTATTATTTTTCTCACTTTTTATTTTAAAAAGTATTTGCAAGGCATTATTAAATAGTTTGACAACCCTGTTAAATGATATCACCCAACCCTACGGTTAAGTTTTAAATAATTTAACAGGGTTGTCAAACTATTTAATAATGTCTTGCAAATACTTTTTAAAATAGAAAGTGAGGGAAAAAATTATCCTTTCTAAATACGCGGATTCCCCAATGTTTTTAATTTTCGCATATGTTGTAGTTTAGACACTATTTTACATAATCTGATGTGTTTGTGTTGTGCAATCATAGAAATATAATTCATAGAATGGACATATCCATTCAGACCACTGCAATTTAGCTGGTACATCTTTTACATGTTGATTTAACTGAGTTGTTCACTTTCAGTTACTCCACAAAGATGGCTGCTGGTCGACCCACCGTCAAATGTCAATTTAAATGGGAATGTCTATTGTATTATCAATATTCCTATGATTTTAATAGGAAGATTGACAGTATAATTTTAAACAACTGATGTTCCCATTTGTCAATATTCTCTGGTGTGTGATCCTCAAACCATCTTTGTGCTACCATTTGAAAGAGAGTACATTTATCAGCCAAAACATGACACCCACCCTACCCTGTTTTCAATAGCATGCTCTCTCTTAACCAGGCTGTATCACATCCGGCCGTGATTGGGAGTTCCATAGGGCGGTGCAGGTTTGTCCGGGGTAGGCCATCATTGTAAATAAGAATTTGTTCTTAACTGACTTGCCTAGTTAAATAAAAATACAATGAACTGATGGTGGGCACAACATAAAAACCTCAGAAGATGTAAAATCAGGTCTAAACTACAACATATGCAAAAATGCTGAATAGTTTACGAGTTAAGAAAATGTACATTGAAGGTAAAAAAATAAATATAATTTTTATTAAAACACATTTTTTTAAAGAAATTATAAAAAGTTTGACAACCCTGTTTGTGTCACGTTCGTCATAGTGAGGAGACCAAGGCACAGCGTGATTTGAATACATTTTTCTTTAATGAAAGCAAGAACACTTAAACAAACTATACAAAACAACAAACGTGACGCTATATAACAAGAGTGCTGAAACAGGCAACTACACATAGCCATATTCTTTGGGTATTTTGTGGGTTCTTGTCTATCTAAATATGGTCCCCAATCAGAGACAACGATAAACAGCTGCCTCTGATTGAGAACCAATCTAGGCAACCCCATAAACATACAAAAACCCTAGACAGGGAAAACACATATAGCACTCTCGTTACCGCCTGACCTAACCAAAATAATAAAGAAAACAAAGATAACTAAGGTCAGGGCGTGACAGTTTGTAAGCTTTTAAATTACATCAATCTCAACTGTTTATATTTTCCAATGATGAAGACATGGATGTCTCATGGTAGGATAGGGTGTGCGAAATGGCTCAACTTTGAGCATCTCTATCTCCTAAATGTTTTGGCATTCAGGTCCAAAAAGTTACTTTCTATCATCGGTAAATATTTATAAAAGCTTTCATTGAAATCAAAAGGGGTGCGGTTAAAAAGTGATTGAAATCAAATGGAACGTCCCTTACTGCAAACCTTTTAGGTTGAAATCAGATTATTCCGAATGTACGAATTGTAGAATGTAGGCCTAATTGCTGTACACTTTATGATAATGGTTAAATAACACAGGAACCAAAGTGTCAGGGATCCTTTTTAACGGATTCCTGTGAATCTAACTTGCCTAACTAGATGTCTTTTAGACCCATTATTTGTGCCGTTTTGTAGATGTTCTCTTTTCTAGCAGCTCCACAGGTAATGCTCCATTTCCTAATTTCCTCTCACAGATGAAAGGGCTGAAGCATTGTGGCTTTATGCTGTGGAGCCATTATCGTCTGGAACCATTACTGTCAATCGCTGCTGCCTATTTTACAGTTATTAGCACAAAATGTCCCTTTCTCCATGTGCATTACTTTCCTAGTGGGATTTGGATGACTGCACACTTCAGTGAATTTCAGGTTTACCTCAGATACTCTACATCATTTTAGCAACAACTCAGGACAAAACAAAATAGTCTGATATTTTACATTTCAGATAAAATTATTCATAAAATTGAATACATGAAATTGAATAGATTGCAGGCATTAAGTGCCATATCTATTGGCCTGTAGGTCAATATAGTGCTAGCTTTTGTGCTTCAGATGCATTTTTATAGGGGAAGGCATACCTAAGAACATGCTGCTGATATCACAGCTTATGACTGTCTCTATAGACAAATGGATGGACAAAGCCATCGATCACGTGACACCATTCATTCCTGCGTGACGACTCAACGCCGCATTGAAGCCAAATGAAGTCGAGTTTGTGGTACCATGATTGTCTTCAGGTTTTTATTTATGTACACGAAGATTGACCCCAAAGATCGCAATTTTTCCATTCACTATAATGGAGATCCTGTTATCTGCTAACAATGCCTGCGGTACCGTGGTCGGTCTTGAACTGCCGTGGCTTCAATGAGAGGGGAAGTCATCCTCCCTGCGGGGGGCAGTTCAAATCCATTGACCTTTGACCTCCTGTCGCTAATTTCGTCTCCCCTTCTGCTCAGCTCCAAGCTCTCGTAACGGACAAACAGGGAGTGGTGGGTTAAGGGGGGTACGCTTTGTTGATATTTTCAGACTAGTCATATCCATCAAAAATGTGGGGGTGAAAAGCTAGCCCTGCCCGCTGTGAGCTAATCTGATTTAGCAGGGTCGAGGGAAGAAGGGGAGACGTGGGAGAGGGGAGGCGCAGAGGGAGAGGCGTCAGCTGCATAATTGGGGTGAGTTGATGCACACAGGGAAACGGAGACGAACGCTGCTAAGCCTTTTGAACTCCAGTCAGGGGTAGATAGGCCTAATACGCCTCGGTTAGACGGCCATTTTGACCATTACTGAGTGGCGATAGAAGAAACCATTAACCTCACTACAGAACCGAGATGTGTTGTTGCTTGTGATTCTTCAAATGTCAGTCAACTTATGTCACTCCACAACTCTTTCATTTGGCTTTTTGCGCATGAAGTGCATCCTTGTTATTTATTTTAGACTTTTGAAGGGTGTCCATTGAGTGACTAGTTGATAATATATAGCTCACTCACAAATTAGTATTTGTGGTGGAAATGCAACACAGACTCCTTCTGTTGTTTCTCTCAGAAATGACTGTTGTGTTTAGATGGGTTGGAAGTATAATTGAGGTAATGTTGGCGAGAGCCTGGGGTCCATGGCAACAAGCCTCCTACCATGTCATGTGACCTCTCACCTGTGTGAAAAGGGGCTTTGGGGAATTGTGAACCACAGGGTGGGGAGTCAGAGAGGACATTATACTTATTATAATGTTGCATGGGTTTAACCACAAGTAGTCAAGTTGTTTCCGGTGTGCCTTCTCATACTTCCATATCAATCTACCATTCCTATTTGGTAAAAGTATATGTATTATCAGGGGAAGCCATCAACCGCCCATTGTCTCCATGTTTTCTCCAAACCTGTTGAAAGCACATGGTGGTTAAAGGCATGATCTAAAAGTCTTTAATGGTGGAAGTCAGGTAGAGGAGGGGGTTAAGCTGACAGGTCTGGCTCCCTGGGCGGGGCTTGACTTGAGGAAGGGGGAGATAGAAGCTTGAGCTGCTCAGTCCAGTTGTCAGGGTGGGTCTACTTCTGTCTGTGGATTAAACCGGATCAGATCAGTGCCCCCCTGTAAAGTGCTCTAAGCCCCACCTCCTTGAGCTCAGAACGGCAGATGGACTGTTGCCATGTGAAGGTATTTCCCCTAATTTAAACAGGCACTGTCAAGTTGTGGTGTCATAGACAATGGGGTGATGGTGTACTTGTCCTGGGTTGGCCCGATTTTAGCCTCACTTGGAGACTGCCCTGTTTGGTGGCATTAAGAAAGTGGGCTAGGGAGGGATACATATGTTCTGAGGTATAGATGAAGGTCAAAGGTATGTGACCAGATCATTGACCAGTTTGAGGGTATTCCAGAAAGTTGGGTTCGGGTAAACCTTACACTTTTGAACACCTTGTTTTTTTGGGGGGCAAGTGAAAGAAGGCAACCAAGTCTTTGATCCCCCTACAAACCATTTTTAGGAAGCGTTCTCCATTCCTTAAAGCTAGAGCCCTTGATATTAAACGTCAAGGGATTTTTAAATCTATTGGGGGTGGCAAACATTGGCAGTAGAATGGCCTTACTGAAAAGCTCAGTGACTTTCAATGTGGCACCGTCTTAGAATGTTCATCAAGTTTCAGCCCTGCTAGAGCTGCCACAGTCAACTGTAAGTGCTGTTATTGTGAATTGGAAACGTCTAGGAGCTACAATGGCTCAGCCACAAAGTCGTAGGCCACACAAGCTCACAGAACAAAACCGCCGAGTGTTGAAGCATGTAGCGTGTAAAAATCGTCTGTCCTCTGTTGCAACTCTCACTCGCGAGTTTCAAACTGCCTCTGGAAGAAACGTCAGCACGAGAACTGTTCGTCGGGAGCGTCATGAAATGGGTTTCCATGGCCGGGCAGCCGCACACAAGCCTAAGATCACCATGCGGAATGCCTAGCGTTGGCTGGAGTGTTGTAAAGCTCGCCGCCATTGGACTCCGGAGCACTGAAAACACGTTTGGGGAAGGCCCTTTCCTGTTTCAGCATGAAAATGCTCCCGTGCACAAAGCGAGTTCAATTAAGAAATGGTTTGTCGAGATCGGTGTGCAGGAACTTGACTTGGCTGCACAGAGCCCTGACCTAAACCCCATCAAACACATTTAAGATGAATTGGGATGCCGACAGCGAGCCAGGCCTCATCAACCAACATCAGTGCCCGACCTCACTAATTATTTTGTGGCTGAATGGAAGCGAGTCACCACAGTAATGTTCTAGTGGAAGCCTTCCCAGAAGAGTGGAGGCTGTTATCGCAGCAAACGCGGACCAACTCCATATTAATGCCCATGTTATTTTAATGAGATGTTCAACGAGCAGGTGTCCACATACTTTTGGTTATGTAGTGTATTTCTAAAAGACTCTAAAAATACAGTCTTTTCTGGCTTTTACACCTTCAATTACGCTTCCCATTTAATCCTGTGTCACGTACCTGTGCGTCCTTTAGCGATTCAGTAGTTTATGGCTGGTAGTTAATGTGCCATGGCATAGTATAGTCTATGGCTCTTAGCTTCGTACAGTACACATCACCGTTTTATGCCAGATACTGTATCAAGCACCAGATAGTGCCAGCTAGAACTTTTCCCTCTCCAAACGTAGCCTAGCCCTTCTTGATCCTGTGAACCTTAGAGGATTTTTTTTTTTTTTACTTTGGAGTTTTGGGATGACATTTTGACAGTGCAGAAAAGCAGCGCAGATATCAAACTGCACATGTTGCATTCATTTAAAAAAAGAACATAAAAAAAAAACTCAGTTGTTCAACCTGTAAGCTTTTACCCGATTCTTTTGGATTTTGCTATGAGCTTGAACCAATATCCATCTCATCAGACTCCTCAGGCATCTCAAGTTTTCCTGGTTTGCCAAGGCAATGCACCATGACCTCTAACCTATAGTCCTTGCAGCCTCACCATCCTTATTCTCCCTGCAGGGTTTTCCCAGACATTTGGCATTAGTTCTGGTTAGTGTTCTCCTCCAATCAAGTAGAGCATGACTGATACAAGATGATGCGCTGATTGACGTCACCAGCGTAACTTATTGTGCAACCCTTTTTTTTATGTATCCCTTTTTGAGCTACAATATCCTCCGGGAATCTCTGCACTGACACCTGATACAGTGCCATCTCTGCCAAGATGTGCCAAGAGTCACTCTCATGGTTAAAACGTACCAGCAGTGCACTGGCTAAGGCAACGCTTATCCAATATTTACACTCTGCAATTAACATGATTGGATAAGCATGTTTGGATCATGGCACAACATGGCTGACCTCCGAACCTTGAGTCGTGAATATATATTTTTCACTCTTGAACATTGCCCAATGCCCACACAAGAAATATCATGGGTCTGCCGAGTGGCTGAATTTGATAAAGCTTTTCAATTTAGCATATGCAAATTACACAACATTAAGCAGTTGACAAAGACTAATTTTGACTTCCAAGATTTCCAAGAAAAGCGGGTTCAAGGACAGCCCTACTCTATTACCTGATCTCAGACCTATTGTCCATCTTCCCGAGCTATTCATTTAAGTTATTTTAATGAAATACAGCTATTCTGTTTCCTGAGCACAAGAGATTGCGTGTTCATTAAAGAAAACCCTGATTAGAATGAAAGAGTGATTACGGTGTGGCAGCCATTACTCCCCACGTGAAGGCTACCGCCTGCTCATTTGTCTAATGGAAGACGACTTAGAGCTCCCTCAAAAGCCATTCATTAGCTTAAGTGGACCCTCAGGGTTCCGGACTCTTTTCCTCTCCACCCCTTCCTCCAGGAACGTAAGTGACCACATTGCTCGTTGTCTGGTTGTGCTCCTTTGGCTATAATGTTGTCAATGACAGGAATAGTTAGGAAGGTGTAGATTGGAGTTGTGTTTTGGCTCCTTAGACTGTAGGTGCACACAGGCGTGTATAGAGTGAGACACACTTATAAGGGATTTGACTTATTGTGTTGTCCTTAACACAAGACAATTGACATTTACAATGACTGAGCTCATTAAAAGGAGTTTCAAAGGACTTTCTCTCAGTACGTCCCATGTGATGATAGCAGCAAGCAAATGTGAGATACTGTGCCATATCTTTTGGGTTAATTCATAACTAAACATCCCTTATCTGTCTGTGTCCTAAGGGCCAACACTTTATGGGGTTCATTCCTCAAAGTGTCTCCATGAACAAAGCTTCAACAGATGAGGGTTGGAATGCAATTAGCGAAATAATGACCTTACAAATAGAGATGGCAAGCTTTCCTGGGGATATTCCTCAAGCTAATTGACATTCAAGGCAGAAATGAGGGTCTCCTTACTTTCCCTTTCTTCTGCAAGCACACACAATCCCATTGGCTACCATTTTTTTGCTGTCACATATAATATTCCCATGTCTCAAGGACATAATGCCCCTCAAAAGAAGTGTATTGCCTGTGTGTATCTTTCATTTACAATCCACTCATGTACGCACAGGCATGCGCAGGTCGGACGTACACACACACACACACACACACACAGAGCCAATTGCTTTGCAACAAGGACCTGTTGGTTCTGCTGCAGTCCCGGTCTGACTGTACAGTTTTAGCCACCCTGTTTGCAGTGTTAAACTGTGGAGCATTGTTTGTAAACACCCACAGTCACCTATTCTACAGCATTGGGGAACCTGTGCTGTTCACTCGCTATGCATGTGACTGGGACACATACATCTTCCCTTACAGTGGGGCCAGCTCCCCTTCCTCTGTGCCTGTCTCTGTGTTTCTCTATGTGTGTGTCTCTGTGCATGTGAGTGTGTCTCTGTGCATGTGAGTGTGTCTCTGTGCGTGTGAGTGTGTCTCTGTGCGTGTGAGTGTGTCTCTGTGCGTGTGAGTGTGTCTCTGTGCGTGTGAGTGTGTCTCTGTGCGTGTGAGTGTGTCTCTGTGCGTGTGAGTGTGTCTCTGTGCGTGTGAGTGTGTCTCTGTGCGTGTGAGTGTGTCTCTGTGTGAGTGTGTCTCTGTGCGCGTGTGAGTGTGTCTCTGTGCGTGTGTGTCTCTGTGCGTGTGTGAGTGTGTCTCTGTGAGTGTGTGTGTGCGCGCGTGTGTGAGTGTGTCTCTGTGCGTGTGTGAGTGTGTGTGTGTGTGTCACTATATGTCTGTATGGTTCTGCTTTGGAGTGAATGTCTGCACCTTTGCGAGTGGAGCTGAAAGGACAGACCGGCGGCAAAGCCAGGGAGGAGGGACAGGTAGAGAGGAAGGGGGTGGTGTGGTGTTTTACTGGGTTGAGCAGAACCTAGCAAGAACCTGTTTGTCCTCGTCAACTCCAAATATTGTCCCTGTACACCCACTCTCCCCCACCTCCCATTTTCACCTGTTCACTGCCTCTTTTCAGAGAGTACCTCTTCCCTGCTCCTTCTCCTGCTCCCCCGTCTCATTCTTCTCCATTTCGTCATCCCCCTGTCTCACCGGAGGGGCCTCTTTAGCTCTCCTTTCTTCCCTCCTTTCGCACGTGATGTCTGTTCTCCTAAAAAGAATGCCTCTTCCTTGGCCTTTTCGCTTCTCTTCAGCTTTGGGTGCATTCTTGATATTTGCTCTCTCTCTCGCTTGCTCTCACTCCCTCGCTCTTTCCGTCCTTAATGGTCTTTCTCCTCTCTTTTTGCTTATCTCCTCTTTCGGCTTACCCGTTCTCCTTGTCCTACCTCTTCATTCTCTCCCTCTCTCTTCTCCTCTTTCCCCGCACTACATGTGGCCCGACCTGTCTGACAGCCCCTCCCATGATGACTCGTGTGACAGTAGATGACAGGTGCGATAGTGACGGTTTTGTTGTTACGACTTCTTATCTCGTTATTACGGCCACACCTGTCAATGTTTTTTAGGTTATGTTAATTCTGTCTTATCGTCTACAGGTAGGACGACATCTCGTCTTACCCCGAACCAAGTCCTCACAAAAACTCACATGTGAATGCACCCATTTACTGTACTGTACATACTTGGAGTGGATATTAGCTTCACGTAACACATGAGCCTACACAAACATCACATGCATCACATCAGACATCTCAACAAGGATGTGCACAAGGATATCAGAGTGAACCAGCGCGGTACGCTGTCTGTAATACGATCTTGATAAGTCGATACAACCCAGGAATCCTGAGGCAGGCGTCACACTGGCGTTGCATAGCTGGATTCCGGACACTGTGTGCTGGTCTGCGCTATTGTAGAGATTAAAGAATGAGAGAAGAAGAGAAAAACTAGGATACCTCTTCAAAAAGCCTCTCTGAGCAAGTGTGTTGATCTAGGACCAGCTCCCTCTTGTCAAAAAGATCTTATTCATCATTCGGATCTGAAAGGTATAACTGATCCCTCCTACTCCGAGAATCTTTGTCAGGCTGACTGATATTGACAAATATCAATACTTTTAAAGAAAAGTAATTCCAATTGGACAACATCCATGTTCCACACCTTCTAATTTGGAAGCTATTGAAGTTGTGGCTTTGGCTGCAGTGTGTGAGAACAGCGTTTAGTTCACATGTCACCCTTGCAAAAGTGTGCCAACATTGTGCTGAGAACTGGTGATATGCCATATTGCTTCATCCGTGATGCAAAGACAATGGCCTTTATATCACCCAGCCATAGAAGGTACTGTAGTCTTTGGCAATCAAAGTAAGACCTGTCTGTCACACTGATAATATCACCATCTATGTTTCTGTTTTCTGTTGTTGAAAGTCTACCGACTGTTCTCTGACAGATGTCTATGTGGTGAACTGCTGAGGGGGTGTTTGGTGATTGGTGGCGGGAGGAGGGTCCGGGTGTATGAAAGCATTACACACGTTAGCGCTAAGAAAACAGGTGCGGCACAGATGCATCGTTGTTGTTGCTCACATTTTTGGTTTGTTCTGTGGTTGGAGGGTAGGGGAGGCGACGACGTAGAGCAAAATGACATATCATGAGAAATGGACTGAATTGTAACGATACAGTTAACGTTTTTAATATTAATGTGCACCATTGTTATTGTTTGATTTTACACTTAAAACGCATTCCATTCCATCATTCTCATTCCAAATCCATTGTCCCATTAACAATCACCCATATTTGCCAACTTATTTCATTTCAAACTTCAGATTTCTCTAGTAAGACCCTAAAGGTTATTTATCATAATGAACGATATCAGTAAAAGGTCCACGATAAAGTGGTTGGTTTGGTCGATGTCGATCATTTCCGGTTTATCAGCTCATCTCTATGAGGAAGTGCAGTTGTTTGAGGGATGACTGAGCAGTGAGGACCGGTGAAAGTGTGTGGTCTGTGTGTGCAATGGAAGGATATGAGTGTGTGTGGTGTGGTTACGGTAGTTTGTTCGGCCACGAGTACACGCTCGCACGAATGCACACATGCGCGCACATACACAGTGCCCAACAAAAACTAGGCTATAGCCCAATCACCTCCAGGGGAAGAAATAAATAATCAAATGTTAATTACTGGAATGAGTCTGAGAACCAATTATAACGACCCCTAGCCGTTGGGTCAGCTACCTCCTCCCGCCCTCCTCCTCCCACCCACATCCCTCTTCCAACGGTCTCTCCGTGTGAAACCGGCATAAACGCTAACCAAATATGGCCATCCATCCTAGCCTGCCTCTGCAGCTGTGTCCCTGAGCTGTGACTAAAATCTTCCGAAGTCTCTATGCTACGATGAGACTGCGAAGAGGCACCTTTATCCTTCCCTCACAGGGGCTGCTTCATGAACACTTAAAAAGCACTTAAGAACTTAAGAAACAAAGCTTCAAAATAAAAACTCCCAACAGAGATAGCTAAGCTGGCAAAAGTTGCTGTACTTTGAACACAACAGAGAGCCATCAAAAGCTTTCTGCTGAGGCTCCCGACCAAGCACCCTAAATGTATTCTTCAGCAGAATCAGTACCCTCTCTTCTTCCTTATATAGGGGATCATTGCGAAAACTGTTGATTTGCTGCAGGCTTTCAGGGACAGCTTTTCAAACAGATAAGGGCCGTCCAGATACCCAGCAACCCCCTCTCTTGTGTTCCCGAGGACCAGGGTAAAGAACAAACAAAAAGCAGATGGTAAACAACAAACATACAGCTCTATTGTTTGTTTGTGGGGTTCTCTCCAGTTTCGGTCGACCAGCCCTCCCTCAGCATTCACAGTGGGTTTTAGCTACACATTCCTCAGTAAGAACATTAAAAATGACCATTTCTGGAGCCACTATAGTCCCACTGAGGTTTACATTTTTCACATGTTCTCCACCCTCATCTATTGCCAACCGACTTGACTCAAGTCAAGTTAAAGCCTGCATCCTATGTCTCCGAGTTCTAAGTGGAGCCACTGTTGTGGGACAGGGGCTTCAAATAGACTCTGGGTAAAATGCTAGTTTAGCGCAGTGCGCTTTCCTTTCATGTGGCCTGGGGGCTGCCAGGCACTGTGACGTTTTTGTATTATTCATATGTGTCCCTTCAGGATGACTGTCAATAATTAATGCAAGGGGGTTAACAGCATTTTTGGGTGTCCTTGGTGGCAGGCAGCTTAGGAGACAGGTGTGTGTGTGTGTGTTCATGTGTGTGCATGTGACTGGGTGTGTGCATGTATGCGCTAGTGAGCCTGTTCATGTTTGGCTGATCGCTGCCTGCTTGCCAGCCTGTCAGGAAAAGCTTCTCTCTGGCATTTTAAAATCCACATTTCAGTCTCCCGCGGTGCCCGCCGCTGTCGTGATGTGTGTTTCGGAGCTTTTCTCCCCAGTGGCTTCCATAATAAAGCTTCTGTATTCAGACCCACAGTTGCTTGTGTAGACAGACACACACACACACTGGCTTTATCACATACACACACACACCTGCGTTCTCTCTCTCTCTCTCTCTCTCTCTCTCTCTCTCTCTCTCTCTCTCTCTCTCTCTCTCTCTCTCTCTCTCGCTCACTGTCACACACACCCACTCAAATTCTCTCATTCTCTCGCTTCGTCTCTGTCTCACACAGACCTACACACACACCGTGGGAATTGATATTCAGCCCTCATTATGCCTGCAGAAATAAGTAAAACTGGATCAATGGGCGTCGGACGACTAGCTTTGGATCACGGCGGGGCCAACCGCATTATGGAACTATTTGAATATGGTGTTCAGGGACCACTTAGAGGACCCACACACACCTCCACACACCATCCTATGAAGGTCCTGTGACAGTCTGAGCTGAGCTTCTGAAGAATGCCCCATGGCTGTGTATCGGTTAGGGTTGATTTGATGATAAAGGTTTTTGTCATTTGGACTCGTGATTGTATTGATTTGAGTCCATGGCCTGAGTCTCAATTTTGATTGCAGTCGCCGCCCTGTCCATCAATCTCTCCCCCCTCTCTTCCTCACTGGTCTTCCCCACTCTCTTTCACTTCTTCTCTCACTCTTTCTTTCTACATTCCTCTATCTTCTTCTCTCGCCTTTCTGTCATCATATCATATGATCATCCTTTGCTTCTCTGCTTCCCTCTGTGCCCCCCCCTGTCTATGTCTTTCCCCCCACCCTGCCCCCCTCCCTAATTGACTTTTATTCACCGTTTTACATCATGATTTGATATTCAAATTAGCCCCGTCAGCCAGGTTAGAGCACAGGTCTTTTATTCCAACCCTCGGCCCTCCATCTCTTCCCCATTTTCCCCTCTCTCTCCCTCCTTTTAAGAGGGGTCGTTACATGAGCACGTCCCTATTAATTGCATGTTTAATGTGTCTGTTTATCTTCAGAGGGGCTGGAATGCAGAAACGGTCTCATTGAAACAGGCACGCACATGCAAGCGAGTCGATGTTTATCTGGAAAAATTGCTTTCGGGGGTTTGCTGCAGCGTGTACATTACACAGGCTCTTGATGGATTTGTGGGACATCTGTTTCTATAGAAAGCCTGTCGCCTGCTTCCCAGTCAAAACAATTTGTGAAAATGTTATGACGGTTTTATTTTGGTTGTTTTGTTGTTCAGCAGGTTTTTATTGTACGTTTGTACGTCGTCAAAGTCTACGCCCCTTCTGTGATTGGTCAACAGTACTACTCCTAGTAGGAGTGGGAACTATGGACGGGATTCTTCAATTACGTGTTTGTTGTCATTCAGTGAGAGACGACTAGCTTTCGTGTACATTTTTATTCACTGAAATACTCCAGCAAATATCTTAGTTGCGCAATTCTACATCTAAGACTTCCTCTGGAAAAATGTAAAAATTAATTAGCGATTTCCTTATTAATTCTGACTATTTTGAGGAGGTGTTATGACTATGTTGTTGCTACGTTGGCTCAAGAGGAACAAACCGTAATATTGCTGCTATTTTCCTCCTTTCTCAAGCGAAGGTCTTTAGGGAGTATGCAAGCACAGACGTTCACGTCGCCTAGCCGAGTTCTGCTAGGAGTAAACTGAACCTATGTATGCGGATGCCTTTACACGTTCTGTTTTTGCTCCAAGCTCTGCTGCGAGACAGTTTTATTTACAAAGTTTTTAATATTTTGGTCATCTTGTCCTTGTTGGGTGGACAGCCTTGCCAGCGAAATACCCCTCCTCTATTGCTGGGAGCAAGTAGCCATCTTCACTGTCAGTCTGAAGACGAGCTTGAACTTGTTCCAGACCTATAGCTTGTATCACGGGGGTCTGGAGCCTCTTCCTCACTGCAATATCTGAAGTCCACTTCTTTTGGAGGGTGTTGACGTCATTGGCTGGGCTGTACTGGGTTCAGGTTGGTCCCGTGTGATACAGTGCATAAGACAACTCAATAGTAGAAATGGAGACTAGCTTGATTATTCCACTTTCAAACATTCTAAGAGCTAAATGGCAACTTACGATAATATTATGATTCAAGTGGCAAATGCACGTGGTAAAGCTGTGTATTCTTGTGGAGATAAGTGGTACAAATCGTAGCAAGAGAAATCAAAGGTAACTGTGGTGACGAATTGCATAACATCATTTACCCTCAGGTGTAGTGGTGATTTTGTTGGCGATAATGTAGCGGTGGTGGTCACACTTTGCAAATACTAAAGGTGAAAACAGAGCGAGACATTTATCTAGCTAGTTAGTTACATCCTTGTCACTAATCTCCATCCATGATGACCAAAGGAAAATGGAGGGTTTTATGAGCATTTTGACTAGTTTAGGTACAGCTTTGATAACTTGCACACGACATATGCCTTTTTGTAGCCTGAAGACATGCTAAAATTTTTTAGATATATGGCTAGGTGGTATTAGTAGGGTAGATAAATAGTATGTAACAAAACATCTTCATTTACTTTGTGATGAATTCTCTTCTTTTGTGCTATTGTTTGATCGTCCCATTACGGGCATTTCAGGGAAAAGGGAAATATGGATGAAACCGCATTGTCAGAGTTTTTTTGGTGTCCCTCCCACAAGTTCAGCTTGCATATCGGTTTTGTCGTTTTCTGGTCGAAAATGCTGGCTACATACGCAAATGTTGATGTACAGTGATACAGGTGTATTCACGTCGTATTGCAACTAATTATTGCATGCATCTTGGAATGTCCGATTCCGTCAAACTATGAAATATCCCTCCTTTCGACTTTGCTTTGGCTGCTTTGTGCTGCTATTATGTTGTTGTTATGTTGTGTTGCTACCATGCTGTGTTGTCATGTGTTGCTGCCTTGCATGTGTTGCTGTCTTAGGTCTCTCTTTATGTAGTGTTGTGTTGTCTCTCTTGTTGTGATGTGTGTTTTGTCCTATATTTATATTGTATTTATTTTTATTTTTAATCCCAGGCCCCAGTCGCCGCATGAGTCCTTTTGCCTTTTGGTAGGCCGTCATTGTAAATAAGAATTTGTTCTTAACTGACTTACCTAGTTAAATAATGGTTAAATTAAATAAATAAAAACTTCTCACCCCCGGGAACTGCACACCACGGCAGTGCTAACAACTTTGCATCTTCACTCGGCAAGCCTTAGGATGACAAACTTTTCATGCGACTTCACAACCCACCTCCAAATATACATGCCCCATATTCAGAAAGGAGAGGAGGGGTGAGAGAATGGAATGTTGAGGCTTTGTGGGAAATGTAGAGGCTTTGTGGGAAATGTAGGAAACTGAACATTCAGAGGAAGCTCGGGAAACGATTGCAAAAATAGGGAAAATACTGTTTTATGAAAAAAACGTAACAGAGGAAGTGATTTAGCAGTTTTTTTCCCACTACAGTACATGTAAGGATGCTCTTAAGATATCAACTGAAAACCGTCCAATTTTTCCTTTGACGTCCTCAAAGGAGAGCAACAGCAAGCGGCAACTCGAGTTCAAAGCGGAAATCTCCTAAATTAGCTAATTTATTATATTTCAAACGCAAACTTTTGCTGTGAAAGTTTTGTCAGATCAGAAACCAGAGAGCAAATGCATGTTAGGTCTAAATATTTATATTTAGGTCTAAATATTTATATGACAAGTTGGGGTTTCGGTTGAGAAAACAGAGTAACATACAGTCACAGTATATCAAAATACAGGACTGTAGCTCTAGGAAAAATATAGCCTATGATACAGAACGAGAAAGCAAATGCTTGCTTCAACGCTTAATTTCCCAATGAGAGTTGCATAAAGGCTGTATTGTTGTACCACTGCTAGCATACTGGCTCTGATAACTAAACTGGGTACTAAGAAACATACTCACCAGTCAGATCCTATTCTCAAAACTTTTGGAGTTTGGCTTGACTGAAAGACGAGCCTCTGCTGAGAGGAGCTCTTTGATGGCCTGAATAGAGATGTCACCTTATTTGATAGTTAACTTAGTTGACATAGCATTACATCGCGTCACTCTATATTGCAGTCATTTAGGCAATCTATATCCAGAATGACACATATTCGACCGTTGAAAGTGACTTGAGAAAGAGCTGTGCGAAATAGATGTAATCCTGAGGGTTTGTCGTGCTTGATCGTTGAAAGAAGCTGAATGGAGTGAGTGGTCTGAGAGAGATACTGTACAGTAGTTTGGAATGACCAGAGGGTACAGTTAGATGAAGCTTGTTGTGGCTGGGTACAGCGTGGGAGTAATGATCAGTCGTTGAAAGAGACCAAAGATGAAAAGAGGGAGGAAGGGAGGTAGGGGAGGAAAGGCTAAAAGTAGCAATAGGAGTGCAAAATAAGATGGTTGAAAGAAACTTGAGGGAGAGAATATAGTGGAAGATATATAGTTTAGAAGCTTCTGGATTGGAGGAGATATGGGTGGGAGATTGTTTATAGGCCAGTGGGAGCGAGTGATGTTACACTGTGGCTGGAAGGAGGGATGGTAGATGCTAGAAATTGCTTATAGAACGTTTCTCCCTATTTAACATGCAGCTTCTGAAGATTTTTCTGATCCCTTGACTTTGTTTGGTGTAGCCATGTCACATGACGGGATGGGAGTGATGTTACCCAGTTAACAGGAGCAACCCTGTAGTCGGTAGTGTTCTGTGAGGCAGTGCCCTCGGGCTCATCTCAGGGAACAGGAGTGTATGTGGGGTGAACTAGGGTGAATAAGGGTAATTCAGGAAGCCCCCATAGAGAGATCTCTTATTTAATTCTGGACGCCCACTCTCACACCGACACTGTTTGCAAAACAAGACATTTAACAGCGATGAATGTATAAAGACTACATGTGAGCCAATTTTGTTTTACCCAGTTAGCTAAATGGTTAGATTGGGACCTATAGAGGTAAAGATACATCTTTAGCTCTCAGACAAAGTGACTCACTTGCGTAAAGTTTCAACAAAAGCTTAAACTTGAAAGACCTTCCTTTTCTCCCCGCACCTCTTCTTTTTCCGTCTCTGGTTTTACTCTCGCTTGCGCGGCTAGGTCCGTTCATTGTGGGAACTGCCATGTTTGCCCCGAGGCTGTTCTCATTCCCTATGGGCATGAGTGTGTACGTGTATATACATGTGAATGTGCATGTGTGTGCGCACACGCTTGTGTATGTGTGTCTCTTTTGTCACTCTTCTGACACTTCAAGTGTTAGGGCTGGGGCTGCCATTAGGGTTATGCATGGCTCATTAGCATAATCACTTTTCTGTTGGAGGGTCATTATAGCTGGCACGGCGCCTTGGCACTCTGTAATGGGAGACATTTGATTGGCCTTTTCATTCATTAGCCGTTATTAAAAGGGACATGGTGCCGAAAATGGCTTGACTTTGTAGATGTTGCCCATAACCACAGATCTAGGATCAGACATTCCTACCCACAATTTTAACTTAAACCATTAGGACACGAAAAAATAATATCTTACCCTGCATCAGTAATTCGGAGCAACTTTCTTCTAGCGCTTTAGAAATGAGAAGGCGTAAATGCTGTCTTCTGTCTCTAACACAAGGCCTATTTGCTGATCAAACTCGAAGGGGTTGCTTTGTGTATCTGTAATAGGTGTCAGTTCGGTGTGCACAGCACATACCAAACATTACACTGTATTTATGTTTTGCACCATGTATTTCCACTAAACACAGTCACTGAAAAGCAGCCTAGCAGGTTGTACCAGCCGCAGCAATGTGGTTTACCCCCTGATCAGTGTTGGTGTGTTTTTCAACCAGCAATGTGACTAGGGTTGAATATTTTTTGCAAATATTTCTTCAGGAAAGTAAATCACTTTTCTCCCGGGTAACCAGTATGTCCCGCCGAAACCGCAAGTGTCATTCTAAAGCATTATAAAGCATATGAATATGTCTGGATTTGATTAGAGCGTTGATCAGCATAATAATTCAAGCCTGATGCTACCTGAGCCTGATGAGTCATATATTAAATACATGCTATGAACCCAAGCCCCAAAAAAGCCCAAATCATAGTGCCGTTATCCAATACAGCATATATAATATACTGTATAGGCAACCACAAATTACGCATGAAAGAAAAACATACAAGTCCATAGATGTAGCTCTCCTCTTTTAGGAAATAAATTAAACAAGCTCCAATAGGCTAATCTTTTTGAATGGGGAGTGTATTACTGTATTGTATTATATGACAGGAATTACGCACCTCGTTCAAACCGTTAAGCTGGGAGAGACCATGGGACGCTGGTGCAGGACTTGTGTCCTACAAAGTTACAATTATAGGCTAGCAAATCTGACTTTAATTTTGAAATATAATAGGAGTATAATTAGTCTGAAGCATATATAGGCCATTTTTCATAATATTTCCCCTAAAGTTGTGCGACGTGCATATTAGCCTCCTGTTACATTTCTTCCTTGCTTTCAACATTAGGACTAGAATATAGGATTAGAATAATGTAGACAAGCTTTCACTTTTCTTCACGAAGATTGAATGGTTAAGGGTGACTGGTCTGAATAAATAACTGCTAGTCTACTGCCATCGCGTGTTCTTTCTTAATTCAAACGTCCCGTGAGTTGAATTGGCTGCTGTATTTTAACATCAGCAAACAAGAGCTGGCATCCCTCTTCATCATTGTAATGTCATGCTTGAGTAATATGGGACTAGAATAAGATGTAGATGATATTCACATCTCTCCATGAAGATTGAATGGTTATGGGTGACTTATCTGAATAAATAACTGCGGTAGCCTACCGCCATCGCACGTTCTCTCTTCTTTCAAACTCACATCCCTCTTCGAAAAGTCTTTGCCTTCAATTCGTCGGGGCATGGACCCTTCGTGAAACAAACCGGTACCCCTGGCACCTACTACCATACCCCTTTCGAACCACTTACATCTTTTATCTCAGCCATTCACCCTATGAATGGCACACATACACAATCAATGTCTCAATTGTCTCTAAGCTTAAAAATCTCCTCCCCTTCATATACACTGATTTGATGTGGATTTAACAGGGGAAGTGCAAGTGTTTTTAATGTTTCATATACTGTGCGTGTGCGTGTGTGTGTGTGTTTATATATATACAGTTGAAGCCGGAAGTTTACATACACTTAGGTTGTGAATACAGGATTATTGTGAATCATCCTAAATTGTCCCTAACATATTTTACTCCCTCGCAACAGTTGTGGGATTCACACACTCAACCCCTTTCCCCCACAACAACCATAGACTAAGATTCTCAACAGTTGCAACATCCCAGAGCCCAACTCAAGAAAGGTCTTGATTTATGAATGCATATACAGTTGAAGTCGGAAGTTTACATACACTTTGTCATGACGTTGGCCTGGGGATAGGTTTATGACAGTCATAAATACCTCTTCCCCCCTTTTTCCTCTCTCACCCTACTGATGTGACATTTGCAAACCCCTTGGTTAACATAGAGATTCTGGGAACATCAGAAGGTGGGGGGAAATTAACTATATTCTGGTAATCTGACCAATTGAACAAATGCGGTGGTACTTAATGAATATGATGTCAGTTCGGTTGTCATCTGAGACATTCTCATCAATGATAAGATGACATAAACTCTACAGTGGAAAGTCTACACATCAGAGTTATCGGATTCACATGTAATTGTTGTTCAATTTAAATGTTTGAATATGAAATTATTCGTGATGGGATGAAATGTGATTTTAGCTTCTAAAATGTGAGATTTGGGTTTTCATAAGGTTAGGGCTCTGCTCAATCAGTGGCCCGCCCCTGTGAAGGGACATGGGCTATAAAACTTTTCAAACACGCCCTCCTCTCCCTTCCTATATAAAGCCTTGATGACAATATAACCTCCTGTTCCGAGGATGTGAGGACGACGGTCCGATGTCAGAATGGTTCAGATAATAACTACAGAACGAAGCCAACATCAGCGTGAGCTTTGGTTGCGAATGGTATGAACTTTGAACTCTTATTTACTACATAAGTGATACCTCCTAGCCGTTGAGTTAGCAACAGCAGCTGCAAATTAGGGTTAGGAAGGAACAAGCGCAGCTCAGAGTAAATGTTTATTGCTTTTTCCTTTTCAAAATGGGCGGTAATTTAGAAAGCATAAGATACTGTATTTACGATAGCACAGCTTCGCCCTTTGTTCCTCAGTCTTCCTGTTCTTTCACTCAAACCCAGCCCCTTTTCTTTTGTGTAACAAGCTGTCATATCTGTTCCGCCCGCTAGGGACGTTTTCCTTTATGACATAATTTGTAATCAAGTTATAATTAATTATGTGTATGTGTAATTCTGTGTGATTAGTTGGGTATTTAGTAAATAAATAATTAAACCCAATTTTGTATTGCTGATTCAACTTGTTAGCCAGGGTTCGTGAAAAATGTACAACTTTCAGATGAGACTGAATTAAGGTGACAATTAATATTGACTGCTATTGATGTAAAAAATATTACTAGGTCTTTAAGAGTTTATTCGGAAGATAACAGCTCCATAAATATTATTTTGTGGTGCCCCGACTCTCTAGTTAATTACATTTACATGATTAGCTCAATCAGGTAATATTAATTACGGATAAATTATTTTATAGACTACCATGTCATATCACTTAATCCGGCATAGCCAAAGACACGACAATTGACACGATTGGAGTCATTAAAACTCATTTTTCAACCACTCCACAAATTTCTTGTTAACCAACTATACTTTTGGCAAGTCGGTTAGGACATCTACTTTGTGCATGACACAAGTAATTTTTCCAACAATTATTTACCGACAGATTATTTAACTTGTAATTCACTGTATCACAATTCCAGTGGGTCGGAAGTTTACATAAGCTAAGTTGACTGTGCCTTTAAACAGCTTGGAAAATTCCAGAAAATGATGTTATGGCTTTAGAAGCTTCTGATTGGAAGTGTACCTGTGGATGTATTTCAAGGCCTACCTGCAAACTCAGTGTCTCTTTGCTTGACATCATGGGAAAATCAAAAGAAATCAGCCAAGACCTCAGCAAAAAATGGTAGACCCCCACAAGTCTGGTCATCCTTGGGAGCAATTTCCAAACGCCTGAAGGTACCACGTTCATCTGTACAAACAATAGTACACAAGTATAAACACCATTGGACTAGGCAGCTGTCATACCACTCAGGAAGGAGATGCGTTCTGTCTCCTAGAGATTAACGTACTTTGGTGCAAAATGTGCAAATCAATCCCAGAACAACACCAAAGGACCTTGTGAAGATGTTGGAGGAAACAGGTACTAAAGTATCGATTTCCACAGGTAAAAGAGTCCTAAATCGACACAACTTGAAAGTCCGCTCAGCAAGGAAGAAGCCACTGCTCCAAAACCGCCATAAAAAAGCCAGACTACGGTTTGCAACTGCACATGGGGACAAAGATTGTACTTTTTGGAGAAATGTCCTCTGGTCTGATGAAACAAAAATAGAACGGTTTGGCCATAATGACCATCGTTATGTCTTGCTTCCATTCGTGCTCCGATGTTGGACGATAGGCCTGGCTCGCTGTTGGCGTTCCAATTAATCCTAAAGGTGTTCGATGGAGTTGAGTTCAGGGCTATGTGCAGGCCAGTCAAGTTCTTCCACACAGATCTCAACAAACCTTTTTTTATAGACCTCGCTTTGTGCATGAGGGCATTGTCATGCTAAAATGGGAAAGGGCCTTCACCAAACTGTTGCCACAAAGTTGGAAGCGCAGAATCGTCTAGAATGGCATTGTATGCTGTAGCGTTAACATTTCCCTTCTGTCACGTTCTTTCAAAATCGAACCCAGAAGCAGACCAGGACAAGGAGAGTAGGAAGAAGGTGAATGTGAATGGGTAGTTATATCCAGGTGGCGTAGCGGGCAGCGGTGGTGAGTTGATGGGAGTAAATAGGTGGATCCAATGGGGTAGCGGAATACTCCAATGACCAGGCGGGAATGGGGTAAATGATCCGGGTGAGTAACTGAAGACAGAACAAACGGAGGTAAGTTTAAGGCAAGCAATACGTAAAAAACAACAAAACAAATTCTATCCAACTTGAGGCTGATACTATGGCACAACATACTGTTCATGGCTAACGATCCGGCAGGGAATGGATGTCAGGTCCGGGCTTATGAAGAGGAGAGATGATGATCAGGACCAGGTGTGCAGATAGCTGATGGGATACAGGTGCGGGTAATCAGAACTCCCAACTGGCTACATTGCCCGGCAACCAGACAGGGTTCGTTCCAGGACGCCGGAAAAAACACTCCAGGACAGAACACAGGCAAAAAAACATACTCAGGAAACTGGATTCGTGACACCTTCACTGGAACTAGGGCTTAGATCGAACAATGAAAAACAGCCCCAGACCATTATTCCTCCTCCACCAAACTTTACAGCTGGCACTATGCATTAGGGCAGGTAGCGTTCTCCTGACATTCGCCAAACCCGGATTCGTCCCGTCGGACTGCCAGATGGTGAAACGTGATTCATCACTCCAGAGAACTCGTTTCCACTGCTCCAGAGTCCAATGGTGGTGAGCTTTACACCACTCCAGCCGACGTTTAGCATTGCACATTGTGATCTTAGGCTTGTGTGTGGCTGCTCGGCCATGGAAACCCATTTCATTAAGCTCCCGACGAACAGTTCTTGTGCTGATGTTGCTTCCAGAGGCAGTTTGAAACTCGTAGACAGTGTTGCAAGCGAAGACAGAGGCCAATGGTGACTTTAAAACAGTGTGTTTAATGGCTGTGATAGAATGGATCAAGAACATTGTAGTTACGCCACAAAACGAACCTAATTGACAGAGTGGAAAGAAAGAAGTCTGTGCAGAATAAAAAATATTCCAAAACAATCATCCTGTTTGCAACAAGGCACTAAAGTAATACTGCAAAAGCTTTGGCAAAGCAATTAACTTTTTGTCCTGAATACAAAGTGTTATGTTTGGGGCAAATCCAATACAACACATTACCGAGTACCATTCTCCATATTTTTAAGCATAGTGGTGGCTGCATCATGTTATGGGTATGCTTGACATTGCTAAGGGCTGGGGAGTTTTGCAAGATAAAAAAATAAATGGAATGGAGCCAAGCACAGGCAAAATCTGGTTCAGTTTGCTTTTCACCAGACACTGGGAGATTAATTCACATTTTAGCTGGAGAATAACCTAAAACATACGGCCAAATCTACACTGGATGTACTTACCAAGAAGACAGTGAATGTTGGCCGAGTTTCAGTTTGACTTAAATCTACTTGGAAATCTATGGCAAGACCTGAAAAATGGTTGTCTAGCAATGATCAACAACCAATTTTGAAAATAATAATGGGCAAATGTTGCACAATCCAGGTGTGGAAAGCTCTTAGAGACTTACCCAGAAAGACCTAGCTGCCAAAGGTGCTTCTACAAAGTATTGACTCAGGGGTGTGAATACCTATGTAACACAACAAAATGTGGAAAAAGTTAAGGGGTATTAATACTTTCTGAAGTGTGTGTGTGTGTGTGTGTGTGTGTCTCAATCTTGAACAGAATGATCTATTTTAGATGCAATTTCAATGGAATTGATGGAGCGAGAGAAAGATGGCGAGAGAGTGCTTGCTTATGCACTGATTTTAAAGCAACGATATTCGAGTGATGGGCTGTTTTAAATCTCTGCAGCTGCAATAAAAAAAACATCTTTATAATAACATTATAAAGTGAAACCTGAAAGGCAGATGGAGATGTGTAAATTAGACTCGCATTCAGTCATTTATATTACAGTAACATAGGCTATGCTGCAGCAAATGTAGGCCTACCTGTCTCAGGAGAAAAAGTTACCATGATGAGATGCATGCATTGTAAACTGCGCTTCTACTATGATGCGCTGTCTGGCCCCACCCTGAGCGTTGATAATTAATCGTGCAGAGAGGTGGCCATAGAGAAGCCAGATTTAGAAATCACATAATTTAACAGTTCCATTTCGCATTGATTAGAAATAATTTATAATAATTTTCCGGATTCTCGCAGTTATTTATCCCGGAAAAAGGGAGTGGGTTTGTTTTCATATGAATATCTGTACAGTATCATGGAATTCTTTCTCTTGACTAACTTAGACTTTTCTCTTTCTTTCTGATGAATCACCTGTGGCCCTGGTCTCACCTCTCACAGGTTGCAATCCTTTCTACTTCACTTTCTGCACAATTAGTTCCTGGATGTGTGTGTTATCATTGTGTGTCTGTAAGGATACAGTGCGCTCTAGCCACACCGACACGCTCTCGCCAGGGGGCCGCGCTCATATGGTCCCCACGAGGGGAGTCTTGTGGAGAAGGAGTGCAGAGTGCACATGGGATCAGGTTCTCAACGGGGGGCTGTGGCTCAGCAGCTTTTGCGGTAGCAGCTACCCACAAGCCCCTTCAGCCATTAAGGAAGCAAGGATAAGTGCATTCACCCATTATCACTGACATCAGCGATTAATATAGGAGGTTTTTACTTGGTTATATTTAGAGGGTACTTTTTGATGGCAGTCAAGGACCAGCTAACTAAGATAGGCCCCTTTCTTTCTAAATACTCAGTATAAGGCTATTTATTTGGTGGAGGTATGCCTGCTAGCCTGCTGGCTATGGCTAATCTGACAGATGGTGCATCAATCATGGTGGAATACTGCAATGATGTAATGACTCACAAGTTATCTTTGCCCTTTTCACTTATTCACTAGATAACAAAGGACCTTTAATTTATAAACTCTCTTTTGCAAGAGAGGTGGAAAGCTGCAGGGTCAACTACATATGAATGTTCCGTAATGTTGTGCCCTACTGACTGAGCCCAGATAACACGTAATAGGTCTATTGCCTGTAACTTTATTGCCCCACTTGATAACTGAAGTAAAGTATTACGAAACCCCAAGCACTAATGTTAATTGGCATACTTTTTTAAAAATGTAGTAATTTAAATGTTTGTTTTTGATTGAATATCCGAAACATACAATATACTTGCAGTGAAGCCACTCAACAACTACATCATACCAGTCATCCAACAAACTCGCATTCAGAGCGACACACAGAAGCATCCAGGGTCAATGCCCTGCTCAAGGGCACGTTGACAGACCTCCCACCAGGCCAAGAAACATGAACCCGAACCCTCCAAGATCCCCCCACAGTTCCACAATAGCTGTCCCTCAACCATTTGAGTCCCCCACCAAGAAGAAAAATAAAAAATACAATTAAGTCCATTCTCCACCCCCAAGAACACCCAAATGCACCAGAAACCAAGATAATGAACTAAAGAGAAAAAATAAAGACAGAAGAAAACAGCAAACAAGAACGCAAAAAAATAATAATTTTAAAACCTCTTTAGGGATAGGCGGGACGCAAATGTCTCAACTGGCCAGTTGCCAGGGAAAATACAGAGCGCCAGATTCAAATAAAATACTATAAAATTCAAACTTTCATTAAATCACACGTGAGATACTCAATTAAAGCTACACTCGTTGTGAATCCAGCCAACATGTCAGATTTTAAAAATCTGTATTCAATACAGGAAAGAAAACAAACCAGTGCTGCTTTTCACGTCTTTTCAAGCTTTTCACAAGTGTCCTCAGTTCCTAGTTGGCCTACTTCTTCATTGCACAAAGGAATAACCTCAACCAAATTCCAAAGACTGGTGACATCCAGTGGAAGCGGTAGGAACTGAAAACAGGTTCCTATGAAATATCCCTTGGCAAAGACAAAAAAACACAAATTCTGAACAGTTAGTCCTCTGGGTTTTGCCTGCTACATAAGTTCTGTTATACTCACAGACATGATTCAAACAGTTTTAGAAACATCAGAGTGTTTTCTATCCAAATCTATGAATAATATATCTTATATTCTTGGCATGAGTAGCAGGAAGTTGAAATTGGGCACGCTGTTTCTCCAAAAGTGAAAATTCTGCCCCCTAGCCCCAAGAGGTTAAAACAAAGCACATCAATGACAACTAAAATCATGACAGCAATGCCAATTGTATATGTTTGTGTGCATGTCTGGCACTATTAAAAGTATGTGTGTGTTCTTGTTTATGTTGATTTGAATGCACGGCATCAGCCTCAGGCAAACCAGCATTAGCTGTACAAACACTGCCCCTCAGTGTCATTCAAACATACTTTTTATTATGTTTTATTTTTATTTTTTGTTGACTTTTATCTTTGACCATAATTCTATCTCCTGCACAGCAACTCCACTCCCACTTGTCTCCAATTCCACATCCCAACCCTCAGCTTCCCTCAGCCCATCCCATCTATCACTGCCGGCCACCCACTTCGGGTTTCTACGCAACACATATTTTTCAACTATGCTGTGATGTTTAATGTACAATTTCAATCTATCTAATCGAATAGAATCCACAGATTGCGAGTTGAAGATAAATACTTTTACAAAGAGTATTAGTGTATTACTAAATGCTATGCATTTTCAGCCATTCCTGAACCTGAGACCAGAAACAGGCTACTTGAGGGCAATACCAAAATAAATGGTCTATTGATTCTGTATCCTCACATCAAAATCTGCAGAACTTGGATGATTTTATGCCCCAAATATTCAACATTTTGTTGGTGGCATGAATTCTATATAATAATCGGACATCAAACATCTCTTCCCAACTATTTTGCAATCTGTATGGCACAGTTGTCAACATCCTGGTCCTCAAATGAAACTGGTATGCTTTCCTATTAATGCTATTTTTATTCCTCCGCCAGTTTTGATACTTTATATTGTATTGGGCGAGCAGACAGACCAGTTCCCTACCTCCTCCCGCTGCCACCTGCCTCCTCCATTTTTGGGGTAATGATGTAATCAATTGGTTGTACTCTTCTTGAGCAGACCTTCCCGTACAATTCTGATAACTCCATGAAGGACAAAACTCTACCATTCCAATTTACAATATAATTTAAGAACAAAATACTCTTTTAATTGGCATACTAGTTTCCTGATGCTTCTCTGTAGATAAAGTCTCAGTTCAATCCAAATTCGCTGACTGTAGTTCATATTGAAGAAGTGTCGTAAACTGTGTATGTAGTTGTCAAATATGATGTCTGTGTATCTAGACCCCTGATCCTTTTGTCTAAGGCAATTAGAAAATGTAATTGAGCAATTAACAGCACAAGGGATTAACATAACCATTGTACAACGAAGCTCATTGCTTGGAATTGTTTTAGCACTCTGTGTGTGTGTGTCTGTGTTTGAGTGTGTGTGTGGTCAATTTGGATCAGGAACATGGCGACAGGTTGGGTAAACTGCGGGTCATGTGAGCCCGGAGAGTTTGGCTACTTATTCCTAACGGATCTCAGAATTCCTGCCTAATCCCACATTGGGGAGGTGAAGAGCGGATTAGGCAACAGGAAATATCCTTCAAAAGGCCTATTCCCGCTGCTTTTCCGAGCCCTCGCAATCAGATTCCCGGGGTGTGTCTCTCCATCCTCTTGGCTCGTTGTTTTTCAGGGAGAAACGGGGAATCGGCACACCCGCAAACATACACATTTAAATGCGCACACACACACACTTTTTTTTGCGTACACAAATTCACATGCATACTCACTTGCATGCACCCACACATCCTTGCACACAAACTTACCCATGCACGCACATACAAGCATAGGCACAGACAGATGCATACACACCCATGATCACATACGCACAATACACACAAACACATGGATTTTGTGTTGTAGATACAGTGGGGCAAAAAAGTATTTAGTCTGCCACCAATTGTGCAAGTTCTCCCACTTAAAACGATGAGAGAGGCCTGTAAATTTTCATCATAGGTACACTTAAACTATGACAGACAAAATTAGAAAATAAAATCCAGAAAATCACATTGTAGGATTTTTAATGAATTTATTTGCAAATTATGGTGGAAAATAAGTATTGCACAATTGGTGGCTGACTAAATACTTTTTTGCCCCACTGTATGTGGTAGTGGAGTTGGGGCCTGAGGGCACACACTTAGTGTGTTGTGAAATTTGTTATGAATGTATTGTATTTTTTTTATTTTATTCTTTAACTGCCTTAATTTTTCTGGACCTCGGGACCTGGACCTTGCTGGACCTGCCTTGGCAGCAGCTAATGGGGATCCATAATAAATACAAACACACGTGAATTGTGTTGAGGCCATGTGATTCCAAGAGTTCAGAGAATGCAAAAGCTTCATTAGTTGATCATTTGGTGGTCAATGACACTGTAAACTACTTCGTATGTGCAAACTGTACATACTTGGTTGGGCTTATCCAACTGAACAAGATCTCAGTTTAAACTTAAATGTGTTATACAGGGAGTGGTGTCTGTAGGAATAATTTAAAGCTTCAGCCTTTGAGATAAGGTGGCTGGGTGAGGTTCTGAGGACTTTTCTACAGTACCCAAGCCAAGGTAGAGGACATTGATCCTCTGACGAGAACACAATGAGAAAGTCGATAAATATCGGGCTGGGTTATCCAGTGGCTATGCAGGGAGGAAATCACTTCACATGATACACAGCTATATTTCCCTGCTAGAGGTTTCCCCACCAAAGGAGGTTGTGTGTGTCTTCATAGGTGAGTGTCCGTTCATGAGTGTACTTGTGCACATGCCCATACATATCCTCCTCATTTCTCACACCTCCAAAAGCCCAGTCTCCGTCCGATTAATCTTGAGCCTCTCGACAAGCCCTATCAAGCTATCTCAATAAGAGATTTACTCCTATCTAGGTGATACTACTCTAGTGCTGAGGGTATTATTTTTAAATTATTTTACTTTGACCCTTTTCTCCCCCAATTTTGTGGTATCCAATTGGTAGTTACAGTATTGTCTCATTGCGGCAACGTCCATACGGACTTGGGAGAGGCGAAGGTCGAGAGTTGCGAGTCCTCTGAAACACGACCCTGCCAAGCCGCACTGCTTCTTGACACAGCGCCCGCTTAACCTGTAAGCCAGCCGCACCAATGTGTTGGAGGCACAGCTAGCACTGCGATGCAGTTCCTTAGACCACTGTGCCACTCGGGAGGTCCCTGATTAGTGCTTTTTGAGATCAGTTTCGGTTCGATTATCAATTTTAGCTTTTGATTATTATTATTTTTTACATTAAATGCATCATTAAATAATGACAACATAATTTTAGAGCTTTTTAATAGAAATTCCAAAGCCACAAATAGTGAACATTCAATTCCATTGTCTCGTCCACATTGGGTAGACATCAATATAAAAATAGGAAATTACTATGAAATTATAAAATATTTCAGATCTGTGTGTATATTATTTTTTTAAACATTTTTATTTGATCATTTTAGTATTTTTCATTACTTAAAGCCTCATCTCTGACCAAACAGTGGCAGCCAGCCAGCCAGGCTGTTATCTCTGCCACTGCTCCCCATACTATACTGTCTTTAGTCATCCTATTTAGCTAGGCTAGCCTTCCTAAGTATGCTACAGAGCCGTCTGACAAAATCATCTTACTAGTTCTTCAAAGTAGACAAGGCATACTTTTACAAAAAAAAAAATCTATCATCCTTGTCGTTGTGTACATTCCTCTCTTATGCGGTCTTTGTGTATCTAACCTAACAAAGCAGGCATAAAAGTGTATCCATCTCTATCCGAGCCGGAAAGAACAGGCTTATGGTCATTGTAGTTAATTACCACGTTTCTGCGCAGAACTAGGTTGAATATTTGCTTCATGAAAACTGCAACTCCCTTCACAAAAAAAACAAACAAAGGGAATTCAAGTAAATAAACTGATGTAGGTCAATTAGTTGTTTAATAACCCCAGAAATGTTGTTGAATCAGTCAGCACTAAAGTATTCTAACACTGTCTCGCCTGTGTCTATTCCTGGACTATACGGAGAGCCAAGTCATAACCTAGTGAGAAGCCCTTATCAGATCCATCCCATAGAGGCGTTCTCTCAGTCTCACCCCCATTCACCCTTATGGGGCTCAGCCTTATCTTTAGGACAGAGGTGCCAACCATACAGACTACTGGCCGGCTCTTTTTATGTGCCACGGGCAGATGCCAGATCGCATGGCAGCCGTTTAAGGTGGGTGAATGAATGAGGGCCAGATATGGTTAGCATGCTCTTTCTCTGTTTTCAACCTAGGATAATGTATGAAAAACGTAGACTGTAATAACTTTTTTACCACTTCATTTTATGAGTCCCACAGCACGGCATTGTCTCTTTTAAGAATGTACAACAATTGCATATAATCTACATTTTTTCAACCTCTTGTAATACTACCATATTTGGTCCTGACCTCTCCCATGCTTCTCGCTCATGAGCATGTATCTGCGAGAATGTCCATGAGCACACGTGTTTGAGTCTCTTGTCTTCACAGATTAACAGCAGAGCTTGCACGAGTCCTTTTGATGAATTCTAGGTTCTGAAAAATATTCACCGGACATTGCAATAGTTCCATGAACTGTGAAAACGATATAGCATCTTGTGTGAGTGTGTGAATTTCTGGTTTTCAGATATCAATAACAGACATAGTGGAAATGGGCTAGTGTGTAAGTTTGTAAGGTTATAGCGACACAAGTGAGTGACGCTTGTAGTGTTTGCAGCTGTTTGTATGACAAATAGCTGGGTAGAGTGAATTATTTTGTTTACGTGTGTGCATGTGTGTGTGCGTGTGTATTTGCGTGTGTGTCTACTGTGTATGTTCCACACGTGTGTGTGTGTGTGTGTGTGTGTGTGTGTGTGTGTGTGTGTGTGTGTGTGTGTGTGTGTGTGTAGGGAACACAATCACTATAATAAAATGTGGATAAATAGGCAATAAGACACAGACTATACTGATATATTGTATGCCTCATATTATTTATTTATATATATATATATAAATAGAAATCAAAGACAAATATCTTATATGAATATGCAACCATTTAAATAACTGGATTAGCATGAGAAGCAAAAATCGTATTTTACTTACTGATCTAAAAGTAACATTACCTTCTCCTTACAATCTTTCTTGCGTGCAGGACTCCTCATGCCCTCTCCTGTTAAATTTCTGCAATAATCTCATCCAAATGTGTATACTTGAAGTTCAATTTAGTGTTTATACTCTTAGTAGCCATGTCATACTTTTTACGTTTTGAGAAAACTTTGTAGAAGAAAGCGAGCGCTGCTTAACACAAGCTCCCCTGCGTCCTTTGGATTTTCAATGGAGAATGAATCGCATTGCGCGCAGCCATAGGACAATGGGCACTAGTCCTACAAAGGACCATCACATTCTCATGTAAAGCCCAGCTCATTGGCTATCTATCCAGCTATGTTTCAAAATGATAGGTGGTCTTTGGACCAAGAGACTGTCAATCAAGTGAACACTGCCCGACATAATGATGGCTGTCCTTTGTGGGCTAATTGACATTTTGTGTAGCCAATACGTAATGTCAAATTATGAAACAAAGTTTGGTTGCCTTCTAGAGTGTCTGAGGATTGCACCGAACTTGACCGGATGAAACAATTTTTAGCCGGTTAGATTTCATTGATTGTTTTGAAATAATCGGAAGTCATGCGAAACGCTGTGTACAACATGGATTGTGAGGGGTTATAAAAATAGATTTTATCGAAAAAAACGACCCCCCCAAAAATTCTCTGGGACCCTCATGATGACAAATTAGAGCAAGGTTACTGAATGTAAGTACATTATATGCTTATCAGAGGTGAATGTATCAAACCAGCTGCCTTAATAAGTGTTTTGTTGTGCACTACCCTCAAACAATAGCATGGTATTCTTTCGCTGTAATAGCTACTGTAAATTGGACACTGCACTTAGATTAACAATCATTTAAGCTTTCTGACCATATAAGACATGTCTATGTCCCAGAAATGTGGCTTTTGTTTACAACGCCATTCTAGTTAAATATCGCATATTGAGCAGCAACTGTCCCTATTTCGGGACACTGATCCAGTAGTTAAGAGGCTCTAAAGCTGACATTTTTAGGAAGCCCAAAGTAATGGAGCTTTCCAAATGTGGCATCTGCTCTATGGTCGGCTGCTCAGGGCTCATTCAATTTAAAACATGACTGGGAGCTCTGTTAAAGGCAGATATGGACATTTTTTTAAACAAAATATCTCGGATCAGCTGTTCAAGTTGAACACGAGGATGACCTTTGACGACATTTTCAAAGGGATTTAAAGAGTTCTGGTGGCTATCCTAGTCGTACAATGAAAATGGGGAATTTGACACCTGTTTATTTCCATGTTATGATACTACTTAATGTATGACACACTGAGTTCGGAATACGAGGTTGTGATTTTATCACATGTGCATTCATTGTTTATGTACTGTTCACTTTGAATCAGCCCCTCATGGACAGCGTCAAAAGATCGATTGACATGTTCAGTGCTGTGAGTAATAGAGGTTTCTGCACATCTCAGAGCATTTTATCAGAATAGTTGATCCTCAGTCCAAGATGACCAACAGATAACATTTTCAATTCAAACGCATCCAAGTCTCTCACAAACCCTATCAGAAACCGCACAGGCCTCCTCACGTCACCACACCTTTTGTGGTGTTATGAACCTTGTTCCACCTTACATTCGTTGTTGTTGTTGTATTGGATTTTGTGGAAGTGGCACATCTTGTTAACAGGAAGACAAAGAATGCCGCAACGCAGGAAATGTCACGGTGTCCATGTGATGTGTGTTAGGGTGGAACGAGGGCCCCATTTGCTTTCGGTTCCTCCTGGAACCTGGCAAAATGCTACACATGCCAAGGCTGCCTTTTAACATTACATTCCCCACCTCAGAGAAAGCATTGTGTGTGTTAGAAGGTTTCTATTTGTGTTTCTCTTCACGCCTACAGACAGATGTGGCCTGTCACACACACACAGAGAAATAGGCAGACATACAGTGCATTTTGTAAGTATCCAGACCCCTTTGACTTTTTCCAAATTTTGTTAATTTACAGCCTTATTCTAAAATGTATTAAATTGTTGTTTGTTTTTCATCAATCTACACACAATACCCCATAATTACGAGGCAAAATCAGGTTATATATTTTTGCAAATGTATAAAAAAACAAATAGAAGTATCACATTTAAGTAAGTATTCAGACCTTTTACTCATTACTTTGTTGACGCACCTTTGGCAGCGATTACAGCCTTGGGTATGATGCTAAAAGTTTGGCAGACCTGTATTTGAGGAGTGTCTCCCATTCTTCTCTGCAGATCCTCAAGATCTGTCAAGTTGGATGGGGAGCGTCGCGGAACAGCTATTTTCAAGTCTATCCAGAGATGTTCGATCAGGTTCAAGTCCGGACTCTGGCCGGGCCACTCAAGGACATTCAGAGTCTTGTCCCGAAGGCACTCCTGTGTTGTCTTGGCTGTGTGCTTAGGGTCATTGTCCTGTTGGAAGGTGAACCTTCGCCCCCAGTCTGGGGTCCTGAACACCCTGGAGCAGGTTTTCATCAAGGATCTCTCTTTACTTTGCTCCGTTCATCTTTCCCTTGATCGTGACTAGTCTCCCAGTCCCTGCCGCTAAAAAAAAAACCCTGTAGCATGATGCTGCCACCACCATGCTTCACCGTAGGGATGGTGCCAGGTTTCCTTCAGACATGATGCTTGGGATACAGGCCAAAGAGTTTAATCTTGGTTTCATCAGACCAGATAATCTTGTTTCTGAGAGTCCTTTAGGTGCCTTTTGGTCGAACTCCAAGTGGGCTGCCATGTGCCTTTTTACTAAGAAGTGGCATCCGTCTGGCTTGTCCTTGGTTGTCCTTCTGGTTGTCCTTCTGGAACTCTGGAGCTCTGTCAGTGTGACCACTGCGTTCTTGGTCACCTCCCTGACCAAAGCCCTTCTCCCCCGATTGCTCAGTTTGGCCAGGCAGCCAGCTCTAGTAAGAGTCTTGCTAATTCCAAACTTATTCCATTTAAGAATGATGGAGGCCCCTGTGTTCTTGGGCCTTCAATGCAGCAGAAATGTTTTAGTACCCTTCCCCAGATCTGTGCGACATAATCCTGTCTCTGAGCTATACGGACAATTCCTTTGACCTCATGGCTTAGTTTTTGCTCTGTCATGCACTATCAACTATGGGACCTTTATATAGACAGGTGTGGGCCTTTCCAAATCATGTCCAATCAATTTAATTTACCACAGATGGACTCCAATCACGTTGTAGAAACATCTGAAGGATGATCAATGGAAACAGGATGCACCTGAGCTCAATTTCGATTCTCATAGCAAAGGGTCTGAATGCTTATGTAAATAAGGTATTTCTCTTTTTATATTTAAAACATTTCTAAATATCTGTTTTTTCACCTTGTCATTATGGGGTATTGTGTGTAGATTGATGAGAATTTAAAAAATATTGAATCCTTTTTAAAATAAGGCTGTAGTGTTACGTTTTTGTTTTTCCATGGTACATAATCAGACATATTTCAATATCTTACATTGTCAATAGATATGGCTTTCCTACCCCCTCCAGGTTTGGTAAATGGATCAACCAGACCCACCTTCAGACACGGAGTGAGAAGAATGACACTTACGTTCACACACCGACACATAAACAGGCTTTCAGTATCAGTACTGGGAGGTTTCTGATTGCCTCACTTCAACCATAAATTAGTCAGTTCCAAGAAACAGAGGAGCAATTAGGTCCACTCTACACGGTGTCCGAGGTCATCCTGTTACCTTTGAACCTCTGGGCCTTGCTTATAGAGATTTGTCTAACTTGTTGGCATTCATGTCTCAGCTTAGGTACTGTAAGCCATCAGTGATTGCGAAAGTGAAGATCTCCATCTCAAATGCCAAAACAAGACAGACCATATCTATCTCATGCAGTCAGTGTAGATGGAGGGAGGATTATAGGGAGCTTTGTCTCTGGCTCAGCCATGTTTACAGGGAGATTGGAGTGTGTCTATGGGAAAGATGGGGCCAGGGATAGGGAGGGAACAGGAGGAAGGTAACGGAGAGATGGATAGAGAGATGTCAAGGTGAGTGGGAGGGCAGAGACGGACAGAGAGGGAGGAGGAAAAGAAGCAGAGACCGGTAGGAGTCTCTGCGAGGAGGAAGAGAGAGAGTGTTGCATGTTTATGAAGTTTGCAGAGATAGAAGACACAGCGGGGAGATTAACTGTCTCAAGCCGAAGGACGTTGACTGCAGGAGCATATTGCCACATATCTACCTATCTGTTTATATACACACACACACCGCCTACACAAACACACGCACTGCCTAAGATTGTTTTGGCCAACAATCTTATCTTAGACTTGTCTGGAGTCTGGACAGAGAGCAAGTACAGTGGCGATTGCAGGGTTGTTTTAGGGAGGAAGGTATGGGGTAACGTGTCCTGAATGGGAACGTATACTTTACTCGCCTTTTTACTTCCATGTGGACTTTTTGCTCAAATTGGTCCCCAAAACCCACATCGAGAAAACGTGTTCAGTTGAAACCAGAAGAAAGCGGTTGTTACTGTGTGTTCTACACCCTGTTGGAGGGTGGGATAAATGTTCAACTGAAACCAGAAGAAAGCGGTTGTTACTGTGTGTTCTACACCCTGTTGGAGGGTGGGATAAATGTTCAACTGAAACCAGAAGAAAGCGGTTGTTACTGTGTGTTCTACACCCTGTTGGAGGGTGGGATAAATGTTCAACTGAAACCAGAAGAAAGCGGTTGTTACTGTGTGTTCTACACCCTGTTGGAGGGTGGGATAAATGTTCAACTGAAACCAGAAGAAAGCGGTTGTTACTGTGTGTTTCTGTTGGAGAGTGGGATAAATGTTCAACTGAAACCCTGTTGGACCCTGTTGGGTGGGATAAATGTTCAACTGAAACCAGAAGAAAGCGGTTGTTACTGTGTGTTCTACACCCTGTTGGAGGGTGGGATAAATGTTCAACTGAAACCAATTGGGCACTTCAAGTGGTCACAACAGTGCATTTTGTCTTGGCGAATCCACTACACCTCCTAAGTAATGAGTTTGGGAAACAATATAACCGCTCTCCTCAGACCATTATAACTGAGATCTATTGTGAGTATTTTGTGGAACTATTATGGATCTTATGGCTCAGTAGGTTAGTTGCTAGCAGGGAGGGCAGTGAGTTAAAGATTCCACACTATTCCACAAGAATAGTTCTGAATATATGTTACCATCATTTAGCAGGCACTTTTAAATTACCTATCGTGATTATTGTATTCCAGTGAGCATCAGTTCATCTCTGTCTCTGTAATGTAGCCCAGAGCCCTATGTGTAGTCAGTGGTACAGATAGGTGGGGGTGTTTTTGTTGTGTGTGTGTGTGTGTGACTTTTTGTGCATCTGTGTGTGTGACTTTTTGTGCATCTGTGTGTGTGTTTGCATTGGCACCTGCACTGTCTGTTTATACAGGTGACTGCCGGGTGACAGTGAGGGGCTTTTTAGAAGGGTAATGGGATGCATCGGCAGGAGTTTGAGTAAATATCAACGCGTGGGTGTGAATATTCACTGAGGGCATACAGTTAACAGAAACACACACACACACACAGGGGGCTCTGGTTTCAATCTTGCATCTGCCACCATACTGTATCAGTACGGAGAGGGCCTGTCATGCCAAATAATGTTCCCCGGCCAAATAGTGTCCCCCTCTATGTCACAATGGGATTCAATAAACTATTAGGGTCCGCTGCTATATCGAACGGCGTGATGACCTAACGATTAGAATATAGAATATCAGAATATTAGAATACAGCCTAAATGATGTACTTTTCATCATCACTATGCAAACAGGGCTGATTTCCGTGACAATTTCGCTGTTTAAACACGTTTTCTTTTGAAAATAAAATTACTACTAATAAAATGAACTACTTTTGTGTGCATTGTTAACATTAAATCCATGTCTTAAATGTTGAAATGGGAAAGAAAACATGTAATCTGCTTGACAAGTTACTTACCTTACAGATCACGAAGTCAGCTGATTTCCACTCCGTTCATATGAAAATCCATTTGATTCATACACTGGCTTGTCTGGCTGTCATGTTTTATTTGAACATGCCCTTCCCTTATTTACACTGAAATAATACCATTTCAGTAGTCCTCTTATGTTTTATTTTAACATGCCCTTCCCTTATTTACACTGAAATAATACCATTTCAGTAGTCCTCTTATGTTTTATTTTAACATGCCCTTCCCTTATTTACACTGAAATAATACCATTTCAGTAGTCCTCTTATGTTTAAAAATATATATATTTTGCTTAGCTCATTAGCACAACCTTATGGTTGTGGTGTGTGTGTGTGTGTGTGTGTGTGTGTGTGTGTGTGTCTATGGGAAAGATGTGTATATATAATGTAGGGCCTTGGATACAACAATGAATAATGTGGAACAAATAAATACCATCAAAGGATACCTTACGACGTACAATAATGAACACGCTGTGAAAACCAACCCGGCAATATTTAACATTTTTAATACATAAACGTTGATATTTTTTGGTACGGTCATTTAATATATTTTCTGGGGGGTTTTGTACACTCACATGGCAATCAGACTACAATACTGAGTTCTGGTGTGTGGAATATTGAGGAGGTGGTTGCTGTGTGGATAGGAGGTTGTTCTCAACAGACAGCCAGTTGGGAAGGGGGACTTGAAGAGGGTGACTGCGAAATCCAGGCACTGCTGTTCTCTTTGTTCTGAGTGTTTTGCAGTGCTAGTGTTTTTAGTTAATCAGTGTATCTCACACATTATGTGCCCAGTATGAGCAAGAACATTGCTTAGCAGATAACTTCAACATGACAATAACAGTAGCTGATGCAACGAAAAGTTGGAGGATGGTTGGTAATGGAGGACATCGGGTGGATCCACGTCTGGGTGTTGGACAGAATCCATAGGTCGTGGAGAACAGGAGCAGAGTTAAAGGGAACAGGGTCGGAGACAGAGACGTAAACAAGCAAACACACAGGTTACACTTTTCTGTGAGAATTTGATGGATTAGTGCAGTGTTATAATATGGGAGACATGTACTTGTCAACACTTTTGGAAGGCGTAGCCTTCCTCAAGCTGGTCCCCTTCTGACTCAGAGCACAGATAATTAGACTGATCTGAACTCACTGGTTCTGGTGGATGGGATACCTCCTGGGGACCATCGACTGTTGACAGTGGAACACTTCGGCGCTTCAAAATGGAATACTTACACAGAGAGCGGTGCGGGCCAATGCCAAATGTAGCTGGATTTATTTAGTCTTGATCTGGGAAATTGTGCTGCTGATAACGCAATGGGTATTGCTCATTCAAATCACAGGAGAGGTAAATTCATTTGAAGAGGTACATTTTTAGAAGCTCAGCATTTTAGGCCTCCCGAGTGGTGTGTTGGTCAATTTCTTCAACAGATGATCAGGTCTATATAATTATTAAAACAGACTCTTTGTTTAAGTATTACAATTCTCCTTTAGTAATAAATAAATTGTAGGCAGAAGTTGGTGCAGAGTATAGTATATGATAGGTCTCCCCAGCTTCTGCATGGTGTCTAAGACATCTGGCCACTTATATAGCTCAAAAGCATGCTCGACCGAAATCCGACACTTCACCACAGACACAGGGTCACAACAAGGTGACAATCACAACAGGCGAGTCTTTAAGCATCTTCTGACAGGTGTGAATTCCACAAGGCCTGCGGTGGCTTTGCATTCTCAGAAAACCAGTCGTCTTCTCAGCCAGCCACGGTGGGACCCAGACAGGAAGAGTATGAGCGTAGGCGGTTTCCGCCTTCTGACAGTGTCTGCAGGGCACATCACTCAAAACAGGTTAACACACACGTCTCATAAGGATACTTCACAGTTTGTTAATAAGTTATTAACCCATTAGAAGGTATGGGGTCTACACCTAACACCTTCAGGTGCAGCAGTCTACGGCACTGCAGCTCAGTGCTTGAGGCATCACTACAGACCCTGGTTTGATCCCGGGCTGTATCACAACCGGCCGTGATCGAGAGTCCCAGAGGGCGGCGCACAATTGGCCCAGCGTCATCCGGGTTAGGTTAGGGTAGGGTTTGGCCGGGGTAGGCCTTCATTCTAAATAAGAATTTGTTCTTGTCTGACTTGCCTAGTTAAAATAACTACAATTTCTTGCTTTCTCGAATGTCAACTAAAGCCTAACATACTTTGTCTATTGGGCTTTACTGAAGTGTAGGGCGTCAGTGCTGTCAGTGGTTGACCGTGCAGCTGCTCCAACTGGAGAAGATTGTTGGCTTCCACCGAGGTAACCCTAGAAGTCGCTCTGGATAAGAGCGTCTGCTAAATGACTTAAATGTAAATGTAAAGACAAAGAGAAAAATCAGTGTTAGGGAAACTAAAACTAGCTTCAATTTATTTTGTGTGCAAATGCAAATAGTTATTATCTGAGATTTTTATATTCACCTTAAGGGATAGTGACCACAACTAGAAGTGAAAGAGCAGCGAGGTTTCCCAGGTCTCGACTTCCTTTCGTCCTTTTTCCAAACCAAGTCATTCGCCCGGATATCTTAGCACTTGGTCCCCTTCTTGATTCTGCTCCGGTAGATCTCCTTCTGTTTATCCTGCGCCTTGTCCATGTTCAGTCTCACCTTGATTGATAACAGGAATAAATGCAATTATATTTCATATTACAAAATACATTTCTTACATATCTCTTGGAGGGCCAGAAAATAAATTAACAGTGGACAATCATTTTTACCTGCTCAAAAACCTCCCCATCCTTCTCACTCCGTGTCTGAAGGTGGGTCTGGTTGGTCCATTCCCCAAACCTGGAGGGGGTAGGAGAGCCATATCTATTGACAATGTAAGATATTGAAATATGTCTGATTATGTGCCATGGAAAAACAAAAACAAATTGTAAAAAATAAATAAAACAAACCATTGGTGACACAATATAACCTATAACATCCGTATCTTGTTCCAGCGGTCATGACCTCAGTCACTCAAGATGACCTCAGGAGAACAGTGGGTGTGGCCTCGCCAGTCTCGTCCTTGATGGGTATCATGCAAAACTAAAATCTATTTTTGGTTCCAAGCACACTTTATAATGGATTACAGAATGGAATTTAGGGTTCATTCTTCATTTACTGACCTTAATGGCTATTTTCTCCACCCACTTGGTAAAGTGATCGGTCACCGTCAGACACCCGCTGTTGCCATTGCTGGATTTCGTGGAGAGTCTGAGGTCCACCCCTGACATTTAAAGTGTTAGAGAGAAGATCATTGTATCCTTACCCGTATCTGTGTCATACAGTATGCAAACTGTCATATTTGTAAGGATACTGACACACACACATTCTGTAATATTGAACTCTGCTGTGGTCAAATAAAGCAACCATTAAAAAACAACTTATTAGGGCAAAATTTGAATTGGGACACTTACCGATCATGTGAAACAACTTTGATGGTGTCACATGAGCTCCCTCTCCGGGCCTCGAGGTCAACAGGCTGCTCATTATGGCGCACACCTGTCACCATCGTTGTGCGCACCTGCGCATCATCAGACTCACCTCCCTGATTACCTTCCCTATATATGTCACTCTCTTTGATTCGTGGCCCCAGGTGTTTCTGTTTCATGTCTGTGTGCTGTTAGCGTTTCTTGTTTTGTATTATGTTTATTTCATTGAAACACTCAATCCCATGAACTTGCTTCCCGACTCTCAGCGCACGTCGTTACAGATGGGCTTCACCTCCGGCGCCACAGTCTTGCCCTCTCACGTTTCTGGCAGGCTAGACAGGTTACTGACCTTTAAGCAGAAAGAAACCCATGTAAACATTGTGTGCTCTCTGATATGACATTCATTGAAATCATAATCATTTCTGATGTAATAGAATGTGATTGATAAACAAAAAGTTATTTGCCCAGCTGTCCACCTCCTTGACAATTCCCAGTCAGAAGAAGTGTAGGTTGATTTTGGTAGTCATGCGCTTTTACTCCGAAATGACCAGCATGCATCTCAGTCAGCACAGTCTCTTTCTCCTCCTTAGTAAAAATCACCCTCCTGTGTAGCTGGCCATCTATCCCCGGAGGTACATATGATTGCCTAACAAGTTGGAAGAGTTGTTGAAATACTCAAGTCTAAGTACATTTCCACTGCTGTCTTTCTCTCTCCCTCTCTCACTTTCATCTTCTCTTTCTAACCCCCCTACCCCCACCCCGTCTCTGTGTCAGTCTAGCGAAGAAACCTAGTTAATGGGAATTTGGAATTACCATAATTGCTTACGCCTATCCATTTGATTGATCAGGTTTAACTTATAGCTAGAAACCTCAATATGACAGACATATAACTATATCAGTGGAGGCTGCTGAGAGGAGGATGGCTCATAATAATGTCTGGAATGGAGCAAATGGAATGATATCAACCACATACCATTTGTTTGATACCATTCCATGTACTCCCATTCCAAACATTATTATGAGCCATCCTCCCCTCAGCAGCCAGCACTGAACTATGTATAGCTAGCATCATGTAGATGACTAACTAGCTAGATGGAAAATTGTTGTTGAAAATGGTTGTGCATAGCTAAATCCGTCCAGTTATCTTATAGAACTGAACTGTTACCATGAATTGTGAATTTCTCTGAATGTTGCGCCTCTTGTCGAGATCAGTGGTGCCTTCATAGTACTGCACCTGGTTGGAAACGTTAACGCTATAAGTACAGAAGCTAGCAACATCAATCTAAAAACAGCTTCAATTATTTATTCATAGCTTAAATGATTTATTCATATTTAACAATAGTTTCTCATATAAAGACACATTTACGGTTAAGAACGTGTGTTCTCTTTCCAGTCTTTTCAGTCCTCTGAAGCAGCAGGTAGTCAGCAGGTTGTCACCTTCAAAAACACCATCCTTGGAGAGCAATTCTGAGGTAATAATTTTGTGCGGACTGAGCGGGCCCTTACGAGGTGAAATAGAACTATAACTGCCCGCGTCCTCCTGGCTTCCTTCGCGACCGCTACGAGGTAAAATAGAGCCAAGCAACCAGCATAGCAACGGACGCTTTGGTTCATTATGTAATCCGGTCAGAATGTTTCAAGTTCTAGCAACAGATGCTAGAACTCACCGACACTATTTGGCTGGGGACACTATTTGGCATGACAGGGCCACTTGACAAAGCAGCCATAAAGTGGACCCTGTCAAAAAATGGCATTGTGTCTGAAAAGTTTCTTAGACACACGCTGCTTGTGACATCAAGCAAAGCAGATGTTATTGTTGTTTTCATTTTCTTCGTCCAATAAACTCCAGACACCAACAAACAAGCCTTGTCACCAGCAGTGGCAAGTCTTCTTGTCAGTCGGCAGCATTTCTTTAATGGGGTTGCTAGGGGGGCCTTTTCTTCAAGACAGTTCACACCTACTCTCTCAGCCAATTTAGAAAATGCCTCAAACTCCTGAGGAGCCAATTAAAAGAGGGCGCTTATTATTATGGGTTGTGTTGGTTGGTGACAATTGTTTTGGGATGTTTTGGAAGCAGTGAGGCTTGAGGCTGTGTGTGCGTGCGTGCGTGCGTGCGTGCGTGCGTGCGTGCGTGCGTGCGTGCGTGCGTGCGTGCGTGCGTGCGTCAAGAGAGGACATGACGATTTAGAACACCAGGCTCACTTCGTTATGGTTCTCTGACATCTTGGATCCACCTGTGGAAGATGCATCATGGTTTGTGGCAGGTTCATTTAAAGGTGCAAGACCAGTTGTCTTCTTCATGGTTGTGAGTGCACATATGGACATTGTAAATGATGTATTTACAATGTAGACCGGGAACTTGACGTGCACGTCTGCGTGTAAATGTGCATTCGTTCAGTATGTCTTTAATGTACTGTAGAACATGAATGTCCTTTAAGTAACAACACATACACAGATTAAGTATCAAAAGTAACTGTCATTCATTCACTAAATGCATGCATAAACATCTCCATATCCCTTTAAGAAACATCACAACGGCATTAAATATAGGCTTTCTGAGACACTCAAATCTCAGTGATAGTTTCCCCTCATCCCCTTTAATTCACTACAGGCCATAATCTCCGCTATAGTCTTGTATAGAGATTTACTAAAGCCTGATATATCCTCAGACGTTTACCAGGAAGTAGACCTCAATCTTTCACAACATCATAATAGCCATAGGCAGTTGGAGTTAGTTATCGATAGACTGATCTAAGGTCAGTTGTGCATTTGATCACTAATTTGTTCAGATTAGGATGTGGAAAGGGTGATATTAGATCTGTGCATAAGGGCCAATTATACACGGAGCTGATAATAGCAATGTAGTTGTGTATTTGTTAATGGGAGGGCTTCGAGGGTTGAGTTGCTAAGATGACACAATGTGTGAACTGGATTAGGGATTCACATTATCTCACGTTATGTATTTTTGGGGATTTCTATACCCATGATTTTCTATGTTATTCAGCTATTTTAACGAGGAAGATCTTATGCAGGACGTACAGCCATTAGCCTATAACTCAACTGAAAATGGTAAAGACAAAGATCCTGTGGAAGTGAGTGTTAGGGTTGGCCGGAGCAAGCACTTGCACAAAGAGCTCACAGAGCAGGTCACAGCTGATGTTTAGAGTGGCCAACTGAACAGAGCTTTGTTTATTCATATCAGCTGAGTGCTAACTGTTATTCAAATACTCGTTGCTGAAATGTTAAATATGGCAGCGAGTTGGAGTGATGAAAGCTAATGGGATAGAGTTCTTTCTGTAGTATTACTGTCATCTGGCCAACAGATGTGGAACTACTGTAAGGGAATTGTCGTTTTTCCTGTGGGTTTGCTGCCCATGCACATAGTTGCAGGGGTGAGAGGCTTTGGCGAGCCCACATAGTGTGCAGGAGCATTGGTTTAATGAGCTATGGATTTTAAATGTGGCTTATGGTAGCATTCAATGAACTATACGGTGAAACACTGAGCATCATTTTGTTTTTTCATAGGATATAAATTGTTATGGACCATGAGAGTGTGTGTGTGTGTGTGTGTGTGTGTGTGTGTGTGTGTGTGTGTGTGTGTGTGTGTGTGTGTGTGAGCTGTAATGTTATACTTGTATACACATTTGGTACACTGGCACGCACCAACTCTTTTAATACAATACTTTATTATGAGACTTGCTCCAATGTTCAGACATGGTATGCATGCCTACCCACTCACAAATATTCACAATATCGCATGATACACAATGTCCCTCTTGTGAGTAGTGGTTACATCTGAAACCGTTCTCTGAGAATTAGAGATTTTCCAAAAGTCACAAAACCACCCATAGGGACACCATAATGCACACACACACACACACACACACACACACACACACACACACACACACACACACACACACACACACACACACACACACACACACACACACACACACACACACACACACACACACACACACACACACACACACACACACACACACACACACACACACACAAACACTTAGCCAGCGCCCGTAGACATCTGTAATCCGTTTGATCCAATTAGCACATTCCATCAACAGCCATAGAGGGGAGGAGGAGGAGGAGGAGGGAGGGGGTGGGGTGTTGTGGGGGCAACAACCACCTTGAGCAGTCGCTCCCGGCAACACAGAGGCACCCACGCCCACTCTGCCTCAGCGGTAGGTCTTCAATTAGTTCTGGCTGGCTGCTCTCTTGTTCTGTTTCTCTCACTCTCTCTCTCTCTGCCTCGCTCCCTCTCCACTCTCCCTCGTTCTCTCTCTCTTTCCTCCTATCCCTTCTTCTCTATCACTCTTCTTCCTCTTCATCTCCATTTCTCTGCACTCTTCCACCCCTCTCTCAATATTCTCTCCTTTCCTTACACTCGCTCTTATCTTTATCTTCCCTCTTTCTTCTCATGACATATTTGTTCATCCTCTCTTCGCATCTTTTCAAATCCGTGTTTTTTCTTCTTCTTCTCTTCTCTTCTTCTTCTCTCCTCTATTGGACTGCGGTGTATGAGAGCTATGGAGAGACAGGTGGCAACAAAAGAGCTATGAGACCTTGCTTTGTTCATCCCCTTATCACAATTTGCCCCGCAAATGGGGTTAATTGCTCAATCCTGATTGACATCTTGTTCAAGCCCTTACTGTTGGAATGCATCCACCTTTAAGTCTGCTCCAATGGAAGAAAAACAGGTATGCTTATAGGAGAAATGGGTGGGCTGTGAGTGCCTGCCTGTCTGTCTGCCTCTGTGTCTATGTCAATGTCTGTGTGATATTGACATAACATATTTGCAGGTGACTATGGGGTGTGTGAACCACGGGGGGCACCTGAGATGGACGCTCTTTACACGGCTTTAACATACCTTTTAAAATTCCCCCTTTGCGCGCCTCAGAGAAAAAAAAAACATCCCTTCCCCTCCTTTTGAACACAACACTTCAAAGGCTGATAAAAGAAATCCTTTCAAAGTGTATCCACAATCTATGTTGAGCTAAATGTAAACGTTTGATTCTAAACGTGTCAGACTCAGCCGTGTCTGGCTTTTACCTCACTTTGATCACAGTCTCGTTTCCCAGTAAGACACCATGGCATTGCTCTGTACTTAGATGGTATATCATACAACCCATGATGTTGTTTTCTTCCTATCAGCTACTGTGCCGTTTCTTAGAAAAGGGTTGCAAATTCGGAAATAGGAGGCCCAAGGTGTACACTCAAACACTTTACAGCCACAAATAGGTTTATTTTCAATCCCTCTGCCACATACACTCCCGTAATCTGCCTCACAAAAAAATCAAGAGTAACCTCTCCATTCCATTGTGTCTCTGTTCTCCCGGCCATTGTTTGTTATCAGGCAATAAGACATTCTGATTACCCAGCTGACGATAAAATTTTTAAAAAATCACAGTGAAAGCGCATCTCATCATCTCTGTCTCATCGCTACAGTATCTCCTGCGACGTCCCAAAATGGTAACACACAGACAGACAAGCCCGTGGTAAACAGAGGGGTCCCTAGATGAACCCCTGTGGCATATCGTTGCTTCATTGTGTATGAAAACAGGCTTTATTGACGTTGATATATATAGGCATTTATTTTTAGTCTTCGACCCTTTAGAACTGGGGCAGAGAATATGAGGACTGACTCGTCATGAAGCCTGTATATTTTTGAAACAGAACAACAGCCTATGTGTGACATGCTGACCACACCGCTCGCGTCACATCTGCGTCTGCGTGGCCATGGCGCTGAAATAGAAATAGATTCTATTTGTGACGCACAATGCGCTGCAAGTCCGTCCTCTCCCATCTCCTTATTGGTTTTTAAGAGCATGTGCCATCTCCTCATTGGTGTTTAGGAGTATATACCCACGTGGGTGATTGAAAGATGAGCTGACGTCTACACGCCAGTCGGATGTAGTAATGCACCATAAAGTTGGTTGCCAACCGCCATATAAAGTCCAAAGAAGTTAAAAAGAAGCCTGAGGAAGGAGGAGAGATGTCGAGAAAGGAATTTGGTTTACCGTTTTATCTGTGGATTAATTGTTGGAGTAGAAGACCTTGTGCATTTCAGGTAAAATAACAACCCAATGTTTATATCCCAGTACAAATTAGCTAGCAACAGAAAGCTAGCTAGCTAAATTGCCATAAAGGTTTAATGCTTTTTGACCTGCCCCCAAATTTAAAATAATTGGTTCAGAGTTTGTTTTGATATTTCAACCTGCGTGTCCTGATCGTGTCTGGTGTGGGGGTACAGAATCAACATGCGCGTGAAGGCGCACGCAGGCGCTTGTCCGGTTTGGTCAGCATGTGAGTTGAAAAGTAGAAAAGCAAAAAATGTATGTCGACAACATTTTTGCTCAAGCCCAACCACTTGAATAACCCACCCACCATCGTTTCAACCTAAAGACGCCTAAAAGCTCTGTAGGTTCATGGGAGGGTAAACCGTGCCCTTTCTGCTCTCCGCCTTTACTATGATTGTAATCCCCTCATTGACCCTAGCTGAGCACGACATCTGTTAAGATGAGGTTATAGTAGAAGTGCTCTGAGCAACGGGGGGCTCTGACGTGTGTGTGTGTGTGTGTCCCCGTGTCCTTCCAGTATGGCTGGTGGAGGGCGTATCGATCATTCCACCCGGTGTGCAGTGATGACTTTGATTTCTTATTACACCCTGTTAAGCAGAGGTCCCTCACCACCTGTTACCAAGGGCAACAAGAAAATGGCTTCAAGAGGGACTGAGATGCATCATCTCCATTGGACACACACACACGGACACACACACACATTCTCTCCCCTTTGAGTCCCATCCACAAAATATCAGCGGTATTGTATCATTAGAACTGTCTAGTGTAAAGTTGTAACATTCCTCCCATGATAAAATGCTCTCTGCCATGGTTTTGTGAGTCATTGGGATTGTTTATAGTTATTCCGCAAGGATGTTCAGCACTCTTCAGTCGGAACTAATGTCTTCTGTGACAGACTGGAAATGGCCTGATTGGTTGGGCGACAGGAAGAAGTGAATAATTGAATTTCTTAACAGGAAGTGAGGTCACACCCATTGATCACAAGTGACGGTTCCGACCTAACTGTCGGGCAGATGGATGAGAAATGACAGAAAAGATGACAAGAGACCGAAAAGGCAGAGAGAGGAAAAAAGAGGGGAATAAAGTAGTGAAAGAATGAAAGAATAGACAGAACACTGGCGAAAAAGTGAGAGAGAGTGGGAGAAAGTCAGGAGGCCTAATACAAACAGAAGGATTGGCGAGGAGGGCGTGTTTGAGAAAAAGGGATGGACATTTAGAGGGGAGTTGAGTGGAAAGGAAAAGAGAGGAGGAAGGAAGTGGAGGTTCATTAAGTCGGAGAAGGAGTGGAGTCAATGAATCATGGCCTAACGAGGATGAGCCTCATTACGACCCAGTGTTGCTACGGGGACGGATTGAGAAAAGGGAATCTGTTAAGGCAGGCTGGGATACTCGTTAGAACTCATTTATCATTGGTCACGTAATCATGTCTGCTAGCGTTCAGGCCCAATCTCCTTGAGGAGACATTTTTGTTCTTGAGGGACACATTGAGAGAAGTGTACTTGTGGTTTAAGTCCGATTGAAGAGAAGATGGGCTCGAAGATTAATGAGAAAATGGGCACCTCGGAACTAGGAACTCAAACTAGCGGGAAAGATAGGTGCTCATACACCCAGACAGGTGACTTCTGAACATTGGACTAATCCAGAGTACATTTTCTGGAGCACCCATTCGTCTTTGCACTCACTTTAGTGGAAGTCTGACAGACGCCATTAAAAAATTTCTCTAAGGGCTCACTTGACGAAATCTTCTCCATCTTGTAGCCTTTTTAAAAATTATTATTCTGATGGTATACACAGCATCGAGCCCTATCATATCAAACTTGAAATGCGTTAATCAAATGGAGATGAAAAAAAACAGATGAACAAAGACACTGTCATTACAAACGATGCTATTGTATTTTGTACTGATAGCTGGTGAAAAATCTTGTATGGCTCAGTTTAGTCAGCTGGAGTGTGTCCAGGATCTACGCAAAGAGATGCTGTCTGTGTTGGGCTACGCCATCTCTTTGTGCTGATATGATTTGGCTTAAAAACCCAAGATCAGATGAACCCTCTCTGAACTCTCTGTAGTGACTTTGCAGCAAAGTATTAAACACGCACACACCTACACACACACCTGTCACTGCATCAGCCAATTGTAAACCCATTCTAGGATTGTAGCCTCCTCAGAACTTTATTGTATGTAGATTGTCTTTCTATTTGCCCTCTTTCAGTTGAACTTTTCTTCAACTTCTCTGTCTCGTCTTATTTGTTCCAGTCTTTCTTGCCCCCCTTCCTCACATCTCTCTATAAGTCAAGGGTTCTTAAACTGTTTCAGCCTAGGACCTAAATTAGAAATGTTGTGTTTTCCTGGGAGCCAAGGAAAATATGCAACTATACGTAAATGTCGGTACATTTCATTGCCCTTATGCCTAAAACAAATACAATCTAGAGAAAAACAAATAATAATGAAACTACATATTCATATAAATATATATTCATGTTTATTTTCCGCATTAAAAACACTCTTACATATCTCTCTAGGTTAGAACTGTGACTGTTAAAATACAATACATCCTTTTAATTCTGAACTGGAGTAAACTGATTGATCACATCACACAGATGTAGACCAGAAAACACACACAAACACAATCCTAATGAGAGGTGTGTGTCTGGTTGAGGTTTTCAACAAACATGTCTATTCTTGACTCTGTTTTTGACAGTGTAACACTGAGGTCATGCTCAGCCTTGAAGCTGTTTCTGTACTTGTTTTTTAAGTATGTCAGAGTTGAGAACCCTGACTCGCAGTATGTGGTGCCAAACTGGACCAGAACATATAACGTTACTGCTGTCAGGCAGGAGACCGCTTCCTGCTGTATATGAGCAACCCAGGACTGTGTGAGTGCGTTTGCCTCAAAAAGCATCTTGCCTCAATCAGTTGAATCCAGTTCAGAATAGAAATTTGTACTTGTATTTTAACAGCAACAGTTCCCCCCTAGACTAGTTTTCAACAATCATTTTTATAGTGAGATGTACAGTAGGCCTGATCATTTTTCATCTTCATCTATACTGTTAATAATGGTTGCACATCATTTACTAGCTAGCTTGCTTTGGTGAATGTTAGCTATTAGCTGTGTACAAGACCAGGGGATTGTTTGAAGAGAAACTCACATCTACTACTATGAGAGTTAGTTAGTACTCCCTTATTTCTGCTGATCATCACCTGTTATAAAATGACAACAATGCCTTGCTAGCTGACTTACTTTTCCACTGTGGAAGCACTGTTTCCTGAAGCACTGTTTCCTGAAGCATTCTGCCCTTTTCTGAAATAACTCCCTGGGTTTACCATCATGCTGTGGATGTTCGGTCAGGACATGTCATTTTATTAATTTGTTTGCTTTGAGAGAATCATTACTAACATTCACCACTTCCCCACACAAAACACTTTGTGGCTGCTCCTGTGTTAATTCTCAAAGTTTGTATGAAAGAGAGAGAAACTCATCCCCGTGTTTGTGTTTCATGACAATTGAGCTCAGTCAGAACTTGTGGCTAGCATGAGTCCATTTGATGACAGCGGTGAGTGATGGCGAGTGGGAATGTCAAGTCAGTGGCTGACAGCGCATCATCTGCTGCTCAACGACAGCGCTGCATCGTGTGTCGCGGAGTGATCTTCAAGAACACTGCAGAAAAAAAGATCCGGTGCATTGCAAAGTACACGGGCATTTCCCTCTCGCGCAGCTGGCAAACTGAGCAGAGACCGCTGCTAAACAGAGTGTAGATGCCCTTGGCCAAATCAATTCCAGTAATTCATGAAATATTATACATTTACTCTGACACGTCGCAACCCACCATTAACAGGTCCAAGTGGTTCGTGACCCATACTTTAAGAAAGGCTGCTTTAAGTCCATTGCTTATTTTTTTCTTATTTCCATTTTCTTTACCTCTGCATCAACCCATTTGCTGCCTGCTCATATTCTCGGCCTCTCTCCCGCTCTTCCTTTATTTATTGGTCTTTGTCTCAGCTCATGGAACAATCCAGATAGATTCACTCTAGGCATGTTGTCCATGAGAGGGGGATGTCACAGGCACACCCTTTTACACAATCCCACTCTCAGATTGCTGACCTATTGTAGAGGATTTTCTACTGCCTTGCCTAGAGTGAAACGGCCGGAAAAATCTCTCCATGACCCAAACGTTCCGTCTATGAGGACAGGCAGAATGTCTTTGGTATGGCCTGAGATATGACCAAGCAAGCTGCATTGATCTCTGTCTTAGCATGCCATTATTTTTCTCCCAAAGTCAAACCACTCTCAATAAATCTCCAAAATACATCAGTGGAGTAATTCATTGGGCAAACACATTAAGCCATTGAAAGCACAGCTCTGGACAACTGCCCGGCGATAGCCAAACAACCAATTCATCCAGTAATCAAACAACAAGACAGATACTGTAGACAACTTGTTTAAGCATGCATCAAACACTCAATTAAGATTTGACATGCTGTACTAAAAACCCATTGGCAGTGTAAAAAGATCATAAAGAGAACGCCATTATTGTTGGACAAGCGATCTAAAACAAAGGCACTTCTGAAATGAAAGGGCACCGGAACGAAGAAAGAGTGTGTACTTTGGGTGAAAGACTGATTGATAAAGAAATGGTAGATCAACAGAAAGGCAACAACTAGGTTCGGTGTGAAATAAAAAATAAAAAAATAAAAAATGGTATTACAAATCCTGACTCAGAGGAAGTCGAGCTGACGGACCGATTTGAGAATGGGAAAGGCAGCAAAGGGTGACTTGGGCAAAACGCCCAAACAATGGCAGGTCAAATCAGGATAAAACCTTCCAAAACATTGTTTTGTTGGAGAAAGCACAAGATAAAAAAAGCCAGTGACAGGATAATACAGCTGGACGCCAGATCATAACAATGGGGCCATTACAGGCCTGAGGGCTTAGAGCCTTTGGATCCGTCTCTTATTCGGCTTCCTATTGGCCTGGTGGTCTCTCTGGGTTGCCGTTGCTAGCAGGTTGCTACGGTAGCAGGTTTTCTCTGGACTCACCTCAGTGGTCATGTTTCCCTCTGGTAAAGTTAGATTAGAGAGCCTCAGCCAGTCTCCTGTGGGTCTTCGTTGTGTGTTTAACTCTTGAGCTCACGCTCGTTAGTCAAGTTCAATTATAATTGGACCAAGACTTCCTTTAAAAAATCTGATTAGTAAAGGTTATTCAACAAAAAAGTTCCCTTCCAGTAAAAAAGTTAGTACGTCAAATCCAGGGAATAGGCTACTTTTAACATGGATTGTTTTTTGTTTAAGAGGGTCATCTAATAGCTCAGTAAGCAATTATGTTATTCTAGTGATAGTTCTTTAGCTTTTTTGGAATTAAAATAGCTAAATTTGCTGACAACCAGATTGTGGCATCGTTTTATGATACAGATCTATTTACTTGAATGTCGTCAGTCAAACCTAATGCCACTGACCGCCATTCCCTACTAATAGTGGACCATGTTGAGGTCACCATTGAGGTTTTGACTGTCATCCACTCTTGGCTAGCTAGGGCTGTGCGATATGGCTAAAATATCATGTCACGGTATTCACCCCAAAAATGACTGTATTTTATGTTTTTAAAAGTACAAATTCTAAATTTGCTTTCTGAGTAGTCTGTGACCATACAGTGACAACACATACATTCTAAGTGATTTCAATGGGTCTTTGTCCATTCTGATTGTTTTATACTGTTCAATTCAACTTCAACCAAAAGTAATTTTCAGCCTTTTCTGCACTCACTTGAGATCATTTCCACACTGCCACGTAGGGCTGCACAGTATTGTCAAACAATCTAGGCCTTATTTTTAATCGAATGGTGCAATTTCAATTTGACTTGCGATTTAGAGAAAAACACTTTGGTGAACCATGGAATCATGGAAATTTAACTATTTTAATTATATAGTTAGAATATAATAGTGGGCACTTGAATACTGTGTTTGACATGACAACGAAGGAAAATGCCAGGGAGGAGTTATTGTGTCAGGGTAGGAACCAAAGTGTTGTCTGTCCTAGAGGACCTTAGAATCGTTGACTACATTGAATGTTCTCTCTTAGCTACTTCATGTAGCTTACATAGTCATGCTTCATGTACAGTATTCCTCTTTTTTATTTTGAAAATGCTGTTGCACCAACAACATGCTGATTTATGTCTACACCATCACTGGTATTATGAGTCTGTGTAGCAAATTATGTTTGCTCTGACATGTATTAGCTAGTTAGCCAGTGAGAGCGATTAGCATTAGTGGATAACAAGATTTAGGCCCAACTTGCTAAGAAAAGACAAACCAGCTGCTTTCAGATGTAAGAAACGCAAACTACCAGTGTAATTATAGAACGCTAGTGAATTTATATTAAGAAGCAAAGTGAAAACAGCATCGTTGTCATCAACGTTGTTGCATGTGCTGCACTGACCATGCAGACTGAACGCAAGTGTCTAGTGGTAGAGGAACAACAAATGCGCTCCTTGAGTGACAGGGGGCGGGGCTAGGTCTGTTGAAAGCGGCATGGCGAGAGAGAGAGAGCGGAGGGAGATGACTCAAGTAGCGAAGTAAAGTATAAAAATGTACATTAAACATGGTGCATCACATTTAATAAACCGAACATTCAAATATCGTTATTGAAGGTAAAAACCCAAACCAATCCGTGCATCAATACTGGTATATCGTAAAATACAGTATACCGCCCAGCCCTACTCTTGGCCTCCATTGCACCTCAAACAGATGGATTTGTTCATGTCTCCCGGCTATCTGTTTATCAGGATGTTTATATGCTACATTAGCAGGCCCTCTCACTCCCACTCTGTCTCCTTAACCACAATCGCAAACCCTGGATTGGACAGTCAAAGGGGTGAAGCGAAAACAAGATGGGGCTGTTTTGTTGTGTGTTTATAAAAGTCAACATTTCTGATTAAATGTTGTTCTTGTTATCACAGGACCTTTCTGAGGACCACTCTGCGGGGGTCCACCCCCACCTCCCTCTCTTCTTCCTGAACCATTGTGAACTTCGACGAGAGTGACTGATTGGACACTGCATCTGCCAGTCTCAGCTGATTCTAGACTGTGAGTATCAACTAGTTTCTCTCCTATTGCAGGACATGGTTAGATTTCACTTTGAGCACTTCTGTTCTCAGCCTAGCAATTTTGATTTCATAATGCACTTTATTCGATCAGCAAAGTCCCAAAGCCAAAGTATTGTAATCACTCTATACCAATGTCGATCACAACTGTGATGTAGTTACTGGCACAATATCTAAAGTGATAGTACTTGTATAAGCTCTGGAGACATGGTTAGCTAAGTCCATTGTGTGTGGCCCTAACGATATTACTCGGATCTCTCTCAAAGTTGGCACTAGGGCTGGGAATTGCCTAGGGACCTCACGATAGGATATTATCACAATACTTAGGGGCCAATACGATATGTATTGCGATTCTCATGATTCTATATGTATTGCGATTTGATACTGTGATTTTATTGCGATTCGATGTTCCAAACATATTGCTCACCATGTGTCTGCTGCGGAGGGAAAAGAGAGAGCCATGAGAAAACAAGTTTTTATCCGCCATGGGAAAAAAAGTGCTTAAAACAAATTGCCGCCATATTTAAAAAGAAGATGGAGAACAAGCTATGAAAGAAGAATATTGGGAGTTTTGGTGCAACCAACTAGCGCACAAATAATATTGACATTATTGTCAAAATGATACGATATATTGTAAAAAAAAAAAAAAATCCTGACATGTAACTATCGATTTTTTGCCCCACCATCACTAGTTTGCACACGCAAGGACATGGCTGCCCAATGACACAGGCACACATAGCAGCACGCTTCAACGTCAGCTCTACTACTCCATTACCCTCAACCTTCGTTAAGTCCGTTTGAGTGACTAGACGGCCTTGGTTAGCTAACAGGCTGTGGAGAGGTTCTTTTTGTGGACAGACGGGTCTCTTCGCGGCTCTTGTCCTCCTATCAGCCATGTTGGCAGAACCCTTTCTGTGGATTTGAATGAGACTGCTGCACTTATAGGTGTGCCGAGGTCAGCTTTGTACAGGGAAGGTCGCCGAGAGTAAAGGTGAAAATAGACACGGTAACACTCAACAGAGTCATGGGTAGTCCATTCAGCCCAGGTGTGGAGAAAGTGTTGACGAGTTGTCAGCCATTGTGCCATAGCAATTAATTTTAGTCAGTATTTGGATAGAATGTTGGCCCACCTGAATTTTCAGCTGTGCTGACGCTAAATCAGGCCACTGGAAAAGCACGTGAGATTATTCTCAAATGTAATTGCAGGGGTAGCCTTTCCTCACTAACAACCAGTTAAGTGGTTAACATAGGGTCAGTCTTAAATAGTGATGCACCGATATGGCACTTTTGGCCGATGCCGATATCCGATATTTTCCTTGCCAAAAAACCTGATACCGATAACTGATATTTAAAATTTTAGCGGCCTTTTAAGCTACTAGTACAGTTAAATAATTAACACACACACACGGACGCAGCTGTCTAAAGCACTGCATCTCAGTGCAAGGGGCGACACTATAGTCCCTGGTTATAATCCAGGCTTTACCACATCCGGCCGTGATTGGGAGTCCCATAGGACGGCGTGCAATTGGCCCAGCGTCGTACGGGTTGTAAATAAGTTAAATAAAGGTTACACACACACACACACACACACACACACACACACACACACACACACACACACACACACACACACACACACACCACACTGACCAAAAAGTTATTTTATTGGCATTGGCGTTTGTCCCCATTACCAGTACATACATTACCAACATAATCCAAACCTATTTCTTTCACTTACTTGCTGTGCTGTTGCGTTGTTCATTTGTTCAGTCGTTTCATTCTCAACCAGGATTTCTATGGAACGCCGTTTTGGTCTTTGCATGTCAAAAAAGATACACGTCAAATAACACTATTTGTCATGTCAAATAAGCTTGTTGACCAATCAGGACCTGAATATGACTGCACGTCACATAATAATTTAACTTTAAATTAGACATCGGGCCGATACCAATGTTGGCATTTTTATCTAATATCAGCCAATTCCGATATGTTCACCGATATATCGTGCATCCCTAGTTTTAAATCATTTGATAAATGGGACATACCTTAAGCCAAAAGGGAGGACATTGAAATTATACTGACCCTGTGTAAGAATGTCCACTTTGTACGTTCTGAATATTGTATTTGTTTGATTATGGGGTTTACACCTGTCCTCTACAAGGTTTTCAATCAGCTAAACCCTTGTCTTGTGACGAATGGATACTTTTGTAACTATGAATGTTTTCTTGCACCACTGCCCCAGACACAGTTGGCTACCGGACATTTTAAAAACGGCAACAACAAAAACATTACGTGCATTATCTAGCTAGCTCGTAATTAACAATATATTACAATATTGTATAAGTGTTAAATAGCTAGCGTTAGCTCGTTAATTTGTAAAGAAGAACATGGTCAACTTAGCTAACGTTAACGTAGTTAGCTATGTTGGCTATAATGTCGTTACACGTTAGCTAGCTAACGTAGCTACTGTACATAACTTACCAGTCATATAGTCCCTCTACCACCTCCTCTACTATCATGGACAACACCTTCTACTCCAGCTGGTTCACATGAATGGTTTCTCAGTTCCCTTCTTAGCTGCCGACTTAATGTCGGACCACTATTTTTTACGGTGGAGTCACTGTCCCTTTCCATACCCCCGACGTCAAAGACAGATTCTGCCATCCTCTCTTTTTGGTCACTGCAGTGACAGCAATCTTTTTCCTGGTTGCTATTTCCTCCACCATCTCTTCAAGCTCTTGTTTGCTGAAGTTTATATTGCGCTTTCCTTGGTAATCCATTTTTGTTTTTGATATAGCTAGTCTGATGGCTAAAAAAATCAAATCTTGAGACATAAAGCAGATAAATAAATGTAATAAAATGTAAATATCAACACTTTATTATAGTGGGCCAAATCCTATCTTCTCTGTCAAAAATACTTATTTGATGACATTGGTTTCAAGCATGTCATTAATGTCAATGCCACATAAGAAGATATTTCCAAAGTTCTTAGGAAAGATATTTATGAAGTTCCTAAGAAAACAATGAATTCCTAAGAACATTTTGAGGAATTGCACTTACTATCTTATAAACTTCTTATTTTTTTTCCTTAATAATGTTTTGTGAATCCTGCCCGTGGTAAGCAGAGCTAACGCAAAATAGCAATGAGAAAAAGAGGAGGATGACTTAGTGGAAAAGGCTGAAGGAGAAGAAGAACGAGACTATACAATAGTATAGCAATAAAGGAGAAGAGAGCAGTCACGTTTTGGCTTCCGATGCAGGTGGCAAGATGACATCTCTGGTGATAACAGGCACTTAGCTCTCACACTCTAGCACCTGGAGCACTCCCATTATGCACTTCTACGTTGGCACAGAACAGCACTGGAGGTCAAAGTATCGATTCCCCAACAGCCGGCTGTCCAGGGAGAGAGTAACCACAGAAACCCAGTTCTGGGTTGTCCTCATCACGGGGCATGACACAACCTTTTTCTCAAAGTGACGCAGAAGGGGGACTGAGGCTCTCAACCACACTAACACACACCATGCATACATACACACAGAAATGCATACATCCCCTCGCTCTGACACAAACACACACTGACACACACCAATCACTTGAAATCTTGCTAAAGTCTGACAGGGCTAGTTGTTAGGTGGCATCTCCACCAGGGAGCAGAGCCCAGAAAGAAAAGCACTTCTGTGATTCAAAGCCCTCTTGCTCGGTAATCACTCCCATGTCTCACTGTTGCCTTCAGCTCCCCCCAATTATCGCTGCGTCAGCCGGTCCAGCCGAGTGTTAGGGACACTAAAGACTGGTCTATTTTTAGAACAAATGGGGCCACAGCTTCTGTCCCTATCTGCTCACAGACACACGCTGACAAACTGTGAAAGGAGACTGATGAATGCGGAAAGTTATAGGAAAATGGAGCAATCTATGGGCTCACACAAACACACACTTGCTATACACAAAGAGATACACACACGCTTTCTCACAAACGGTAAGGCTCAGAGACGTGCACTTTCAGGAAGGTTGCAGAATCAGTTGGGTGTCGGTCGTTTCAAGAGAATGAGGACGGTCAATCCTTTCTACCCATCTATGATAGCTCTACTATCACAGACAGTGTTTTATGGACTCGTGGTTAGAGGCTTGGCTGAGTACAGAAAGACAATGTCATCCTTTGTTGACAGAGTTAATATGCCCTAGATGAGACTGGTACAGTAGCTGGCTGCTCTGAGGAGGATCAATGTGTTTGGAACTGTCCTGGGATCAGAAGCCAGGGTTGTATAACATAACATTGCATGACATGCGTGGTGTTATAGGCTGTTCTGAGTACAAAGGCATCAAACGAAGTGGACCAAAGCAGCAGGCTCTAGGTCAAAATGAGAGGGGAGAAAGCAAAGTGACATGGGGAGAAGAAAGAAAAACAACAGAAGCACAGCCAAAAAGACTGGCGATTTGAGTTCAAGAGACATTGAGGAATGATCCGAATTTGAAAGAAGGATAATTGAAGAGAGAGAAGCAGAAGAAATAGCATTGAGAGAGAGAGAGAGAGAGAGGGGGGGGGGAGGTAGAAAAATGTCAGAGAATCCGAAAGTGGAAAAAAAAGAGGATGGGGGACCTGCTTTTCATCTCTCCCTGATGAGTGAGGGGCTATTTTTAAAACCCTTCATCTGTCTAATCATTCCTCGGAGTTCTGCCGTTCATCTTTCGCCTCGTGTCTTTAGCGACCATCACTCGTTGTTCGCCATCCTCGTTTCCATTGAGTTTCTCTCTCTTTCAAACAGTTTACTGACAGTCTCTTGCCCTCCCCTTTTTTATGTTTTCTCTCTGACAAGCGAAGAGGGGAACGACTGATGCGATGCAAAACGAGGTCCCCCGTTTATTTCCAAAATGAAATTATTTCTCTCTTCCCCAAACAAAGTTCATAAAATAATCATGAAATGATATCTGAATCATAGTGACTTGGTCATTTCTTGGGCCCTGCTCTCGCACTCTGCTCTTACATTTGCATGAAAGACACTTTAGAGTGTCTTTAGTGCGCCAAGGACATGGACGTTGATTAAGGAAGCTCCACGCATCTCTCTGATTAAGAGGGGTTGGGTTAAATGCGGAAGAAACATTTTGGTTGAATGCATTCCGTTGTGTAACTGACTAGGTATCCCCCTTTCCCTTCTAACTTGGCCCTCTTGAGGGCAACTGGCTTCAAATATTTAATTCATAGAATGTCAAACCCCCCCTCGCCTCCTTCCTCCAGGCAACGTTGGCTCTTTCTTTCTTTCCGCTAGCTATTTGTCTGATGCAGCCCTCCCTGGTCCCCAAAGTGGTTCTGCTTGGCGACTTTGGAGTCGCCTGTGGAAATTCCACAGATGTCAGCCAAGAGAGAAGAGAAGGGCAGAAATAGAGTTCAGGAGGGGCAACGGAATGAGACGCTAAGACCATAAATTGTGTTTCCAAGAGAGGCCCGATAACAGAGGGCTAATGTTACCACGCCACCTCCCCTCTCACTGTACCCTATTGCCCAAAAGGCTACACCCTCCGGTGCCGAAGAAATATGAATGGGAGTCAATGACTGATATGAATGGCATTGTGTTGGACACAGGTGGACGTGCGCGTGCACACACAAACACATACGCTTGCACACAGACACACATACGCATGCACTCAGAAAACACACACACAGCCAATGGATCCCCCACCCTTCATGAGCGATGCCTCTGCAGCTCTCTACTGCACACAGAGTAATGAGATCTTCGGGCCTGTGGAGCTCAGTGCATTTATCACATGCTCACACTTAATGGTCCCTCTGCCACGGCTTTAACGCCACGCCTGCTAGCCGCCTGCTACAAACAGGACTGTTTATCTCCACCGTCTCTCTGCAGCTGTGTGTATGTGTGTGGTTGGGAGTGTACTGTCTTCATTGTTGATGATCACTCTCTCTCTTTCTCATGTGGTCTCTCTCCAATGCACTCCTCTTTCTTTCTATCCTGATGTCATCCATCTCTATCTCTCCATCCCTCCTTTCTCTCCCATTTTCCTCTCTGTGTCTCTTTTCTAGGAGAGAAGGTTCTTTTGGTGTTTGTCCTTCAGCGTGACACCAAACACACGCAGTGAAAGATGGCTGCTGGATTAGCTGTCATGATGAAAGCTTATCCCAGTTTTTCTCTCACGGTCCAGTGCCGTGTTTCAAGGCGCTCTCTATTTTAGAGTGAACACATTATTTCCCTCTCTCTTTCTCTCTTTTTCCTTCTCACACACACTTTCTTTCAAATTCAAATAATTTTATTTGCATGAGAAACATTGCATAAATATTGCAATGTATACAATATTTAAAAAAATAAAGTAAACACTTTCTCTCTCTGTGAAGGACTTTTAAGAGCAAGCATTCACAGAAAAAGTGCATTGCTTTGTTGTATATCAAGACAACTGAACTGATATGATTTGTGTTGTCTGTAGTCTCTACCAAATTCAAATCCATTTTAGGCCTATTGAGCCAGAGGAATGATCTTGCATTTTTTAATCAGGTTTAACTCTGATCAGCCCTTTTTACCTGGTTTTCCTCTTACCTAGAGACCATTCATGATAAACAGTCTTATGCGTTTCGGGTTAACAACACGCCTTGCCAGTTGGTGCCCTGTAAAGTCTGTAAGATGCCATAACAATGTAAGAGCAGACACAATGATGAAGTATTTCATCACAGCGGAGAGCGCTGGGAAGCGAGCAGGCGAGGCCGTTGCATTTTACGCTGCCGAGCGACCGTATTCAAAATGGAGGGCTTAAGAAGTGCACAGATAAATCCCCATTGATTCATAACGTGAATTTGCATAGACTGCGGTAAAATGGAAAAGCACTCGTACAAAGCGATCATTCTATTGTGTCAGGAGGATATCGGGAAGTGGGGAGCTCTGCTTTGTACCTAACCCTCTCCTTTCTGCTTTACCTCTTTATCCTGGAGGAAAGGTAGTGCAGTCTGTACAGATGTTTAATGGCGCCTTTGAGATTCTCCAAAGCCTCTTTGTGAAAGTACATTACTACAGACTCAGCCATGGCTGGTCATTGATTCCTCCACCCTTCCCCCTCCCCAAACATTCTGTTAGATCAGTGGTCAGGCCATTTCTCTATTTTAATGTGAGGCAAAAGTGATTATCCATCTTTTGAAACAAAACGTGTTTTATGGGTTTCCCTGTTTCATCTCGTGTTTTACTAGATTTGGTTTCAAGGCTATTTATTTCTACTTCTATGAAATAACAGGCAAATACCTCTGTTGCTGAGCACAATAGCCTTGCGTTGTTAAGTGTGAAACACCACACAAGCATGGCTGAGAAAGAGAAACTGAGAAAATTTGCATTTATAATCGCTCAGTGTTTGCTCGAGCTTTAAGTGTTTATGGAAGAAAAAAAAAGGATAACACAAGAGAGCGACAGAATGAGAGAAACAGACCCGTTGAGAAAAACAAAGAAAGAGAAAGCGAGACCCGGGGAGAAAAACAAAACACGCGCACAAGACAAAACACAGACATCACATTATCCTAAAATGATCCTGTCTGGACCTGGCGGTTTCAGGTGTGCATGGTGGAGCTGACGCTGTGATGCTCAGAGGAAAACGCTAGCGCTCATCTTTTTAAAGGGCCTCCTAATGATCCCTGAAGGCTGCCTGGCTGAGTACTGGCCCTCTGTGGGGAGGAAATGGAGGAATTAGCACAAAAGGAGACGCCGCCCACCAAAGCCGCTGACCACTGGGATATTCCCAGGTCGTGCCAGGGTTCCGTGACAGATCTCGTTTCTGCCGCCAAAGCAGATACTTGGATTTTGGCAGGTGGGTGGCGACTGGCTAGGAGTAGATTGGCAGCTGACTTGCTTAGCGAAGGGGATAGCCATGTCCTACAGATCATCAGAAACCGGGAAAGAGCAGAGCAAGGCACACACACACACACATGGAAATTACACACACATGGAGCTGAACACTGACATGTAACACACACACACACAGATAGCGGCCCCTTGCATAAATTCACACACAAAAACTGACCTATAGCAGTAGATAGGTACTTCAAGCTTCATTAATGAAAGGTTACTCAAGTTCAACACAAGCAATGGTCAATACCATCTAATCAGTATTCCTGTCGAAAAAATACTTTTTGTTTTGCATAGAACACGCAGCAATTGATTTGTGCTACGGACAACATTGATGTCTCCAAGCACAAACAACTTTCTCGGAAGCAGAAACGTATGTAATACCATCAGTTATTTTAATGACCACTCATAATGCAACTGTGTGCATTTAGATGACAACACAGGGCACGTGTACTGCCTTTGTTTAATTTTCAGGCTCAGGTTCATTAAACCCATCTTTAAATGTACCCGTGCAGTTTAGAAATGTTAAACATGATGTTTATATGCCTGGTTCTTGGATATTTCAGTCAATGTATCAATGACACACTTTATTTTGGTGCACTTAGGGTTTGGTTTACAGGTCCCAGTACAGTTGCAAAAGTGTATTTGAATGATTGCCAAGCTTCTCACACACTTGCTGCTTTGCTGTGTGCATGTTTGATAAGCCCTGAGTGTAATATGTTAATGCTTGCTGAAGATTTTCCACTGATATTCTCAACCTTTTACAGGACATTACGTTAATTTAGCGAAATGCTTTCACACGTCCGCACACACAGGACTAGATAAGCTAATTACATATCTTTGGGAACAGACTAAAACTCCTCTTCATACTTCGTAAGAGGCTGTTGCTATCAGCACCATTCCAATGCTATCCTTCCTATCCCTTCATTTATGTCTCTGCCAGTTGAGATCTGACCGTTCCAAAGCTAATTTGCGTTTTGCTCGGGTAGAGTCTTGTCAACACACCCCCGTCTCTGCTAATCTGTGAGCCACGGTGTCTGCCAGGGTCCCGTAAAGTTCACTCATGTTAGCAGCCACCAGCACCATTAGGGGCCCACCACAGCTTTTCACAGAACCTTTAGGCTGTTGAAAGATTTCCTTGGACTTTCTGCCACGGGTAACTAAGGGCAAGAGAAATACACCAGACGGTATTAGAGGATTATGTTGTTTTGTCACATGACACTGAGATTCTGTCTTTCTGCTGGAACCGTTTCAGGGAACAGAACAGAAAACCGTAAAAAAACGAAATTGTTTGATGAACAGAATCAGAACCCAGAGTGATCTGTACTGTTACGGAACAGAACCCTTATTTTAAAATCAGTTGAACCTGTTAATAATATTCCGGGCATTTTTTTTCAGTCACACAAAATACGCAACAAAGTGCCTATGCAAAGCCCTCACTCTCACTCAGAAATCTATTCCAGTGTAGGGAGAGATTTTTAATTGGAGAAGAATGGATTCACTTTTTCAATGCTAATTAAAGGATACTATAGTTATCACGCTTGACATTGGATTTGTTAACTACAAAAAGGCAAGACATATTTTTAATTCTGTTGCCGCTCTGCACACACAAGCTTGTTATCGTTAGTCTAATGTTAAGCCAACTCTCGGAAATAGAAAGACATTCAAAGCTTGTCCATAGAAGCCGCTCCTCCGTAGGTATAATATTGTTGGCCTAATTTAGGTAATGCATGTCATAACAAGATGCACAATGCTTCAATCCAAGCCTCCTTATTCACCCTCTCTTGCTCTCTCCCCACCCGCAAAATTTCAGTCACATCTCGCGCCGTACACTTATCTGTCCATCACGCATATAAACAACTAGGCTATAGCTTGTGTCTATCCACACTGATTCGCGAGTAAATGTAATGTTAAGCTTGATGTAAAAAGAAAGATTTGAGGTTTAAAAAACAGAAAGGAACTATGTAAATAAAATGTTCATTTTTTGGAGTTTGGGCCTGTTCAGAACTTTATTTTGTGGGTCGGAACTGTGGAACTAAAAAAAAATTAAGCTTCTGTTCAGAACAAAACTATTTGGAAAATCATTTTGCTTCCAACCCCTGCTCTCGATTGACCGTACGTACAGTTGAAGTCAGAAGTTTAACATACACTTAGCTTGGAGTCATTAAAACTTGTTTTTCAACCACTCCACAAATGTCTTGTTAACAAACTATAGTTTTGGCAAGTCAGTTAGGACATCTACTTTGTGCATGACACAAGTTATTTTTTCAACAATTGTTTACAGACAGATTATTTCACTGTATCACAATTCCAGTAGGTCAGAAGTTTACATACACTAAGTTGACTGTGCCTTTAAACAGCTTGGAAAATTCGAGAAAATTATGTCATGGCTTTAGATGCTTCTGCTAGGCTAATTGACATCATTTGAGTCAATTGGAGTTGTACCTGTGGATGTATTTCAAGGCCTACCTTCAAACTCAGTGCCCCTTTGCTTGACATCATGGGAAAATCGCAAGAAATCAGCCAAGACCTCAGAAAAAAATTGTAGACCTCCACAAGTCTGGTTCATCCTTGGGAGCAATTTCCAAACGCCTGAAGGTACCACGCTCATCTGCACAAACAATAGTACGCAAGTATAAACACCATGGGACCACGCAGCTGTCATACCACTCAGGAAGGAGACGCGTTCTGTCTCCTAGAGATGAGCGTACTTTGGTGCGAAAAGTGCAATCCCAGAACAACAGCAAAGGACCTTGTGGAGATGCTGGAGAAACAGGTACAAAAGCATCTATATCCACAGTAAAACGAGTCCTATATCGACATAACCTGAAAGGCCGCTCATCAAGGAAGAAGCCACTGCTCCAAAACCACTATTAAAAAAAACAGACTACAGTTTGCAACTGCACATGGGGACAAAGATCGTACTTTTGGGAGAAATGTCCTCTGGTCTGATGAAACAAAAAATAGAACTGTTTGGCCATAATGACCATCATTATGTTTGGAGGAAAAAAGGGGAAGCTTGCAATCCGAAGAACACCATCCCAACCGTGAAGCACGGGGGTGGCAGCATCATGTTGTGGGGGTGCTTTACTGCAGGAGGGACTGGTGCACTTCACAAAATAGATGGCATCATGAGGAGGGAAAATTATGTGGATATATTGACGCAACATCTCAAGACATCAGTTAAAGCTTGGTCACAAATGGGTCTTCCAAATGGACAATGACCATAAGCATACTTCCTTTACATGTTGTGGTAAAATGGCTTAAGGACAACAATGTCAAGGTATTGGAGTGGCCATCCAAAGCCCTGGCCTCTATCCTATAGAAAATTTGTGGGCAGAACTGAAAAAACGCGCGAGCAAGGAGGCTTACAAACCTGACTCAGTTACACCAGCTCTGTCAGGAGGCTGGGATGCTTGTGGAAGGCTACCCGAAACGTTTGACCCAAGTTAAACAATATAAAGGCAATGCTACCAAATACTAATTGAGTGTATGTAAACTTCTAACCCACTGGGAATGTGATGAAATAAATAAAAGCTGAAATAAATCATTCTCTCTACTATTATTCTGACGTTTCACATTCTTAAAATAAAGTGTGGATCCTAACTGATCTAAGACAGGGAATTTTTACTAGGATTAAATGTCAGGAATTGTGAAAAACTTGAGTTTAAATGTATTTGGCTAAAGGTGTATGTAAACTTCCAACTTCAACTGTATAAGCTAGGCTTGGGCGACATGCTTTGTGACTGGAAGATCAGGAGCATTTAGGCCTCGGTAGCATTAAAATAAGTCACGACATTAGGTGCCAATTGAAGGTCAATGATTACGTTAAGCCTCAAGGTGGTCTTTCCAACCAGTGATGGTGACAGGTATTCTGTTTACACTTTATAGTACCCTCAAGCTGTCCCTCTCCCATTTAAGATTATATGCTTAAGCCCTGATCACCACAAATCAGATTTAAGAGCATGTAGCTTTTCCCCAAGGTCTTTAAGCTAATAGAGTGGCAAAGCCCCCAATTCTCCTTCCTTTGCTCCTGCATTGTAAAAACCTTTCACCCTCTCAATTCACTACAACCCAGAGGTCCCAGAAATTGAATTACAAATGTTTTTTCAAGCCCGCCTGAATCTATTCAAGCAGTGAAGAGTTAGTCTTGGTGTTGTGCTTACAGAACTTCATTTTCCACCATAATTTGCAAATAAATTCATTAAAAATCCTACAATGTGATTTTCTGGATTTTTTTCCTCATTTTGACTGTCATAGTTGAAGTATACCTATGATGAAAATTACAGGCCTCTCTCATCTTTTTAATTGGGAGAACTTGCACAATTGGTGACTGACTAAAAACTTTTTTGCCCCACTGTAGATAGCATTGCATGTCCTGAGGCGCTGTGTTTACGCTAGCTTAGATATGTGGGGTGTTCGAGAGTTTTGTAGAGATGGCATAGAAAAACTGCAAATGACGAGTGAATAACAGTGACGTAAGTACATGTGAATGAACATTTGCTGTCAAAGCAGGGAGTAATCTAATGCTATGGAATGACACACACCCACCGTTGGCAAGCTCGTCAAATAGGAAGACAGCCTGAACCGAACCAAGTTTGTCTTTGTTTTTGCCGGATGCGGATCTCAAATTTGTCTCTTCCCCTCTCTAACTAACTAACAAACTCACAAATGCCCTGACTCCTTGATGTAGCGTGATGCCCTCCCCTACTATAATTTTTGCCTTTGACTTCAAACCAGGTGTTACCCTCAGCCTTTGCAGGAATATGGGTCGCAAATGAGAGGAAATGAAGCAATTCCCTAAACTCTAAAGTCTCTAGATCTAATAACAAACATGAGGGCATCGACCCGTGTTGTGGTCTGTATATTGGAGACTATTTGTCTGTGTGTCATTGTAACCCCTTCTAACCAAGGCACCGTTTTAGTCTGCGGGAAACGATCCCCGATTCCATCGTTTTTTTTCACAGAGCAGAGAGTACAGTAAAAAAAGACTGAAAACAAGTTGGACTGGTCCCTCGAAAGAAATTACACACTGTTTGAGGAGCCACATTCCCATGCATTGACAAACCAAAAGTGCAGGGGAGGTTTTGGGACTATGATGTACATAACAGAGATGTGTTTAGGTAATTGTGAAGCTGGTTGATGCGTGCGGAGTGATTTTCATGGACCATAATCAGTCTCAGCTTAAGTGGGGTTTTCCGATTGCTCCAAAACCCCTGGTGTGCGCCAGTGACCGCAGTGAGAGGGTTGAGAAGTTGAGTGGTAGGGTGACTGACACCCATGCCTCTTGTGGAATGTTTTGTGGAGAGCCATATCTCCTCTTCCTTTTTAAAGCCTGCATATCCTTCCAGGATTTTGCTTCATAGTTCATTCCTGCAGTTGGTCCCCTTTTCCACATAGGGAAGCTAACTTTTTGCTTGAACAGAATAACCTCTAGTTACACTCTCCTCCATATGCATTTGGACAATGAAGCAAAACATTTAACTTTATACTCCAGCATTTTTGATTTGAGATCAAATGTTTCGGGCCTCCCGAGTGGCGCAGTGGTCTAAGGCACTGCATCTCAGTGCTAGCTGTGCTACTACAGATTCTGGGTTCGAGTCCAGGCTCTGTCGTAGCCGGCCGCGACCGGTAGACCCATGGGACGGCGCACAATTGGCCCGGCGTCATCCTGGTTAGGGGAGGGTTTGCCCGGCAGGGATGTCGTTGTCCCATCACGGACTACCGACTCCTGTGGCGGGCCAGGCGCAGTGCATGCTGACATGGGCGCCAGGTGCACAGTGTTTCCTCCGACATATTGGTGCGGCTGGCTTCGGGGTTAAGTGGGCATTGTGTCAAGAAACAGTGCGGCTTGGTTGATTTATGGATCAGAGGATGCACGGCTCTTGACCTTCGCCTCTCCCGAGTCCGTAGGAGAGTTGCAGCGATGAGACAAGACTGTAACTACCAATTGGATACCACGACATTGGGGAGAAAAAAGGGTAAAAGTACAAAAAAAAACTAAATCTATAAAAAAAAATGTTTCATGCGAGGCAACGGTACAGAATGTCACCTTTTATTTGAGGGTATTTTCATACATATCTGTTTTACTGTTTAGGAATGAAAGCACTTTATGTACGCTACATGGCCAAAAGTATCTCATCTATCACATCTCATTCCTAAATCATGGCATTAATATGTAGTTGGTCCCCCTTTGCTGCTATAACAGCCTCCACTCTTTTGGGAAGGCTTTCCACTAGATGTTGGAACATTGCTACGGAGACTTGATTCCATTCAGCCACGAGCATTTGTGAGGTCGGGCACTGAGTTTGGGTGATTAAGCCTAGCTCGCAGTTGGCATTCCAATTCATCCAAAAGGTGTTCGATGGGGTTGAGGTCAGGTCTCTGTGCAGGCCAAGTTCTTCCATACCGATCTCGACAAACCATTTCTGTATGGACCTCGCTTTGTCCACGGGGGCATTGTCATGCTGAAACAGGAAAGGGCCTTCCCCAAACTGTTGCCACAAAGTTGGAAGCACAGAATCGTTTAGAATGTAATTTTATGCTGTAGGGTTAAGATTTCCCTTCACTGGAACTAAGGGGCCTAACCTGAACCATGAAAAACAGCCCCAGACCATTAGTCCTCCTCCACCAAACTCTACAGTTGACAGTATACATTGGGGCAGATAGCGTTCTCCTGTCATCCACCAAAGCCAGATTCGTCTGCCGGACTTCCAGATGGTGAAGCGTGATTCATTACTCCAGAGAATGCGTTTCCACAGATCCAGAGCCAAATGTCGGCAAGCTTTACACTTGGCATTGCACATGGTGATTTTAGGCTTGTATGCGGCTACTCGGACATGGAAACCCATTTCATGAAGTTCCCAACAAACAGTTCTTGTGCTGACGTTGCTTCCAAAGGCAATTTGGAACTCGGTGGTAAGTGTTGCAACCGAGGACAGACAATTTTTACGAGTTTCAGCACTCAGCAGTCTGGTTCTGTGAGCTTGTGTGGCATCCTATGACGGTGCCACGTTGAAAGTCACTGAGCTCTTCAGTAAGGCCATTGTACTGTCAATGCTTGTCTATGGAGATTGCACACTTGTCAGCAACGGGTGTGGCTGAAATAGCCAAATCCACAATTTGAAGGTGTCCACATACACCATATATACAAAAGTATCTAGTATTTAAACAAATTTACTTAGTGTATTAAAGTAGTCAATACTGTAGTATTTGTTCCCATATTTGTAGAGTTTGTAGAGTCACAAAGTTTATTTAGTCAGGAATATGGACCAAATACTAAACTTTTGATTGTTAATCTCTGGTGACAGGTCTTTATACATTTAGAACACTTAGCATAGCAAACAGAAGCAAACCGCTTAAATCAATCCAAGATGGCTTCAGCCGTCTCCTGTTGCGGCTTCATACAATACTTCTGATCTCTTGCAATATCTCCCCACAGTTGTGACTGCCACAACCCAGGCAGGCGCCACCACAATAGAGAACCAGTTGAAGAGCTAGAGTGAGTTTTTGTCTCAGGGGTCTATGTCTCCCAGCTGGGAGCTCTTAGCAGTGCTGTAGCAACCACTCTATTGGAGAAAATGGGAATGCATGTTCTCACTTTTAGCTCCTCAAGTCGCTTGCGAGGTCAGCTGAAGGTGGACTGAAATCAGCTGGGCCTTAGCTCACACAGTCATACTATATATTTTTTTATTTAACCTTTATTTAACTAGGCAAGTCAGTTAAGAACAAATTCTTGTTTACAATGACGGCCTAACCCGGCCAAACCCTCCCCTAACCCGGCCAAACCCTCCCCTAACCCGGACTACGCTGGGCCAGTTGTGCGCCGCACAATGGGACTCCCTATCACGGCCGGTTGTGATATAGCCCAGGATCTAACCAGGGTCTGTAGTGACGCCTCTAGCACTGAGATGCAGAGCCTTAGACTGCTGCACCACTCAGGAGCCCTATATGACCTTGGCTTACCCAGAAAAAATATACAACCATTGTTTCTTTTGTTTTATGATATTGGTCTGGAAAACAACATTGCAGTTACTACAGTACCTGTGATGTATCGTACTGATTATGTTAGTCAGGGGGGGGGAAGTTTTGAACACTTCCCCTCTTTGTGTAATGTGATCACAAAAATTACCTCAGACTTACTTTCCCAAACATCGATTGAATGACAACTCCGGTTGCCTCATCATCCATTACTTTCTCTACAGTCTGACAGTAGTGAAGCAGTAGGTATTTAGTGTCTGAGTGGGTGTAATCCTTTAGAGTAGAGAGGCTACTGCGAGCCACGCTGTAAACACGACTAGACGCTAATCGTTATAATTTATAGCGGGGGGCCATGACTGGCTGACCTCGCGGCTAAGCACAACACCTGCTCGGAATCTAAACGAGAATGGCGTAGGCTAATTGATATTGATGGCGAGTGCTCCTGTTGTTTGTTGACTTTGGGAGGGTATGTAGTTAGCGCGGCATGCTAACGTCCAATCTCTAGTGTGTGTAGAGTCAGGCCTAATTTAAGGATTCATTTCCTCTTGCTAGCAGCATTCCTCCCAGTATTCCTCATGAAAGAGTCAGAGAATCAGGATTTTACCCAAGTATGTTACCCTAGTAATTGTAAAACATGTATATCTTGCTCTGTGCAATCTACTTGGTTTTTAATGTGGGACTGATTCATTAAAAATGTAGATGAATGCATCTCTATGGTCCATTGGACTGATGTGTACTGTATCTCCGACAGAATGACCTTTCCCACAATTACTCTGGTTGTGTGTCTTAGCATGTTAGCACTCTAAGAGGCAGATGTTGACATTAGCAGCCGTTAAGACCATCTGGGTTCCAGCCTGAACTGTTCGTTCCTCATTGATATTGTTTTGACGAAAGCAGACAGCCTGAAGTTGATCGTTAATATTTCCGACTAAACAGCCTGGTGTCAGTCTGACCTTGGAAATGTATTTATTTTACTTATTAGTGTTAACATTTTGATTAGTTTGACGAGTTCTGGACTGCTGCCGGTGTCATGAGTTTATAGACCAGAACATATACACAATCACATAAATCAATTGTCCTGTGAGATATATTTTTGTGCATTACTTTCCAAATTGCAATGATGAATCCATTTTGTTTTGCTCCCAGATCTGAGCTCCTGTGTTACCTTTAAATGCCATTACGCTATGATGAATCATAATGGCAGCTTTTTGCTTCGATAATGTACGCTAAAAATGCATCTTTTGTCCTGAAATTGTATCATTCAAATAATAGACTTCGATTCCTCAGTCGATGAATATGTGAAAACCACTAGCCCTTTGAGAAAATGTCCCAAGTTGAGCAATTACATATTTGACAGAACATTTACATATCTGCAGTATGAGATATGAAATGGGTTTTCATCATGTAGAGTCAAGCAACATGTGTTTGTATTCTGACCCCTTTTCATTTGACTGAACTGAATTCCTCTCTTCTCCTTCAATCTAACCTTCCACAGACAGGGCCCCCGTGGATCTGAGCCACACACCATGACTTGCTGAAGCCCCACTTGCTGCTAACCACCCCCCTTCTCCTCATTGAAGATGGTCCCTCCGGAACAGACGAGGTGGCGCCTCCTGCTGGCAGCCCTCACACTCACTTCCTGTCTACTGTCCACCTCAGCCACAGCCCCTCCCTTCCCAAAAGACCTGGAGCCAATCAACGTTGTCCGATGGGAGCGTGAGTAGACCCACCAGCCCCCTGATTGGCTTAAAATGATTTTAAAGGCCAAGTGGTGCCATGTTGCATATTTTTCCTCAGTGATATAAGGGGATTCATTTAGTAGCACGAGACTGGTAGTTAGAGTGCATTAATATGATGTGACATATAGATCTACCACTTGAGTTAGGTGAGGAAGACTGCTGTGGTATTTGTCTCCAGCAGCACGCAAGGAAACAGATTTCCTATTTGCGTTGCCTAAGGCTGGCTCAGAGCCCTAATGCTACCTTGTTAAAACATTGATGGACCAAAGTCAGTCTGTAGATTTGGCCTGCACAGGAGATGAGTGTGGATGAACGGTCTTGTGCAAATTAAACCCCAAATAAGATTACGAACAGAGATGTACACTCAAAATGGCCATCGTTGATTTTTGAGTGGGTGTTGGGCATTGTTTTCCTAAAGTACTCCACTATATGTGGGTCTATCGGCTGCAGGAGGTATGGTTTACATGATAGTTAATGAGCCGGGCAGGTCTAATACATTATTGGTGTGAGAAAGGAGGATGAAGAGCGGCAAAGGAAAAAGAGTCGCTGAGGCATTGGCACCATGGCATTAAATGGGTGTTGGTTTGCTAGGTCAACAGCTTGGAATCTCGGAAAGAGAGGGGACAAAGAACGAAAGGGAGTTTACAGTGTGTTATCGGTATGCACAAATCAAAGTCGAGGTAAAATGTTGAACATTTCAGACTGATATCATCGCATCTCTGTTGAATGTAGTAGGTAACACCTTGAAGCAGGTCCATTGCGGATATATCTCCTGACTTATCGAACAGTGGAAACGACACCATCAGACCTACCTAGACTAACTGTGAGAGTGGACTTCTCAAGGGCATTTTGTTTAGTGTTCGAGCGTATTCGTCTCCTCACTCTACAGGTTGCGAGCTGACGCCGTCTTTGCCATCGACGAAATGCCAACAGTCTTATCATTTAATTAACACTTTTGCCTAGTCATCAGATTTCCTGTTGTATTGTCCAAACAAAGCCTTTCGGGCAGATGAATTGAGTTTAATCGTACAGCTACAGTATATGCTTTAATAATTGCCATTATGCAAATTGCTTACGACAGAAATACAATAGCAGACACTTTAAAAAAAATCTTAGCTCACTCATCCCAAGCCAAATAAACTATGCCTCTATCAAACCTCTATATACCCTTCAGCAGGGTTGTGTTCATTGGGCACCAAACGGAAGAAAACAGACAATAGAAGAAACCCTCACGTTTTCTCTTGCGTGCCTTGATGAACAAGACCCAGGACTGGACACAGACGGCTAGAGCAGGAGAGCAGGGACTAGCAGAGGTTTCTGTTCATTATCTTTCCCCTAGTCTGACCTTTTAGAAACAAGCCAGGCTTCCCGAACCTGGATACCGTTCACAGGAAGAACAGGACATGACTAGAATGGGAGCGTGCCTGACCAGAGAGTGACTGGTTTAGTTTAGCGACTGCAAACCTACACTGTATCCATTTATTGCCACAAGCAACTGAAAATACAACAAATACTACGTAATTAAAGATTTAAACACCAGAATTAGGCCTGTCAGGACCAAGCAGGATTACCAATTATAAATGTCAACTTGAGATAGTAGTCATTTCCTTAAAGCTGTGAGCTGTCCAGGAGTTGGGGTCATGAATTGGAAAAACCTTGAAATATATGTGATAATTCAGCTACTCTTATCTTCAACGTCTCTCTCTTTTTGTAGACTCCTACCTGTACCCAGGGTTCCAGGGGCTGGTGTCGGACAACGACACATTCAGACTAGGCCTGGACTTCCAGAGGATGCTGAGGATCAACCATATGCTCTACATCGCTGCCAGGTCAGTCAGCCAATTCACTGCCTCTGTTCTGGTCCACATGCTAACAATCACAACCAATAAAACATCACTACCAGACTGATCAAACTCAAGTCTGTTTCCCAGACACTGAAGGTTTTTCAATGCACAATCCGGGAAACCAACCCTTAGTTTGTTTTTATTTATGAGACTGTGCACAGAACACCATGACACTAAATCTTTACCCCACAGGGACCATGTTTTTGCAGTAAACCTGACCACAGCTGGTGACGACTTCGTCCCCCAGCTGGTAAGTTACATAATCAAACATTCGATCAAACCTCACATGGCTATTCAAGATGGAATACACCATAATACAAGCAGGAACTAACATGACCATCTGGTTTATTACTGCATACTTTTGATACATTTGTTTCTCTTCTAAACACCAAAGTGCCCATCATTTATATGCAATGTCAATTATATTTGTTTTTAGAAGTACCGTAGCCTGGCCTCTTCTGAGTTTTCCTCACTAATGGACTAGCCTGCAAACAATGGCCCTTAGCTTGGCTGCTCCCCACCCGGAGGACCCTCGAGGGTAACCCCAATATGGCAGAGGTCCAGTAGTTCTACATGGAAGCCCCTTTTCATATCAGCTTCCCAGAAACAACTTCTCCGGATGGGGTTGCGAAGTCGAGCGAAGCTCTCAGCAGGTAGATCCAAAGATTACCCAAAGGTCACAGAGAGGCCTCTGACCGGTTATGGCCACATGAACGCACTCTGTGATTGCATCAGGCTCTTTCATGTAACCCTATGTGTGGTGGGGTGGCGCTTTCTCTAGAGCAGGGGTGTCAAACATGCGGCCCGCAGACCAAACCCGGCATTTGGGGTTCCAATCCGGTGATTTTTCATAACTGTGTATATATGAAAACGGTGTATAAATGATAATGGACCTACATTCATACCGTTTCTTGACTGTGTCCAGCTCGCTACTAATCACCAAAATGAAAGCTATGGGAAAAAGGAACATTTTTAGCAAATTGACGGCGAGGAAGTACAACCAATTTTCAATGCGGCCCTCCGGACCTTATTGAAGACCGAATGCGACCACCCGGGACAAAATGAGTTCTACACCCCTGGTCTAGAGCATGGTGTGGTGTCATATTTTGTTTCCCCCCTTTCATGTATTGCAGAAGCTGACATGGAGGTCCAAGGATGTGGCCAAGTGTACTGTGAGGGGTAGAAACAGCGTGAGTATCTTTCTCCACCATGTTCTATGTGTGTCTACGTTAAGGTCAGGAGAGAACACACTAGCTACCGCTTGGCATTCTTCAGTGGTAGAGTCGACTCTCCCTAGCAGCATAAGTGGGGGGCTCCCGATTGGCGCAGCGGTCTAAGGCACTGCATCTCAGCGTTAGAGGCGTCACTTCAGACCCTGGTTTGATTCCAGGCTGTATCACAACCGGCCTCAATTGGGAGTCCCATAGGGTGGCGAACAATTGGCCCAGCGTCGTCCGGGTTAGGGTATGGCCGGGGTAGGCTGTCATTGTAGATACTCATTTGTTCTTAACTGACTTGCCTAGATAAATAAAGGTTACATTTAAAAAATGTAAGTGCACCCTATAACATAATTGGATGGTTTCAAATGCACCATAATTCTCTTGTGAGGCCGAGTAATGCATCAGCGCTATTTTATTATGGCAGCCTGTTCTTGTTCCAAATGTATTTATAGTACATGAGTTCTCAGTGATACTGAATGAGCCTATGTGTTTTTCCAGGATGAATGCTACAACTATGTCAAAGTGCTGGTACCGCGGAACGACGAGACCCTATTTGCTTGCGGCACTAATGCCTTCAACCCCACATGCCGTAACTACAAGGTACGTGTATGTGAGTTTCGGTGTTGATGTGTGCTGTTAACTTCTTTCATCAAACCTTTAGATTCGATAGAGCCATGATTGACGTTTGTTAATGTCACTCCAATTATAAAGCTGTGATTGCTGATTGGCGGGCATGCAGAGACAACGAGCTAGTCATTATCACAATGCCACAGTTTGGCTCTTCATTCACCCCCTCTTGAGTGCTAAGCCTTTGTGTGTTCAAACCTCTTGCATTGAGAAGGTATAATTGCTTCCCGAGCAGTCGGTTTGTTCACTCATGACTCACAATTGAATAAAAGTCGAGATGACATTACACATTTGTCTGTTTTTCACATTCAATACAATTACCAATTCCATTTGCATACATGCAATAGTGTGAAGTTATGTTGAAAAGGCAAGAAAGAGGACTTGTCATTTAATATTAGAAACTACTTAATTGGAGCTCATTGAAGGCAGAGTGAGGTGAAGCCAACTAGACAGATGTTGTTTTGTTTTTCCTAGTGTGTGTGTGTGGGGGAGTCCAACTCCTGCTTAGCCACAAACTAGGAGACCGTCCCAAGAGGGACTGGAGAGGCAGCCAGGTAATTTATGAGCGCCAGCGAGGGGCTAAACGTCCACAGCCGTGCTAGCAATAGCAATGGCTGTGTTAGCAATTCAGCTAATGTTGCAGTGGAGGTAAAGGAGTTAAGGGGTTCGTGCAGTGCTGGTTTCAGTCCATGCCCAGAGCCACAATGGCAACAGAGAACTAACAGTCTCCTCTCATTCCCACAGATGACCACCCTGGAGCAGGTTGGCGAGGAGGTGGTGGGTCAGGCGCGCTGTCCCTTCGAGTCGGGTCAATCCAACCTCGGCCTCTTTGCTGGTGAGTGGCTCAATTTGTAAATGTAGAATTTGAAATGAAATTTTGTCCGTAGTCCATTAGCAAATAATATGTTGTCCAAAGACTGAATGTAAGACCTTTTAGGCAGGTCGAGACAGAAGCCCAGTCTGGTTAAATCGATGAGTCATAAAAGTCTGTACCTAGCTTATAGTAAATATTAGCTTAATCAGTTGAGCATTCTTATAGCATTATTTATGAAAATGTGTTTTTTAAAATATATAAAGCGTATCCATATGAATTCTGGTATTTTACTATGACTTTATGTATTACTACTATACTATCGTATGTATTAATTACTATATTCTCTCTACTTACTATATTTTTCAGGCGGTGATTTCTACTCTGCCACCATGACCGACTTCCTGGCCAGCGACGCTGTCATCTATCGTAGTCTTGGCGACGACAGCCCCGTCCTGCGGACTGTCAAGTACGACTCCAAGTGGCTCCGAGGTTGGTCACATGACTTTTGTGTCGACCAGTGTCCTGGTTGGGGATGTGTAGCTCTTACACAACCAATCACTGTGTCATCAAGTCCTTAATTAGTTGGATCAGGTGTTAGTACTGGGTTGGAACAAATGTCTGAACAGCAGTGACTCCATCTCTGATACACACCAGAAAAGTATGACTCACCATAATGACTTTAATTCAATCTCAACTCTCACTTTTCCCCTCTTGTGTGTGTCTCCTTGCCTCCCCAGAGCCCCATTTCCATCATGCGATCGAGTATGGAAATTATGTCTACTTTTTCCTCAGTGAGATTGCAGTGGAGTACACCACACTGGGCAAGGTAAGAGGGTGTCACTTATATAAGATTGATGTATGACAGGGGTAGCCAACTAGATTCAGCCGGGGGCCGATTTTGTCGGAGCGGATGGTCGGAGGCCCGGAACATAATTCGAATAATTTTTACACTGCAAATTGACTACAACTAAGCCCAAAAAGAGATTATATTGAAAAATAACAGTAATTTCATACCTTACATTGAGACACAGTCACGTGTCACTTTTTTATTTGTGAGAATAGTTGGGAACAAATTTCCTAAATTAACCAAAGTTTTAGCTGAATTCCTGGTGGTTTTTTTGTTCTGTTTAAAACTGGAAAAAATCATAAAGAAAAAAAAAATATTAAACAACAGATGTTCTATGTACTCTTGTCAGATGTATCATGACTAGTTGAGACGAATGATCGATTTATTCTGAAAAGATGAAGGCACCATTATGGTTGGACATAGGATATGAGCTATAATGACAGGTCTGCAGCCTTATGTTCCGGAACCACTGAGCTATTACGAATGGGAAATAACGTCCATTTGTGGGGGTTAGTCTGGAGGTTAGATAGGCGTAAGTGCATCCAGAGGGTTGCGGATTGAAATCCTATGGTGAAGAATCGAGAAGTTGAAAATGAGATGACAGCTGGTGACAGAATCTCCAGTACACACTACTACCGTTGTGTCCTTGAGCAAGGCACTTATTAACCCCAGACAGCCAGCACTGTGGCTGATCCTGTGCTGCTTCAAGCCTATTAAGTCATGTTTGTTGTCTCAAGGGGTCGGGAGAAGAGCGCCCCAGGGTAATAAGGCACTATTCTATTATATTGTATAATTTTCTGGTTCTGCTCCAAGGTGGTGTTCTCTCGTGTGGCGCGGGTGTGTAAGAACGACAACGGCGGCTCTCCTCGGGTGCTGGAGCGCTACTGGACCTCCTTCCTGAAGGCGCGGCTCAACTGCTCGGTGCCCGGCGACTCGTTCTTTTACTTCGACGTGCTGCAGTCGCTCACCAACGTGCTACAGATCAACCAGCGCCCCGCGGTGGTGGGAGTGTTTACTACGCAAGCTAACAGGTTAGCCTAGTGGCCAAGAAAGTAGTGGTGGGCACTATTCCATCAACGCCAATATCCATACATTTCTTATACCCCTTTCATACACAGACAACATTCCTACGATTTTCCCGTGCCTGCTTTATTTTACCTTTGTACATCTGAAAGAGGTAGGGGGTTAAAAAGCATGGACAATTTAAACCCACCAAAAGACCTAGTTCTGATTCCTGCATTTTCACAGACCCTGTAACCAAAATACACCTATTAGGTCTGTGTGAATAGTTCTCTGCGTTTTTGCAGGTAAATTCATTAGCACTTCCATTGTTCAACACCTCCTTATTTTGAAATTCAGGGCTGGGCGATATGGCCTAAAAACCATATATCGATTTATTTCTAATTTACGGGCGACTCATGATATATATCTCGGTTTTCTCTAAATAAGCTTTTTTTTTTTTTTTAATTTTAAGGTAAATACACCGCATTTCAAACAGTCAGGAATAATGTAATGAATTTAGGGCTTGTAAAATTATACCTAGGCTAAATATAAGCCTTCCACAACCATATGACCCACTAATATATTACATTATTTTATCAAAATAGTTGAACCTGCTTTTTTTTTTGCAATAATCACTGATCTGACTTTCAAGTCTGTCTATGAAAATGCCCTTTTTGTAAAAAAAAAATACTATAACCATGCACAATGCACACCCACAGATAATGACCCACTTCTTGTAACAGGCATTATAGAAAATGAACACAGGTCTCATGAACAATCTCTCAAGCACAAGCCCACGTGCTAGTGAGTAGCCAGTTCATCTTTATATTTGAAGTCTAGACAACTTGCATTTGCTTGCTAATACGATAGAACAGTTAAACTGTTATGAATACACCCTCCTTTCTGTCTCCAACTGTTTACTTTGTTTAGATATTGAAATCAAGTGGCCGACCTGGATAAGGTGCTTATTTCTCAGAATGAGAGGTTCCAATTCCTTATATAAATGTGTATTTTTAGGCTCATTGCACATTTATAAAACACCGACTAGAAAGTTAGCGCATGACATTCTGTCTCTAAAATGCTGCTAGCTGTGCGTGGTACCGCAATGCAGCGCACGATAGAAACTGAGCATACATGTTCCCCAATCAAGTTCATTGATACTCTCGTTTTAGTAGGGTCTTATCTGTTTTACATTTTGGGGGAAAAAAAGGTTATCGTTAGAAAGTTTTAAGTTCTTAAACAGTAAAATCATGTTTGTAACCGTTTCGGTGTCCATATGACCGATTCTGTTGGACCAAACCTCAAATGGAAATAGCGAGTTTTTAAACTGCTTGTTTTCAGAGAGGAAGAAGTTATTTTTCGTCTTTTGTTGTTGTGAGCGGCAGAGGGGAGGGGCTTGGCGTCTATGTGCGAGTGGGAAGTTGCACTGTGCGCACAGCACGTAAGGAGCGAAGGAGGCTAGACCAAAGACAGAACGCTAGTAAAAAATAAACTAAAAACCTAGAGGCATTTGGAACGTCGCGCTAAAACATAAATGTAAATGAATTCAATATACAGTATAACCCATTCCTACCCCAATGTTTTAACTACATCCCCCACCTCTCCGAATTTGCCAATTACCCACTGATATGTATGAAAGGAGGTCATATAAACATTGCCTTATAAGGTTTTACTGGTAATATACCACATCTTCTGTCAGAAATGGGTGTTACACTGCAAGAATGTGCAACATCACTCAAACACTGGATGGCCTTACTGCACAGGAACATTTTAGTTTTACCTCAAACTTCTTGATATTGATTTGGAATTATACACAGAGCTCTGCACTCACCAGATAAACATTGGATTCAAAAAATGTTTGCCTTGTTTGACTAGCCAACCATGTTTCAACAAACCTTTTCAATAACTCAATCCCACAAGGCTCTTTTTTTGAACACGCTCTTTGCGTCTGTCTCCCTCGTCAGTATCCCTGGCTCAGCAGTGTGTGCCTTCTACATGGATGACATAGAGAAGGCCTTTAATGGGAAGTTTAAGGAGCAGAAAACCAGTGACTCAGCCTGGACCCCAGTACCAGAGGAACAGGTGCCCAAGCCTAGGTATGAGACTGCCTTCTAAAGGGGGGAAACACTAGCCTACATATGACAACGACCATATGAGTTGGCCATACAGCACCAACAGATCTGGGACCAACTAGACTAGCACAGTACATACCCATGTTTTGTTTGAATAAGAGTTGGCAAATGTAATTTCTCAAATCTCTATTTTCTACTTCAGACCTGGTTCCTGTGCCGGTGACGGCCTGGCCTCTGCCTACAAGTCGTCCACCACCTTCCCCGACGACACGCTGACCTTCATCAAGTCTTACCCTCTGATGGACGAGGCGGTGCCCTCCGTCAACGACCGGCCCTGCTTCACCCGCACCACCAGCAGGTACTGTAGGGCAGTAAAATGCAATACAATATAACTATTTATCTTTGTGTGGACAAACGGCACCATAGACAAATATACAATAATGCAATATAACATACAATGTTATACAAATCTGACATATCAGCAGTATGACAGCAAAGTTTTTGTGCAACCATGTACAGTAAGTCAAATGACTCAATGAATGACACTTTACTCAAACCAGGCAACTGGGGTCCTCGCTCAGAAACTAAACCCAGAAATTGCCTCAGCCTAGCTACTGCTTCTCTGTTTGACCGGAGACTGTGGCTTCATCCACAAAGCTTGACATTTACTGGCGGTGCAGAGGTGATATGAGGTGTTTGAGTCTGCCTGCCGTACCCCCTGGGTGCCCGGCCTGCTGCTTCTCACCACAGGAAGCTGATGTGATACTCTGGTAAATGACAACAGAAGCACAGGGAACATGTTATTTCACACTGCTCCAAACATCCTGAGACGAAACCTCCAAGTGAAATATCCCGAAGTCCTAGTGAAGTCATGGAAATATTGGCGATAAAATGGGGCTTAAATCATAGGATGTTCTCATCGAGTGTGTTGCATTCATGAACCCGAGGAAATAACATTTTATAGCATAGTGGTTATTATTAAACTGAAAATAACATGCAGGGGTTATGCTTCCGTCTTCAGCAGCCAGTAGAGATGACTGGCGTTAGATATGCATGTGTAAACACACAAAGATAAGAACATGTACATTTTGGAGACAATCATGGTTAATTTACAAAACCTTCCTTGACAGCTGCTATGCTGCTAGGGAACCAACACAAGCCATTCGGGAAAGTGCCAAATCTCACCCAGAAAGTAGCCTAAAGCAAAAGGGAATTTTCAGAGCAGCTGCTCTCTAGCTATTCTGTTTTCCCCATTTGAGTGTACTATCCACTCCATCTTTTGGTGCACAGAAAACCATACTAGTTAAAATCAGGAAAAGCACAAAAAAGGCTGAGCAAAAATATTTTTTTAAGGGATGAAAAATTCTTCATTTATAACCCTATGTTGACCTGTGTCTCAATGCCAGTCACAGCGGTTCACTTGTTCTGAATGACTGACCCATTATGGCTGACGAGTTACCAGTTCCGGAAGTACAATCAGCGCTAACTGTGTTTTTCACTTCTCCAGGTACAAGCTGACTCAGATTGCGGTGGACACCTCCGCCGGGCCGTCGAAGGACCGCACTGTGGTCTTCCTGGGCTCGGAGGATGGCAGGGTCCTGAAGGTGTTGTCCAGCACTCATCCTAACGCCTCCTTTGGCTCCCAGCTCCTGGAGGACATAGATGTGTATAACCCCTCAATGTGAGCACAAAACCTCAATAAGTCAGTCTATAACCTCACTTAAGTAAGTGTGTAACCACTTTTGAATAGGTCATAACTACGCAGGCGTAGTAAAAGTAAAAGTTGGTTATGGCATGAAAACCTGACTGCTGTATAAGCATCCCATTGTGACAGTACTGTAATATCATTCTGGAAAATCTCCAAAATGAATGTCTATACCCTCTTTAAAGCTGTAACCTACATTATAATGCTATTACTTCCACCAAATGGTCCACATCTTTACTATGGTAGTTCACAAGCAGAGTAATTTTATTCTCAACACTATATTAGGGGTTCAAATGGTATATCAACTTCCTAAATGCACATTTCTTACAGAGATAGGCTTTAAATGGGGCTCCCATTTCTATCTGCGACTGAGTCATTGTACTGTGTTTCACATGTCTATGGTCTTACTCAAATCTGTTAGTATGGTTGTGCTTTAAGTGGTCTCACGTGTCATGTGACCATGTTTTCCCAAAGGTGTAACATTCAGGGGCAGGAGGACCGGAGGATTCTGGGAATGGAGCTGGATAAGGAGCATCATGCCTTGTTCGTGGCCTTCACCAGCTGTGTCATCAGAGTACCACTCAGCCGCTGCACTGAGCATGGCGCCTGTAAAAAGTGAGTTACAACAAGGTCGGAAACGATTGTGTGAAAATACACATGGGAGGATATACAGTATTGTTAGGGCCGAGTTTTCCCTTACTACGTGACCTAGAAAAAATGGGTCCTGGCATTTTTTTGTGCTTTTGCACTGCTCAAAATAGTTTACTCTAAATACTTAGTCTCTGTATACCAAGCTCTTTAAATGTCAAATTGTGGTCAAGTGATTTCGGTATCAACAAATATTTGTATTTGTTCTTGTCATTTGTCAGATAATTGAGCTATTGAGAACAGGGAAGCCATGAGGAAATTACCAAATTGTCCAAATGTATTTGGCACAGCTTCTAAAAGAGCCTGTTTGTATATTTTGGCAAACAACCAAAACATTAGAAATGGGCGCTTAATTGCCCCTGGAATCAATATTTTAACAGCCCGTAAATGTTGGAAATGTTTCAGGATATCATTAGCACAGAATACCACATCAACAATATCATTATAGTTGACTGATCCTGCCATTGGAATTTATCAACATTCAAACAGCAACAAAAAAAATCACTGCCTCCTTCATAGTCGGACACACACTCGCATGTGCATGCATACAAACGCAGTCTGGGTCAGCCCACAATACCTTTTGAGAGGCCGTGTGCATAAACTCCTACTAGTGGGACGTGAGGGAGGCAGGGTTTCATGAAAACATAGAGCACTGATTGACAAGTGAGAAATCCAAAGGAGACAACCCCCTCTCTTCCTCCTTCCCTAGGCAAGTGTATGACAGCCCCCCCCCTCTCGCATATTCTCCCCTCGGAGCACCCCCTCATTCCCTGTGGTCCTGGCTGTCAGCAAGTCTCCACAGCTGGAGGAGAGAGACTGAGGGGCACCTGTCACTAAGATAACTGGCTTCATTCCTCCAGGATGCCCGTCATGATACACACAGAAATATTTAGAAACAGATGCACACACCTGTCCTTTATGAGGTCTTTCACAGGCATACTTGTCATCTTGGAGAATGAGCTAAAACACACTGTCAGACACATTCACCTCTCTGTGTTCACACGCAGGCCAGTCTCGCTCTGCAGACACCAGATGGGGAATAGCCCTAACAGACCGCGCTCCACTAGACCGCAGCAGTGTCCTTGCCTCAAGTGTGTGTGTGGCGTGTCACTTTGTCAACGTAGACACAGTCGGGCGCCCATTGCCTCCACGCCAAGGAGCAATATCATACAGGGATTTAACCGTCTCTTGCCTCGTCATTTTCTAGGAGTTGTCTGTCCTCCCGTGACCCGTACTGCATCTGGCTCCGGACCGGGAGCTGTGCCAACATGGCGCCAGGGTTCAAGTAAGTGTCACTTTCCTTCCTGTCGCGCTGAAAGGCATCAATCTGAAAGGTAATAAAGGTTTGAGAGCGTGATCGTATATCTGCCATCAGTATTGGCCCCCATAAAAGGAGAGGAGAGTAGAGAGTGGAAGATATAAGGGAAATAAATCTCAAAACCCTTTGAAAGTCATATTAAGGAAGAATGTATTGAGTAAGTGACATCATTGTACTGCAGATGAGGACCGCTCTTCAAAGATGAGTTTTCCCGATAGTCAGTTTCTTTACACCAGCAAATTATACACTTTGGAACTCTGTTTGTGCAGTTAATGCTAATATGCATCCATTTGTTTCTTTATATCTGCTGGCTTTGGGCCAGTTTCCACTTTTGCAATGCACTTTAAGTGAAAGGAACAATCAACCACTTGAGCCACAATGGCTTGAGTCCATTGATTTATTTATGAGCTGACAGATACTGCAATCTCTCAGGAATAAAAAATGTTGTCACCCCAGACCTCCTGAAAATGAAAATAGTCTCTTCAATTCTCTGAAACAAAGGAAATGACTGAACAACTGATTGGTTGCCATCGATCAGTTCTCATGAACTGAAGAGGGGTCATTTGACACTGACTCATGATCATTGCTCTCCAGTGCTATGGAAAAGGTTGCTGTGTAAGAGCTTACTGGGATTCACTTGGCCATGCCACCAGTTCACTTTGTTCCACAACCCCACCCATTCCCTAGCAGTGATTATTTATCCTGCACACGGTTTCTGTCCCGGCCTAGTGCCATCACACCCGATTCAACCAATCAAACTAATTGTCAACACCTTGATTAGCTGAATCCGGTGTTTCACTGCAGAGTCGCGGACAAAAACCAGCGGTACTGCGGCTCTGCATGTGTAGGGCTAGCACCCCCCCTCCCCCCTTTGGTGAAGTGGTGCTAAAGAACAAGGTTGTGCTCACACCTACTCTCACACCTCTCTTTTGGCAAGCTGCCAAAGTGGGTCCCCATCTCTCCTCCCTCTCCTGTCTCCTCTCCTACTCATTTGCCCGTTGTTCTTTCGCTGATATGTGACATCTCCCTGAATCTCCCAGATTGTCGAGGGGAAAAAAGCGAAGGTCTTTGATTTGTGGAACCAAGGAGAATTTGCGGAAAGCATTCTGTCTGTTTTAACTGCTGCAGAATTGAGTTTCCATCCTGTGACTTTCGACATGGCACTTCCAGGGTTGGCGGTTTAGCGCGATTTGTCATGCTGTGTCCGCAGTAGAAGGCCTTGATTAAATCTTTTAGATGCTGAAAAAAGTCATTTTGCAGTTTAAATGTCAGTCATCGACATGGATCTAATGGCACTCACTGTAATCTATATAGTTATGGGATTTTGGGGGACATTCCTAATCCCAGCAGCACAGGAATTGGTGGTTTAAGACGGGGATTCATGAACTTTGAGAGACTATTGCAAGTTCCATAAAGTTGCACCTCCAAAGTATAAATCTCAGTGAAATATCTCTGTTTTTGTTAGAGAGTTAGAGTTCAGTGGACAAGGAAGAATGTTCTGGAAACACCTTATCCAGGACACTGTGGTTCAGCCACTTCCCTAAGATGAGCAGCAGATGGGCCTTGTTGTTGTGGCAGCGAGTCAGTGGTTTCCCTGGAGACGAACGGGTTGATCCAGACCAGAGGTGAATGCGACAGACGTTTTGGCAGACCGGGCCATCTTGGCAAAATGCTCTAAAGAGCTCCCAAGTGAGGCGATCGGCGAAAAACAAAATGGAGCTGAAGTGCTTTGCCAGTCCCGAAGCAACTCTGCAGCCTGGCCCACCACTGTTTAAAATATGATGTTTGTCTTCTTCAACTCAAACCTCTAATTAGGCCTTCTCCTAAACTGAATCCTCCTTATTTGGATGTGAGTGGGTGACTATTTTCTTATATGACTTTTAATTAGCAAGCATTTGTTTAAACTTATATCAGTCTCACTGCCTGTATGCATCTCTGGTAGGTCTCTGGTTTTTACGAGTATGCGTTGTCAGTGAGACTATTTCTGAGAATTTTCATATTTTCATATGTATGTCTCCTAGTCCTTTCCCCTCGTTCATTGCTAGTAAATAGAAGAGCGTTACAGTTTCTGAGTGAGGGAAATGAATAGCACTCACGCATCCCACACTTTTGAAAATGGATACACGGAGAGCGAGTGAACGAGAAGCGGAGAGAGGAGAGAAAAAGCAAAAATAAACAAATGTACACAAAGCAAGGACTCCGCAGCACAGAGACGGAAAGGGCTGAAGGGTGAATGAGAATGAGCTCCCGTTGGTGTCAGAAGTGGGATCCAATTTAATCATATTCATTCCCCTTCCCTTAATGGACACTTGTGTGCCGCCTTCAAACCCCACATTCCATTAGCCTCCAGCCACTCTAAATGTATCTGGTTGTGTATGGACCTTTCTCTCATTCACGGGCATGCTGAATCTAAATCTATAGATGGCTGTCTGTGCAAGTGGCAGGCACTGATTGAAAAGTCCTAATGAGAATGAATACTGGAAACCCCTCTTCTCCATGGGTAGGAGGGGAGAGTGGCCCAAAATACAGCCCCCAATAGTTAAACCTGCATTTGTGTGTTTCACTTCCCTTTAAAGTGTTCTGGAATATAGTAGTCCCTTGCAAAGCCAGGGTTGTGGGTGTGATTCCCACGGGGGACTAGTATGAAAATGTATGCTCTCACTACTGTAAGTCGCTCTGGATAAGAGTGTCTGCTAAATAGTGTAAATGTAAAATGAATATGCACATGCAAAACACTGGGTCTGGCTCCTTATTTTGTTTGAATAGGGTCTGGATAATGACCTTGGCTTTAGTCCTTGCTATCATTTTCTCCTAAATGATGCAGGCTATCCTGGCCACTTCTGCTCCCCCTGTCACCTGATAGGAAGATTATCATCTGACCTTTATCAGTCGTGACGCTGGTTTCTAATTGGTCAGTGCACAAGGGGAGAACAGACCAACTTTGTTAGGGTGCCAGCAAAATGGATGTTCTCTATCCTGATTCGACCACCTTGTCTGTGGATGGTGACGTCATATGCATGTGCAGGATGTGTCTCTCAGGTTGTGAATGTACTGGCTAAGAAAAATCTTCTCTCATCGACAACTGGCAGGTTGGGCAAGTTCTGTATTAGGATGGCGGTAAATGGGCTTTGCGCTGTAGGTGAATGAGGCAAGCTTTTCCAAGCAGAAATTTGCATCCTGTAGCACAAACTCCAGAAAGTTCTGGGACACTGTAAAGTCCATGGAGAATAAGAGCACCTCCTACCGGCTGCCCACTGCACTGAGGCTACGAAACACCGTCACCAACGATAAATCTACAATAATCAAGAATTTCAATAAGCATTTTTCTACGGCTGGCCATGCTTCCCACCTGGCTACCCCTACCCCAGTTAACAGCTCTGCACCTCCCACAGCAACTTGCCCAAACCTCCCCCATTTCTCCTTCACCCAAATCCAGATAGCTGATGTTCTGAAAGAGCTGCAAAATCTGGACCCCTACAAATCAGCCGGGCTAGACAATCTGGACCCTCTCTTGCTAAAATTATCCTCCACAATTGTCGCAACCCCTATTACTAGCCTGTTCAACCTCTCTTTCAAATCGTCTTAGATCCCTACAGATTGGAAAGCTGCCGCGGTCATCCCCCTCTTCAAACGGGGTGACACTCCCGACACTCCGACACTTTCTAAAGTCTTCGAAAGCCAAGTTAACAAACAGATGACCGACCATTTCGAATCCCAATGTACCTTCTGGTTTCCGAGCTGGTCATGGGTGCACCTCAGCCACGCTCAAGGTCCTAAATTATATCATAACCGCCATCGATAAAAGACAATACTGTGCAGTCGTATTCATCGACCTGGCCAAGGCTTTCGACTCTGTCAATCACCGCATTCTTATCTGCAGACTCAACAGCCTTGGTTTCTCAAATGACTGCCTCGCCTGGTTCACCAACTACACTTCAGACAGAGTTCAGTGTGTCAAATCAGAGGACCTGTTGTCCGGACCTCTGGTATTCTCTATGGGGGTGCCACAGGGTTCAATGATTCTCTGATCCACCTTTACGCAGACGACACCACAACTACAAATACCTAGGTGTCTAGTTACATTACATACATACATTTAAGTCATTTAGCAGACGCTCTTATCCAGAGCGACTTACAAATTGGTGCATTCACCTTATGACATCCAGTGGAACAGCCACTTTACAATAGTGCATCTAAACCTTTTAAGGGGGGGGGGGTGAGAAGGATTACTTTATCCTATCCTAGGTATTCCTTAAAGAGGTGGGGTTTCAGGTGTCTCCGGAAGGTGGTGATTGACTCCGCTGTCCTGGCGTCGTGAGGGAGTTTGTTCCACCATTGGGGGCCAGAGCAGCGAACAGTTTTGACTGGGCTGAGCGGGAACTGTACTTCCTCAGTGGTAGGGAGGCGAGCAGGCCAGAGGTGGATGAACGCAGTGCCCTTGTTTGGGTGTAGGGCCTGATCAGAGCCTGGAGGTACTGAGGTGCCGTTCCCCTCACAGCTCCGTAGGCAAGCACCATGGTCTTGTAGCGGATGCGAGCTTCAACTGGAAGCCAGTGGAGAGAGCGGAGGAGCGGGGTGACGTGAGAGAACTTGGGAAGGTTGAACACCAGACGGGCTGCGGCGTTCTGGATGAGTTGTAGGGGTTTAATGGCACAGGCAGGGAGCCCAGCCAACAGCGAGTTGCAGTAATCCAGACGGGAGTTGACAAGTGCCTGGATTAGGACCTGCGCCGCTTCCTGTGTGAGGCAGGGTCGTACTCTGCGGATGTTGTAGAGCATGAACCTACAGGAACGGCCTTGATGTTAGTTGAGAACGACAGGGTGTTGTCCAGGATCACGCCAAGGTTCTTAGCGCTCTGGGAGGAGGACACAATGGAGTTGTCAACCGTGATGGCGAGATCATGGAACGGGCAGTCCTTCCCCGGGAGGAAGAGCAGCTCCGTCTTGCCGAGGTTCAGCTTGAGGTGGTGATCCGTCATCCACACTGATATGTCTGCCAGACATGCAGAGATGCGATTCGCCACCTGGTCATCAGAAGGGGGAAAGGAGAAGACTAATTGTGTGTCGTCTGCATAGCAATGATAGGAGAGACCATGTGAGGTTATGACAGATCCAAGTGACTTGGTGTATAGCGAGAATAGGAGAGGGCCTAGAACAGAGCCCTGGGGGTCACCAGTGGTGAGAGCGCGTGGTGAGGAGACAGATTCTCACCACGCCACCTGGTAGGAGCGACCTGTCAGGTAGGACGCAATCCAAGCATGGGCCGCACCGGAGATGCCCAACTCGGAGAGGGTGGAGAGGAGGATCTGATGGTTCACAGTATCGAAGGCAGCCGATAGGTCTAGAAGGATGAGAGCAGAGGAGAGAGAGTTAGCTTTAGCAGTGCGGAGCGCCTCCGTGATACAGAGAAGAGCAGTCTCAGTTGAATGACTAGTCTTGAAACCTGACTGATTTGGATCAAGAAGGTCATTCTGAGAGAGATAGCGGGAGAGCTGGCCAAGGACGGCACGTTCAAGAGTTTTGGAGAGAAAAGAAAGAAGGGATACCGGTCTGTAGTTGTTGACATCGGAGGGATCGAGTGTAGGTTTTTTAAGAAAGGGTGCAACTCTCGCTCTCTTGAAGACGGAAGGGACGTAGCCAGCGGTCAGGGATGAGTTGATGAGCGAGGTGAGGTAAGGGAGAAGGTCTCCGGAAATGGTCTGGAGAAGAGAGGAAGGGATAGGGTCAAGCCGGCAGGTTGTTGGGCGGCTGGCCGTCACAAGACGCGAGATTTCATCTGGAGAGAGAGGGGAGAAAGAGGTCAGAGCACAGGGTAGGCCAGTGTGAGCAGAACCAGCGGTGTCGTTTGACTTAGCAAACGAGGATCGGATGTCGTCGACCTTCTTTTCAAAATGGTTGACGAAGTCATCTGCAGAGAGGGAGGAGGGGGAGGATTCAGGAGGAAGGAGAAGGTGACAAAGAGCTTCCTAGGGTTAGAGGCAGATGCTTGGAATTTAGAGTGGTAGAAAGTGGCTTTAGCAGCAGAGACAGAGGAGGAAAATGTAGAGAGGAGGGAGTGAAAGGATGCCAGGTCCGCAGGGAGGCGAGTTTTCCTCCATTTCCGCTCGGCTGCCCGGAGCCCTGTTCTGTGAGCTCGCAATGAGTCGTCGAGCCACGGAGCGGGAGGGGAGGACCGAGCCGGCCTGGAGGATAGGGAACATAGAGAGTCAAAGGATGCAGAAAGGGAGGAGAGGAGGGTTGAGGAGGCAGAATCAGGAGATAGGTTGGAGAAGGTTTGAGCAGAGGGAAGAGATGATAGGATGGAAGAGGAGAGAGTAGCGGGGGAGAGAGAGCGAAGGTTGGGACGGCGCGATACCATCCGAGTAGGGGCAGTGTGGGAAGTGTTGGATGAGAGCGAGAGGGAAAAGGATACAAGGTAGTGGTCGGAGACTTGGAGGGGAGTTGCAATGAGGTTAGTGGAAGAACAGCATCTAGTAAAGATGAGGTCGAGCGTATTGCCTGCCTTGTGAGTAGGGGGGGAAGGTGAGAGGGTGAGGTCAAAAGAGGAGAGGAGTGGAAAGAAGGAGGCAGAGAGGAATGAGTCAAAGGTAGACGTGGGGAGGTTAAAGTCGCCCAGAACTGTGAGAGGTGAGCCGTCCTCAGGAAAGGAGCTTATCAAGGCATCAAGCTCATTGATGAACTCTCCGAGGGGACCTGGAGGGCGATAAATGATAAGGATGTTAAGCTTGAAAGGGCTGGTAACTGTGACAGCATGAAATTCAAAGGAGGCGATAGACAGATGGGTAAGGGGAGAAAGAGAGAATGACCACTTGGGAGAGATGAGGATCCCGGTGCCACCACCCCGCTGACCAGAAGCTCTTGGGGTGTGCGAGAACACGTGGGCGGACGAAGAGAGAGCAGTAGGAGTAGCAGTGTTATCTGTGGTGATCCATGTTTCCGTCAGTGCCAAGAAGTCGAGGGACTGGAGGGAGGCATAGGCTGAGATGAACTCTGCCTTGTTGGCCGCAGATCGGCAGTTCCAGAGGCTACCGGAGACCTGGAACTCCACGTGGGTCGTGCGCGCTGGGACCACCAGATTAGGGTGGCCGCGGCCACGCGGTGTGGAGCGTTTGTATGGTCTGTGCAGAGAGGATAGAACAGGGATAGACAGACACATAGTTGACAGGCTACAGAAGAGGCTACGCTAATGCAAGGAGATTGGAATGACAAGTGGACTACACGTCTCGAATGTTCAGAAAGTTAAGCTTACGTAGCAAGAATCTTATTGACTAAAATGATTAAAATGATACAGTACTGCTGAAGTAGGCTAGCTGGCAGTGGCTGCGTTGTTGACTTTGTAGGCTAGCTGGCAGTGGCTGCGTTGTTGACACTAAACTAATCAAGTCGTTCCGTTGAGTGTAATAGTTTCTACAGTGCTGCTATTCGGGGGCTAGCTGGCTAGCTAGCAGTGTTGATTACATTACGTTGCGTTAAAAGAACGACAATAGCTGGCTAGCTAACCTAGAAAATCGCTCTAGACTACACAATTATCTTTGATACACAGACGGCTATGTAGCTAGCTACGATCAAACAAATCAAACCGTTGTGCTGTAATGAAATGAAATGAAAATGTGATACTACCTGTGGAGCGAAGCGGAATGCGACCGGGTTGTTGAGTGCGGAAGTTCTATTCAGTAGACGTTGGCTAGCTGTTGGCTAGCTAGCAGTGTCTCCTACGTTAAGGACGACAAATAGCTGGCTAGCTAACCTCGGTAAATTAAGATAATCACTCTAAGACTACACGCTCTAAACTACACAATTATCTTGGATACGAAGACAGCAAAGACAACTATGTAGCTAGCTAACACTACACTAATCAAGTCGTTCAGTTGAGTTTCTACAGTGCTGCTATTCGGTAGACGGTGGACGTTTGCTAGCTGGCTAGCTGCTGGGCAGATAGCAGTGTAGACTACGTTAGGACGACGAAATACGAAGTTGCAATAGAAGTGCTGACTGTTTCACTTTGTTGTCCTCTTTCTTTTCCTTTTTCTTCTGTCCTTCTTTTGTCCTTATTTTGTCTTCCTTTCTTCTGTTAACTAGATATTTTTTGTTGTTATTCTTTGTAAGCTAGCTAGCTTCTTCCAGGAGAGTCCCTAGCAACTGCTTAGCAACAAGTAAACAATTCTGCTTGCAATTCAGCTAGCTTAGATAACTGTACAATTTTATGAAAAATTGTTACTTTTCAAAAGCCTGTCTTTTTTGGTTTGTTCCTTGTTTTGTCTTCTATTGAGTCTTGCAGTTTTCTCTTGATTTTTTTCGATGTACTTCACTCTAAAAAACCATTTAAATCTCAATATATACAGGAGCTCATTTTTCAGCAGCTGCTCAATTTAGAACTCCGGAACACACCGTTCCAGTTAGACTGTAAACTCTCCTTCCAGACTCACATTAAGCATCTCCAATCCAAAATTAAATCTAGATTCTACATTTTCATCTGGATCTTCACAACTAGCTAACCGCAACCCCGGATGACTACTCCTGGCTAGCGTTTCCATCCACTTAGCTTGAAGCTAGCCCGACCAGAGCTCCTGTGCTACCACCGAAGCATACTCCTGGGCTACAATATCCGGACCCCTTCTACAGCCGGTACGGGGCATGGAACCCCGCAGATCCCCTACGACTGGAATACCGACATAATCTGCCCGAGGACTCCCAACAGGCCCCTCAGGCGCAATGCCTGCTGAAGGCCCATTATGCTAACCAGCTAGGCCTGCTAGCTACCTAGAGCTACTTGGAACCCTACTAATTCCACGACCGGTCTATCGACGTCACCGCATGAAGAGGCAAAAACAGACTTAACCTCATCGTGACGTCCCCCAAAGGCTAACTTTCTAGCCCCTGCTATCTGCTTGCTTTCTAACCCGGCCTGCTAACTGCTAACCTGCCCCGGTCTACAAACTGCAAGCTTGTTTAGCCCCGGTCTGCTAACTGCTAGCTTGTTTAGCCCAGGCCTACTAACTGTTAGCTTGTTAGCACCGGCCTGCTAACTGTCTGAAACGCCGTGTCCCCAGCCAGACCCATATTTATTTTCAATCTCTTTTCGATTTTCAATTTGATTATACCTTCCGGTAACCTGCCTCACCCAATGTGATTCGGAATCACTATTATTTTACATTTTTAGAATACATTCAAGAACCTCCAGCTAACCAGCTAATTAGCTACAAGCTGTTTAGTCATTGTTTGCCACTGCTAGCGGCTTTTACCTTCTGCACAGCCAGCCCTGTTTTTAGCCTGGATAATACTCGCCAGTCTACCAGTATCGAACTGTCTCTCCACAACAACGCCGGATTCCTGCCATAATCCCTGGACCAGTACTTCTGATCTTCACAGCTAGCTTGCACCCAGTACCGAAGCTATCCCTGATGCCCACCTCCCGGCTTACTCAGCTGTTCACCCGAACCCCACTCATACACGGCTAGAGCCCAATACTCCACCGGATCCAAATCAAATCAAATCAAATCAAATCAAATCAAATTTATTTATATAGCCCTTCGTACATCAGCTGATATCTCAAAGTGCTGTACAGAAACCCAGCCTAAAACCCCAAACAGCAAACAATGCAGGTGTAAAAGCACCTTGCTGTAAACTCTGGACCTGGCTAACGCCACTGCCACGAAGCTTGCACCGTTAGCCGTGAGCCAGGCACATCTCCCTGCTAGCAAACTAAAATCTACAACACTTCTTTCGCCTTCTGGCTTGGATTCTTTGTCGACTCGGCCCCCCGCCGCACCACCACGACTGGTCTGCCGACGAATACTCCATCCGCTCTGCCTTCAACCGGCCTCCGTCTGAGCAGACCCCCCCTACCACCCCCGGGCTACTAACTTGCAACGCCTTGTCGCCCGCGTGCTAGCATAGTGGCGGCTTCCCTGTTCCATCTACTGCTGCCCCCCGGACACTATGATCACTTGGCTACATAGCTGATGCCTGCTGGACTGTCCATTAATCACAGAACTCCATTCTGTTTATTTATGTTTTATCTGTCGGCCCCAGCCACGAACTCAGGCTCTTTGTGTAGTTAATCCGACCCTCTCTGCTCTAGGCGACCAGTTTTGATAGCCTTTAGCCGCACCGTCATCCTACTCCTCCTCTGTTCCTCGGGTGATGTGGAGGTAAACCCAGGCCCTGCATGTCCCCAGGCAACCTAATTTGTTGACTTCTGTGATCGAAAAAGCCTTGGTTTCATGCATGTCAACATCAGAAGCCTCCTCCCTAAGTTTGTTTCACTCACTGCTTTAGCACACTCTGCCAACCCTGATGTCCTTGCCGTGTGTCTGAATCCTGTCTTAGGAAGGCCACCAAAAATTCTGAGATTTCCATACCCAACTATAACACTTTCTGTCAAGATAGAACTGCCAGGGCCTCCCGGGTGGCGCAGTGGTTAAGGGCGCTGTACTCCAGCTGTGCCATCAGAGACTCTGGGTTCGCGCCCAGGCTCTGTCGTAACCGGCCGTGACCGGGAGGTCCATGGGGCGACGCACAATGTCCTTGTCTCATCGCGCACCAGCGACTCCTGTGGCGGGCCGGGCGCAGTGCGCGCTAACCAAGGTTGCCAGGTCTACGGTGTTTCCTCTGACACATTGGTGCGGCTGGCTTCCGGGTTGGATGCGCGCTGTGTTAAGAAGCAGTGTGGCTAGGTTGGGTTGTGTATCGGAGGACGCATGACTTTCAACCTTCGTCTCTCCCGAGCCCGTACGGGAGTATTAGCGATGATAGTAGCTACTACAACAATTGGACACCACGAAATTGGGGAGAAAAAGAAAAAGGGGGTAAAATTCTAAACAAAAAACAAAAACAAAAAAGATAGAACTGCCAAAGGGGGAGGAGTTGCAATCTACTGCAGAGTTCTGTCATACTTTCCAGGTCTATGCCCAAACAGTTCGAACTTCTAATTTTAAAAATTAGTCTCTCCAGAAATAAGTCTCTCACTGTTGTCGCCTGCTACCGACCCCCCTCAGCTCCCAGCTGTGCCCTGGACACCATCTGTGAATTGATCGCCCCCCATCTAGCTTCAGAGTTTGTTCTGTTAGGTGACCTAAACTGGGATATGCTTAACACCCCGGCAGTCCTACTAAGCTAGATGCCCTCAATCTCACACAAATCATCAAGGAACCCACCAGGTACAACCCTAAATCTATAAACATGGGCACCCTAATTGACATTATCCTGACCAAATGCCCTCCAAATACACCTCTGCTGTCTTCAATCAGGATCTCAGCGATTACTGCCTCATTGCCTGTATCCGCTACGGGTCCGCGGTCAAACGACCACCCCTAATCACTGTCAAACGCTCCCTAAAACACTTCTGCGAGCAGGCCTTTCTAATCGACCTGGCCCGGGTATCCTGGAAGGATATTGACCTCATCCCGTCAGTTGAGGATGCCTGGTCATTCTTTAAATGTAACTTCCTCACCATCTTCGACAAGTATGCTCCGTTCAAAAAATGCAGAACTAAGAACAGATATAGCCCTTGGTTCACTCTAGACCTGACTGCCCTCTACCAGCACAAAAACATCCTGTGGCGGACTGCAATAGCATCCAAAAGTCCCCGCGATATGCAACTGTTCAGGGAAGTCAGGAACCAATACACGCAGTCAGTCAGGAAAGCAAAGGCCAGCTTTTTTCAAGCCGAAATTTGCATCCTGTAGGTCTAACTCCAAAAAGTTCTGGGACACTGTAAAGTCCATGGAGAACAAGAGCACCTCCTCCCAGCTGCCCACTGCACTGAGGCTAGGTATCATGGTCACCACCGATAAATCTGTGATAATCGAAAACTCCAACAAGCATTTCTCAACGGCTGGCCATGCCTTCCTCCTGGCTACTCCAACCTCGGCCAACAGCTCCCCCCCCTGCAGATACTCGCCCACGCCTCCCCAGCTTCTCCTTTACCCAAATCCAGATAGCAGATGTTCTGAAAGAGCTGCAGAACCTGGACCCATACAAATCAGCTGGGCTTGACAATCTGGACCCTCTATTTCTGAAACTGTCCGCCGCCATTGTCGCAACCCCTATTACCAGCCTGTTCAACCTCTCCTTCGTATCATCTGAGATCCCCAAGGATTGGAAAGCTGCCGCGGTCATCCCCCACTTCAAAGGGGGAGACACCCTGGTCCCAAACTGTTACAGACCTATATCCATCCTACCCTGCCTATATCCATCCTGCCCTGCCTTTCTAAGGTCTTCAAAAGCCAAGTCAACAAACAGATCACTGACCATCTCGAATCCCACCGTACCTTCTCCGCTGTGCTCTAATCCGGTTTCCGAACCGGTCACGGGTGCACCTCAGCCACGCTCAAGGTACTAAACGATATCATAACCACCGTCGATAAAAGACAGTACTGTGCAGCCGTCATCATCGACCTGGCCAAGGCTTTCGACTCTGTCAATCACCATATTCTTATCGGCAGACTCGGTAGCCTCGGTTTTTCTAATGACTGCCTTGCCTGGTTCACCAACTACTTTGCAGACAGAGTTCAGTGTGTCAAAGGAAGAAGCCACTGCTCCACCACCGCCATAAAAAAGCCATACTACGGTTTGCAACTGCACATGGGGACAAAGATCATACTTTTTGGAGAAATGTCCTCTGGTCTGATGAAACAGAAATATAACTATTTGGCCATAATGACCATCGTTATGTTTGGAGAAAAAAAGGGGGAGACTTGCAAACCAAAGAACACCATCCCAACCGTGAAGCATGGGGGTGGCAGCATCATGTTGTGGGCGTGCTTTGCTGCAAGAGGGACTGGTGCACTTCACAAAATAAATGGCATCATGAGACAGGAAAATTATGTGGATATATTGAAGCAACATCTCAAGACATCAGTCAGGAAGTTAAAGCTTTGTCGCAAATGGGTCTTCCAAATGGAAAATGACCCCAAGCATACTTCCAAAGTTGTGACAAAATGGCTTAAAGACAACAAAGTCAAGGTATTTGAGTCGCCATCACAAAGCCCTGACCTCAATGGGCCAAAATTCACCCAACTTATTGTGGGAAGCTTGTGGAAGGCTCCCCGAAACATTTGACCCAAGTTAAACAATTTGAAGGCAATGCTACCAAATACTAATTGAGTGTATATAAACTTCTGACCCACTGTGAATGTGATGAAAGAAATAAAAGCATAAAGAAATAATTATCTCTACTATTATTCTGACATTTCACATTCTTAAAATAAAGTATTGATCATAACTTACCTAAAACAGGGATTTTTTTACTAGGATTAATTGTCAGGAATTGCAAAAATGTATTTGGCTTAGGTGTATGTAAATTTACATCCGACTTCAACTGTATATCTCCCTCACTAACTTTAAGCATCAGCTGTCAGAGCAGCTTACCAATCATTGCAGCTGTACATAGCCCATCTGTAAATAGCCCACCCAACTACCGCTCCTTTGCACCCCAGCATCTCTACTTGCACATTCATCTTCTGCACATCCATCACTCCAGTGTTTAATTGCTGAATTGTAATTATTAAGTCACTATGGCCTGTTTATTGCCTTACCTCCCGAATCTCACTACATTTGCACACTCTGTATATAGACTTTTCTATTGAGTTATTGACTGTACTTTTGTTTATCCCATGTGTAACTCTGTGTTGTTTGTGTCACACTGTTTTTCTCAATCTTGGCCACGTCGCAGTTGTAAATGAGATCTTGTTGTCAACTGGCCTACCTGGTTAAATAAAGGTGAAATATATATTTTTTTAAATGACAAGTCCCAATTACAGTTGGGTAGGTGGTTGCTTGTGTCAGCAAAGAGGAAAACGGGTGATGAGCCTTTCTTCTTTACTCTTTCTCTTTTGCTCTTTCCAGGGCTGGCTTTGAGCAAGATATCGAGGGAGACCACTCACTGTACCCTGAGAGCTGCCTTGGTGAGCGATCATCAACTTCCCCATACAGTAGCAACAGGCCAATCATCTAAATATAAGCCCTGTAAAAAAAGGGTATATATTCCTTCATGGAAGTACAATGCATTCAGAAAGAATTCAGACCCCTTCCCTTTTTCCACATTCCACAAAGTCCTCATCAATCTACACACAATACCCCATAATGAAAAAGGGGTTTTAGAAAGTTCTGCAAATGTATTACAAATACAAAAACATATGATTGATTTGGAAAGGCACACACCTGTCTATATAAGCTCCACAGTGCATGTCAGAGCAAAAACCAAGCCATGGGGTTGAAGGATTTGTCCGTAGAGCTCAGAGACGGGACTGTGTTGGCACAGATCTGGGAAGAAAAATGTATGTAGCATTGAAGGTCCCCAAGAACACAGTGCTCTTTGGAACCACCAAGACTCTTCCTAGAGCTGGCCTCCCGGACAAACTGAGTAATCGGGGGAGAAGGGCCATGGTCAGTTAAGTGATCAAGAACCCATTGGTCACTCTGACAGAACTCCGTAGTTCCTCTGTGGAGATAGGAGAACCTTCCAGAAGGACAAACATCTCTTCAGCACTCCTTATCAGGCTTTTATTGTAAAGTTGCCAGACAGAAGCCACTCCTCAGTAAAAGGCACATGACAGTCCACTTGGAGCTTGCCAAAATGACTCTCAGTCCATGAGAAACAAAATTCTCTGGTCTGATGAAACCAAGATTGAACTCTTTGGCCTGAATGCCAAGCGTTACGTCTGGAGGAAACCTGGCACCATCCCTACGGTGAAGCATTGTGGTGGCAGCATCATGCTGTGGGGTTGTTTTTCAGCTGCAGTGGCTGGGAGATTAGTCAGAATTGAGGGAAAGATGAACAGACCAAAGTACCGAGAGATCCTTGATGAAAACACAGCCAAGACAACGCAGTTGTCGCAGTTGTCGAGTCTCTGAATGTTCATGAGTGGCCCAACCAGAGCCTGGACTTGAACCCGATCGGAAATCTTTGGGGAGAATTGCAAAAATGTCTAAAAACCTGTTTTTGCTTTGTCATTATAGGGTATTGTGTAGGGATTGAGGTGGATTTTTAAAAAACATTTAAGAATAAGGCTGTAACATAACAAAATGTGGAAAAAGCCAAGGGCTCTAAATACTTTCCGAAGGAACTGTACATGGAAGAGTGGATGTCACAGGCTTCCATGGTGTAATATCAAATACATTCTCCCCTTTTGTTTGCTCTGTTATGGATTTAATTGATGTAACAATGTTTCATTTGCTGCCTGTCAATCTGCCAGCTAACATTGAAGTAGTATGTTCTTAAGGTACACATGAAAGTTATATCAACAATTTTACTCGACTACAAGAATATGAGGAGAAATGTATTGTTGGGGAGAAAACATCACATCTAGAAAGTATTTTATGACACTTGAATCCACAACTGGGTCACAGTTTGGAAATATCCAGAGCAGTCCAACCTACTTGCATGTCACGCCGCCATAAAAACCCATTTGTTTTCTTATGTCTTTCTTATGTCTGAGTGGTATTGTAATTCACTCAGTCTTTTGTTTTCGGTAGTAATGCTGTGTTTTGCTCCCATCAGCAGATGTTCTGGCGACCAAGCGAAACCAGAACCCCGCGGCAGACTCAGCCTACGGTCAGTTTCCATTTTTCCCCCAGTCTCTTTCTCCCTACTTTCTCCCTGTGTTGGGTTCCACATTATTTTATTGCAGTATGACTGAGCATAAACACTTTTAAGTTGCATGCAATTAATTTGCATTATCTATTGGCAATTTGTAGTTTCACTTAAGGTTTCACACTAGACAACTTGAAAATGAAAGAATAGACAAATCTTTTCGGTGTCTGTTAAACCTTTTGACTTGGAGACCATACCATTATAGGTTTTGGGTTACTTGTAATTCAAAGTATTGTTTGTTTTGAACAGGTTCAGTTTGCTCATTAAGAGCTACAAACAATCCTCTAGTTCCACATGTTGTAGAGAAGATTAAACATATGTTGCTGCTTTTGGAAATGGAGGCTCATGAATAAGTGTCACATTCTGACCATAGTTCTGTTATTTTATTCTTTGTTTTAGTATGGTCAGGGAGTGAGTTGGGGTGGGCAGTCTATGTTTGTTTTTCTATGTTGGTTTTTGTGTTCGGCCTAGTATGGTTCTCAATCAGAGGCAGGTGTCATTACTTGTCTCTGATTGAGAATCATACTTAGGTAGCCTGGGTTTCACTTTTGGTTTGTGGGTGTTTGTTTCCGTGTGAGTGTTTGGTCCACACGGTACTGTTTCGGGTTTTGGAAATTCACGTCATTCGTTTATTGTTTTGATTCAGTGTTCAGTGCTTTCTTTAATTAAAATCATCATGAACACTTACCACGCTGCGCTTTGGTCCGATCCTTACTCCTCCTCAGACGAAGAGGAGGAAATCCGTTACAGAAACACCCACCACAAGAGGACCAGGTAGCGTGGTAACGGGCAGCAGCAGCAGCGGCCTGGACTTGGGAAGAGATTTTGGACGGCAAGGGACCCTGGGCACAAGCAGGGGAATATCGCCACCCTAAAGCAGAGCTGGAGGCAGCGAAGGCGGAGAGGCGCTGGTATGAGGAGGCAGCCCGGCAGCGCGGCTGGAAGCTCTAGAGGCAACCCCAAAAATGTATTGGGGGGTGGCACACGGGGAGTGTGGCTAAGGTAGGAGACCTGAGCCAACTCCCTGTGCTTACCGGAGAGCGAGAGGGACCGGGCAGGCACTGTGTTATGCGGTGGAGCGCACAGTGTCCCCGGTGCATGTGCATAGCCCGGTGCGGTACATTCCAGCTCCTCGTATCGGCCGGGCTTGAGTGGGCATCGAGCCAGGTGCCATGAAGCCGGCTCTACGCATCTGGTCTCCAGTGTGTCTCCTCGAGCCGGCGTACATGGCACCAGCCTTACGCATGGTGTCCCCAGTTCGCCAGCACAGCCCAGTGCGGGCTATTCCACTTCTCCGCACTGGCCTGGCTACGGGGAGCATTCAACCAGGTAAGGTTGGGCAGGCTCGGTGCTCAAGAGCTCCAGTGCGACTGCACGGTCCGGTCTATCCGGTGCCACCTCCATGCACCAGCCCTCCAGTGGCAGCCCCCCGCACCAGGCTGTCTCTCCGTCCTCTCCCTACAGGAGTCTCCTGTCTGTCCTGAGCCTCCAGAGTCTCCCGTCTGTCCTGAGCCTCCGAGTCTCCCGTCTGTCCTGAGCCGCCAGAGTCTCCCGTCTGTCCTGAGCCGCCAGAGTCTCCCGTCTGTCCTGAGCCGCCGGAGTCTCCCGTCTGTCCTGAGCCGCCGGAGTCTCCCGTCTGTCCTGAGCCGGAGTCTCCCGTCTGTCCTGAGCCGCCGGAGTCTCCCGTCTGTCCTGAGCCGCCGGAGTCTCCCGTCTGTCCTGAGCCGCCGGAGTCTCCCGTCTGTCCTGAGCCGCCGGAGTCTCCCGCCTGTCCTGAGCCGCCGGAGTCTCCCGCCTGTCCTGAGCCGCCGGAGTCTCCCGCCTGTCCTGAGCCGCCGGAGTCTCCCGCCTGTCCTGAGCCGCCGGAGTCTCCCGCCTGTCCTGAGCCGCCGGAGTCTCCCGCCTGTCCTGAGCCGCCGGAGTCTCCCGCCTGTCCTGAGCCGCCGGAGTCTCCCGCCTGTCCTGAGCCGCCGGAGTCTCCCGCCTGTCCTGAGCCGCCGGAGTCTCCCGCCTGTCCTGAGCCGCCGGAGTCTCCCGCCTGTCCTGAGCCGCCGGAGTCTCCCGCCTGTCCTGAGCCGCCGGAGTCTCCCGCCTGTCCTGAGCCGCCGGAGTCTCCCGCCTGTCCTGAGCCGCCGGAGTCTCCCGCCTGTCCTGAGCCGCCGGAGTCTCCCGCCTGTCCTGAGCCGCCGGAGTCTCCCGCCTGTCCTGAGCCGCCGGAGTCTCCCGCCTGTCCTGAGCCGCCGGAGTCTCCCGCCTCTCCGGCGCCGCCGGAGTCCCCAGTCGGAGGTCGGAGGCGAAGGTCGCCGCTCGTAAGAGGCGATGGGGGCGGTTGAGGAGGCGGACAAAAAGTGTGGTGAAGTGGGGTCCATGTTACGTTCTGACCATAGTTCTGTTTTATTTTTGTTTTAGTATGGTCAGGGCGTGAGTTGGGGTGGGCAGTCTATGTTTGTTTTTCTATGTTGGTTTTTGTGTTCGGCCTAGTATGGTTCTCAATCAGAGGCAGGTGTCGTTAGTTGTCTCTGATTGAGAATCATACTTAGGTAGCCTGGGTTTCACTTTTGGTTTGTGGGTGTTTGTTCAGGTTTGAGTGTTTGGGCCACACGGTAATGTTTCGGGTTTTGGAAATTCACGTGATTCATTTATTTTGATTCAGTGTTCAGTGCTTTCTTTAATTAAAATCATCATGAACACTTACCACCCTGAGCTTTGGTCCGATCCTTACTCCTCCTCAGACGAAGTGGAGGAAATCTGTTACAGTAAGATCAGTTATACTTTTTAAACCAAGAGATCAAGATTAAATGGATCTCCTTGTGTAACCGATAGGTAATATAATAATAATAATATATGCCTTTTAGCAGACGCTTTTATCCAAAGCGACTTAGTCATGTGTGCATACATTCTACGTATGGGTGGTCCTGGGGATCGAACCCACTACCCTGGCGTTACAAGCGCCAACTGAGCTACAGAAGGACCACAGGTGATGTTCTTTTAATCTCACAATTCATGAATGGGCATGCCCAAGTCAATAAACCCCTCAGATAAGCCTAATTATACCTGAGCATTAATTACAGAGCGAGCCTCACACCAGGGAAGACCCTCATTATGTAATATAAGCCCAGCCTCAGCCGTTCACTGTGATGAACCCATGGAGTAAATGACACTATTAGAGGCTAATGGAGACTCTAGCCTCAGCTGCCAACAGGCACGTTGGGCATTAACCTCCTGGCGCAGGCCAGCCAAGCGTGAAGGTCCATGTCAGGGGTGTGATTTCTCAATTGGTGGAAGATTCCTACAATTCCTACTGGATACTGCCATTTTGGTAATGCCAATTTAGTTTCAAATTGGGAATAGTGGCTTTTATTAAAAAGTAACATTTAAAACACATTTATATTAGGGCACATTTCCCCCTTGGATCTTGTGGCTGCAATGAACTGTACAATCAAGTCAACACAGATGGCATGTTGACGGAACAACATATTCCAGTGAGTGAACTTTTCAACCAGCCCCCAGGTGCAATCTGTGTGGAAAATCATGGCAGTATCGCCTCCGCAGACTCATTAGCAATCAATCCCATCATGCAGCAGCACACAGGGTTCAAGGTGGCCCTCCACGAGCACAGGGAACATAGCGGAGGTCACTGAAACCCCTTAGAAACACTGGCAATGCCAAAGACCTTGAAACGGTCTTGATGAATACGCAGAAACGTCGGGACTCCAGTGACTGAACAGGCGTAGGGAGCATGCCAAAGTTTTGCCAGGTAATGGACATAGTGACTGTCATTTCCGAATGCCTTTGACACAAACATGGGAACAAATTCATTTAATGAAGGCAATGCTTTACAGATCCTAGTTAAAGCCGGGGGATGGAAATATCATATGACAACTTTCCATGACACTAGTATTTAATAGATTATGACTTTGATTCTTATGTAGATTTATATAAGGATGAATCCTGCCCAAATCTTTGACTTGTTGTTTCATATTAGCTTTATTTCTAAAATGGATACTTTATATATAATGTAGAGACATGCAGTGCATCAATAGGACATAGTGAATGCAGAGTTAGTTATCGAACTGCAGCTCATATAATAAATGACAGTGGCCTTGTGCCCATCTATGATTACTCAACAAAGTGGACCGCAGTGTTCTAAGAGATTGGTCCTGCGGCTGTAGAACATTGGACAAATCTCTGTTGGCTTTGCCAGCTGGCTCGAATACAGTCCGGTCCATAAATTGGCTTTGGTTTGTCCCGAAAGCTCGACAAGGTCTTTAAAAGGAACAAGAGCCCCGTATAAGGCCTTCGAAAAGGTCTTGCAGTCGAACGCTGTGAAAAGGAACAGAATTAACTCAAATTTGACTTATTTGGCAGTAACTGATGCCATAGACCTTCCCTTTTTAATGCTTGGAAGATAACACAGAGACACTCCATTTGTAAGTGCTTCAACTCGTTAAAAACACTTTAGGAACTCGGCGGTGGATCGTCCGCTCGGGTGGTGGTATGCAATTATGGGGCCGAGATGTAGCAGAAATCACAACAGATTGTCTCATGTGCATGCGTTATGTAGACGTCCACGTATCCTAATTGCTTTTACAACAGCTTAACGTGTATTTCCCATGGCTTATTATCACCTTGTAACAGTATACACCACGCGGGGCCGGGGCCCTATCAATAACACTCGCACATGACACACACGTCTTCACCTAGTGGAAATCCACGGCAGAGAGAATCATACTGTAGAAGGTGTTACGCCGTATTGAAACGGCTATGTGTAAATAAATGAAAAGGCTGGGGAAATGATTGAATCGCCGGTTGGTGTTGACGTTCAGATTAAGTCAGCCAAAGAGAAGATTGGCCTTTTGAGACCAGACTGACTATACTTTTTCTCACCACTAAGAACAACACAGACCTCCATTAACCCCTGAGAGTGAGTGAGTCATTATAGCTGCTTATCATGCTCAGATGTTCATGTATTCAGCTTCTCTTGGGGGTGCCTAGTGGCTTTACTTGTTGACGCAGTTATTTCCTGGGCACATTCATGAAGGTAACATCAATCCTGAAGGGAAGCGCTGTCGTGTTAGGCTTGGCAGCCCCCATTACAGCCATGAGGGTGCTCCGCATGAAACGGGCAAAACAAGATAATGAATTTCCTGCCTGTCAAGCGAGGTGTGCATATGGGAAAGTCAATGATTCCAGTGGCATCTATCCTAGAGATAGGCGAGGTGTTGTTGTACAACGTTGTACATTGTACGTGTCATGGTCGGAAGCAGAGATTTGCCGGACTGGGGGTGAATTCACTTTAATGATGGGATGGTGGAGATTTTAACTGAAAATATTTTCCTTTTCAGGAATATATATATATTGTACAAACAAGAATGGCAAAGAATGACCTTTCACTAAAGCTTTAGTTATTGCATTGTCTATTTTCTGCATTCTCACTAAAAGGCTTTACAGATCTGTCTTCATAGAAGATTTATTAAAGAGGTTCCCCGACACTCTTGTTAAAATGTGGATTATTTTTAACAAATCACAAGCTTCTCCAGCATACAGCATTTTTCTGTATTACTTAAACCTAATGTTCCAATTGTCCTGGCTCAAGGGTACTCATAAAACCAAGTTCAGAAGATAAATGTGTGACTATAAACCCAGGCAGAAATACATTACTGGCAACCTGAAGTAGAGCTCTGTTGAACCTAAAGACCTGCTGAAAATACCAGATGCTCCCCATTTGAATTGGATATGTGAAAATGCACTATTTTCTAGTTGTATAACTAGGAAACGTATTATACTATGCAAACTGTTTGACTGTTCCGATTATGTTTCCTGGCGGGCTCTAGTGATAATGCCTTTCCCCTCAACCACTAATGACAAAATGCCTTAAATATGTTAAGGCAATGGTGCATATACACCGATTTAATAACACTCGAAACAATACTATCTGGAGTTCAGTTAAGAGAGCATTCACTGGGCACTCCACTTCTACCGAGTGCTAAATGTTTATTCCTCTGCCTGAATTATCTCTATCTGTGCTACTGTTAAATGACCTGTTATGAACCTTTTGACTGGGATGTATACCACAATGTATGCAATATAGGCTACAACAATATGTATATACAGGTAACTGCCAAAATAAAGGAAACACCAACCAAGTGTCAGAATAGGATGTTGAGTCACCACGAGCCAGAGCAGCTTCAATGCACCTTGGCATAGATTCTACAAGTGTCGTTCTTCCATGCCAAATTCCATCATTTGGTGTTTTGTTGATGCTGGTGGAAACCGCTGTCTCAGGCGCCGCTCCAGAATCTCCCTTAAGTGTTCGGTTGGATTGAGATCTGGTGACTGAGACGGCCATGGCATATGGTTTACATCGTTCTCATGCTCATCAAACCATTCAGTGACTACTCGTGCCTTGTGGATGGGGAAATTGTCATCCTATTAGGGCATAGCCATGGTAGCCAAAATAATGACCTGCCTAGTATTTTTATACATGACCCTAAGCCTGATTGGATGTTAATTGCTTAATTAACTCAGGAACCACAACTGTGTAGAAGCACCTGTTTTCAATATAGTGTGCTTTGTATCCCTCGTTTACTCACGTGTTTCCATTATTTTGGCTGTTACCTGTATCTGCCAGAGGGTGTTTGTTCACAAAAACACATCAAGGCAGGGTAGACATTCTGATGCATGTTTTGCTCACTGGTAGTTCCATAATCCTTCAAAAGGCACATCCTGCCATGTCCTGAGGCCTGGTCTAGCATCCATTGGCACTAAGCAGAGAAATCTGGACACCTCACACTCCCTGCAGATATGCATATGTCCTGTTCATTCAAGCCAAATACAGTGGGATGATCACACCCTTTATTAGCACTAGCCATAATACTTACACTTTGTGCCATATCGTGTCAAAATCCCGCCAAGATGAATGCTTCATAAACGTGTAATTATCTGTCTTTACATACAGTAGCATTGCTGTCCTGCCAACAGAAGTAACACTGCAGTGAAGCATCAAACAGTCCATTGTGATTGGTTGAAATATTAACCAGTCTATGCTTTACATAACTGTTATGGTCAGTGATAAAAGGCTGAATAAAGTGCAGGTTACTTGGGACTGTGTATCTAGCAAACTTGGCTAATGGCCAAGACATTTGGTTGCTGAATGGAATTTAAAGAGTATGCACTGATTATTATTCTGTAGTGTCTCAGATCAATTCAAAACACAAGTCTGTGTGTGTGTGTGTGTGTGTGTGTGTGTGTGTGTGTGTGTGTGTGTGTGTGTGTGTGTGTGTGTGTGTGTGTGTGTGTGTGTGTGTGTGTGTGTGTGTGTGTGTGTGTGTGTGTGTGTGTGTGTGTGTGTGTGCGTGCGTCACACTCCTAACCCATCACCCACCACTACCACACTCTCTTCGGCCTAAGGTAACAGAGTTTCTCATTTCTGTCAGCTGCTCGTGACCTTTAAGGTAGACTATCAACGGACAGTGGGTGCCGCAACATAGGCAATGTCAACATCCCTTGTCTCGCAGTGCGTGAATGCCAATGCATCGGCCTATGGGTGGAACCTAATGCCAGTGCTGGAGTCCCTGTGCCTGCTTACATATTCAGTCCCTGAATATTCCTTCCTCTGTTCTTTCCCCTGAATCATTGTCATAAAATGGCATCATGTCTTTGATTTTGTGATAGCTTGGTTTCCAATAGAAGTAATTTGTACTCTGAGTTAGTGACAAGCAGAAGACATATTGTACAGTATATTGACTTATCTTTGTTGTCGAATGGTATCTGGAGCATATCCAAGCCAATCATTTCCCTTGTAATATCTGTTTACTGGAGTTGGTAGGTACCGCACACATACAGCACTGTTTTGACAACAACAAAAGTCATAACTCACTTCGCAGATCCCTACGTTTTAACCCTTGATTGCTACTCTAAAGTTAGTTGGCAGGCAGTGCCATCATAATTGCTCGGAGCACAGGATCTCAAACCGGTGCTGAAATCCTCGGCTTACCATGCATTTGGTTCCCATTAGAGGCAAGGAATCCTCTGGGAACATCACTCTTTCTGCAACTCTGTGACCTACTTCTGCGTCTATATGAGAACCACATGGGAGGGCCTTTACTCGACAGGGCTTTCGAGAGAAAGACATTCGCTTTGTTTGAGTCGAAATTACCATATCTGTGTCTCTCGCCCCATCCTATTTTTAACTAATGTTGGAGGAAAAAAGAGAATGATGAGGTGAAAACAAGCGGAACATGTTGCTGCTCACCGGGGGCAGATGATATTAGTGGTGGGTGGATGAGTGTGTTCTATTTCGGTATAATTTTGCATAAAGTACATCATTATTATGTATGGTTCTGCCTCGAACTTTCAGTTATAGAAATCTGTTGATATGTTGCAGAGGACACGGGCCAAGGACTATTTCATACTTGACACTTTAACACTGTCCAGTTACTCAAAGGAATCAAAATTCCATGAACCTACATGGTACCTTTTTAATTAATGAAAAGTGACTGACCAGAACCTTTCTCAGGAAGCAGCAAGCTACGCTTCCTTTAGTTACCTCAGTCCAGCACGTTCATCCACTCCTCCTAATCCCTCTGATGACATTTTAATGGAGCTCCCCAGAGTACACAGACACCATTACCTCTGTTGGGCTAAACCCAACTCCAGCTGCTGCTCTGCTGGATATGCCAGGGCACCGTTCTCATTTAGCCTCCCCATAACCGAGCCTCAATACTTGGCTGCAGTGTGCCAGTTTGAGCCCTGATAAGCTTCTGGATATCGAAGTGTTGATCTTGGCCAGTGCGAGAAGCCAGGTGCACCTGCAGTGAAGTATGAACTCAAATAAACTCTTTCTTTCCCAGGGTCTTCTAAGCTGTTTGTGCTCTGTGTTTAGAGTCTGGGCTGATTTGAGTGTTTGCTATGATGAACGAGTAGACTGTCTGGAGGCTTGTCTGTCACGGCCTCCTGAGACGTTGGCAGCAGAGTACTTGGCAGGATAGTGCTCCGTGTTTGACGGAGGGAAGAAGGACTGACTTGAGGCTGGATTCAATCCGTATCGCGGGACGTTCCGCCGTTATAGCTCGATTTAAATTTAAAGGCAATCTTCCCGCGTTCGCAGAGAGTGCATACGCAGTAACGCTGCTTACGTCATCTCAATCGGAAATTACCTTTAGGTTTTAATGCGGATCTTCCGCGATACTTCTGCAATACGGATGGAACCTGATTTAGCATGAGTCAAGGCTGTTACAGTCACAACAGGGGGGACGGTTGAATGTGAAATCCTTTTTATGTCATGACAGGATCTGACAAGGTAATATTTTTTTATTTTCGCATGGGCTAAGTCATGACCTCACTATCTTTCTTTTTCTCCTTTAGGTGTCCGAAGGCTCCCTGACATGGAGAAGTCCAGCCCCAGCGTCCACTACACCCTCCTGATCGCCTGCGTCCTGGTTGCCTTTTTCCTCGGTGCCATCCTCTCCGGCTTCCTGGTGTCATGCTACTGCAGTCACAATGCCCGCCGTGCCCACCGGCTTGGCAAGGACCCTGAGGCATCCCTCCACCCCGCCCTCTCGCTGCGCAGCCTGGCCAAGCTAAATGGCCTGCTGGACGGCCAGCCGAAAGAGGAGAAGCTGGACGTGTCTACGCCCAAGATGTACAGCTCCTTCGTTCCCAACGGGAAGGAGCACACTCCGGGCAGGCACGGGATGTCACTGGGAGACCCTGACCTTAACCTCTCCCAGGGGGAGAACCTCTCGGGCCTACCCACCCCTGACTCCACCCCGGAGCTGCCGATCAAGAACATGAAGGCCTTCCGGAACCAGTGGGAGAGGAACCAGAACTGCAACAATGCAAAGGAGTCTAAGGCACCGCCTGGTATCGGTTTCGGCCTGGGTTCGTCGAGGTCCAGCTCGGGGGTCACCCAGCAGGTGTTCCCCTTCTCCCACAGCCTGACCAACGGCCAAGCCCTCGGGCACCTGCCCGAGGAGAGGAAGATCCCCAACGACGAGCGTGCAAAGGGGGCTTCGGCCTCCCAGTCCTCCTCCTGCTACCCGCAAACGGTGGTGGATGTGGCGGCCCTGGACGAGCTCCTCAAGCACATCCACGAGGTCAGCGCCTCAGGCAGCCACAGCATCACTGTGTTGACATCACCGTGTGCTCCCCTGCCGGGTAGCTCCAGCTCCAGCCATAACCACAGTCACAGCCAGAGCAGCTTCAGGTCCCAGCCCCAGATCCCTGAGATGGAGTCGGCCCAGTACTACAGCTCCTCCACCCTGCCCAGGGACAGTCTGACCCGCCGCCTGGACGTGCCCCCAGACGCTGCTGCCGCCTCCTCAGCTGGCACCACCCCGCTGCAGCAGCAGTCCATCCCCGAGCGGAGCTCAGTGACTCGCCACCACTCCCAGAGGCATTTAATGATCAAGATGGGCAACGGAGGGGCCGTCCCGCGCCAGCACAGCTTCAGACAGGGCGGGGTTGGGCCACCACCCCACCAGCTGCTCACCCGGATCAACTCTGGAGGTGGTGGTGGTGGTGGTGGTGGCGGCGGGGGAGGGGTTGGCTTTGAAGCCCACCGGCCACTCATCCCCAGTGCCTGCCTGACACGGCAGCACAGCTACAGCGAACCGCCCCACCTCCACCGCGCCGCTATTGTACGCCGCACGGCCTCCCTCAAGCCCCAGGTACCACCCAAGCCCCTCTTCCTGCCCGCCACTTCGCCCGTAAACGAGCAAGGCAATTACAACTACTGAGAGCTTGGACTGAGCTCGGACTGAGAGGCCCCAAAACGACAGACGACGTAGCCTCGCTCCTCTCAGAGTTAGGGCAACTCCCCTGTGACGGGGGGGGGTTGAGTGGGGTTCGAGGGGGCAACAACCGGGACTGGCATATCTTTTGACGAGACGGCCGACAATAGCCTCCACACCTGATGAATGTCCTTATACCATATTGGTATTATTGCAACGCTACAGTGATGGATTAACAGCATATAGAACATGTGGTAGTATTGAATTGACTTGGAGGATCTGTACCCTCGTTTGAGGCCAAAGAATAGAGTAACAGGGGCCCAAAACTCAATGTAAAGGACACCAAAGCTGTGAACAATGCCTGCTTTAGCTTGGACCCAAGGCCTCAACTTAAGAGAGCACCTCACAACACAAACAGTGCTCAATCCTGCCTGTAATGTATGTATACTGTATGCCTGTGTGTATACATGTATATGCACTTCATGTTAAGATACCAGAGGGCGGAACCAAGAAGCAGCTACATTAACTGTGGTGAGATGGTCAACTCCTAGCCATTTCTTAACCCTCTTATGACAGAGATACCATGGAGGCCCCACTCAGTACACACATTCGGTATATACATCCCTCGACGAGGGATTTAGCAATAACTTACCGTTGTGCAGTTAAGTATCAACTGTACCCCTTGATATAAGGGTAAGTATTATACTTCTTGCAGCATACCATAAGAAATGACCACTTTGATAATGCTTGGAAAATTATTCATTCTGTATTAGTGGAATGATGCTGAGGAACAAGACACATGGCGTCAGTATAGGCCCATCATGCATCATAGCGTTACTATTATGTTTGTCCCTGGTGGATGGGGGCTCCGCTAGCCTGTGACAGAAGGCCGCCTCGGGGCCTGATGAGTTAGGAGAATCCTTGCCCTGCATTTGGAATTCTTACTTTTTGGACATAAATGCTACGATAACTCCAGAGGAATGTAACAAGCCCCCAATATGACTGTCATTGTCATTCAAGTAGAGGATGCAGTACACTGCAACCTCGAAAACAAGTTGTTTCATCCTTAACACTTAGTGAGAATTGGTTCCACATTGAGGTGCAATCATTCAGGCTATGTATTATATTAGCATTATAAAATTATATTTAAAAAGTCAAGTCTTAAAGCGGAGCCCCAAGAAACCACTCATGGGCACATAGCGCCCTCTTATGGACAAGCCCTTAATAACTGTGTAATAAAGTCAGTAATTATGTTTACCATATTGCTATTAACATTGTGGATGTTGTTGTAAATAAAGGCATCTGTGGAATAATACTAGCCAAACTTTGATTTGTATGTGTTAATGTGTGCCTTATTTAATAATGTGGTGTGGAAAAGGGAAAAAAGTCTGTTTTTGTCTCCATCGTTCTGTTGTCATTACAAATTAATTTCAAATCTGTCCTCCTGCACGGACTCCATATCAGAGGTTCTATTTCTACTAACAGCTGTTTTAAAAAATTGCATTCGTCTTTTTTTTTTTCATGAATTTTAAGCTTCTTTATATACTGTATATTTAATGACAAATGAGCTTGATGGAAAAGATGAGTAGATCTGAAAGTATATCAGCAATGTTAGGTCTGTGTCATGTTTTTGAAAGAGCTCTCAGATATGTTTGAAATGGTATGGACATAGGCTGAGGCATTAACTCTGCTTTACAAAGAAATTGTATTTAATAAGGGCTCTATTCAGTCTGTAAAGCTGATGCATTACAGATTCCGGTAGAATTGTTAAGGTCATTTCCCATTGAGCCGACATGCAGTGTCTGCTAAAGCGGGAATATTGCATTTCAATTTCAATCACGCTGTAAAGCAGAATTTTCGCGCTGCGGATTAAATATAAGCCCCAAGTGTGGGGCGAAAGAGGCTAGCTGAGGGACTTGCAAATGAAAATGCTGCAAGAAGGGCTGGATGGTTGATGATTGCCTGGTCCAACAAGTATGCTTTTCAAATGAAGCTCAGGATTGTAGGACATAAAGTAGGTGTCTGAAGATGCCTACAGTGAGCTAACAGTGCCCATAGGTTTAGTTATTTCTTTGCTATTACTGTAAAAGGAAAATTCCACCCAAAAACTATCTTTTGGTATTTGTTTCATTAGTCTATTGTTGATCTAGTCCCCAAAATGTTTTGCATGTCGGCAATCAAGTTCATACGGCTGTATTTCTGTGTTTTTAAAGTTATAGCTTAACTTGATTGCTGACAATCCCAAAATGTTTGCATATGTCAACAATGTACAAATGAAACTAATACCAGAAGCTAGTTTTGGGGTAGAATTTTCCTTTAAATAGAGAAATAGCACCTGCAACGTGTGTGTGTGCAAGGAACCAAGACTTTGTTTTACGTTGAGGTTAACAAGTGAGTTGATTTGAGTGTGTGCACTGGCACCTTCTCTGCCTCAAGTTGAACAGAAATATCAAATAATTCAATGCTAATGTCAATTGCAAGACACGTCATGAAATGCCTACAACACTAAAACCACGTTATCTATATCCCCTCATCTGGACACTTTGACAAAAAAAAAAGTTGAGTTGGGTGCTAGAATAGATTCATGTAAACTGGTTACATTTGAGTACTGTATGCCAATATTGAGTTTATATGCAATGTTTGCATTTTCAATTGCTATAAAAAATCCCTTCAGAAGAATGCTCTCTGACATACATCTAAAATGTATTTCATTTGACATCTTATTAATGTATCATACCCCTCACTCACTTGACCAATGAGGTTTACTCTTTTTGTAAATATAGCAAACCAGCAGTCACTTGCATCTCCATGGTGATTTCATTTATTTTTACTAGTGGACTTCGCCCCAGATGCTCCTGAATTCTATTAAACACAGCTGTATGTCCGCTACAATTAAAGATATCGAATAAAATTATCTTCAAATGCATGTTGTATGTGTGTCAAATACGTCATACAACTGTGTGGCACCTGTCGTAAATATATATAATAAACCAAGTCAATAGGGGCCCAATTACGACCTGAGTTGGAACGTAATTCCTTTTTATGCCCTTTTCTCTCTGTGTATTCTGACCTTGGATCAGGTATCAAGGTAAGACCCAGATGCAGACCGTGTCGAAGTAGCAATGTTTATTACAGCAACAGGGGGCGGAAGGGTAGCCTAGTGGTTAGTGTTGGACTAGTAATCGAAAGGTTGCAAGTTCAAATCCCCGAGCTGACAAGGTACAAATCTGTCTTTCTGCCCCTGAACAGGCAGTTAACCACTGTTCCTAGGCCGTCATTGAAAATAAGAATTTGTTCTTAACTGACTTGCCTGGTAAAATAAAGGTAAAATAAAATAAAAAGGGGGAAAAGGTACAGGACGGCAGGCAGGGTCAGGTCAGGCAGAGGTCGGTAATCCAGAGGTGGGACAAAGGTACAGGATGGCAGGCAGGCTCAGAGTCAGGGACAGACAGAGTGGTCAGGTGGACAGGTACAGGGTCAGGCAAGGGTCAAAAACCAGGAGGACGAGAAAAGAGAGACTGGGGAAAAGCAAGAGCTGACACAAAAACGCTGGTTGACTAGACAAACAAGACAAACAGAGAACACAGGTATAAATACACAGGGGATAATGGGGGAGATGAGTGACACCTGGAGGGTGGTGGAGACCATCACAAAGACCGGTGAAACAGATCAGGGTGTGACACCTTGAATTTAAGCATGACAATCACGTGCCATTATCCCGCTATTTCTTCAGGTGGCGATCGAATAAATGGACGTGTGTACAAATACGACGTATTCTGACCTTGACTTAATTCCCTAATTATTCCACTACCTTTCGCACAAGGAAACCATGAATATGGTCTAGCGAACCTATCAGTTCCAAGTGCAAAAATCATATTTATTTTTTCCGATAGACATAACACCGTTCTCCATGCGCTGTAATTAACAACATGATAATAGCTAGGTACATTAGTAATCCATTTGGATAAAGGAATTGTAAATGACTTGTTTTGGATATATTTTACCCTATCATTTCTGGAGACAAATGTGAAACCAGTCATATGGCTGCAAACACAAACATATCAACACATCACCTTTCCCACAGTAAAGTTTATAAAATGCTGTGCCGTTATGCAGAATTTCAACTGTATGGCCTTTGGAGTTGCATGGATGGGCACTCTCGAATTTCTTAATTATAGGCTACCCCGACTTTCTCTGCTTCCTATTTCTGTCAGTAGGCCTAATAATACATATTAAACTGCTGTTAGTTCCCTTCAGTTTGTATAGGCTACAACAGGCATCACCAAATAGATTCAGCCAGGGGCCGATTTGTTCTTGAGCGGTTGGTCGGGGGTCGGAACATAATTACAAATCATTTGTAGACTGGAAATTGATTGCAACAAGCCCAAACAGATATAGTACCAGTCAAAGGTTCGGGTACACCTACTCATTCCAGGGTTTTTTCTTTATTTTTACTGTAGAATAATAGGCAAGACAAACTATGAAATAACATATATGGAATTATGTAGTAAGCAAAAAGTGTTAAATAAATAAAAATATATATTTTATCTTTGAGATTCTTCAAAGTAGCCACCCTTTGCCTTGATGACAGCTTTGCACACTTTTGGCGTTCTCTCAACCAGTTTCATGAGGTAGTCACCTAGAATGCATTTCAATTAACAGGTGTGCCTTTTTAAAATTTAATTTGTGGAATTTCTTTCCTTTTTAATGCGTTTGAGCCATTCGGTTGTGTTGTCACAAGGTATGGCCTAACACTTTAACCACTAGGCTACCTGACTCTAATGAGGACCGCCACAGGAAAGGAAGACACAGAGTTACCAATGCTGCAGAGGATAAATTCACTAGAGTTAACTGCACCTCAGATTGCAGCCCAAATAAATGCTTGGCAGATTTCAAGTAACAGACGCATCTCAACATCAACTGTTTAGAGGAGACCGTGAATCAGGCCTTCATGGTCAAATTTTTAAAAAGAAACCACTGCTAAAGGACACCAATAAGAAGAGACTTGCTTGGGCCAAGGAACACGAGCAATGTGCATAAGACCGGTGGAAATCTGTCTTTGGTCTGATGAGTCCAAATTTGACATTTTTGGTTGCAACCGCTGTGTCTTTGTGAGACGCAGAGTAGGTGAACGGATGATCTCCGCATGTGTGGTTCCCACCGTGAAGCTTGGAGGAAGAGGTGTGATGATGCTTTTCTGGTGACATTGTCTGTGATTTATTTAGAATTCAAGGCACACTTAACCAGCATGGCTACCACAGCATTCTGTAGCGATACGCCATCCCATCTGGTTTGGGCTTAGTGGCACTATCATTTGTTTTTTCAACAGGATACGAATAGGCCTATGCATAGCCTATAGTTAGCTTTCTTTCATTGATCCCGACAAATTTCAATCTAACAAGGGACACCGTATTAAAGGGGGTGGTTTAAGATACATGTACTGAAAACCCCTTTGAATGAAAACCCCACAAGGTGTAACGTGGTGCGTACTGGTGGCAGAGAAGTCAGGCGCAGGATAGCGAAAACTGATTTACAACGGTATCGTTTAATAAACATAAAAAACACAGTAAACAGAACAATTAATGAATGGGTCAAACAAAACCCGGTAATCCACCAGTATAACGTGCACAAGCACTACAATAAAACAATTCAGAACAAGGACATGGGGGGAAACAGAGGGTTAAATACATATGTAATTGATGGAATTGGAACCAGGTGTGAGGAAGACGAGACAAAACCCATGGAAAACGAAAGGTGGATCGGTGATGGCAAGAAAGAAGGTCGTGACTTCGACCGCAGAACTCCGCCCGAACAAGGAGAGGGACCAACTTCGGCGGAAGTCGTGATACAAGGAAAACTTTTGGCTAGCAAGTAGGAGAGTTTTCAGCAGTTGAATTACATGTATTCAGTATGCGAAGGGAACCACACCTGCAAAGCCTGTTATGTAAGCCTGAATAGCCAACAACTACTGAGAAGTGCGTAGGAAAAGTGTGTGTAAGAAATGCGCAATTTCCTAAATCGAAATCAGCCCCAAGGTGAAGATTAAGGGAATGAATAAATCACATTGTTTCAAGTGGACCATGTCCAGTGTTTTTTTATTTGGTCTGAACATACATTAAAATGTCTTTCTTTTATAAAAATCCAAATGGCTAATTTATATGGTTAATTTAGCTTAGAACCATACCTTGCGCTGTCAGATTCTGATGTTCCAAGCATGTTCATGTGAAGCTTCTAAAACATGTTTAAGAACAAATGTAGTAATTTTTGCCAGGTCTAATGTCCTGTGAAATGTTTTGTCAAGAATTTGATTATGATTATATACCTGGAGATGAATGACAGCCATATTTTGTGAGGGATTCAAAAGAAGAAATGGTTCAGGTTGAAACCACATGCCCATTTTTTAATCTCAGATCTTTGGCACCCTCATGAGGTCTATTGCGCACTGTGCAGTGCAGAAAGAGATGACAGTTTCTGTATCTTTGATTGATGAGTAAGTGTAGCGCCGGGATTCAAGCCGATCTCGGGTTACAGGCATTGAAAGTTTTTAAAGGCAGTTTCCGATAGAGCCGACATAGTGTTTATGGCGAATGGGATCTCCGCGAACGCAGGAACATTGACTTAAAAATCCGCAGTAAAAGGAAGTAAAATAATCAAATGTAAAAAAACATCTTAATCAATGACTAGAAAATGGTTCTAACAACCAATAATTATAGAGTTCAAGACTGTACTGCAAGACTGTGTTTACAGGCAACATGAACACTCAGTCAGGTTATTTTTTTTGTTAGCAATCCAAAACAATAACACAAAAGCGAGGCCCCATTGACTAAAAACAATATACTGATCAAACACTGGGTAGTACTGAATTAATTTTCCTTTCAGACAAGTATAAACGTGTTCAATAGGTTAAAGACTCGATTCAAGCCATAGCGCTGATATTATAGCGTGATTGACATTTAAAGGCAATGTTTCCGCATTCAAAGAGACTGTATTAACGTTAAATGCTGCATAAATCGGCACAGTCAATTTCAACCGTATATCATTTCAAACACATATTTTGCGCTACGGATTGAATCGAGCCCTAGGATGCAGATCTGTATTCCCAAACAAAATACACCACTATGAATACATTCAGTAGATCAAAGACATGACTTCCCCAAAAATGTGTCAAATGAACCTGAAGCCATTTGCCTCCTCATTGTAGGCCTTTCTTTAACACCACTTTTTAAAAATGTATTTATTTAACCTTTATTTAACTAGGCAAGTCAGTTAAGAACAAATTCTTTTTTTACAATGACGGCCTACCAAAAGGCAAAAGACCTTCTGCGGGGACGGGGGCTGGGATTAAAAATAAAACATGTATAACTATATTAAATATAAATATAGGACAAAACACACATCGACAAGAGAGACAACACAACACAGAGACAGACCCAAGACAACAACAGAACATGGCAGCAACACAACATGACAACAACATGGTAGCAACACAAAACATGGTTCAAACATTATTGGGCACAGACAACAGCACAAAGGGCAAGAAGGTAGAGACAACAATACATCACGCAAAGCAGCCACAACTGTCAGTAAGAGTGTCCATGTGTCCATTGACTCTTTGAATGAAGAGATTGAGATAAAACTGTTCAGTTTGAGTGTTTGTTGCAGCTCGTTCCAGTCGCTAGCTGCAGCGAACTGAAAAGATGAGCGACCCAGGGATGTGTTAGTGTAACAGTATAATTTTAAACTGTCCCCTCGCCCATACCCGGGCGCGAACCAGGGACCTTCTGCACACATCAACAACAGTCACCCACGAAGCATCGTTACCCATCGCTCCACAAAAGCCACGGCCCTTGCAGAGCAAGGGGAACTACTACTTCAAGGTCTCAGAGCAAGTGACGTAACCGATTGAAATGCTATTTAGCGCGCACCGCTAACTAAGCTAGCCGTTTCACATCCGTTACATTAGGTTGGGGGACCTTTGGAAGTGTTCAGAACAAGGTTAAGGGTAGAGAAAGCTTGCTGGACACTAAGAAAGCTTTGTTATAGAGCATTTAACACAAAATCCAGGGAGGGGCCAGCTGAGAATAAGACTGTATCATCTGCATATAAATGGATGAGAGAGCTTCCTACTGCCTGAGCTATGTTGTTGATAGCCCCCAGACTCTGTATCCTTGTGGTTTTTGTAGTGGCCAATAGATTCAAACATGACACGACCAATAACTTTTTGAATTCAATGATAGACTTTTAATACACCCCCGTATCAGAAGCCGGAGAGCCCCGCAGGACCCACACCTTTTCCAGAGCCCTGGCTCCAGTATTTATCCACATATCACATATAAGCCCATCCCACATGTAAATTACGTTACATTCCAATCCGTGCATCCTGCTTGTTCAGACCAGTAACGCCCACATCTGCTTTCGGCAGATTACAAGACCCTTGCTGTTCCTACACTTAGCTAAATGCATTCTTTTGTTTGTGCACTATCCAGGATCAGCAGACTGTGTCTCCTCAGTTTCTAGCGTGTCCAGCTATACTAAAAATAGTTTACATTCCTCTATTTTACAGCCCTATGCTTTGGCTCTGCACTTAGCTCAATATGTTACTATGTATGTGTGTCTTTATCTCAGAGCAACAGACTATGTGTCTTCTCTGTCATTCCTTCTGCATCTCTACGTCCTAAAAATATGCAAACTATGTCTATTGGTCATCAGTTAGTCATTTGACTGACCCCCTCCTTTGTTATATCCCTCTGGCCTTGGTATGTCCAGCTATCCTGGCAGCTATGTCACCTTTCCTTCATGTAGTCTGTTTTTAGTGTTCAGCTATTATGTTATGCATTTATCTATGTGTTATATTTGCAACCACATTTTTGGCAGGCTGGGGGTTCAATCCTCGGTCGAATCATAACAAAGACTCTAAAAATGGGACCTGACACGCCTCTTCTTGACACTCAGCATTAAGGAGATCAAATCAAATCAAACTTTATTTGTCACATGCGCCAAATACAACAAGTATAGACCTTACAGTGAAATGCTTACTTTACAAGCCCTTAACAAACAGTGCAGTTCGAGAAAGTTAAGAAAATGTTTACCAAATAAACGAAAGTAAAAAATAATAAAAAAGTAACACAACAAAATGACAATAACGAGGCTATATACAGGGGGTACCAGTACTGAGTCAATATGCGGGAGTACAAGTTAGTCGATGTAATTTGTACATGGAGGTAGGGTTGAATGGGGGCCTGTTTGACCAGCCTTTTCCTCTAGTCCCCGATCAGCTCCTTTGTCTTGCTCACATTGAGGGAGAGGTTGTTGTCCTGGCACCACACTGCCAGGTCTCTAACCTCCTCCTTATAGGCTGTCTCGTCATTGTCGGTGATCAGGCCTACCACTGTTGTGTCGTCAGCAAACATAATGATAGTGTTAGAGTGGTGTTTGGCCATGCAGTCGTAGGTGAACAGAGAGTACAGGAGGGGACTAAGTACACACCCCTGAGGGGCCCCAGTGTTGAGGAACAGCATGGCAGACATGTTGTTGCCTACCCTTAGCACCTGGGGGCGGATCCATGATCCAGTTGCAGAGGGAGGTGTTTACTCCCAGGGTCCTTAGCTTAGTGATGAGCTTCGTAGGCACTATGGTGTTGAACGCTGAGCTGAAGTTAATGAACAGACTTCTCACATAGGTGTTCCTTTTGTCCAGGTGGGAAAGAGCAGTGTGGAGTGCGATAGAGATTGCATCATCTGTGGCTTTGTTTGGGCGGTATGCAAATTGGAGTGGGTCTAGGGTATCAGGAAGGATGCTGTTGATGTGAGCTATGACCAGCCTTTCAAAGCACTTCATGGATACCGATGTGAGTGCTACGGGGCGGTAATCATTTAGGCAGGTTACCTTCGCTTCCTTGGGCACAGGGACTATGGTGGTCTGCTTGAAACATGTAGGTATCACAGACTCGGTCAGGGAGAGGTTGAAAATGTCAGTGAAGACACTTGCCAGTTGATCCACGCATGCTTTGAGTCCACATCCTGGTAATCCGTCGGGCCCGCGGCTTTGTGAATGTTGACCGGTTTAAAGGTCTTGCTCACAACGGCTACCTAGAGCGTTATTACACAGTCGTCCAGAACAACTGGTGCTCTCATGCATGCTTCAGTGTTGCTTGCCTTGAAGTGAGCATAAAAGGCATTTAGCTCATCTGGTAGGTTCGCGTCACTGGGCAGGTCACGTCTAGGTTTCCCTTTGTAGTCCGTAATAGTTTTCAAGCCCTGCCACATCCAACGAGCATTAGAGTTGGTGTAGTAGGATTCAATCTTAATTGTATTGCCGATTTGCTTGTTTGATGGTTCGTCTGAGGCCATAGCGGGATTTCTTATAAGTGTAACAGTTGTTAAAGTACTATGTGAATTTCACCAGGTTCATATAATCAATATGTTGTGTTGATTTGTTATGCATGCCTGCACCCTGGGAGAAGGGGAGTGTGTACTTACGTTTTGCCCGGCGTGCTCGTGCTCAAATTATTTTGATGCACTGAGAGAGGTAGGCACGCTTTTTCTGTCTTCAGAAAAGTTTGATTCTTTTAAGTACAAAGTCATACACACAGTGTTTTGTTCATGAATAATGATGTATATTTAGAGGTTACTCATAAGTGGATGGTATTGTTAAGATGCACTTGTAATTGTACTTTTTAGGATGATATCAACATTCTAAATTCAACATGTGGTTAATAGCTAGCTAAGGTATTAGCAGGCTATTGTATGTGTGAACGATGGCTAGCTCCTCGAATGATCCCAGTCCCTCCTATTGTGCATCTGTTGAAGAAAGAGGCGACGATTCTCAGAACATATGTGCTCTACAAATGTTTTATTTCCTTTTGGATGCAGGATGCAGAGAGTCAGTTCTGCTTGATTAAAACTACCTGATCTCCAAAGTCCACGTTTATAGTCTCAATCAACCACACACAACGCAGAGTTACAGCGGTGCAGTATAGCACCGGCTACAGAAGCACATACGGATTACTGTCCAACTTCTTGAAAGTGGCAGCTCTAGCCTTTAACTCGATGCAGATGTTGCCTGTAATCCATGGCTTCTGGTTGGGATATGTGTAACAGGGTTGGTTATATTGGTGATTCCCCTTGCCACTTTATTGTTAAGCCAATGGGTTTTTGGTTTGAGTTTACCTACTCAACATGGCATCTTATTGGCTGGTTTGCGTAGCTTGCTTACGAGGGGGGATGTTCCAGTTAGAATCATCCCAGTGAACAAGCACCAAACCAGCGGTAAGTTGTTGGTTGCCAAGCACTGTACATCAAATGTGATTTTTATACTCTCAAGTGATGATTTAAATGTACAATTTATATCAAATTGTTTGTAAATGTTATTCGAACATCACACATAAGATGCAGCGGTTTTTGGAGAATATTTGTTGTGCATTTTGTTGTAAAGAATTCCCGCCAGTACTAGCTAGCAACTTACTGTGTCTGGTGGGGGGGTTCATATATTTTGTACAGTGCGTGAGTGCAGAGTTGGATGGTGAGACGGGCATTGCATGACGTGCAATTTTGTGCCGTTCCTAACAGGTACATTGTTAAAGATATTATATTGTAATTGTATTATTTTGGTAACTATCCCCCAGTGAACATGGCGCTTGACCACCCGTAGAATGTATACAGTACCAAACCATGACTGTAAGTCGCTTTGGATAAAAGCGTCTGCTAAATGGCATATATATATATATAACAAGTACCAAACCAGCGTGCGTGAGTGCAGAGTTGGATGGTGAGACGTGCATTGCATGACGTACAATTTTGTGCCGTTCCTAACAGGTACATTGTTAAAGATATTATATTGTATATTGTAATTGTATTATTTTGGTAACTATCCCAGTGAACAAGTACCAAACCAGCGTGCGTGAGTGCAGAGTTGGATGGTGAGACGTGCATTGCATGACGTGCAATTTTGTGCCGTTCCTATCAGAATACATCTACATGACTGGTGCTACATGTTGGAGTTCCGTGTTGCTGACTGATTGTACACAACGCAAGAAGAGTACTGTTACATATGTATGTACGGTCACTGTGGGGATGACGTAGTCGATGCACTTATCGATGAAGCCGATGACTGAGGTGGTATACTCCTCAATGCCATTGTATGAATCCAGGAACATATTCCATTCTGTGCTAGCAAAACAGTCCTGTAGCGTAGCATCCGCATCACCTGACCACTTCCGTATTGAATTGTGATTGGGATGTAAGGCCCTGCGTGTCCTGTCCAGGGGTGTACTTGGAGGACTACATCAAGCTGCCTCTCACTACAGGGCCCTTCTGACTCAGACAAGGCTTACTTGTTCAAGGTTCTTACTTTCCCCTGCTTCCTCATATTTACAATACTCAGCTAACACAAGGTCTTTTACACAACAAATAGCTCCAATGCTTAACCAAAGGTGATTTTTTTTATTAAGTAAATGTTTACATCACATCAGTAAACTTACTAAACCTCCACATAAAGCTTTGTTTGGGCATAGCTGCTTGTGGTTAACAATTTATCGTCACCGAGGTACGTTTATTTGCTCCAAATAAAGTATTTTCGTAGGGGGGCGCTGAATGTCCATACTCTGTGGTGCGGTTTCCATACTCTGTAGTAAATGTGCACCACTAGCACATTCAAAATACTTTTGTCAACCTCAGGGGAAAAAAATGACAATCTGTTATTAAAATAAGATGAGCGGATTCTCTTTTACTGCTGTCCTTCGCTCAACTCAAAAGGAGCTTCATGAAAGCCGTTTCTGTCAGGCCTGACGCAGAGTGCAACCTGGCACTGTTGGCACTTCAATGGAGTTTCCATAGTGACTCCATTACATTTTCCGTTACATTTTCCGTTCTTCCTGCATTGTAGGCACCTCTTTATTACCTTTTTTACAACACCCTTTTTCTTGACAGCGATAGGTGTTTTGACAGGGACAGGTACGTGTGTAGTTCTCATCCTCAATTGTGCATTTCTCACCTGTTCTAATAGCTCAACAGACACCCCACAAATCTGGTTGGTAAGCTCTTCTATGAATGCTTGGTGGGTCATGGGTGCAGTCCCATCCTTCGTGCACAGCTCATTCAGAAGATATTTTCCCTCCTGTAATACCATCATATGTCTAAACTTCAGCTGACCTCGGAGGATGACCATTCCAATGAAATTGTCAAACTTGGTTGTACCAACGCTTTTCCTCTTTTCTCCCTTTCCGTGTTATGTTGTTTGTCTGAATCAGCTTGTTTGTTTGTGTGGAGGCAGAGGGCTCTGACAGTGTTCACATTGAATAAGTCCAGAGGAGTGCTGTCAGGTGAGGGGTCTTCTGGTTAAACTCCTGGCTGCTTGGCTGGCAGAAATGTCAAATCGTCAGGAGCCTCATCAGGGTTTTTCTCAGTTTTCCACGGCTGTTTTAACAGGCTTGCTTTGTCTGTTGAAGTACACTACCGGTCAAAAGGTTTTTAGAACGCCTGCTCATTCAAGGGTTTTTCTTTATTTTTCAAATGTTTACATTGTAGAATAATAGTGGAGGCATCAAAACTATGAAATAACACATATGGAATCATATAGTAACCAAAAAAGTGTTAAACAAATCAAAATATATTTTATACTTGAGATTCTTCAAATAGCCACCCTTTGCCTTGATGACAGCTTTGCACACTCTTGGCCTTCATGGTCGATTGCTGCAACAACAAAAAAACGACTAATAAAAGACACCAATAACAAGAACCTTCCCAAGTTCTCTCACGTCACCCCGCTCCTCCGCTCTCTCCACTGGCTTCCAGTTGAAGCTCGCATCCGCTACAAGACCATGGTGCTTGCCTACGGAGCTGTGAGGGGAACGGCACCTCAGTACCTCCAGGCTCTGATCAGGCCCTACACCCAAACAATGGCACTGCGTTCATCCACCTCTGGCCTGCTCGCCTCCCTACCACTGAGGAAGTACAGTTCCCGCTCAGCCCAGTCAAAACTGTTCGCTGCTCTGGCCCCCCAATGGTGGAACAAACTCCCTCACGACGCCAGGACAGCGGAGTCAATCACCACCTTCCGGAGACACCTGAAACCCCACCTCTTTAAGGAATACCTAGGATAGGATAAAGTAATCCTTCTCACCCCCCCTTAAAAGATTTAGATGCACTATTGTAAAGTGACTGTTCCACTGGATGTCATAAGGTGAATGCACCAATTTGTAAGTCGCTCTGGATAAGAGCGTCTGCTAAATGACTTAAATGTAAATGTAAATGTAACTGACTTGCTTCGGTCAAGAAACATGAGCAATGAATATTATACCGGTGGAAATTTGTCCTTTGGTCGGGAGTCCGGAAGGTTGCAAGTTCAAATCCCCGAGCTGACAAGGTACAAATCTGTCGTTCTGCCCCTGAACAGGCAGTTAACCCACTGTTCCTAGGCCGTCATTGAAAATAAGAATTTGTTCTTAACTGACTTGCCTAGTTAAATAAAGGTTAAAAAAAAATTTTTACAAAAAAAGTCCAAATTGGACATTTTTGGTTCCAACCGCTGTGTCTTTGTGAGACGCGGTGTGGGTGAACGAATTATCATATTTCCCACCGTAAAGCATGGAGGAGGTGGTGTTATGGTGTGAGGGATCATTGCTGGTGACACTGTCTGTGATTTATTTAGAATTCAAGGCACACTTAACCAGCATGGCTACCACAGCATTCTGCAGCCATACACCATCCCAGCTGGTTTAGACTTACTTACCTCCAGGCTGTGTAAGGGCTATTTTTCCAAGAAAAAAAGTGATATTTGAGACAAAGTGATCTTTTGGGCTGTTTATTTTTTTGAACAAACACAGCTCTTTTTCTGAACATAACGAGAGGAGGGTTGGTGACCAAGGGCCTAGCTCATCTAGGCCTATATCTCAATGTAACCCTCCATTTCATCTTCCCTATCCTCCTCCATATCAATTCCTCCACTGCGGAGTTGTTGGTTGTGGTACATGAAGACCAAGGCTCGTAGGTTGTTAGAGGTTGACCGCCTATGGCTGGACAACACAAGCTTGTAGATACTGTTGCTTTGCTCAGCATCAGCTGAGTTTGAGACTGCATCTTTGTAGCGTTTGGCCAGGGTGCTCAGCACAGGAAGTCTCTCTTGAAGTCCATCCCAGAAGATATCCAAATCCACCACCCCACTCACTGTGGCTCTAAGTGCTGCTGGTACTGCATTGGTCAAGTAGGCATCCAGTTCATCTCTCGGTACCTTACTGAAGCCTGGAATAGCCTTGTAGCTGGACACTCGGTCATCCATAAACGCAATGTGACGTGGATCAAACACCCTAACTTCTTGGAGGAACTCCAGGGCAGGCTGACCATCTGACATGTATTGTAAGTTTTTCCTCTGCATTTCTGTATGCCTCTTCAACAGTGCTCAAGATTTTTGTTTTCACAGCAAAGGGCAAAAGTCAAAGTAGTGTGAACAAGCCTCATACTGTAGTTCTTTGCTGGCTGCAATGTTCATCTGCAAGTCCTCTAAATACTGAAAGATCGTTGCTGTCACCTGCTTGTGCTCTGGAAGATGTCGAGAGGATGACTTTATACTTGTCGCAATGTTCAGCTGAATCTGCAGCGACTGAACCAGCTCTTGATCTTGTAGCATCTCATAGAGTTTCTCTACAGATTGTGGTGCACTTTGGCCACACACCTGTGAATGACAAGGAATAAAAAAAGAGGGACAGAAGAAATATTGCTTATCCTCACTGTGAAATGTCATCACGATTTGCAAAAAAATGTCAGCCACTTTTTTCTGCAGAATTACAATGATATAAATGACAATGACTTAAGCAATTGTAGAAGGCATGTAGATTTAAATCATACCTGTATTTCCATCTCGATGAACCCTTGTAGAGGCCAAACTGCTCTGAGTGGTAATGCACTGCTTAGAACTTTGTGTGCCCCTGCCTGGTAAAACGTCTGCGAAAAACGTAGCATGAATGCGTTCAGCTGATCAAAAGGTTTAAAATGTGCCGGGTTCTTGATAATTATTTATGCGACTTTGAGACTTAATAATCCAAAGTGATTTACATCAGTGAGTGCATACAATTTCACATGGCTGTAAATACGGAACACTATGATTAGTATGTCAAATACAATTTAAAATCCATTCCGTCTATCCTCATACCAGACAAATGCATACTTAGAAGTATTTTCAAATGTATTCCCAATACACTGCAATGCTATGTAGCTGAAGAGGGGTAAACACTGTCTAGGATGAGAGTGTCGATCAATTTCCGAAGGTCTGTGTTCACTGGCATTTACTCTCACGTCTGCATCAAATCAACCTCCGCCATTAATATTCTAGTTTATTGTATTACAAATATAGCAGTACACAGTCCTCCAGAAATCTGTTGTCAATGACATATTCTGGTGTATTGGATCCTCTGTACATATAAAAATGGCAAAAAAAGAGAATTTGACATTTTCCATTGCTACTAAATTGTACTGGAAAACATGTATAATTAAAGTCATATCTTTTTTTGTTGCCATGCACTTATGGTATATATATTTAGCTAGTTAATTGAACCATGTGCAGTACATCTAAAGGAGACAATTAGAAAATCATGGTTCAACAAGACAGCCATCAAAATGGTAGATATGTATGTCACAGGACTTTACAGCTTTGATTGGATACATAAAATATATGACAAAGGGTGATGTAATTATCTGAATTACTGTAGATTTGAATAGTTTAATCAAGAGTGAAGTATGGTTATAGGTCAAATGCGAAGATCCTTCTTTAATGAAGGAGGTATTGGGTGTTATTCATATACCATTCTCACACTCAAAATCAACATATTATACTGAACAGTAATATAAAAGCAACATATGAAAAGTGTTGGTCCCATGTTTCATCAGCTGAAATAAAAGATCCCAGAAATGTCCAATACACACACAAAGCATATTACTTTCAAATGTTGTGCACCAATTTGTTAACATCCCTGTTAGTGAGCATTTCTCCTTGGCCAAGATAATCCATCCACCTGACAGCTGTGGGATATCAAGAAGCTGATTAAACACCATGATCATTACACAAGTGCACCTTGTGTTGGGGACATAACAGGCCACTCTAAAATGTGCAGTTTTGTCACATGACACAATGCCTCCGATGTCTCAAGTTATGAGGGAGTGCGCAGTTGGCATGCTGACTGCAGGACTGGCCACCAGAGCTGTTGCTTTCTCTACCATAAGCCGCCTCAATGTCATTTAGAGAATTTGGCCGTACGTCCAACCGGCCTCACAAAGGCAGACCACGTGTAACCACATCAGCACAGGAAATCCACATCTGGCTTCTTCACTTGCGGAATTGTTTGAGATCAGACACCCGGATAGCTGAAGAAATTGTGGGATTGCACAACAGAAGAATTTCTGCACAAACTGTAAGAAAAAGTTGCAGGGAAGCCCATCTGCATGCTCGTCGTACTCACCAGGTTGACCTGAGGGAAAATGCTTGCCTTCAATGGCTACTGGCACGCTGAAGAAGTGTGCTCTTAAAGGATTAATCACGCGTCACATGGGTTGGCGGTTTGCTGATGTCAATGTTGTGAACAGAGTGCCGTTCTTCCCCTGAGCGAGGCAGTTGACCCACTGTTCTCCGGGCATCGAAGACGTAGTTGTCGTTTAAGGCAGACCCCCGCACCTCTCTGATTCAAATGCCTGGGTGGTTGGTGGAAAGAGTGCGTGGATGTCGGCGGTTAGCTGTGTCGCCAGATTGTTCAAATTCATATGTGGGTTGTTTTTGTGCAACTTCGAAAAGGGCATGTGGAGTTTTAAACTTTGAAAAGGTAATTTGTGAGATGCTGTGTATTTCTGTAATACAGATTTGCAAGCTAATGTTAACTTGAGTAATTCTTGCTATGTGAAACATTGTTGGACTTTTACTAGTAGTGACGTTACTAGCTAACTTGATGTGTTTTACGTCCTGACAATTGTTTGTTTGTATTCCTGCTACTAATTTTAGAATCAAATGTACTGGATGAGGTCCAGTTGGATGTGCCACTGCTGCCAGTCATACTTGATTCCAGGATGCTGCTATCATCCTTGAGGATGTGCCAGATGTGCTGACTATGTCATTGCATTGGTCACTGATGTTAAATGTTTGTTCTGTTGTTGTAGGGCTGGGAGGAGGACCTGCTGCCTGAGGAGAGGGAGGTTCCTCTGCTAAAGTGAGTTCCTCTAAATGTCTGTGTAGTCTGGGCTTGCCAGATGCTGAAGGATAGTGGTCACCATGCTGTTATCCCCATTGACCCGAATGGTTGACATGCTCCATTCCCTCCCTCCGACAGCCTCTACCTTACCACCAAGAGAGTGGAGGACATCGCCCTGAGGCTCGTCTCCCTGCGCCAGGCCTTCACTGTGAGTGGACTTCCTTTTTCCTTTTCTCTCTGTGTCTTCTTGTTCCGTCTGTCTCCAAGAGGAAGATGGGTGTCTCACTAACTCTTCCCTCTTCTCTAGACCCTGCTTGGTTCCACCCTGAGCAGGAACCATCTGTTTGTGGCAGGAAAGGTCCTAATGGGCGCACTGGTTCAAGCCCAGCACATGGTAGCTCACTAACTCATTATTCATTCAAGGGAAAGAGAGCGTCCTCGATGGGAAATGTGTTCTGTTCACTAACGTCAATGCTCTTTGCTTTGTGATAGGACGAGGCCGAATTCATCCGTGCCTATAACGACTTTGTGGACTACCTGAGTGACCCCTCCAAGCAGATTGACATTGAGAGGGAGCTGGCTGAGGCAAAGGTGAGTTCATTAACTCTTTCAAGTCTCACTTTGAGTTCTTCCACATGCATGTCTTTTATACATCACAGTAGCTGATCTATTTGAAATCATTCCTATTTTCTCCAAACGTGTTTTCTTGTCCTAGATCCATCATGTTAACCTGATAGATGTCCTTTTTGAACTGGTGCTATTTGGGATGATGACAGCTCAGAAGTCCCTGATGGTGGTAAGTAGCATCTCACTGGTACATGTTTCGATGTCTCTCTATTTGTAATTTCACTTAAACTTCTCTCCTCTCTTTCCATTAGCACCCTGGTGGGTTCATGGAGCGTCTGTACGCTCTCCTGTACTCCTTCCTGCCCGTAGCTGCCAGCATTGAGCCAAAGGCCGAGAGATACCTGCTGCTGCTCAATGTAAGATTCAAGAGTTTACTTCCCTATTCCTAGTTTACTTCCTCTTTACTTTTTCATGAATAACAGGATGCCATTTTACAAGGAGTAACTCTCATTGTCTCTCTGCTCTTGATAAGCTAGTAATTTAGAGCCATTATCTATGTGTTGTGTGGTGTTCTCTTCAGGGTGGGCTGATGGCTCTGCTAGATGACATGTTTGGGCAGCAGCTGGCCTGGTACTTTAACCCAGTGTCTCTGGTCACTGAGCTCTCCAACCTCCTGGAATACCACCTGGAGAACCTCATGGCCAGCATGTAGTCCTACTGCAGAGATCTGAAAGGCCACATTTCTCTCTCTTTCTCTTAGGAATTGAGGACTTGAAGTGCTTCACTGAACCCTGATTAGTTAACACCCATTGAATTAATGTATTCTCTTGTTTTCTCTCCCCACAGGATTCTTGTGACACTTTGCCACCACACAGGGGTCTAGACACAAATGCACTACATTACTTTGCACTGAATTTTACATTTTTAAATAAAATAACTAGTAGTTCAAAAGCATTTGTCTCTGTCTTTTTATTTACTTGATTATTTCATCACTATTTCATATTCCTGGAGTTATGAGGCTAATATTACACTATTACATGAACAATTATGCATTATTCTTTTCATATGGAAATGAAAAACAAAGTTTAGGTGATTTACAGGTACTACAGGCCCACACTTTATGGCTTTGAATTGTGATGTGTGATTCTGTACTATTTCAAAATATGTAGGCCGACATACACTGCGTTTACAAAACATTAAGAACACCTTCCTAATATTGAGTTGCACCCCTGTTGCTCAGAACAGACTCAATTTGCTGGGACGTGAACTCTACAAGGTGTCCACAGGGATGCTGGCCCATGTTCACTCCAATGATTCCCACAGTGGTGGACCATTCTTTATACACCTACTACCTTACACCGTTCAAAGGCACTTAAATATTTTGTCTTGCCCATTTACCCTCTGAATGGCACACATACAGAATCCATGTCTCAATTGTGTCAATGCTTAAAACTTTTTCTTTAACCCGTCTCCTTCCCTTCGTCTACACTGATTGAAGTGGATTGAACAAGTGACATCAGTATGGGATCATAGCTTTCACCTGGATTTACATGGTCAGTCTGTCATGGAAAGAGGGGGTATAGTATAAAGTCGACCACTAGAGGGCACAATTGTTTCAGTCTTGAATGTAACTTCTCACTATCGGTACTCTACATTAAGAGTCTGCCATTGTAGACTCTGGTATCTTGGGTATTTTTGTTTCAATTTGCCATATTTCCCATTAATGTCTAAGCCATTTAGCATCTTTCCAACTGAAAACAATGTAAGCGTTCATGTGAGTGGGTGTAGTAGTGCATACTGACCACTCGTTGGATCATAGCGTGGTCAGTGGTGTTCATGCAGGAACCCAGAGGATATAGGCATTCTCCATCACAGTAGAAGGCTTGTTATCCTTTTTCTAACTTGGCAAGTCAGTTAAGAACAAATCCTTACTTACAATGACGGCCTTCCCGGGAAACAGTGGGTTAACTGTCACGTTCAGGGGCAGAATGACAGATTTGTACCTTGTCAGCTCGGGGATTGGATCCAGCATCTTTCGGTTACTGGCTCAACACTAACCACTAGGCTACCTGCCGCCCCAAATCCACACCCCTGTCTTCATTTAAAAAGGTATCTGTGACCAACAGAGGCACATCTGTATTCACAGTCATGTGAAATCCATAGATTAGGGTCTAAAGAATGTATTTTAATTGACTGATTGCCTTATATGAACTTTAACTCAGTAATATCGTTGAAATTGTTGGATGTCGCGTTAATTTTTTTGTACAGTGTAGATACATCTATTTATCTGCATATTGCCAGATTATTGCTTTCAACTGCTGGTTGCAAAGGTATATATTTTGGAACAAAGGTAGTGAAGTTTATTAAAATGATGTAGAATAGATGGGTTGCCACAGGTGTCACAGGCATACACAGGTCTTGACCACCATGTCTTCATGCTTCTTTAGGATCTCGTTGTAGAAGAGTCTAGAGATGGGACTGAGCTTAGTGGGAGCACAGCACGCTTTGGGAACCTCACCCAGCTTCAAAAGGTGAACCTGCCATGAAAAAGTTCAATCAGATTTATTCATACATACACTTTGACATAATCAATGATAATAATATCCTGTTTATAAAAGAGGTATGATTATTATGCAGATCCTACAGTGCTCTCCAACCTCAGTGGGCTTTGGCTTCGCCCCCCTTGTCTGAATGTGGTCATATGTTTTAACCCTGGTTGTCTGTGCTCCACAAGTCTTTATAGCCCACTGAGCCAAAGCCTAGACTTTCAGAAGTTCAACAACAACTTCCATGAAACAAGCTAAACATTTCAATGGGCCATTGACCTAGCTAGTGACTTTAAAAAACATTTGGTATTTTTGTTTTATATTATTCCAACAACATAGGATATAATTACAACGAAAACCAGGAATTTTATAGGATTCTAATGATAACCATAGAGTTCCAAACTAATTTCTATGGCAACACAGCTGTCCATTTTTAAATATGCAATTTTCTAAAATATGTGTTGCCAAGAGACATCTAACCGATAGAACATATCGGCGTTCTATTGAACGTTTTCTGTTCGAAAACAAGAACAACTTCAATTTGCTGTTCAACAACAACAAACTTGACTGATTTTTGAGACCTGAGATTGAAACATCGACTGGAAAATGCCTGGGTGCTTTTCAAGATTGATGGAGAGAGTGCGAGGACCTGGGCAGCCTTCTTCGTCGACAGGTTGTTTAAATTCATTTGTGGGTTGTTTTTGTTGTCTTTTTCCGTTTTGCAGGGTTCGCGATCGTCGGGAGGTGGACAGCGACAGCGACTTCGAAGAGGGTACGTGGAGTTTTAAACTTCTTATTTTACCACATTCAGCATCGGAAATGTAATTTGTGAAATGTTTATTTCTGTGATACAGACTTGCAAGCTAACGCTAACTTTAATAATTGTTGCTAAGCGAAGCACTGTTGGACTTTTACTAGTAGTGACGTTACAAGCTAGCTTGATATGTTTTACGTCCTGACAATTGTTTGTTTGTATCCCTGCTACTAATTTTAGAATCAAATGTACTGGATGAGGTCCAGTTGGATGTGCCACTGCTGCCAGTCATCCTTGATGTCCAGGATGCTGCTATCATCCTTGAGGATGTGCCAGATGTACCGACTATCCTTGAGGTACAATTTTCAGAACGTTTTTGGTATTATGTTTGAAAAGTATCCCAGATATTAATTCTAAAAATCTTTGTTGTCTGCTTTAGGAGGCCACTGGTAATTGGCAGTTGATACCGATTAGGTTTAGCCCCCTGTACTGTGGGCCTGTTGTGATCAGAGTAAGAGACCCCCCCCACACACATACACACACACACGCATCACTGTTACAATTCCTGTAATCAGCTGTTTCTAACCTGAATGTATTGTAATGTCACCCATCTCCTGTGCAGAACCATGCCGGTCCGGTGGCTAAAGCTTGGAGAACTTTCCAGTTCATCAGCCCCATTATCACCTATATGCGTGGGGGATCCCAGGTATGTGTCTTTGTAACTATCTAGTCCTAATTTACATTGCCAGAGTCATGTGATCTTGATGGAAATATGTTACAGCGATGGCTGATGTTGTTTTGTTGATGTTACTTGTCGTTTCTCTCCACAGCAGGTGGTGGTGAGGATGCACCATGTGAGTAGGGTTCGAGGCCTGGAGACTCAACTGGTGTGGGCCATCTCCAGGGAGACAGCCAGGCTTAGTCCAGAGGGCATCCCCTACTGTGCCACCAAGGTTCAGTCCGTCACTTGGATCCTGGTAAGATGTAAATACTACCGAAATAGTACAAGATTAGGCTTTCTTCACTTATTCCATTTGGCCTTAACATATCGTCTCTCTCTGTCAGTATATGGCTGGCAGGGTGACCCAGTATGCTTCTCACCTCCGCCATGAGACGTCTGTGGACGTGACCCTTGGCTGCTACCAGGTAAATATACATTTTCTTATGTATATTGAACAGAAATTATTGGGTGTTTTTCCTTTAGATATGCTCTGTTTTCTAATAATGCGTGTGTGTGGTAAACAGGTGTGTTGTGTGTGTTTTTGGAGCAGCAGACTGATGTCTCGGTGGTGTATGCCACTCTCCACATGGGGCCGGATGGGCTGCTCTCCTCCTCGGCGTGGTCGGAGGCTGCCTCCGTGTCTACGCCCACCAATCAGCAGTTCACTGAGCCAGAGCCTGAATGCCACAACTGCTATGAGGTCAGATGTTGCACACACACCTACAGTACACATACTATTGACTAGTAGCATTAAGATCCTTCCATTGACCCATTGTTTGTCATGTCATTGCATTGGTCACTGATGTTGAATGTTTGTTCTGTTGTTGTAGGGCTGGGAGGAGGACCTGCTGCCTGAGGAGAGGGAGGTTCCTCTGCTAAAGTGAGTTCCTCTAAATGTCTGTGTAGTCTGGGCTTGCCAGATGCTGAAGGATAGTGGTCACCATGCTGTTATCCCCATTGACCCTAATGGTTGACATGCTCCATTCCCTCCCTCCGACAGCCTCTACCTTACCACCAAGAGAGTGGAGGACATCGCCCTGAGGCTCGTCTCCCTGCGCCAGGCCTTCACTGTGAGTGGACTTCCTTTTTCCTTTTCTCTCTGTGTCTTCTTGTTCCGTCTGTCTCCAAGAGGAAGATGGGTGTCTCACTAACTCTTCCCTCTTCTCTAGACCCTGCTTGGTTCCACCCTGAGCAGGAACCATCTGTTTGTGGCAGGAAAGGTCCTAATGGGCGCACTGGTTCAAGCCCAGCACATGGTAGCTCACTAACTCATTATTCATTCAAGGGAAAGAGAGCGTCCTCGATGGGAAATGTGTTCTGTTCACTAACGTCAATGCTCTTTGCTTTGTGATAGGACGAGGCCGAATTCATCCGTGCCTATAACGACTTTGTGGACTACCTGAGTGACCCCTCCAAGCAGATTGACATTGAGAGGGAGCTGGCTGAGGCAAAGGTGAGTTCATTAACTCTTTCAAGTCTCACTTTGAGTTCTTCCACATGCATGTCTTTTATACATCACAGTAGCTGATCTATTTGAAATCATTCCTATTTTCTCCAAACGTGTTTTCTTGTCCTAGATCCATCATGTTAACCTGATAGATGTCCTTTTTGAACTGGTGCTATTTGGGATGATGACAGCTCAGAAGTCCCTGATGGTGGTAAGTAGCATCTCACTGGTACATGTTTCGATGTCTCTCTATTTGTAATTTCACTTAAACTTCTCTCCTCTCTTTCCATTAGCACCCTGGTGGGTTCATGGAGCGTCTGTACGCTCTCCTGTACTCCTTCCTGCCCGTAGCTGCCAGCATTGAGCCAAAGGCCGAGAGATACCTGCTGCTGCTCAATGTAAGATTCAAGAGTTTACTTCCCTATTCCTAGTTTACTTCCTCTTTACTTTTTCATGAATAACAGGATGCCATTTTACAAGGAGTAACTCTCATTGTCTCTCTGCTCTTGATAAGCTAGTAATTTAGAGCCATTATCTATGTGTTGTGTGGTGTTCTCTTCAGGGTGGGCTGATGGCTCTGCTAGATGACATGTTTGGGCAGCAGCTGGCCTGGTACTTTAACCCAGTGTCTCTGGTCACTGAGCTCTCCAACCTCCTGGAATACCACCTGGAGAACCTCATGGCCAGCATGTAGTCCTACTGCAGAGATCTGAAAGGCCACATTTCTCTCTCTTTCTCTTAGGAATTGAGGACTTGAAGTGCTTCACTGAACCCTGATTAGTTAACACCCATTGAATTAATGTATTCTCTTGTTTTCTCTCCCCACAGGATTCTTGTGACACTTTGCCACCACACAGGGGTCTAGACACAAATGCACTACATTACTTTGCACTGAATTTTACATTTTTAAATAAAATAACTAGTAGTTCAAAAGCATTTGTCTCTGTCTTTTTATTTACTTGATTATTTCATCACTATTTCATATTCCTGGAGTTATGAGGCTAATATTACACTATTACATGAACAATTATGCATTATTCTTTTCATATGGAAATGAAAAACAAAGTTTAGGTGATTTACAGGTACTACAGGCCCACACTTTATGGCTTTGAATTGTGATGTGTGATTCTGTACTATTTCAAAATATGTAGGCCGACATACACTGCGTTTACAAAACATTAAGAACACCTTCCTAATATTGAGTTGCACCCCTGTTGCTCAGAACAGACTCAATTTGCTGGGACGTGAACTCTACAAGGTGTCCACAGGGATGCTGGCCCATGTTCACTCCAATGATTCCCACAGTGGTGGACCATTCTTTATACACCTACTACCTTACACCGTTCAAAGGCACTTAAATATTTTGTCTTGCCCATTTACCCTCTGAATGGCACACATACAGAATCCATGTCTCAATTGTGTCAATGCTTAAAACTTTTTCTTTAACCCGTCTCCTTCCCTTCGTCTACACTGATTGAAGTGGATTGAACAAGTGACATCAGTATGGGATCATAGCTTTCACCTGGATTTACATGGTCAGTCTGTCATGGAAAGAGGGGTATAGTATAAAGTCGACCACTAGAGGGCACAATTGTTTCAGTCTTGAATGTAACTTCTCACTATCGGTACTCTACATTAAGAGTCTGCCATTGTAGACTCTGGTATCTTGGGTATTTTTGTTTCAATTTGCCATATTTCCCATTAATGTCTAAGCCATTTAGCATCTTTCCAACTGAAAACAATGTAAGCGTTCATGTGAGTGGGTGTAGTAGTGCATACTGACCACTCGTTGGATCATAGCGTGGTCAGTGGTGTTCATGCAGGAACCCAGAGGATATAGGCATTCTCCATCACAGTAGAAGGCTTGTTATCCTTTTTCTAACTTGGCAAGTCAGTTAAGAACAAATCCTTACTTACAATGACGGCCTTCCCGGGAAACAGTGGGTTAACTGTCACGTTCAGGGGCAGAATGACAGATTTGTACCTTGTCAGCTCGGGGATTGGATCCAGCATCTTTCGGTTACTGGCTCAACACTAACCACTAGGCTACCTGCCGCCCCAAATCCACACCCCTGTCTTCATTTAAAAAGGTATCTGTGACCAACAGAGGCACATCTGTATTCACAGTCATGTGAAATCCATAGATTAGGGTCTAAAGAATGTATTTTAATTGACTGATTGCCTTATATGAACTTTAACTCAGTAATATCGTTGAAATTGTTGGATGTCGCGTTAATTTTTTTGTACAGTGTAGATACATCTATTTATCTGCATATTGCCAGATTATTGCTTTCAACTGCTGGTTGCAAAGGTATATATTTTGGAACAAAGGTAGTGAAGTTTATTAAAATGATGTAGAATAGATGGGTTGCCACAGGTGTCACAGGCATACACAGGTCTTGACCACCATGTCTTCATGCTTCTTTAGGATCACGTTGTCGTTGTAGAAGAGTCTAGAGATGGGACTGAGTTTAGTGGGAGCACAGCACGCTTTGGGAACCTCACCCAGCTTCAAAAGGTGAACCTGCCATGAAAAAGTTCAATCAGATTTATTCATACATACACTTTGACATAATCAATGATAATAATATCCTGTTTATAAAAGAGGTATGATTATTATGCAGATCCTACAGTGCTCTCCAACCTCAGTGGGCTTTGGCTTCGCCCCCCTTGTCTGAATGTGGTCATATGTTTTAACCCTGGTTGTCTGTGCTCCACAAGTCTTTATAGCCCACTGAGCCAAAGCCTAGACTTTCAGAAGTTCAACAACAACTTCCATGAAACAAGCTAAACATTTCAATGGGCCATTGACCTAGCTAGTGACTTTAAAAAAACATTTGGTATTTTTGTTTTATATTATTCCAACAACATAGGATATAATTACAACGAAAACCAGGAATTTTATAGGATTCTAATGATAACCATAGAGTTCCAAACTAATTTCTATGGCAACACAGCTGTCCATTTTTAAATATGCAATTTTCTAAAATATGTGTTGCCAAGAGACATCTAACCGATAGAACATATCGGCGTTCTATTGAACGTTTTCTGTTCGAAAACAAGAACAACTTCAATTTGCTGTTCAACAACAACAAACTTGACTGATTTTTGAGACCTGAGATTGAAACATCGACTGGAAAATGCCTGGGTGCTTTTCAAGATTGATGGAGAGAGTGCGAGGACCTGGGCAGCCTTCTTCGTCGACAGGTTGTTTAAATTCATTTGTGGGTTGTTTTTGTTGTCTTTTTCCGTTTTGCAGGGTTCGCGATCGTCGGGAGGTGGACAGCGACAGCGACTTCGAAGAGGGTACGTGGAGTTTTAAACTTCTTATTTTACCACATTCAGCATCGGAAATGTAATTTGTGAAATGTTTATTTCTGTGATACAGACTTGCAAGCTAACGCTAACTTTAATAATTGTTGCTAAGCGAAGCACTGTTGGACTTTTACTAGTAGTGACGTTACAAGCTAGCTTGATATGTTTTACGTCCTGACAATTGTTTGTTTGTATCCCTGCTACTAATTTTAGAATCAAATGTACTGGATGAGGTCCAGTTGGATGTGCCACTGCTGCCAGTCATCCTTGATGTCCAGGATGCTGCTATCATCCTTGAGGATGTGCCAGATGTACCGACTATCCTTGAGGTACAATTTTCAGAACGTTTTTGGTATTATGTTTGAAAAGTATCCCAGATATTAATTCTAAAAAATCTTTGTTGTCTGCTTTAGGAGGCCACTGGTAATTGGCAGTTGATACCGATTAGGTTTAGCCCCCTGTACTGTGGGCCTGTTGTGATCAGAGTAAGAGACCCCCCACACACACGCATCACTGTTACAATTCCTGTAATCAGCTGTTTCTAACCTGAATGTATTGTAATGTCACCCATCTCCTGTGCAGAACCATGCCGGTCCGGTGGCTAAAGCTTGGAGAACTTTCCAGTTCATCAGCCCCATTATCACCTATATGCGTGGGGGATCCCAGGTATGTGTCTTTGTAACTATCTAGTCCTAATTTACATTGCCAGAGTCATGTGATCTTGATGGAAATATGTTACAGCGATGGCTGATGTTGTTTTGTTGATGTTACTTGTCGTTTCTCTCCACAGCAGGTGGTGGTGAGGATGCACCATGTGAGTAGGGTTCGAGGCCTGGAGACTCAACTGGTGTGGGCCATCTCCAGGGAGACAGCCAGGCTTAGTCCAGAGGGCATCCCCTACTGTGCCACCAAGGTTCAGTCCGTCACTTGGATCCTGGTAAGATGTAAATACTACCGAAATAGTACAAGATTAGGCTTTCTTCACTTATTCCATTTGGCCTTAACATATCGTCTCTCTCTGTCAGTATATGGCTGGCAGGGTGACCCAGTATGCTTCTCACCTCCGCCATGAGACGTCTGTGGACGTGACCCTTGGCTGCTACCAGGTAAATATACATTTTCTTATGTATATTGAACAGAAATTATTGGGTGTTTTTCCTTTAGATATGCTCTGTTTTCTAATAATGCGTGTGTGTGGTAAACAGGTGTGTTGTGTGTGTTTTTGGAGCAGCAGACTGATGTCTCGGTGGTGTATGCCACTCTCCACATGGGGCCGGATGGGCTGCTCTCCTCCTCGGCGTGGTCGGAGGCTGCCTCCGTGTCTACGCCCACCAATCAGCAGTTCACTGAGCCAGAGCCTGAATGCCACAACTGCTATGAGGTCAGATGTTGCACACACACCTACAGTACACATACTATTGACTAGTAGCATTAAGATCCTTCCATTGACCCATTGTTTGTCATGTCATTGCATTGGTCACTGATGTTGAATGTTTGTTCTGTTGTTGTAGGGCTGGGAGGAGGACCTGCTGCCTGAGGAGAGGGAGGTTCCTCTGCTAAAGTGAGTTCCTCTAAATGTCTGTGTAGTCTGGGCTTGCCAGATGCTGAAGGATAGTGGTCACCATGCTGTTATCCCCATTGACCCTAATGGTTGACATGCTCCATTCCCTCCCTCCGACAGCCTCTACCTTACCACCAAGAGAGTGGAGGACATCGCCCTGAGGCTCGTCTCCCTGCGCCAGGCCTTCACTGTGAGTGGACTTCCTTTTTCCTTTTCTCTCTGTGTCTTCTTGTTCCGTCTGTCTCCAAGAGGAAGATGGGTGTCTCACTAACTCTTCCCTCTTCTCTAGACCCTGCTTGGTTCCACCCTGAGCAGGAACCATCTGTTTGTGGCAGGAAAGGTCCTAATGGGCGCACTGGTTCAAGCCCAGCACATGGTAGCTCACTAACTCATTATTCATTCAAGGGAAAGAGAGCGTCCTCGATGGGAAATGTGTTCTGTTCACTAACGTCAATGCTCTTTGCTTTGTGATAGGACGAGGCCGAATTCATCCGTGCCTATAACGACTTTGTGGACTACCTGAGTGACCCCTCCAAGCAGATTGACATTGAGAGGGAGCTGGCTGAGGCAAAGGTGAGTTCATTAACTCTTTCAAGTCTCACTTTGAGTTCTTCCACATGCATGTCTTTTATACATCACAGTAGCTGATCTATTTGAAATCATTCCTATTTTCTCCAAACGTGTTTTCTTGTCCTAGATCCATCATGTTAACCTGATAGATGTCCTTTTTGAACTGGTGCTATTTGGGATGATGACAGCTCAGAAGTCCCTGATGGTGGTAAGTAGCATCTCACTGGTACATGTTTCGATGTCTCTCTATTTGTAATTTCACTTAAACTTCTCTCCTCTCTTTCCATTAGCACCCTGGTGGGTTCATGGAGCGTCTGTACGCTCTCCTGTACTCCTTCCTGCCCGTAGCTGCCAGCATTGAGCCAAAGGCCGAGAGATACCTGCTGCTGCTCAATGTAAGATTCAAGAGTTTACTTCCCTATTCCTAGTTTACTTCCTCTTTACTTTTTCATGAATAACAGGATGCCATTTTACAAGGAGTAACTCTCATTGTCTCTCTGCTCTTGATAAGCTAGTAATTTAGAGCCATTATCTATGTGTTGTGTGGTGTTCTCTTCAGGGTGGGCTGATGGCTCTGCTAGATGACATGTTTGGGCAGCAGCTGGCCTGGTACTTTAACCCAGTGTCTCTGGTCACTGAGCTCTCCAACCTCCTGGAATACCACCTGGAGAACCTCATGGCCAGCATGTAGTCCTACTGCAGAGATCTGAAAGGCCACATTTCTCTCTCTTTCTCTTAGGAATTGAGGACTTGAAGTGCTTCACTGAACCCTGATTAGTTAACACCCATTGAATTAATGTATTCTCTTGTTTTCTCTCCCCACAGGATTCTTGTGACACTTTGCCACCACACAGGGGTCTAGACACAAATGCACTACATTACTTTGCACTGAATTTTACATTTTTAAATAAAATAACTAGTAGTTCAAAAGCATTTGTCTCTGTCTTTTTATTTACTTGATTATTTCATCACTATTTCATATTCCTGGAGTTATGAGGCTAATATTACACTATTACATGAACAATTATGCATTATTCTTTTCATATGGAAATGAAAAACAAAGTTTAGGTGATTTACAGGTACTACAGGCCCACACTTTATGGCTTTGAATTGTGATGTGTGATTCTGTACTATTTCAAAATATGTAGGCCGACATACACTGCGTTTACAAAACATTAAGAACACCTTCCTAATATTGAGTTGCACCCCTGTTGCTCAGAACAGACTCAATTTGCTGGGACGTGAACTCTACAAGGTGTCCACAGGGATGCTGGCCCATGTTCACTCCAATGATTCCCACAGTGGTGGACCATTCTTTATACACCTACTACCTTACACCGTTCAAAGGCACTTAAATATTTTGTCTTGCCCATTTACCCTCTGAATGGCACACATACAGAATCCATGTCTCAATTGTGTCAATGCTTAAAACTTTTTCTTTAACCCGTCTCCTTCCCTTCGTCTACACTGATTGAAGTGGATTGAACAAGTGACATCAGTATGGGATCATAGCTTTCACCTGGATTTACATGGTCAGTCTGTCATGGAAAGAGGGGGTATAGTATAAAGTCGACCACTAGAGGGCACAATTGTTTCAGTCTTGAATGTAACTTCTCACTATCGGTACTCTACATTAAGAGTCTGCCATTGTAGACTCTGGTATCTTGGGTATTTTTGTTTCAATTTGCCATATTTCCCATTAATGTCTAAGCCATTTAGCATCTTTCCAACTGAAAACAATGTAAGCGTTCATGTGAGTGGGTGTAGTAGTGCATACTGACCACTCGTTGGATCATAGCGTGGTCAGTGGTGTTCATGCAGGAACCCAGAGGATATAGGCATTCTCCATCACAGTAGAAGGCTTGTTATCCTTTTTCTAACTTGGCAAGTCAGTTAAGAACAAATCCTTACTTACAATGACGGCCTTCCCGGGAAACAGTGGGTTAACTGTCACGTTCAGGGGCAGAATGACAGATTTGTACCTTGTCAGCTCGGGGATTGGATCCAGCATCTTTCGGTTACTGGCTCAACACTAACCACTAGGCTACCTGCCGCCCCAAATCCACACCCCTGTCTTCATTTAAAAAGGTATCTGTGACCAACAGAGGCACATCTGTATTCACAGTCATGTGAAATCCATAGATTAGGGTCTAAAGAATGTATTTTAATTGACTGATTGCCTTATATGAACTTTAACTCAGTAATATCGTTGAAATTGTTGGATGTCGCGTTAATTTTTTTGTACAGTGTAGATACATCTATTTATCTGCATATTGCCAGATTATTGCTTTCAACTGCTGGTTGCAAAGGTATATATTTTGGAACAAAGGTAGTGAAGTTTATTAAAATGATGTAGAATAGATGGGTTGCCACAGGTGTCACAGGCATACACAGGTCTTGACCACCATGTCTTCATGCTTCTTTAGGATCACGTTGTCGTTGTAGAAGAGTCTAGAGATGGGACTGAGCTTAGTGGGAGCACAGCACGCTTTGGGAACCTCACCCAGCTTCAAAAGGTGAACCTGCCATGAAAAAGTTCAATCAGATTTATTCATACATACACTTTGACATAATCAATGATAATAATATCCTGTTTATAAAAGAGGTATGATTATTATGCAGATCCTACAGTGCTCTCCAACCTCAGTGGGCTTTGGCTTCGCCCCCCTTGTCTGAATGTGGTCATATGTTTTAACCCTGGTTGTCTGTGCTCCACAAGTCTTTATAGCCCACTGAGCCAAAGCCTAGACTTTCAGAAGTTCAACAACAACTTCCATGAAACAAGCTAAACATTTCAATGGGCCATTGACCTAGCTAGTGACTTTAAAAAACATTTGGTATTTTTGTTTTATATTATTCCAACAACATAGGATATAATTACAACGAAAACCAGGAATTTTATAGGATTCTAATGATAACCATAGAGTTCCAAACTAATTTCTATGGCAACACAGCTGTCCATTTTTAAATATGCAATTTTCTAAAATATGTGTTGCCAAGAGACATCTAACCGATAGAACATATCGGCGTTCTATTGAACGTTTTCTGTTCGAAAACAAGAACAACTTCAATTTGCTGTTCAACAACAACAAACTTGACTGATTTTTGAGACCTGAGATTGAAACATCGACTGGAAAATGCCTGGGTGCTTTTCAAGATTGATGGAGAGAGTGCGAGGACCTGGGCAGCCTTCTGCGTCGACAGGTTGTTTAAATTCATTTGTGGGTTGTTTTTGTTGTCTTTTTCCGTTTTGCAGGGTTCGCGATCGTCGGGAGGTGGACAGCGACAGCGACTTCGAAGAGGGTACGTGGAGTTTTAAACTTCTTATTTTACCACATTCAGCATCGGAAATGTAATTTGTGAAATGTTTATTTCTGTGATACAGACTTGCAAGCTAACGCTAACTTTAATAATTGTTGCTAAGCGAAGCACTGTTGGACTTTTACTAGTAGTGACGTTACAAGCTAGCTTGATATGTTTTACGTCCTGACAATTGTTTGTTTGTATCCCTGCTACTAATTTTAGAATCAAATGTACTGGATGAGGTCCAGTTGGATGTGCCACTGCTGCCAGTCATCCTTGATGTCCAGGATGCTGCTATCATCCTTGAGGATGTGCCAGATGTACCGACTATCCTTGAGGTACAATTTTCAGAACGTTTTTGGTATTATGTTTGAAAAGTATCCCAGATATTAATTCTAAAAAATCTTTGTTGTCTGCTTTAGGAGGCCACTGGTAATTGGCAGTTGATACCGATTAGGTTTAGCCCCCTGTACTGTGGGCCTGTTGTGATCAGAGTAAGAGAGACCCCCCACACACACGCATCACTGTTACAATTCCTGTAATCAGCTGTTTCTAACCTGAATGTATTGTAATGTCACCCATCTCCTGTGCAGAACCATGCCGGTCCGGTGGCTAAAGCTTGGAGAACTTTCCAGTTCATCAGCCCCATTATCACCTATATGCGTGGGGGATCCCAGGTATGTGTCTTTGTAACTATCTAGTCCTAATTTACATTGCCAGAGTCATGTGATCTTGATGGAAATATGTTACAGCGATGGCTGATGTTGTTTTGTTGATGTTACTTGTCGTTTCTCTCCACAGCAGGTGGTGGTGAGGATGCACCATGTGAGTAGGGTTCGAGGCCTGGAGACTCAACTGGTGTGGGCCATCTCCAGGGAGACAGCCAGGCTTAGTCCAGAGGGCATCCCCTACTGTGCCACCAAGGTTCAGTCCGTCACTTGGATCCTGGTAAGATGTAAATACTACCGAAATAGTACAAGATTAGGCTTTCTTCACTTATTCCATTTGGCCTTAACATATCGTCTCTCTCTGTCAGTATATGGCTGGCAGGGTGACCCAGTATGCTTCTCACCTCCGCCATGAGACGTCTGTGGACGTGACCCTTGGCTGCTACCAGGTAAATATACATTTTCTTATGTATATTGAACAGAAATTATTGGGTGTTTTTCCTTTAGATATGCTCTGTTTTCTAATAATGCGTGTGTGTGGTAAACAGGTGTGTTGTGTGTGTTTTTGGAGCAGCAGACTGATGTCTCGGTGGTGTATGCCACTCTCCACATGGGGCCGGATGGGCTGCTCTCCTCCTCGGCGTGGTCGGAGGCTGCCTCCGTGTCTACGCCCACCAATCAGCAGTTCACTGAGCCAGAGCCTGAATGCCACAACTGCTATGAGGTCAGATGTTGCACACACACCTACAGTACACATACTATTGACTAGTAGCATTAAGATCCTTCCATTGACCCATTGTTTGTCATGTCATTGCATTGGTCACTGATGTTGAATGTTTGTTCTGTTGTTGTAGGGCTGGGAGGAGGACCTGCTGCCTGAGGAGAGGGAGGTTCCTCTGCTAAAGTGAGTTCCTCTAAATGTCTGTGTAGTCTGGGCTTGCCAGATGCTGAAGGATAGTGGTCACCATGCTGTTATCCCCATTGACCCTAATGGTTGACATGCTCCATTCCCTCCCTCCGACAGCCTCTACCTTACCACCAAGAGAGTGGAGGACATCGCCCTGAGGCTCGTCTCCCTGCGCCAGGCCTTCACTGTGAGTGGACTTCCTTTTTCCTTTTCTCTCTGTGTCTTCTTGTTCCGTCTGTCTCCAAGAGGAAGATGGGTGTCTCACTAACTCTTCCCTCTTCTCTAGACCCTGCTTGGTTCCACCCTGAGCAGGAACCATCTGTTTGTGGCAGGAAAGGTCCTAATGGGCGCACTGGTTCAAGCCCAGCACATGGTAGCTCACTAACTCATTATTCATTCAAGGGAAAGAGAGCGTCCTCGATGGGAAATGTGTTCTGTTCACTAACGTCAATGCTCTTTGCTTTGTGATAGGACGAGGCCGAATTCATCCGTGCCTATAACGACTTTGTGGACTACCTGAGTGACCCCTCCAAGCAGATTGACATTGAGAGGGAGCTGGCTGAGGCAAAGGTGAGTTCATTAACTCTTTCAAGTCTCACTTTGAGTTCTTCCACATGCATGTCTTTTATACATCACAGTAGCTGATCTATTTGAAATCATTCCTATTTTCTCCAAACGTGTTTTCTTGTCCTAGATCCATCATGTTAACCTGATAGATGTCCTTTTTGAACTGGTGCTATTTGGGATGATGACAGCTCAGAAGTCCCTGATGGTGGTAAGTAGCATCTCACTGGTACATGTTTCGATGTCTCTCTATTTGTAATTTCACTTAAACTTCTCTCCTCTCTTTCCATTAGCACCCTGGTGGGTTCATGGAGCGTCTGTACGCTCTCCTGTACTCCTTCCTGCCCGTAGCTGCCAGCATTGAGCCAAAGGCCGAGAGATACCTGCTGCTGCTCAATGTAAGATTCAAGAGTTTACTTCCCTATTCCTAGTTTACTTCCTCTTTACTTTTTCATGAATAACAGGATGCCATTTTACAAGGAGTAACTCTCATTGTCTCTCTGCTCTTGATAAGCTAGTAATTTAGAGCCATTATCTATGTGTTGTGTGGTGTTCTCTTCAGGGTGGGCTGATGGCTCTGCTAGATGACATGTTTGGGCAGCAGCTGGCCTGGTACTTTAACCCAGTGTCTCTGGTCACTGAGCTCTCCAACCTCCTGGAATACCACCTGGAGAACCTCATGGCCAGCATGTAGTCCTACTGCAGAGATCTGAAAGGCCACATTTCTCTCTCTTTCTCTTAGGAATTGAGGACTTGAAGTGCTTCACTGAACCCTGATTAGTTAACACCCATTGAATTAATGTATTCTCTTGTTTTCTCTCCCCACAGGATTCTTGTGACACTTTGCCACCACACAGGGGTCTAGACACAAATGCACTACATTACTTTGCACTGAATTTTACATTTTTAAATAAAATAACTAGTAGTTCAAAAGCATTTGTCTCTGTCTTTTTATTTACTTGATTATTTCATCACTATTTCATATTCCTGGAGTTATGAGGCTAATATTACACTATTACATGAACAATTATGCATTATTCTTTTCATATGGAAATGAAAAACAAAGTTTAGGTGATTTACAGGTACTACAGGCCCACACTTTATGGCTTTGAATTGTGATGTGTGATTCTGTACTATTTCAAAATATGTAGGCCGACATACACTGCGTTTACAAAACATTAAGAACACCTTCCTAATATTGAGTTGCACCCCTGTTGCTCAGAACAGACTCAATTTGCTGGGACGTGAACTCTACAAGGTGTCCACAGGGATGCTGGCCCATGTTCACTCCAATGATTCCCACAGTGGTGGACCATTCTTTATACACCTACTACCTTACACCGTTCAAAGGCACTTAAATATTTTGTCTTGCCCATTTACCCTCTGAATGGCACACATACAGAATCCATGTCTCAATTGTGTCAATGCTTAAAACTTTTTCTTTAACCCGTCTCCTTCCCTTCGTCTACACTGATTGAAGTGGATTGAACAAGTGACATCAGTATGGGATCATAGCTTTCACCTGGATTTACATGGTCAGTCTGTCATGGAAAGAGGGGGTATAGTATAAAGTCGACCACTAGAGGGCACAATTGTTTCAGTCTTGAATGTAACTTCTCACTATCGGTACTCTACATTAAGAGTCTGCCATTGTAGACTCTGGTATCTTGGGTATTTTTGTTTCAATTTGCCATATTTCCCATTAATGTCTAAGCCATTTAGCATCTTTCCAACTGAAAACAATGTAAGCGTTCATGTGAGTGGGTGTAGTAGTGCATACTGACCACTCGTTGGATCATAGCGTGGTCAGTGGTGTTCATGCAGGAACCCAGAGGATATAGGCATTCTCCATCACAGTAGAAGGCTTGTTATCCTTTTTCTAACTTGGCAAGTCAGTTAAGAACAAATCCTTACTTACAATGACGGCCTTCCCGGGAAACAGTGGGTTAACTGTCACGTTCAGGGGCAGAATGACAGATTTGTACCTTGTCAGCTCGGGGATTGGATCCAGCATCTTTCGGTTACTGGCTCAACACTAACCACTAGGCTACCTGCCGCCCCAAATCCACACCCCTGTCTTCATTTAAAAAGGTATCTGTGACCAACAGAGGCACATCTGTATTCACAGTCATGTGAAATCCATAGATTAGGGTCTAAAGAATGTATTTTAATTGACTGATTGCCTTATATGAACTTTAACTCAGTAATATCGTTGAAATTGTTGGATGTCGCGTTAATTTTTTTGTACAGTGTAGATACATCTATTTATCTGCATATTGCCAGATTATTGCTTTCAACTGCTGGTTGCAAAGGTATATATTTTGGAACAAAGGTAGTGAAGTTTATTAAAATGATGTAGAATAGATGGGTTGCCACAGGTGTCACAGGCATACACAGGTCTTGACCACCATGTCTTCATGCTTCTTTAGGATCACGTTGTCGTTGTAGAAGAGTCTAGAGATGGGACTGAGTTTAGTGGGAGCACAGCACGCTTTGGGAACCTCACCCAGCTTCAAAAGGTGAACCTGCCATGAAAAAGTTCAATCAGATTTATTCATACATACACTTTGACATAATCAATGATAATAATATCCTGTTTATAAAAGAGGTATGATTATTATGCAGATCCTACAGTGCTCTCCAACCTCAGTGGGCTTTGGCTTCGCCCCCCTTGTCTGAATGTGGTCATATGTTTTAACCCTGGTTGTCTGTGCTCCACAAGTCTTTATAGCCCACTGAGCCAAAGCCTAGACTTTCAGAAGTTCAACAACAACTTCCATGAAACAAGCTAAACATTTCAATGGGCCATTGACCTAGCTAGTGACTTTAAAAAAACATTTGGTATTTTTGTTTTATATTATTCCAACAACATAGGATATAATTACAACGAAAACCAGGAATTTTATAGGATTCTAATGATAACCATAGAGTTCCAAACTAATTTCTATGGCAACACAGCTGTCCATTTTTAAATATGCAATTTTCTAAAATATGTGTTGCCAAGAGACATCTAACCGATAGAACATATCGGCGTTCTATTGAACGTTTTCTGTTCGAAAACAAGAACAACTTCAATTTGCTGTTCAACAACAACAAACTTGACTGATTTTTGAGACCTGAGATTGAAACATCGACTGGAAAATGCCTGGGTGCTTTTCAAGATTGATGGAGAGAGTGCGAGGACCTGGGCAGCCTTCTGCGTCGACAGGTTGTTTAAATTCATTTGTGGGTTGTTTTTGTTGTCTTTTTCCGTTTTGCAGGGTTCGCGATCGTCGGGAGGTGGACAGCGACAGCGACTTCGAAGAGGGTACGTGGAGTTTTAAACTTCTTATTTTACCACATTCAGCATCGGAAATGTAATTTGTGAAATGTTTATTTCTGTGATACAGACTTGCAAGCTAACGCTAACTTTAATAATTGTTGCTAAGCGAAGCACTGTTGGACTTTTACTAGTAGTGACGTTACAAGCTAGCTTGATATGTTTTACGTCCTGACAATTGTTTGTTTGTATCCCTGCTACTAATTTTAGAATCAAATGTACTGGATGAGGTCCAGTTGGATGTGCCACTGCTGCCAGTCATCCTTGATGTCCAGGATGCTGCTATCATCCTTGAGGATGTGCCAGATGTACCGACTATCCTTGAGGTACAATTTTCAGAACGTTTTTGGTATTATGTTTGAAAAGTATCCCAGATATTAATTCTAAAAAATCTTTGTTGTCTGCTTTAGGAGGCCACTGGTAATTGGCAGTTGATACCGATTAGGTTTAGCCCCCTGTACTGTGGGCCTGTTGTGATCAGAGTAAGAGACCCCCCCCCACACACACGCATCACTGTTACAATTCCTGTAATCAGCTGTTTCTAACCTGAATGTATTGTAATGTCACCCATCTCCTGTGCAGAACCATGCCGGTCCGGTGGCTAAAGCTTGGAGAACTTTCCAGTTCATCAGCCCCATTATCACCTATATGCGTGGGGGATCCCAGGTATGTGTCTTTGTAACTATCTAGTCCTAATTTACATTGCCAGAGTCATGTGATCTTGATGGAAATATGTTACAGCGATGGCTGATGTTGTTTTGTTGATGTTACTTGTCGTTTCTCTCCACAGCAGGTGGTGGTGAGGATGCACCATGTGAGTAGGGTTCGAGGCCTGGAGACTCAACTGGTGTGGGCCATCTCCAGGGAGACAGCCAGGCTTAGTCCAGAGGGCATCCCCTACTGTGCCACCAAGGTTCAGTCCGTCACTTGGATCCTGGTAAGATGTAAATACTACCGAAATAGTACAAGATTAGGCTTTCTTCACTTATTCCATTTGGCCTTAACATATCGTCTCTCTCTGTCAGTATATGGCTGGCAGGGTGACCCAGTATGCTTCTCACCTCCGCCATGAGACGTCTGTGGACGTGACCCTTGGCTGCTACCAGGTAAATATACATTTTCTTATGTATATTGAACAGAAATTATTGGGTGTTTTTCCTTTAGATATGCTCTGTTTTCTAATAATGCGTGTGTGTGGTAAACAGGTGTGTTGTGTGTGTTTTTGGAGCAGCAGACTGATGTCTCGGTGGTGTATGCCACTCTCCACATGGGGCCGGATGGGCTGCTCTCCTCCTCGGCGTGGTCGGAGGCTGCCTCCGTGTCTACGCCCACCAATCAGCAGTTCACTGAGCCAGAGCCTGAATGCCACAACTGCTATGAGGTCAGATGTTGCACACACACCTACAGTACACATACTATTGACTAGTAGCATTAAGATCCTTCCATTGACCCATTGTTTGTCATGTCATTGCATTGGTCACTGATGTTGAATGTTTGTTCTGTTGTTGTAGGGCTGGGAGGAGGACCTGCTGCCTGAGGAGAGGGAGGTTCCTCTGCTAAAGTGAGTTCCTCTAAATGTCTGTGTAGTCTGGGCTTGCCAGATGCTGAAGGATAGTGGTCACCATGCTGTTATCCCCATTGACCCTAATGGTTGACATGCTCCATTCCCTCCCTCCGACAGCCTCTACCTTACCACCAAGAGAGTGGAGGACATCGCCCTGAGGCTCGTCTCCCTGCGCCAGGCCTTCACTGTGAGTGGACTTCCTTTTTCCTTTTCTCTCTGTGTCTTCTTGTTCCGTCTGTCTCCAAGAGGAAGATGGGTGTCTCACTAACTCTTCCCTCTTCTCTAGACCCTGCTTGGTTCCACCCTGAGCAGGAACCATCTGTTTGTGGCAGGAAAGGTCCTAATGGGCGCACTGGTTCAAGCCCAGCACATGGTAGCTCACTAACTCATTATTCATTCAAGGGAAAGAGAGCGTCCTCGATGGGAAATGTGTTCTGTTCACTAACGTCAATGCTCTTTGCTTTGTGATAGGACGAGGCCGAATTCATCCGTGCCTATAACGACTTTGTGGACTACCTGAGTGACCCCTCCAAGCAGATTGACATTGAGAGGGAGCTGGCTGAGGCAAAGGTGAGTTCATTAACTCTTTCAAGTCTCACTTTGAGTTCTTCCACATGCATGTCTTTTATACATCACAGTAGCTGATCTATTTGAAATCATTCCTATTTTCTCCAAACGTGTTTTCTTGTCCTAGATCCATCATGTTAACCTGATAGATGTCCTTTTTGAACTGGTGCTATTTGGGATGATGACAGCTCAGAAGTCCCTGATGGTGGTAAGTAGCATCTCACTGGTACATGTTTCGATGTCTCTCTATTTGTAATTTCACTTAAACTTCTCTCCTCTCTTTCCATTAGCACCCTGGTGGGTTCATGGAGCGTCTGTACGCTCTCCTGTACTCCTTCCTGCCCGTAGCTGCCAGCATTGAGCCAAAGGCCGAGAGATACCTGCTGCTGCTCAATGTAAGATTCAAGAGTTTACTTCCCTATTCCTAGTTTACTTCCTCTTTACTTTTTCATGAATAACAGGATGCCATTTTACAAGGAGTAACTCTCATTGTCTCTCTGCTCTTGATAAGCTAGTAATTTAGAGCCATTATCTATGTGTTGTGTGGTGTTCTCTTCAGGGTGGGCTGATGGCTCTGCTAGATGACATGTTTGGGCAGCAGCTGGCCTGGTACTTTAACCCAGTGTCTCTGGTCACTGAGCTCTCCAACCTCCTGGAATACCACCTGGAGAACCTCATGGCCAGCATGTAGTCCTACTGCAGAGATCTGAAAGGCCACATTTCTCTCTCTTTCTCTTAGGAATTGAGGACTTGAAGTGCTTCACTGAACCCTGATTAGTTAACACCCATTGAATTAATGTATTCTCTTGTTTTCTCTCCCCACAGGATTCTTGTGACACTTTGCCACCACACAGGGGTCTAGACACAAATGCACTACATTACTTTGCACTGAATTTTACATTTTTAAATAAAATAACTAGTAGTTCAAAAGCATTTGTCTCTGTCTTTTTATTTACTTGATTATTTCATCACTATTTCATATTCCTGGAGTTATGAGGCTAATATTACACTATTACATGAACAATTATGCATTATTCTTTTCATATGGAAATGAAAAACAAAGTTTAGGTGATTTACAGGTACTACAGGCCCACACTTTATGGCTTTGAATTGTGATGTGTGATTCTGTACTATTTCAAAATATGTAGGCCGACATACACTGCGTTTACAAAACATTAAGAACACCTTCCTAATATTGAGTTGCACCCCCTGTTGCTCAGAACAGACTCAATTTGCTGGGACGTGAACTCTACAAGGTGTCCACAGGGATGCTGGCCCATGTTCACTCCAATGATTCCCACAGTGGTGGACCATTCTTTATACACCTACTACCTTACACCGTTCAAAGGCACTTAAATATTTTGTCTTGCCCATTTACCCTCTGAATGGCACACATACAGAATCCATGTCTCAATTGTGTCAATGCTTAAAACTTTTTCTTTAACCCGTCTCCTTCCCTTCGTCTACACTGATTGAAGTGGATTGAACAAGTGACATCAGTATGGGATCATAGCTTTCACCTGGATTTACATGGTCAGTCTGTCATGGAAAGAGGGGGTATAGTATAAAGTCGACCACTAGAGGGCACAATTGTTTCAGTCTTGAATGTAACTTCTCACTATCGGTACTCTACATTAAGAGTCTGCCATTGTAGACTCTGGTATCTTGGGTATTTTTGTTTCAATTTGCCATATTTCCCATTAATGTCTAAGCCATTTAGCATCTTTCCAACTGAAAACAATGTAAGCGTTCATGTGAGTGGGTGTAGTAGTGCATACTGACCACTCGTTGGATCATAGCGTGGTCAGTGGTGTTCATGCAGGAACCCAGAGGATATAGGCATTCTCCATCACAGTAGAAGGCTTGTTATCCTTTTTCTAACTTGGCAAGTCAGTTAAGAACAAATCCTTACTTACAATGACGGCCTTCCCGGGAAACAGTGGGTTAACTGTCACGTTCAGGGGCAGAATGACAGATTTGTACCTTGTCAGCTCGGGGATTGGATCCAGCATCTTTCGGTTACTGGCTCAACACTAACCACTAGGCTACCTGCCGCCCCAAATCCACACCCCTGTCTTCATTTAAAAAGGTATCTGTGACCAACAGAGGCACATCTGTATTCACAGTCATGTGAAATCCATAGATTAGGGTCTAAAGAATGTATTTTAATTGACTGATTGCCTTATATGAACTTTAACTCAGTAATATCGTTGAAATTGTTGGATGTCGCGTTAATTTTTTTGTACAGTGTAGATACATCTATTTATCTGCATATTGCCAGATTATTGCTTTCAACTGCTGGTTGCAAAGGTATATATTTTGGAACAAAGGTAGTGAAGTTTATTAAAATGATGTAGAATAGATGGGTTGCCACAGGTGTCACAGGCATACACAGGTCTTGACCACCATGTCTTCATGCTTCTTTAGGATCACGTTGTCGTTGTAGAAGAGTCTAGAGATGGGACTGAGCTTAGTGGGAGCACAGCACGCTTTGGGAACCTCACCCAGCTTCAAAAGGTGAACCTGCCATGAAAAAGTTCAATCAGATTTATTCATACATACACTTTGACATAATCAATGATAATAATATCCTGTTTATAAAAGAGGTATGATTATTATGCAGATCCTACAGTGCTCTCCAACCTCAGTGGGCTTTGGCTTCGCCCCCCTTGTCTGAATGTGGTCATATGTTTTAACCCTGGTTGTCTGTGCTCCACAAGTCTTTATAGCCCACTGAGCCAAAGCCTAGACTTTCAGAAGTTCAACAACAACTTCCATGAAACAAGCTAAACATTTCAATGGGCCATTGACCTAGCTAGTGACTTTAAAAAAACATTTGGTATTTTTGTTTTATATTATTCCAACAACATAGGATATAATTACAACGAAAACCAGGAATTTTATAGGATTCTAATGATAACCATAGAGTTCCAAACTAATTTCTATGGCAACACAGCTGTCCATTTTTAAATATGCAATTTTCTAAAATATGTGTTGCCAAGAGACATCTAACCGATAGAACATATCGGCGTTCTATTGAACGTTTTCTGTTCGAAAACAAGAACAACTTCAATTTGCTGTTCAACAACAACAAACTTGACTGATTTTTGAGACCTGAGATTGAAACATCGACTGGAAAATGCCTGGGTGCTTTTCAAGATTGATGGAGAGAGTGCGAGGACCTGGGCAGCCTTCTTCGTCGACAGGTTGTTTAAATTCATTTGTGGGTTGTTTTTGTTGTCTTTTTCCGTTTTGCAGGGTTCGCGATCGTCGGGAGGTGGACAGCGACAGCGACTTCGAAGAGGGTACGTGGAGTTTTAAACTTCTTATTTTACCACATTCAGCATCGGAAATGTAATTTGTGAAATGTTTATTTCTGTGATACAGACTTGCAAGCTAACGCTAACTTTAATAATTGTTGCTAAGCGAAGCACTGTTGGACTTTTACTAGTAGTGACGTTACAAGCTAGCTTGATATGTTTTACGTCCTGACAATTGTTTGTTTGTATCCCTGCTACTAATTTTAGAATCAAATGTACTGGATGAGGTCCAGTTGGATGTGCCACTGCTGCCAGTCATCCTTGATGTCCAGGATGCTGCTATCATCCTTGAGGATGTGCCAGATGTACCGACTATCCTTGAGGTACAATTTTCAGAACGTTTTTGGTATTATGTTTGAAAAGTATCCCAGATATTAATTCTAAAAAATCTTTGTTGTCTGCTTTAGGAGGCCACTGGTAATTGGCAGTTGATACCGATTAGGTTTAGCCCCCTGTACTGTGGGCCTGTTGTGATCAGAGTAAGAGACCCCCCCCCCCCCCACACACACGCATCACTGTTACAATTCCTGTAATCAGCTGTTTCTAACCTGAATGTATTGTAATGTCACCCATCTCCTGTGCAGAACCATGCCGGTCCGGTGGCTAAAGCTTGGAGAACTTTCCAGTTCATCAGCCCCATTATCACCTATATGCGTGGGGGATCCCAGGTATGTGTCTTTGTAACTATCTAGTCCTAATTTACATTGCCAGAGTCATGTGATCTTGATGGAAATATGTTACAGCGATGGCTGATGTTGTTTTGTTGATGTTACTTGTCGTTTCTCTCCACAGCAGGTGGTGGTGAGGATGCACCATGTGAGTAGGGTTCGAGGCCTGGAGACTCAACTGGTGTGGGCCATCTCCAGGGAGACAGCCAGGCTTAGTCCAGAGGGCATCCCCTACTGTGCCACCAAGGTTCAGTCCGTCACTTGGATCCTGGTAAGATGTAAATACTACCGAAATAGTACAAGATTAGGCTTTCTTCACTTATTCCATTTGGCCTTAACATATCGTCTCTCTCTGTCAGTATATGGCTGGCAGGGTGACCCAGTATGCTTCTCACCTCCGCCATGAGACGTCTGTGGACGTGACCCTTGGCTGCTACCAGGTAAATATACATTTTCTTATGTATATTGAACAGAAATTATTGGGTGTTTTTCCTTTAGATATGCTCTGTTTTCTAATAATGCGTGTGTGTGGTAAACAGGTGTGTTGTGTGTGTTTTGGAGCAGCAGACTGATGTCTCGGTGGTGTATGCCACTCTCCACATGGGGCCGGATGGGCTGCTCTCCTCCTCGGCGTGGTCGGAGGCTGCCTCCGTGTCTACGCCCACCAATCAGCAGTTCACTGAGCCAGAGCCTGAATGCCACAACTGCTATGAGGTCAGATGTTGCACACACACCTACAGTACACATACTATTGACTAGTAGCATTAAGATCCTTCCATTGACCCATTGTTTGTCATGTCATTGCATTGGTCACTGATGTTGAATGTTTGTTCTGTTGTTGTAGGGCTGGGAGGAGGACCTGCTGCCTGAGGAGAGGGAGGTTCCTCTGCTAAAGTGAGTTCCTCTAAATGTCTGTGTAGTCTGGGCTTGCCAGATGCTGAAGGATAGTGGTCACCATGCTGTTATCCCCATTGACCCTAATGGTTGACATGCTCCATTCCCTCCCTCCGACAGCCTCTACCTTACCACCAAGAGAGTGGAGGACATCGCCCTGAGGCTCGTCTCCCTGCGCCAGGCCTTCACTGTGAGTGGACTTCCTTTTTCCTTTTCTCTCTGTGTCTTCTTGTTCCGTCTGTCTCCAAGAGGAAGATGGGTGTCTCACTAACTCTTCCCTCTTCTCTAGACCCTGCTTGGTTCCACCCTGAGCAGGAACCATCTGTTTGTGGCAGGAAAGGTCCTAATGGGCGCACTGGTTCAAGCCCAGCACATGGTAGCTCACTAACTCATTATTCATTCAAGGGAAAGAGAGCGTCCTCGATGGGAAATGTGTTCTGTTCACTAACGTCAATGCTCTTTGCTTTGTGATAGGACGAGGCCGAATTCATCCGTGCCTATAACGACTTTGTGGACTACCTGAGTGACCCCTCCAAGCAGATTGACATTGAGAGGGAGCTGGCTGAGGCAAAGGTGAGTTCATTAACTCTTTCAAGTCTCACTTTGAGTTCTTCCACATGCATGTCTTTTATACATCACAGTAGCTGATCTATTTGAAATCATTCCTATTTTCTCCAAACGTGTTTTCTTGTCCTAGATCCATCATGTTAACCTGATAGATGTCCTTTTGAACTGGTGCTATTTGGGATGATGACAGCTCAGAAGTCCCTGATGGTGGTAAGTAGCATCTCACTGGTACATGTTTCGATGTCTCTCTATTTGTAATTTCACTTAAACTTCTCTCCTCTCTTTCCATTAGCACCCTGGTGGGTTCATGGAGCGTCTGTACGCTCTCCTGTACTCCTTCCTGCCCGTAGCTGCCAGCATTGAGCCAAAGGCCGAGAGATACCTGCTGCTGCTCAATGTAAGATTCAAGAGTTTACTTCCCTATTCCTAGTTTACTTCCTCTTTACTTTTTCATGAATAACAGGATGCCATTTTACAAGGAGTAACTCTCATTGTCTCTCTGCTCTTGATAAGCTAGTAATTTAGAGCCATTATCTATGTGTTGTGTGGTGTTCTCTTCAGGGTGGGCTGATGGCTCTGCTAGATGACATGTTTGGGCAGCAGCTGGCCTGGTACTTTAACCCAGTGTCTCTGGTCACTGAGCTCTCCAACCTCCTGGAATACCACCTGGAGAACCTCATGGCCAGCATGTAGTCCTACTGCAGAGATCTGAAAGGCCACATTTCTCTCTCTTTCTCTTAGGAATTGAGGACTTGAAGTGCTTCACTGAACCCTGATTAGTTAACACCCATTGAATTAATGTATTCTCTTGTTTTCTCTCCCCACAGGATTCTTGTGACACTTTGCCACCACACAGGGGTCTAGACACAAATGCACTACATTACTTTGCACTGAATTTTACATTTTTAAATAAAATAACTAGTAGTTCAAAAGCATTTGTCTCTGTCTTTTTATTTACTTGATTATTTCATCACTATTTCATATTCCTGGAGTTATGAGGCTAATATTACACTATTACATGAACAATTATGCATTATTCTTTTCATATGGAAATGAAAAACAAAGTTTAGGTGATTTACAGGTACTACAGGCCCACACTTTATGGCTTTGAATTGTGATGTGTGATTCTGTACTATTTCAAAATATGTAGGCCGACATACACTGCGTTTACAAAACATTAAGAACACCTTCCTAATATTGAGTTGCACCCCTGTTGCTCAGAACAGACTCAATTTGCTGGGACGTGAACTCTACAAGGTGTCCACAGGGATGCTGGCCCATGTTCACTCCAATGATTCCCACAGTGGTGGACCATTCTTTATACACCTACTACCTTACACCGTTCAAAGGCACTTAAATATTTTGTCTTGCCCATTTACCCTCTGAATGGCACACATACAGAATCCATGTCTCAATTGTGTCAATGCTTAAAACTTTTTCTTTAACCCGTCTCCTTCCCTTCGTCTACACTGATTGAAGTGGATTGAACAAGTGACATCAGTATGGGATCATAGCTTTCACCTGGATTTACATGGTCAGTCTGTCATGGAAAGAGGGGGTATAGTATAAAGTCGACCACTAGAGGGCACAATTGTTTCAGTCTTGAATGTAACTTCTCACTATCGGTACTCTACATTAAGAGTCTGCCATTGTAGACTCTGGTATCTTGGGTATTTTTGTTTCAATTTGCCATATTTCCCATTAATGTCTAAGCCATTTAGCATCTTTCCAACTGAAAACAATGTAAGCGTTCATGTGAGTGGGTGTAGTAGTGCATACTGACCACTCGTTGGATCATAGCGTGGTCAGTGGTGTTCATGCAGGAACCCAGAGGATATAGGCATTCTCCATCACAGTAGAAGGCTTGTTATCCTTTTTCTAACTTGGCAAGTCAGTTAAGAACAAATCCTTACTTACAATGACGGCCTTCCCGGGAAACAGTGGGTTAACTGTCACGTTCAGGGGCAGAATGACAGATTTGTACCTTGTCAGCTCGGGGATTGGATCCAGCATCTTTCGGTTACTGGCTCAACACTAACCACTAGGCTACCTGCCGCCCCAAATCCACACCCCTGTCTTCATTTAAAAAGGTATCTGTGACCAACAGAGGCACATCTGTATTCACAGTCATGTGAAATCCATAGATTAGGGTCTAAAGAATGTATTTTAATTGACTGATTGCCTTATATGAACTTTAACTCAGTAATATCGTTGAAATTGTTGGATGTCGCGTTAATTTTTTTGTACAGTGTAGATACATCTATTTATCTGCATATTGCCAGATTATTGCTTTCAACTGCTGGTTGCAAAGGTATATATTTTGGAACAAAGGTAGTGAAGTTTATTAAAATGATGTAGAATAGATGGGTTGCCACAGGTGTCACAGGCATACACAGGTCTTGACCACCATGTCTTCATGCTTCTTTAGGATCTCGTTGTAGAAGAGTCTAGAGATGGGACTGAGCTTAGTGGGAGCACAGCACGCTTTGGGAACCTCACCCAGCTTCAAAAGGTGAACCTGCCATGAAAAAGTTCAATCAGATTTATTCATACATACACTTTGACATAATCAATGATAATAATATCCTGTTTATAAAAGAGGTATGATTATTATGCAGATCCTACAGTGCTCTCCAACCTCAGTGGGCTTTGGCTTCGCCCCCCTTGTCTGAATGTGGTCATATGTTTTAACCCTGGTTGTCTGTGCTCCACAAGTCTTTATAGCCCACTGAGCCAAAGCCTAGACTTTCAGAAGTTCAACAACAACTTCCATGAAACAAGCTAAACATTTCAATGGGCCATTGACCTAGCTAGTGACTTTAAAAAAACATTTGGTATTTTTGTTTTATATTATTCCAACAACATAGGATATAATTACAACGAAAACCAGGAATTTTATAGGATTCTAATGATAACCATAGAGTTCCAAACTAATTTCTATGGCAACACAGCTGTCCATTTTTAAATATGCAATTTTCTAAAATATGTGTTGCCAAGAGACATCTAACCGATAGAACATATCGGCGTTCTATTGAACGTTTTCTGTTCGAAAACAAGAACAACTTCAATTTGCTGTTCAACAACAACAAACTTGACTGATTTTTGAGACCTGAGATTGAAACATCGACTGGAAAATGCCTGGGTGCTTTTCAAGATTGATGGAGAGAGTGCGAGGACCTGGGCAGCCTTCTGCGTCGACAGGTTGTTTAAATTCATTTGTGGGTTGTTTTTGTTGTCTTTTCCGTTTTGCAGGGTTCGCGATCGTCGGGAGGTGGACAGCGACAGCGACTTCGAAGAGGGTACGTGGAGTTTTAAACTTCTTATTTTACCACATTCAGCATCGGAAATGTAATTTGTGAAATGTTTATTTCTGTGATACAGACTTGCAAGCTAACGCTAACTTTAATAATTGTTGCTAAGCGAAGCACTGTTGGACTTTTACTAGTAGTGACGTTACAAGCTAGCTTGATATGTTTTACGTCCTGACAATTGTTTGTTTGTATCCCTGCTACTAATTTTAGAATCAAATGTACTGGATGAGGTCCAGTTGGATGTGCCACTGCTGCCAGTCATCCTTGATGTCCAGGATGCTGCTATCATCCTTGAGGATGTGCCAGATGTACCGACTATCCTTGAGGTACAATTTTCAGAACGTTTTTGGTATTATGTTTGAAAAGTATCCCAGATATTAATTCTAAAAAATCTTTGTTGTCTGCTTTAGGAGGCCACTGGTAATTGGCAGTTGATACCGATTAGGTTTAGCCCCCTGTACTGTGGGCCTGTTGTGATAAGAGTAAGAGACCCCCCCCCCACACACACGCATCACTGTTACAATTCCTGTAATCAGCTGTTTCTAACCTGAATGTATTGTAATGTCACCCATCTCCTGTGCAGAACCATGCCGGTCCGGTGGCTAAAGCTTGGAGAACTTTCCAGTTCATCAGCCCCATTATCACCTATATGCGTGGGGGATCCCAGGTATGTGTCTTTGTAACTATCTAGTCCTAATTTACATTGCCAGAGTCATGTGATCTTGATGGAAATATGTTACAGCGATGGCTGATGTTGTTTTGTTGATGTTACTTGTCGTTTCTCTCCACAGCAGGTGGTGGTGAGGATGCACCATGTGAGTAGGGTTCGAGGCCTGGAGACTCAACTGGTGTGGGCCATCTCCAGGGAGACAGCCAGGCTTAGTCCAGAGGGCATCCCCTACTGTGCCACCAAGGTTCAGTCCGTCACTTGGATCCTGGTAAGATGTAAATACTACCGAAATAGTACAAGATTAGGCTTTCTTCACTTATTCCATTTGGCCTTAACATATCGTCTCTCTCTGTCAGTATATGGCTGGCAGGGTGACCCAGTATGCTTCTCACCTCCGCCATGAGACGTCTGTGGACGTGACCCTTGGCTGCTACCAGGTAAATATACATTTTCTTATGTATATTGAACAGAAATTATTGGGTGTTTTTCCTTTAGATATGCTCTGTTTTCTAATAATGCGTGTGTGTGGTAAACAGGTGTGTTGTGTGTGTTTTTGGAGCAGCAGACTGATGTCTCGGTGGTGTATGCCACTCTCCACATGGGGCCGGATGGGCTGCTCTCCTCCTCGGCGTGGTCGGAGGCTGCCTCCGTGTCTACGCCCACCAATCAGCAGTTCACTGAGCCAGAGCCTGAATGCCACAACTGCTATGAGGTCAGATGTTGCACACACACCTACAGTACACATACTATTGACTAGTAGCATTAAGATCCTTCCATTGACCCATTGTTTGTCATGTCATTGCATTGGTCACTGATGTTGAATGTTTGTTCTGTTGTTGTAGGGCTGGGAGGAGGACCTGCTGCCTGAGGAGAGGGAGGTTCCTCTGCTAAAGTGAGTTCCTCTAAATGTCTGTGTAGTCTGGGCTTGCCAGATGCTGAAGGATAGTGGTCACCATGCTGTTATCCCCATTGACCCGAATGGTTGACATGCTCCATTCCCTCCCTCCGACAGCCTCTACCTTACCACCAAGAGAGTGGAGGACATCGCCCTGAGGCTCGTCTCCCTGCGCCAGGCCTTCACTGTGAGTGGACTTCCTTTTTCCTTTTCTCTCTGTGTCTTCTTGTTCCGTCTGTCTCCAAGAGGAAGATGGGTGTCTCACTAACTCTTCCCTCTTCTCTAGACCCTGCTTGGTTCCACCCTGAGCAGGAACCATCTGTTTGTGGCAGGAAAGGTCCTAATGGGCGCACTGGTTCAAGCCCAGCACATGGTAGCTCACTAACTCATTATTCATTCAAGGGAAAGAGAGCGTCCTCGATGGGAAATGTGTTCTGTTCACTAACGTCAATGCTCTTTGCTTTGTGATAGGACGAGGCCGAATTCATCCGTGCCTATAACGACTTTGTGGACTACCTGAGTGACCCCTCCAAGCAGATTGACATTGAGAGGGAGCTGGCTGAGGCAAAGGTGAGTTCATTAACTCTTTCAAGTCTCACTTTGAGTTCTTCCACATGCATGTCTTTTATACATCACAGTAGCTGATCTATTTGAAATCATTCCTATTTTCTCCAAACGTGTTTTCTTGTCCTAGATCCATCATGTTAACCTGATAGATGTCCTTTTTGAACTGGTGCTATTTGGGATGATGACAGCTCAGAAGTCCCTGATGGTGGTAAGTAGCATCTCACTGGTACATGTTTCGATGTCTCTCTATTTGTAATTTCACTTAAACTTCTCTCCTCTCTTTCCATTAGCACCCTGGTGGGTTCATGGAGCGTCTGTACGCTCTCCTGTACTCCTTCCTGCCCGTAGCTGCCAGCATTGAGCCAAAGGCCGAGAGATACCTGCTGCTGCTCAATGTAAGATTCAAGAGTTTACTTCCCTATTCCTAGTTTACTTCCTCTTTACTTTTTCATGAATAACAGGATGCCATTTTACAAGGAGTAACTCTCATTGTCTCTCTGCTCTTGATAAGCTAGTAATTTAGAGCCATTATCTATGTGTTGTGTGGTGTTCTCTTCAGGGTGGGCTGATGGCTCTGCTAGATGACATGTTTGGGCAGCAGCTGGCCTGGTACTTTAACCCAGTGTCTCTGGTCACTGAGCTCTCCAACCTCCTGGAATACCACCTGGAGAACCTCATGGCCAGCATGTAGTCCTACTGCAGAGATCTGAAAGGCCACATTTCTCTCTCTTTCTCTTAGGAATTGAGGACTTGAAGTGCTTCACTGAACCCTGATTAGTTAACACCCATTGAATTAATGTATTCTCTTGTTTTCTCTCCCCACAGGATTCTTGTGACACTTTGCCACCACACAGGGGTCTAGACACAAATGCACTACATTACTTTGCACTGAATTTTACATTTTTAAATAAAATAACTAGTAGTTCAAAAGCATTTGTCTCTGTCTTTTTATTTACTTGATTATTTCATCACTATTTCATATTCCTGGAGTTATGAGGCTAATATTACACTATTACATGAACAATTATGCATTATTCTTTTCATATGGAAATGAAAAACAAAGTTTAGGTGATTTACAGGTACTACAGGCCCACACTTTATGGCTTTGAATTGTGATGTGTGATTCTGTACTATTTCAAAATATGTAGGCCGACATACACTGCGTTTACAAAACATTAAGAACACCTTCCTAATATTGAGTTGCACCCCTGTTGCTCAGAACAGACTCAATTTGCTGGGACGTGAACTCTACAAGGTGTCCACAGGGATGCTGGCCCATGTTCACTCCAATGATTCCACAGTGGTGGACCATTCTTTATACACCTACTACCTTACACCGTTCAAAGGCACTTAAATATTTTGTCTTGCCCATTTACCCTCTGAATGGCACACATACAGAATCCATGTCTCAATTGTGTCAATGCTTAAAACTTTTTCTTTAACCCGTCTCCTTCCCTTCGTCTACACTGATTGAAGTGGATTGAACAAGTGACATCAGTATGGGATCATAGCTTTCACCTGGATTTACATGGTCAGTCTGTCATGGAAAGAGGGGTATAGTATAAAGTCGACCACTAGAGGGCACAATTGTTTCAGTCTTGAATGTAACTTCTCACTATCGGTACTCTACATTAAGAGTCTGCCATTGTAGACTCTGGTATCTTGGGTATTTTTGTTTCAATTTGCCATATTTCCCATTAATGTCTAAGCCATTTAGCATCTTTCCAACTGAAAACAATGTAAGCGTTCATGTGAGTGGGTGTAGTAGTGCATACTGACCACTCGTTGGATCATAGCGTGGTCAGTGGTGTTCATGCAGGAACCCAGAGGATATAGGCATTCTCCATCACAGTAGAAGGCTTGTTATCCTTTTTCTAACTTGGCAAGTCAGTTAAGAACAAATCCTTACTTACAATGACGGCCTTCCCGGGAAACAGTGGGTTAACTGTCACGTTCAGGGGCAGAATGACAGATTTGTACCTTGTCAGCTCGGGGATTGGATCCAGCATCTTTCGGTTACTGGCTCAACACTAACCACTAGGCTACCTGCCGCCCCAAATCCACACCCCTGTCTTCATTTAAAAAGGTATCTGTGACCAACAGAGGCACATCTGTATTCACAGTCATGTGAAATCCATAGATTAGGGTCTAAAGAATGTATTTTAATTGACTGATTGCCTTATATGAACTTTAACTCAGTAATATCGTTGAAATTGTTGGATGTCGCGTTAATTTTTTTGTACAGTGTAGATACATCTATTTATCTGCATATTGCCAGATTATTGCTTTCAACTGCTGGTTGCAAAGGTATATATTTTGGAACAAAGGTAGTGAAGTTTATTAAAATGATGTAGAATAGATGGGTTGCCACAGGTGTCACAGGCATACACAGGTCTTGACCACCATGTCTTCATGCTTCTTTAGGATCTCGTTGTAGAAGAGTCTAGAGATGGGACTGAGCTTAGTGGGAGCACAGCACGCTTTGGGAACCTCACCCAGCTTCAAAAGGTGAACCTGCCATGAAAAAGTTCAATCAGATTTATTCATACATACACTTTGACATAATCAATGATAATAATATCCTGTTTATAAAAGAGGTATGATTATTATGCAGATCCTACAGTGCTCTCCAACCTCAGTGGGCTTTGGCTTCGCCCCCCCTTGTCTGAATGTGGTCATATGTTTTAACCCTGGTTGTCTGTGCTCCACAAGTCTTTATAGCCCACTGAGCCAAAGCCTAGACTTTCAGAAGTTCAACAACAACTTCCATGAAACAAGCTAAACATTTCAATGGGCCATTGACCTAGCTAGTGACTTTAAAAAAACATTTGGTATTTTTGTTTTATATTATTCCAACAACATAGGATATAATTACAACGAAAACCAGGAATTTTATAGGATTCTAATGATAACCATAGAGTTCCAAACTAATTTCTATGGCAACACAGCTGTCCATTTTTAAATATGCAATTTTCTAAAATATGTGTTGCCAAGAGACATCTAACCGATAGAACATATCGGCGTTCTATTGAACGTTTTCTGTTCGAAAACAAGAACAACTTCAATTTGCTGTTCAACAACAACAAACTTGACTGATTTTTGAGACCTGAGATTGAAACATCGACTGGAAAATGCCTGGGTGCTTTTCAAGATTGATGGAGAGAGTGCGAGGACCTGGGCAGCCTTCTCGTCGACAGGTTGTTTAAATTCATTTGTGGGTTGTTTTTGTTGTCTTTTTCCGTTTTGCAGGGTTCGCGATCGTCGGGAGGTGGACAGCGACAGCGACTTCGAAGAGGGTACGTGGAGTTTTAAACTTCTTATTTTACCACATTCAGCATCGGAAATGTAATTTGTGAAATGTTTATTTCTGTGATACAGACTTGCAAGCTAACGCTAACTTTAATAATTGTTGCTAAGCGAAGCACTGTTGGACTTTTACTAGTAGTGACGTTACAAGCTAGCTTGATATGTTTTACGTCCTGACAATTGTTTGTTTGTATCCCTGCTACTAATTTTAGAATCAAATGTACTGGATGAGGTCCAGTTGGATGTGCCACTGCTGCCAGTCATCCTTGATGTCCAGGATGCTGCTATCATCCTTGAGGATGTGCCAGATGTACCGACTATCCTTGAGGTACAATTTTCAGAACGTTTTTGGTATTATGTTTGAAAAGTATCCCAGATATTAATTCTAAAAAATCTTTGTTGTCTGCTTTAGGAGGCCACTGGTAATTGGCAGTTGATACCGATTAGGTTTAGCCCCCTGTACTGTGGGCCTGTTGTGATCAGAGTAAGAGACCCCCCCCCCACATACACACACACACGCATCACTGTTACAATTCCTGTAATCAGCTGTTTCTAACCTGAATGTATTGTAATGTCACCCATCTCCTGTGCAGAACCATGCCGGTCCGGTGGCTAAAGCTTGGAGAACTTTCCAGTTCATCAGCCCCATTATCACCTATATGCGTGGGGGATCCCAGGTATGTGTCTTTGTAACTATCTAGTCCTAATTTACATTGCCAGAGTCATGTGATCTTGATGGAAATATGTTACAGCGATGGCTGATGTTGTTTTGTTGATGTTACTTGTCGTTTCTCTCCACAGCAGGTGGTGGTGAGGATGCACCATGTGAGTAGGGTTCGAGGCCTGGAGACTCAACTGGTGTGGGCCATCTCCAGGGAGACAGCCAGGCTTAGTCCAGAGGGCATCCCCTACTGTGCCACCAAGGTTCAGTCCGTCACTTGGATCCTGGTAAGATGTAAATACTACCGAAATAGTACAAGATTAGGCTTTCTTCACTTATTCCATTTGGCCTTAACATATCGTCTCTCTCTGTCAGTATATGGCTGGCAGGGTGACCCAGTATGCTTCTCACCTCCGCCATGAGACGTCTGTGGACGTGACCCTTGGCTGCTACCAGGTAAATATACATTTTCTTATGTATATTGAACAGAAATTATTGGGTGTTTTTCCTTTAGATATGCTCTGTTTTCTAATAATGCGTGTGTGTGGTAAACAGGTGTGTTGTGTGTGTTTTGGAGCAGCAGACTGATGTCTCGGTGGTGTATGCCACTCTCCACATGGGGCCGGATGGGCTGCTCTCCTCCTCGGCGTGGTCGGAGGCTGCCTCCGTGTCTACGCCCACCAATCAGCAGTTCACTGAGCCAGAGCCTGAATGCCACAACTGCTATGAGGTCAGATGTTGCACACACACCTACAGTACACATACTATTGACTAGTAGCATTAAGATCCTTCCATTGACCCATTGTTTGTCATGTCATTGCATTGGTCACTGATGTTGAATGTTTGTTCTGTTGTTGTAGGGCTGGGAGGAGGACCTGCTGCCTGAGGAGAGGGAGGTTCCTCTGCTAAAGTGAGTTCCTCTAAATGTCTGTGTAGTCTGGGCTTGCCAGATGCTGAAGGATAGTGGTCACCATGCTGTTATCCCCATTGACCCTAATGGTTGACATGCTCCATTCCCTCCCTCCGACAGCCTCTACCTTACCACCAAGAGAGTGGAGGACATCGCCCTGAGGCTCGTCTCCCTGCGCCAGGCCTTCACTGTGAGTGGACTTCCTTTTTCCTTTTCTCTCTGTGTCTTCTTGTTCCGTCTGTCTCCAAGAGGAAGATGGGTGTCTCACTAACTCTTCCCTCTTCTCTAGACCCTGCTTGGTTCCACCCTGAGCAGGAACCATCTGTTTGTGGCAGGAAAGGTCCTAATGGGCGCACTGGTTCAAGCCCAGCACATGGTAGCTCACTAACTCATTATTCATTCAAGGGAAAGAGAGCGTCCTCGATGGGAAATGTGTTCTGTTCACTAACGTCAATGCTCTTTGCTTTGTGATAGGACGAGGCCGAATTCATCCGTGCCTATAACGACTTTGTGGACTACCTGAGTGACCCCTCCAAGCAGATTGACATTGAGAGGGAGCTGGCTGAGGCAAAGGTGAGTTCATTAACTCTTTCAAGTCTCACTTTGAGTTCTTCCACATGCATGTCTTTTATACATCACAGTAGCTGATCTATTTGAAATCATTCCTATTTTCTCCAAACGTGTTTTCTTGTCCTAGATCCATCATGTTAACCTGATAGATGTCCTTTTTGAACTGGTGCTATTTGGGATGATGACAGCTCAGAAGTCCCTGATGGTGGTAAGTAGCATCTCACTGGTACATGTTTCGATGTCTCTCTATTTGTAATTTCACTTAAACTTCTCTCCTCTCTTTCCATTAGCACCCTGGTGGGTTCATGGAGCGTCTGTACGCTCTCCTGTACTCCTTCCTGCCCGTAGCTGCCAGCATTGAGCCAAAGGCCGAGAGATACCTGCTGCTGCTCAATGTAAGATTCAAGAGTTTACTTCCCTATTCCTAGTTTACTTCCTCTTTACTTTTTCATGAATAACAGGATGCCATTTTACAAGGAGTAACTCTCATTGTCTCTCTGCTCTTGATAAGCTAGTAATTTAGAGCCATTATCTATGTGTTGTGTGGTGTTCTCTTCAGGGTGGGCTGATGGCTCTGCTAGATGACATGTTTGGGCAGCAGCTGGCCTGGTACTTTAACCCAGTGTCTCTGGTCACTGAGCTCTCCAACCTCCTGGAATACCACCTGGAGAACCTCATGGCCAGCATGTAGTCCTACTGCAGAGATCTGAAAGGCCACATTTCTCTCTCTTTCTCTTAGGAATTGAGGACTTGAAGTGCTTCACTGAACCCTGATTAGTTAACACCCATTGAATTAATGTATTCTCTTGTTTTCTCTCCCCACAGGATTCTTGTGACACTTTGCCACCACACAGGGGTCTAGACACAAATGCACTACATTACTTTGCACTGAATTTTACATTTTTAAATAAAATAACTAGTAGTTCAAAAGCATTTGTCTCTGTCTTTTTATTTACTTGATTATTTCATCACTATTTCATATTCCTGGAGTTATGAGGCTAATATTACACTATTACATGAACAATTATGCATTATTCTTTTCATATGGAAATGAAAAACAAAGTTTAGGTGATTTACAGGTACTACAGGCCCACACTTTATGGCTTTGAATTGTGATGTGTGATTCTGTACTATTTCAAAATATGTAGGCCGACATACACTGCGTTTACAAAACATTAAGAACACCTTCCTAATATTGAGTTGCACCCCTGTTGCTCAGAACAGACTCAATTTGCTGGGACGTGAACTCTACAAGGTGTCCACAGGGATGCTGGCCCATGTTCACTCCAATGATTCCCACAGTGGTGGACCATTCTTTATACACCTACTACCTTACACCGTTCAAAGGCACTTAAATATTTTGTCTTGCCCATTTACCCTCTGAATGGCACACATACAGAATCCATGTCTCAATTGTGTCAATGCTTAAAACTTTTTTCTTTAACCCGTCTCCTTCCCTTCGTCTACACTGATTGAAGTGGATTGAACAAGTGACATCAGTATGGGATCATAGCTTTCACCTGGATTTACATGGTCAGTCTGTCATGGAAAGAGGGGGTATAGTATAAAGTCGACCACTAGAGGGCACAATTGTTTCAGTCTTGAATGTAACTTCTCACTATCGGTACTCTACATTAAGAGTCTGCCATTGTAGACTCTGGTATCTTGGGTATTTTTGTTTCAATTTGCCATATTTCCCATTAATGTCTAAGCCATTTAGCATCTTTCCAACTGAAAACAATGTAAGCGTTCATGTGAGTGGGTGTAGTAGTGCATACTGACCACTCGTTGGATCATAGCGTGGTCAGTGGTGTTCATGCAGGAACCCAGAGGATATAGGCATTCTCCATCACAGTAGAAGGCTTGTTATCCTTTTTCTAACTTGGCAAGTCAGTTAAGAACAAATCCTTACTTACAATGACGGCCTTCCCGGGAAACAGTGGGTTAACTGTCACGTTCAGGGGCAGAATGACAGATTTGTACCTTGTCAGCTCGGGGATTGGATCCAGCATCTTTCGGTTACTGGCTCAACACTAACCACTAGGCTACCTGCCGCCCCAAATCCACACCCCTGTCTTCATTTAAAAAGGTATCTGTGACCAACAGAGGCACATCTGTATTCACAGTCATGTGAAATCCATAGATTAGGGTCTAAAGAATGTATTTTAATTGACTGATTGCCTTATATGAACTTTAACTCAGTAATATCGTTGAAATTGTTGGATGTCGCGTTAATTTTTTTTTGTACAGTGTAGATACATCTATTTATCTGCATATTGCCAGATTATTGCTTTCAACTGCTGGTTGCAAAGGTATATATTTTGGAACAAAGGTAGTGAAGTTTATTAAAATGATGTAGAATAGATGGGTTGCCACAGGTGTCACAGGCATACACAGGTCTTGACCACCATGTCTTCATGCTTCTTTAGGATCTCGTTGTAGAAGAGTCTAGAGATGGGACTGAGCTTAGTGGGAGCACAGCACGCTTTGGGAACCTCACCCAGCTTCAAAAGGTGAACCTGCCATGAAAAAGTTCAATCAGATTTATTCATACATACACTTTGACATAATCAATGATAATAATATCCTGTTTATAAAAGAGGTATGATTATTATGCAGATCCTACAGTGCTCTCCAACCTCAGTGGGCTTTGGCTTCGCCCCCCTTGTCTGAATGTGGTCATATGTTTTAACCCTGGTTGTCTGTGCTCCACAAGTCTTTATAGCCCACTGAGCCAAAGCCTAGACTTTCAGAAGTTCAACAACAACTTCCATGAAACAAGCTAAACATTTCAATGGGCCATTGACCTAGCTAGTGACTTTAAAAAAACATTTGGTATTTTTGTTTTATATTATTCCAACAACATAGGATATAATTACAACGAAAACCAGGAATTTTATAGGATTCTAATGATAACCATAGAGTTCCAAACTAATTTCTATGGCAACACAGCTGTCCATTTTTAAATATGCAATTTTCTAAAATATGTGTTGCCAAGAGACATCTAACCGATAGAACATATCGGCGTTCTATTGAACGTTTTCTGTTCGAAAACAAGAACAACTTCAATTTGCTGTTCAACAACAACAAACTTGACTGATTTTTGAGACCTGAGATTGAAACATCGACTGGAAAATGCCTGGGTGCTTTTCAAGATTGATGGAGAGAGTGCGAGGACCTGGGCAGCCTTTCGTCGACAGGTTGTTTAAATTCATTTGTGGGTTGTTTTTGTTGTCTTTTTCCGTTTTGCAGGGTTCGCGATCGTCGGGAGGTGGACAGCGACAGCGACTTCGAAGAGGGTACGTGGAGTTTTAAACTTCTTATTTTACCACATTCAGCATCGGAAATGTAATTTGTGAAATGTTTATTTCTGTGATACAGACTTGCAAGCTAACGCTAACTTTAATAATTGTTGCTAAGCGAAGCACTGTTGGACTTTTACTAGTAGTGACGTTACAAGCTAGCTTGATATGTTTTACGTCCTGACAATTGTTTGTTTGTATCCCTGCTACTAATTTTAGAATCAAATGTACTGGATGAGGTCCAGTTGGATGTGCCACTGCTGCCAGTCATCCTTGATGTCCAGGATGCTGCTATCATCCTTGAGGATGTGCCAGATGTACCGACTATCCTTGAGGTACAATTTTCAGAACGTTTTTGGTATTATGTTTGAAAAGTATCCCAGATATTAATTCTAAAAAATCTTTGTTGTCTGCTTTAGGAGGCCACTGGTAATTGGCAGTTGATACCGATTAGGTTTAGCCCCTGTACTGTGGGCCTGTTGTGATCAGAGTAAGAGACACACACACACACCCCCACACACACGCATCACTGTTACAATTCCTGTAATCAGCTGTTTCTAACCTGAATGTATTGTAATGTCACCCATCTCCTGTGCAGAACCATGCCGGTCCGGTGGCTAAAGCTTGGAGAACTTTCCAGTTCATCAGCCCCATTATCACCTATATGCGTGGGGGATCCCAGGTATGTGTCTTTGTAACTATCTAGTCCTAATTTACATTGCCAGAGTCATGTGATCTTGATGGAAATATGTTACAGCGATGGCTGATGTTGTTTTGTTGATGTTACTTGTCGTTTCTCTCCACAGCAGGTGGTGGTGAGGATGCACCATGTGAGTAGGGTTCGAGGCCTGGAGACTCAACTGGTGTGGGCCATCTCCAGGAGACAGCCAGGCTTAGTCCAGAGGGCATCCCCTACTGTGCCACCAAGGTTCAGTCCGTCACTTGGATCCTGGTAAGATGTAAATACTACCGAAATAGTACAAGATTAGGCTTTCTTCACTTATTCCATTTGGCCTTAACATATCGTCTCTCTCTGTCAGTATATGGCTGGCAGGGTGACCCAGTATGCTTCTCACCTCCGCCATGAGACGTCTGTGGACGTGACCCTTGGCTGCTACCAGGTAAATATACATTTTCTTATGTATATTGAACAGAAATTATTGGGTGTTTTTCCTTTAGATATGCTCTGTTTTCTAATAATGCGTGTGTGTGGTAAACAGGTGTGTTGTGTGTGTTTTTGGAGCAGCAGACTGATGTCTCGGTGGTGTATGCCACTCTCCACATGGGGCCGGATGGGCTGCTCTCCTCCTCGGCGTGGTCGGAGGCTGCCTCCGTGTCTACGCCCACCAATCAGCAGTTCACTGAGCCAGAGCCTGAATGCCACAACTGCTATGAGGTCAGATGTTGCACACACACCTACAGTACACATACTATTGACTAGTAGCATTAAGATCCTTCCATTGACCCATTGTTTGTCATGTCATTGCATTGGTCACTGATGTTGAATGTTTGTTCTGTTGTTGTAGGGCTGGGAGGAGGACCTGCTGCCTGAGGAGAGGGAGGTTCCTCTGCTAAAGTGAGTTCCTCTAAATGTCTGTGTAGTCTGGGCTTGCCAGATGCTGAAGGATAGTGGTCACCATGCTGTTATCCCCATTGACCCTAATGGTTGACATGCTCCATTCCCTCCCTCCGACAGCCTCTACCTTACCACCAAGAGAGTGGAGGACATCGCCCTGAGGCTCGTCTCCCTGCGCCAGGCCTTCACTGTGAGTGGACTTCCTTTTTCCTTTTCTCTCTGTGTCTTCTTGTTCTGTCTGTCTCCAAGAGGAAGATGGGTGTCTCACTAACTCTTCCCTCTTCTCTAGACCCTGCTTGGTTCCACCCTGAGCAGGAACCATCTGTTTGTGGCAGGAAAGGTCTAATGGGCGCACTGGTTCAAGCCCAGCACATGGTAGCTCACTAACTCATTATTCATTCAAGGGAAAGAGAGCGTCCTCGATGGGAAATGTGTTCTGTTCACTAACGTCAATGCTCTTTGCTTTGTGATAGGACGAGGCCGAATTCATCCGTGCCTATAACGACTTTGTGGACTACCTGAGTGACCCCTCCAAGCAGATTGACATTGAGAGGGAGCTGGCTGAGGCAAAGGTGAGTTCATTAACTCTTTCAAGTCTCACTTTGAGTTCTTCCACATGCATGTCTTTTATACATCACAGTAGCTGATCTATTTGAAATCATTCCTATTTTCTCCAAACGTGTTTTCTTGTCCTAGATCCATCATGTTAACCTGATAGATGTCCTTTTTGAACTGGTGCTATTTGGGATGATGACAGCTCAGAAGTCCCTGATGGTGGTAAGTAGCATCTCACTGGTACATGTTTCGATGTCTCTCTATTTGTAATTTCACTTAAACTTCTCTCCTCTCTTTCCATTAGCACCCTGGTGGGTTCATGGAGCGTCTGTACGCTCTCCTGTACTCCTTCCTGCCCGTAGCTGCCAGCATTGAGCCAAAGGCCGAGAGATACCTGCTGCTGCTCAATGTAAGATTCAAGAGTTTACTTCCCTATTCCTAGTTTACTTCCTCTTTACTTTTTCATGAATAACAGGATGCCATTTTACAAGGAGTAACTCTCATTGTCTCTCTGCTCTTGATAAGCTAGTAATTTAGAGCCATTATCTATGTGTTGTGTGGTGTTCTCTTCAGGGTGGGCTGATGGCTCTGCTAGATGACATGTTTGGGCAGCAGCTGGCCTGGTACTTTAACCCAGTGTCTCTGGTCACTGAGCTCTCCAACCTCCTGGAATACCACCTGGAGAACCTCATGGCCAGCATGTAGTCCTACTGCAGAGATCTGAAAGGCCACATTTCTCTCTCTTTCTCTTAGGAATTGAGGACTTGAAGTGCTTCACTGAACCCTGATTAGTTAACACCCATTGAATTAATGTATTCTCTTGTTTTCTCTCCCCACAGGATTCTTGTGACACTTTGCCACCACACAGGGGTCTAGACACAAATGCACTACATTACTTTGCACTGAATTTTACATTTTTAAATAAAATAACTAGTAGTTCAAAAGCATTTGTCTCTGTCTTTTTATTTACTTGATTATTTCATCACTATTTCATATTCCTGGAGTTATGAGGCTAATATTACACTATTACATGAACAATTATGCATTATTCTTTTCATATGGAAATGAAAAAAACAAAGTTTAGGTGATTTACAGGTACTACAGGCCCACACTTTATGGCTTTGAATTGTGATGTGTGATTCTGTACTATTTCAAAATATGTAGGCCGACATACACTGCGTTTACAAAACATTAAGAACACCTTCCTAATATTGAGTTGCACCCCTGTTGCTCAGAACAGACTCAATTTGCTGGGACGTGAACTCTACAAGGTGTCCACAGGGATGCTGGCCCATGTTCACTCCAATGATTCCCACAGTGGTGGACCATTCTTTATACACCTACTACCTTACACCGTTCAAAGGCACTTAAATATTTTGTCTTGCCCATTTACCCTCTGAATGGCACACATACAGAATCCATGTCTCAATTGTGTCAATGCTTAAAACTTTTTCTTTAACCCGTCTCCTTCCCTTCGTCTACACTGATTGAAGTGGATTGAACAAGTGACATCAGTATGGGATCATAGCTTTCACCTGGATTTACATGGTCAGTCTGTCATGGAAAGAGGGGGTATAGTATAAAGTCGACCACTAGAGGGCACAATTGTTTCAGTCTTGAATGTAACTTCTCACTATCGGTACTCTACATTAAGAGTCTGCCATTGTAGACTCTGGTATCTTGGGTATTTTTGTTTCAATTTGCCATATTTCCCATTAATGTCTAAGCCATTTAGCATCTTTCCAACTGAAAACAATGTAAGCGTTCATGTGAGTGGGTGTAGTAGTGCATACTGACCACTCGTTGGATCATAGCGTGGTCAGTGGTGTTCATGCAGGAACCCAGAGGATATAGGCATTCTCCATCACAGTAGAAGGCTTGTTATCCTTTTTCTAACTTGGCAAGTCAGTTAAGAACAAATCCTTACTTACAATGACGGCCTTCCCGGGAAACAGTGGGTTAACTGTCACGTTCAGGGGCAGAATGACAGATTTGTACCTTGTCAGCTCGGGGATTGGATCCAGCATCTTTCGGTTACTGGCTCAACACTAACCACTAGGCTACCTGCCGCCCCAAATCCACACCCCTGTCTTCATTTAAAAAGGTATCTGTGACCAACAGAGGCACATCTGTATTCACAGTCATGTGAAATCCATAGATTAGGGTCTAAAGAATGTATTTTAATTGACTGATTGCCTTATATGAACTTTAACTCAGTAATATCGTTGAAATTGTTGGATGTCGCGTTAATTTTTTTGTACAGTGTAGATACATCTATTTATCTGCATATTGCCAGATTATTGCTTTCAACTGCTGGTTGCAAAGGTATATATTTTGGAACAAAGGTAGTGAAGTTTATTAAAATGATGTAGAATAGATGGGTTGCCACAGGTGTCACAGGCATACACAGGTCTTGACCACCATGTCTTCATGCTTCTTTAGGATCTCGTTGTAGAAGAGTCTAGAGATGGGACTGAGCTTAGTGGGAGCACAGCACGCTTTGGGAACCTCACCCAGCTTCAAAAGGTGAACCTGCCATGAAAAAGTTCAATCAGATTTATTCATACATACACTTTGACATAATCAATGATAATAATATCCTGTTTATAAAAGAGGTATGATTATTATGCAGATCCTACAGTGCTCTCCAACCTCAGTGGGCTTTGGCTTCGCCCCCCTTGTCTGAATGTGGTCATATGTTTTAACCCTGGTTGTCTGTGCTCCACAAGTCTTTATAGCCCACTGAGCCAAAGCCTAGACTTTCAGAAGTTCAACAACAACTTCCATGAAACAAGCTAAACATTTCAATGGGCCATTGACCTAGCTAGTGACTTTAAAAAAACATTTGGTATTTTTGTTTTATATTATTCCAACAACATAGGATATAATTACAACGAAAACCAGGAATTTTATAGGATTCTAATGATAACCATAGAGTTCCAAACTAATTTCTATGGCAACACAGCTGTCCATTTTTAAATATGCAATTTTCTAAAATATGTGTTGCCAAGAGACATCTAACCGATAGAACATATCGGCGTTCTATTGAACGTTTTCTGTTCGAAAACAAGAACAACTTCAATTTGCTGTTCAACAACAACAAACTTGACTGATTTTTGAGACCTGAGATTGAAACATCGACTGGAAAATGCCTGGGTGCTTTTCAAGATTGATGGAGAGAGTGCGAGGACCTGGGCAGCCTTCTTCGTCGACAGGTTGTTTAAATTCATTTGTGGGTTGTTTTTGTTGTCTTTTTCCGTTTTGCAGGGTTCGCGATCGTCGGGAGGTGGACAGCGACAGCGACTTCGAAGAGGGTACGTGGAGTTTTAAACTTCTTATTTTACCACATTCAGCATCGGAAATGTAATTTGTGAAATGTTTATTTCTGTGATACAGACTTGCAAGCTAACGCTAACTTTAATAATTGTTGCTAAGCGAAGCACTGTTGGACTTTTACTAGTAGTGACGTTACAAGCTAGCTTGATATGTTTTACGTCCTGACAATTGTTTGTTTGTATCCCTGCTACTAATTTTAGAATCAAATGTACTGGATGAGGTCCAGTTGGATGTGCCACTGCTGCCAGTCATCCTTGATGTCCAGGATGCTGCTATCATCCTTGAGGATGTGCCAGATGTACCGACTATCCTTGAGGTACAATTTTCAGAACGTTTTTGGTATTATGTTTGAAAAGTATCCCAGATATTAATTCTAAAAAATCTTTGTTGTCTGCTTTAGGAGGCCACTGGTAATTGGCAGTTGATACCGATTAGGTTTAGCCCCTGTACTGTGGGCCTGTTGTGATCAGAGTAAGAGACCCCCCCCCACACACACGCATCACTGTTACAATTCCTGTAATCAGCTGTTTCTAACCTGAATGTATTGTAATGTCACCCATCTCCTGTGCAGAACCATGCCGGTCCGGTGGCTAAAGCTTGGAGAACTTTCCAGTTCATCAGCCCCATTATCACCTATATGCGTGGGGGATCCCAGGTATGTGTCTTTGTAACTATCTAGTCCTAATTTACATTGCCAGAGTCATGTGATCTTGATGGAAATATGTTACAGCGATGGCTGATGTTGTTTTGTTGATGTTACTTGTCGTTTCTCTCCACAGCAGGTGGTGGTGAGGATGCACCATGTGAGTAGGGTTCGAGGCCTGGAGACTCAACTGGTGTGGGCCATCTCCAGGGAGACAGCCAGGCTTAGTCCAGAGGGCATCCCCTACTGTGCCACCAAGGTTCAGTCCGTCACTTGGATCCTGGTAAGATGTAAATACTACCGAAATAGTACAAGATTAGGCTTTCTTCACTTATTCCATTTGGCCTTAACATATCGTCTCTCTCTGTCAGTATATGGCTGGCAGGGTGACCCAGTATGCTTCTCACCTCCGCCATGAGACGTCTGTGGACGTGACCCTTGGCTGCTACCAGGTAAATATACATTTTCTTATGTATATTGAACAGAAATTATTGGGTGTTTTTCCTTTAGATATGCTCTGTTTTCTAATAATGCGTGTGTGTGGTAAACAGGTGTGTTGTGTGTGTTTTTGGAGCAGCAGACTGATGTCTCGGTGGTGTATGCCACTCTCCACATGGGGCCGGATGGGCTGCTCTCCTCCTCGGCGTGGTCGGAGGCTGCCTCCGTGTCTACGCCCACCAATCAGCAGTTCACTGAGCCAGAGCCTGAATGCCACAACTGCTATGAGGTCAGATGTTGCACACACACCTACAGTACACATACTATTGACTAGTAGCATTAAGATCCTTCCATTGACCCATTGTTTGTCATGTCATTGCATTGGTCACTGATGTTGAATGTTTGTTCTGTTGTTGTAGGGCTGGGAGGAGGACCTGCTGCCTGAGGAGAGGGAGGTTCCTCTGCTAAAGTGAGTTCCTCTAAATGTCTGTGTAGTCTGGGCTTGCCAGATGCTGAAGGATAGTGGTCACCATGCTGTTATCCCCATTGACCCTAATGGTTGACATGCTCCATTCCCTCCCTCCGACAGCCTCTACCTTACCACCAAGAGAGTGGAGGACATCGCCCTGAGGCTCGTCTCCCTGCGCCAGGCCTTCACTGTGAGTGGACTTCCTTTTTCCTTTTCTCTCTGTGTCTTCTTGTTCCGTCTGTCTCCAAGAGGAAGATGGGTGTCTCACTAACTCTTCCCTCTTCTCTAGACCCTGCTTGGTTCCACCCTGAGCAGGAACCATCTGTTTGTGGCAGGAAAGGTCCTAATGGGCGCACTGGTTCAAGCCCAGCACATGGTAGCTCACTAACTCATTATTCATTCAAGGGAAAGAGAGCGTCCTCGATGGGAAATGTGTTCTGTTCACTAACGTCAATGCTCTTTGCTTTGTGATAGGACGAGGCCGAATTCATCCGTGCCTATAACGACTTTGTGGACTACCTGAGTGACCCCTCCAAGCAGATTGACATTGAGAGGGAGCTGGCTGAGGCAAAGGTGAGTTCATTAACTCTTTCAAGTCTCACTTTGAGTTCTTCCACATGCATGTCTTTTATACATCACAGTAGCTGATCTATTTGAAATCATTCCTATTTTCTCCAAACGTGTTTTCTTGTCCTAGATCCTTCATGTTAACCTGATAGATGTCCTTTTTGAACTGGTGCTATTTGGGATGATGACAGCTCAGAAGTCCCTGATGGTGGTAAGTAGCATCTCACTGGTACATGTTTCGATGTCTCTCTATTTGTAATTTCACTTAAACTTCTCTCCTCTCTTTCCATTAGCACCCTGGTGGGTTCATGGAGCGTCTGTACGCTCTCCTGTACTCCTTCCTGCCCGTAGCTGCCAGCATTGAGCCAAAGGCCGAGAGATACCTGCTGCTGCTCAATGTAAGATTCAAGAGTTTACTTCCCTATTCCTAGTTTACTTCCTCTTTACTTTTTCATGAATAACAGGATGCCATTTTACAAGGAGTAACTCTCATTGTCTCTCTGCTCTTGATAAGCTAGTAATTTAGAGCCATTATCTATGTGTTGTGTGGTGTTCTCTTCAGGGTGGGCTGATGGCTCTGCTAGATGACATGTTTGGGCAGCAGCTGGCCTGGTACTTTAACCCAGTGTCTCTGGTCACTGAGCTCTCCAACCTCCTGGAATACCACCTGGAGAACCTCATGGCCAGCATGTAGTCCTACTGCAGAGATCTGAAAGGCCACATTTCTCTCTCTTTCTCTTAGGAATTGAGGACTTGAAGTGCTTCACTGAACCCTGATTAGTTAACACCCATTGAATTAATGTATTCTCTTGTTTTCTCTCCCCACAGGATTCTTGTGACACTTTGCCACCACACAGGGGTCTAGACACAAATGCACTACATTACTTTGCACTGAATTTTACATTTTTAAATAAAATAACTAGTAGTTCAAAAGCATTTGTCTCTGTCTTTTTATTTACTTGATTATTTCATCACTATTTCATATTCCTGGAGTTATGAGGCTAATATTACACTATTACATGAACAATTATGCATTATTCTTTTCATATGGAAATGAAAAACAAAGTTTAGGTGATTTACAGGTACTACAGGCCCACACTTTATGGCTTTGAATTGTGATGTGTGATTCTGTACTATTTCAAAATATGTAGGCCGACGTACACTGCGTTTACAAAACATTAAGAACACCTTCCTAATATTGAGTTGCACCCCCTGTTGCTCAGAACAGACTCAATTTGCTGGGACGTGAACTCTACAAGGTGTCCACAGGGATGCTGGCCCATGTTCACTCCAATGATTCCCACAGTGGTGGACCATTCTTTATACACCTACTACCTTACACCGTTCAAAGGCACTTAAATATTTTGTCTTGCCCATTTACCCTCTGAATGGCACACATACATAATCCATGTCTCAATTGTGTCAATGCTTAAAACTCTTTCTTTAACCTGTCTCCTTCCCTTCGTCTACACTGATTGAAGTGGATTGAACAAGTGACATCAGTATGGGATCATAGCTTTCACCTGGATTTACCTGGTCAGTCTGTCATGGAAAGAGGGGGTATAGTATAAAGTCGACCACTAGAGGGCACAATTGCTTCAGTCTTGAATGTAACTTCTCACTATCGGTACTCTACATTAAGAGTCTGCCATTGTAGACTCTGGTATCTTGGGTATTTCTGTTTCTATTTGCCATATTTCCCATTAATGTCTGAGCCATTTAGCGTCTTTCCAACTGAAAACAATGTTAGCATTCATGTGAGAGAGGGTGGAGTAGTGCATACTGACCTCTAGTTGGATCATAGCGTGGTTAGTGGTGTTGATGCAGGGTTTTGGCATTCTCCATCACAGTAGAAGGCACAGTAGCCCGTAGGAGCCAGGACCCAATCCTAATGGAGAGAAATACTATAGAAATGGAATGACAAGATTAGATGAATGACTAGAACAGACTATATTTCAATCAGAAATACTTCATAAAAATACACTAAAATGCACACAATGCCTTGCTTCCCTTAAAAATAATAATTGTGTTACAGCAAATAAGGTGACACAATGTTAGCTCTTGATACTATCTATTCAGTAGAATGAGTAACTTAGTGAGACAAGCTCACCATCCAGCCTCGGTCACCAAAGCTTTCATATATTTCATGTCTCTTACAAGCCTGAACGCCCACTGTTGACGTGGCTATGATCTGAAAGGGACCAAAACAAATATTATGAGGCAGAACAAGCTGTAAAGCACACTTTGGATGCATTGGATTTACAGTAAAGACACAATTACTGCCATGATGAGCAGAACCATGCTAATGCCTTCAAAGCATTACATGGGCTTGCTCCTACTTATCACTCCGATTTGGTCTTGCCGTACATACCTACACGTACGCTACGGTCACAAGACGCAGGCCTCCTAATTGTCCCTAGAATTTCTTAGCAAACAGCTGGAGGCAGGGCTTTCTCCTATAGAGCTCCATTTTTATGGAATGGTCTACTTACCCATGTGAGAGACGCAAACTCGGTCTCAACCTTTAAGTCTTTATTGAAGACTTATCTCTTCAGTGGATCATATGATTGAGTGTAGTCTGGCCCAGGAGTGTGAAGGTGAACGGAAAGGCTCTGGAGCAACAAAATGCCCTTGCTGTCTCTGCCTGGCCGGTTCCCCTCTTTCCACGGGGATTCTCTGCCTCTAACCCTGTGACAGGGGCTAAGTCACTGGCTTACTGGTGCTCTTTCATGCTGTCCCTAGGAGGGGTGCGTCACTTGAGTGGGTTGAGTCATTGATGTGATCTTCCTGTCTGGGTTGGTGCACCCCCATGGGTTGTGCCGTGGCGGAGATCTTTGGGCTATACTCGGCCTTGTCTCAGGATGGTAAGTTGGTGGTTGAAGATATCCCTCTAGTGGTGTGGGGGCTGTGCTTTGGCAAAGTGGGTGGGGTTATATCCTTCCCGTTTGGCCCTGGCCGGGAGTATCATCAGATGGGGCCACAGTGTCTCCCGACCCCTCCTGTCTCAGCCTCCAGTATTAATGCTGCAGTAGTTCATGTGTCGGGGGGCTCGGGTCAGTTTGTTATATCTTCTCCTGTCTTATCCTGTGTTCTGTGTGAATTTAAGTGTGCTCTCTCTAATTCTTTCTCTCTTTCTTTGTCTCTCTCGGAGGACCTGAGCCCTAGGACCATGCCTCAGGACTACCTGGCACGATGACTCCTTGCTATCCCCAGTCCACCTGGCCGTGCTGCTGCTCCAGTTTCAACTGTTCTGCCTGCGGCTTTGGAATCCTGACCTGTTCACCGGACGTGCTACCTGTCCCAGACCTATTATTTGACCATGCTGGTCATTTATGAACATTTGAACATCTTGGCCATGTTCTGTTATAATCTCCACCCGGCACAGCCAGATGAGGACTGGCCACTAGGTAGTTTTTACTTAGCCAACGTGCTTCATCACCTGCTTTGCTTGCTGTTTGGGGTTTTAGGCTGGGTTTCTGTACAGCACTTTGAGATATCAGTTCATGTACGATGGGCTATATAGATACATTTGATTTGATTTAATGCAACAATTTTCACATCAACACTTTTTGGCTGAAAAAGGTTAGACCCAATCAATATATCCACATCACCAATAAACTATCATGGTCCAAACACACCAAGACAGTCAAAGAGAGCACAGCAACACCTTTTCCCTCTCAGGAAACTGAAAATATTTGGCATGGGCCTACACAGTGGCATGTGTCTAAAAGTTCTCCAGCTGCACCATCGAGAGCATCCTGACTGATTCATCACCACCTGTTATGGCAATGGCTTGGCATCTGACCGTATGGCACTACAGAAGGTAGTGCGTAAGGCCCAGTACATCACTGGGGCCAAGCTTCTTGACATCCTGGGCCTATATACATGGAGGTGTCAGAGGAAGTCCCAAAGAATTGTCAGTCTCCAGTCACCTAAGTCATAGACTGTTCTCTCTGCTACCGCACGGCAAGCGGTACCGGAGCGCCAAGTCTAGGTCCAAAAGGCTTCTTAACAGCTTCTACCCCCAAGCCATAACACTCCTGAACAGCTAATCAAAGGGCTACCCAGACCCCTCTCTTACGCTGCTGCTACTCTCTATTATCTATGCATAGTCACTTTAACTCTACCTACATGTACATATTACCTCGACTAACCGGTGCCCCTGCACATTGACTTTGTACTGGTACCCCCCTGTATATAGTCTCGCTATTGTTATTTTACTGCTTAATTATTTGTTAATCAAAAATAATAATAATTAAGTGTATCTATTTTTTATTTAACACGTTTTTCTTAACTTTTTAAAGCATTGTTGATTAAGGGCTTGTAAGTAAGCATTTCACTGTAACCTGTTGTATCCAGCGCATGAGACAAATAAAATTTGATTCGATTTGACATTGTAAATGTAAACCAACACTCTATAGCCTCATAACATGGTTAAAACAATTTTGATATAATTGATGGTCCGTCCTTGCATCCATAGCTCTGTCTATTAATCTGAGAGTGGTTACATTTCTCCAGGCCTATCCCTCAGCTTTTTACCAAAACAGAGGGCGACCGTTTTGTTATCGTTTCAGCTGCCCTTTAAACAGCTGCATATTATCAAGATATCAAAGTGTCACCAAAAAAAGGTAAACAATAGCAAATGCAACATATGGCATTCATTTTTCACATGTAAATAGCACTTTTCAGTAGTGCTCAAAGCATGCCATTCCATGAGCGCAGCATTTATTTTTCAACTTGAATCAATGAACCCAATCAGTCCTCCATGACAACAAAATCATAAACAACAGAGTAGAGCTGGCTAATAAATCCTCGGTTTTTGGGTTATGCTCATGGAAAACAATTTGGCTATGCTATACTTCCATATTTCCATGTCCTATTCTTGAAGATCAAGGGGTATAACATTTAGTTATTTCTTTACATTAAAAACCAAAGTCTATCGTATGTAAACTCAGCAAAAAAAGAAACGTCCCTTTTTCAGGACCCTGTCGTTCAAAGATAATTCATAAAAATCCAAATAACTTCACAGATTTTCATTGTAAAAGGTTTAAGCACGGTTTCCCATGCTTGTTCAATGAATCATAAACACTTAATGTGACTCTCAAACCCAGATCCGGGAGCATAATCATCGCCTGACACTAATTAGCATAACGCAATGGACATAAATCTTCCTATTCATGAAAATCACAAGTGAAATATATTGGAACACAGCTTAGCCTTTTGTTAATCACCCTGTCATCTCAGATTTTCAAAATATGCTTTACAGCCAACGCTAGACAAGCATTTGTGTAAGTTTATCATAGCCTAGCATTATGCCTTGCTAGCAGCAGGCAACCTTGTCACGGAAATCAGAAAAGCAACCAAATTAAATCGTTTACCTTTGATGAACTTCGGATGTTTTCACTCACGAGACTCCCAGGTAGATAGCCAAAGTTAATTTTTTCCCAAAATATTATTTTTGTAGGCGAAATAGCTCCATTTGTTCTTCATGTTTGGCTGAGAAATCGCCCGGATATTGCGGTCACCACAACGCCGAAAAATATTCCAAATTAGCTCCATAATATCGACAGAAACATGGCAAACGTTGTTTATAATCAATCCTCAAGGTGTTTTTCTAATATCTATTTGATAATATATCCGTCGGGACAATTCGTTTTTCAGTAGGGCCGATTGGAGTAATGGCTACCTCTGTATTTTACGCGAGAATCTCTCTCGGAGCCACCATGTGACCACTTACGCAATGTGGCCGCCTACGGCTATTCTTCAACAGAAATGCGTAAAACTACCTTACAATGCTGTAGACACCTTGGGGAATACGTAGAAAGTGTAAGCTCGTTAATGGCACATTCACAGCTGAATAGGGACTCATTGGAACGCAGCGCTTTCAAAACCTGGGGCACTTCCGGATTGGATTTTTCTCAGGCTTTCGCCTGCAACATCAGTTCTGTTATACTCACAGACAATATCTTTACAGTTTTGGAAACGTTAGAGTGTTTTCTATGCATATTCTAGAATCTTGTCCTGACAAAATATCACGTTTAAAACAGGAACGTTTTTTTTCTCTCCCAAAAATGAAAATACTGCCCCCTAGTACCTCTAGGTTGTATTGATCATGCACCTGTAGAACGGTCATTAAGACACTAACAGCTTACAGACGGTAGGCAAAGGAGCTCACAATTATTTTTATTTTATTTTTTATTTCACCTTTATTTAACCAGGTAGGCTAGTTGAGAACAAGTTCTCATTTGCAACTGCGACCTGGCCAAGATAAAGCATAGCAGTGTGAACAGACAACACAGAGTTACACATGGGGTAAACAATTAACAAGTCAATAACACAGTAGAAAAAAAGGGGAGTCTAAAAAAGGCATGAGGAGGTAGGCGAATAATTACAATTTTGCAGATTAACACTGGAGTGATAAATGATCAGATGGTCATGTACAGGTAGAGATATTGGTGTGCAAAAGAGCAGAAAAGTAAATAAATAAAAACAGTATGGGGATGAGGTAGGTGAAAATGGGTGGGCTATTTACCAATAGACTATGTACAGCTGCAGCGATCGGTTAGCTGCTCAGATAGCTGATGTTTGAAGTTGGTGAGGGAGATAAAAGTCTCCAACTTCAGCGATTTTTGCAATTCGTTCCAGTCACAGGCAGCAGAGTACTGGAACGAAAGGCGGCCAAATGAGGTGTTGGCTTTAGGGATGATCAGTGAGATACACCTGCTGGAGCGCGTGCTACGGATGGGTGTTGCCATCATGACCAGTGAACTTAGATAAGGCGGAGCTTTACCTAGCATGGACTTGTAGATGACCTGGAGCCAGTGGGTCTGGCGACGAATATGTAGTGAAGGCCAGCCGACTAGAGCATACAAGTCGCAGTGGTGGGTGGTATAAGGTGCTTTAGTGACAAAACGGATGGCACTGTGATAAACTGCATCCAGTTTGCTGAGTAGAGTGTTGGAAGCCATTTTGTAGATGACATCGCCGAAGTCGAGGATCGGTAGGATAGTCAGTTTTACGAGGGTAAGCTTGGCGGCGTGAGTGAAGGGTGCTTTGTTGCGGAATAGAAAGCCGACTCTTGATTTGATTTTCGATTAGAGATGTTTGATATGAGTCTGGAAGGAGAGTTTGCAGTCTAGCCAGACACCTAGGTACTTATAGATGTCCACATATTCAAGGTCGGAACCATCCAGGGTGGTGATGCTAGTCGGGCATGCGGGTGCAGGCAGCGATCGGTTGAAAAGCATGCATTTGGTTTTACTAGCGTTTAAGAGCAGTTGGAGGCCACGGAAGGAGTGTTGTATGGCATTGAAGCTCGTTTGGAGGTTAGATAGCAGTGTCCAATGACGGGCCGAAAGTATATAGAATGGTGTCGTCTGCGGAGATGTGGATCAGGGAATCGCCCGCAGCAAGAGCAACATCATTGATATATACAGAGAAAAGAGTCGGCCCGAGAATTGAACCCTGTGGCACCCCCATAGAGACTGCCAGAGGACCGGACAGCATGCCCTCCGATTTGACACACTGAACTCTGTCTGCAAAGTAATTGGTGAACCAGGCAAGACAGTCATCCGAAAAACCGAGGCTACTGAGTCTGCCGATAAGAATATGGTGATTGACAGAGTTGGAAGCCTTGGCAAGGTCGATGAAGACGGCTGCACAGTACTGTCTTTTATCGATGGCGGTTATGATATCGTTTAGTACCTTGAGTGTGGCTGAGGTGCACCCGTGACCGGCTCGGAAACCAGATTGCACAGTGGAGAAGGTACGGTGGGATTCGAGATGGTCAGTGACCTGTTTGTTGACTTGGCTTTCGAAGACCTTAGATAGGCAGGGCAGGAAGGATATAGGTCTGTAACAGTTTGGGTCCAGGGTGTCTCCCCCTTTGAAGAGGGGGATGACTGCGGCAGCTTTCCAATCCTTGGGGATCTCAGACGATATGAAAGAGAGGTTGAACAGGCTGGTAATAGGGGTTGCGACAATGGCGGCGGATAGTTTCAGAAATAGAGGGTCCAGATTGTCAAGCCCAGCTGATTTGTACGGGTCCAGGTTTTGCAGCTCTTTCAGAACATGAAAACTTAGGACCCTAAAGAGGCCTTTCTACTGACTGAAAAACACCAAAAGAAAGATGCCCAGGGTCCCTGCTCATCTGCGTGAATGTGCATTCGGCATGCTGCAAGGAGGCATGAGGATTGCAGATGTGGCCAAGGGAAAAAATGGCAATGTCCGTACTGTGAGACACCTAAGAAAGCGCTACATGGAGACAGGACGGACAGCTGATCATCCACGCAGTGGCAGACCACATGTAACAACACCTGCACAGGATTGGTACATCCGAACATCACACCTGTGGGACAGGATGGCAACAACTGCCCGAGTTACACCAGGAACGCACAATCCCTCCATCAGTACTCAGACTGTCCGCAATAGGCTGAGAGAGGCTGGACTGAGGAATTGTAGGCCTGTTGTAAGGCAGGTCCTCACCATATATCACCGGCAACAACGTTGCCTATGGGCACAAACCCATTGTCACTGGACCAGACAGGACTGGCAAAAAGTACTCTTCATTCACGGTTTTGTCTCACCAGGGGTGATGGTCGGATTCACATTTATCGTCGAAGGAATGAGCATTACACCGAGGCCTGTACTCTGGAGCGGGATCGATTTGGAGGTGGAGGGTCCATCATGGTCTGGGGCGGTGTGTCACAGCATCATCAGACTGACCTTTTTGTCATTGCAGGCAATCTCAACGCTGTGCGTTACAGGGAAGACATCCTCCTCCCTCATGTGGTACCCTTCCTGCAGGCTCATCCTGACATGACCCTCCAGCTTTTTTAACAAATCAAAAACTGTAAAATTGGGGGTGCAAAATTATTCAGCACCCTTAAGTTAATACTTTGTAGCGCCACCTTTTGCTGCGATTACAGCTGTAAGTCGCTTGGGGTATGTCTCTATCAGTTTTGCACATCAAGAGACTGAAAATGTTTCCCATTCCTCCTTGCAAAACAGCTCGAGCTCAGTGAGGTTGGATGGAGAGCATTTGTGAACAGCAGTTTTCAGTTCTTTCAACAGATTCTCGATTGGATTCAGGTCTGGACTTTGACTTGGCCATTCTAACACCTGGATATGTTTATTTTTTAACCATTCCATTGTAGATGTTGCTTTATGTTTTGGATCATTGTCTTGTTGGAAGACAAATCTCCGTCCCAGTCTCAGGTCTTTTGCAGACTCCATCAGGTTTTCTTCCAGAATGGTCCTGTATTTGGCTCCAGCCATCTTCCCATCAATTTTAACCATCTTCCCTGTCCCTGCTGAAGAAAAGCAGGCCCAAACCATGATGCTGCCACCACCATGTTTGACAGTGGGGATGGTGTGTACAGGGTGATGAGCTGTGTTGCTTTTACGCCAAACATAACGTTTTGCATTGTTGCCAAAAAGTTCAATTTTGGTTTCATCTGACCAGAGCACCTTCTTCCACATGTTTGGTGTGTCTCCCTGGTAGCTTGTGGCAAACTTTAAACAACACTTTTTATGGATATCTTTAAGAAATTGCTTTCTTCTTGCCACTCTTCCATAAAGGCCAGATTTGTGCAATATACAACTGATTGTTGTCCTATGGACAGTCTCCCACCTCAGCTGTAGATCTCTGCAGTTCATCCAGTGATCATGGGCCTCTTGGCTGCATCTCTGATCAGTCTTCTCCTTGTAGGAGCTGAAAGTTTAGAGGGACGGCCAGGTCTTGGTCGATTTGCAGTGGTCTGATACTCCTTCCATTTCAATATTATCGCTTGCACAGTGCTCCTTGGGATGTTTAAAGCTTGGGAAATCTTGTTGTATCCAAATCCGGCTTTAAACTTCTTCACAACAGTATCTCGGACCTGCCTGGTGTGTTCCTTGTTCTTCATGATGCTCTCTGCGCTTTTAACGGACCTCTGAGACTATCACAGTGCAGGTGCATTTATACGGAGACTTGATTACACACAGGTGGATTGTATTTATCATCATTAGTCATTTAGGTCAACATTGGATCATTCAGAGATCCCCACTGAACTTCTGGAGAGGGTTTGCTGCACTGAAAGTAAAGGGGCTGAATAATTTTGCATGCCCAACTTTTCAGTTTTTGATTTGTTAAAAAAGTTTGAAATATCCAATAAATGTCGTTCCACTTCATGATTGTGTCCCACTTGTTGTTGATTCTTCACAAAAAAATAAAATTGTATATCTTTATGTTTGAAGCCTGAAATGTGGCAAAAGGTCGCAAAGTTCAAGGGGGCCGAATACTTTCGCAAGGCACTGTATGTTGCCTGATGTATCCCCAGTAGTGTAGCTACATTTAATTTTCATTTGTGTGTATTCGAGGTCCATCCAAAAAGCAGCGGGCCTGTGACGCCAGATGTCTGGATATTTTCTCCAGTTGGTGTAAATATGACCGCAGGAGAAGACCTGGAATGCAGCGACAGAAATCTGTAAAGTTGCAACTTAATAGTTTATCAAATATGAGTAAACCAAAACATGCCTAAACTTTCACAACAATATTGTTACAATGGGACTTCCGGGTGTGTCGGCTCCCCACTCATGTGGTTGTATAGTGAACAATATGTTGTGCTCGCCTTAGCTCTCTGTTGAGCTCTTACCCATGGTGCTGGAGCTTTCTTCTACCACAGCATCTGTGCAATAAACTGGAGTTTTGGGAAATTTACTGTATAGCTGTTGTTGTGTTCCCATTCTAGTGGCGACCCGTCACTCAGGGCAGGTGGGTCAGAGCCTGTTTGAGCCCCACATTTATAGCTACAAATGTTTTTCAAGTTATTTTGGCATTAATACGTGTCACATATCAGTTGCAAACAATGTAAAATTAAAAAAAATGTCAAACAAATCACTGAGTTAATAAAGCCTCCATACAAACATGGTCTCTTATTTGCTTTCTTGAGTAAGGCAGCTCCAAAATGCAGGTGTTTCAGCCTAGCTCAGTGCTTTCTGTGGTGGGGCAGCCAGCGGAAAATGCGGAAAATACAGAGCGTAGGGGTTGGTAATGTTCTCTAGTTGCGCAGTGATTGGCTCAGTATTCTGTCACTCATGCGGACACTACGTCACTGCCAAATCTAAGTGTAGAGCTCGAAAATCCAAGCCCCGTTGAATGCTACCATAGAGTTACATTAGAAGTGCCCATCCAAGAAGGCTCAAGGTCATTGGCCACAGATAAAATTACGCCAAATCACGTTATATCTACAGTAGCTTTGATTGCACTGACCATGTCAATATCATACTTTCAAAATCTTAGCTAGCAGTCATCATCATGAATCAAGTCGACAATCTACTGGCAAATCCTTGTCATATGAAGAGAAATTGTAGATAAAAACGTGTAGGTGCTCATCGGCCATTGGACACAAACATTACACAACATGTTGGAAATCGCAAATTCAACAAGGAGTAATCAGTGGCTAACTGCAAGCATTGAAAAGCAATTACTAGCCTGCTATTCAGTGGAGTGGGTGTGTGGTCCCAATTCTGGGTCTCTTTTCCAAGCTTAAAATGATAAACATTCAACATTGGCCATGCTGTCAATCCAGCATGATTTCTGCCAGACTCAAAACAACTTAACTCGGGAACTGGGAAATCTGACTTCAGTGAGTTCAAGACAACTGGGAACTCAGGAAAAAAACAGCTCTGATTGGGAAAATAAATTTTGAACGGTCATCCAACTTGAAATTGTAAGTCGGGAACTCGGGCCTCTTTCTAGAGCTACGACCTGAAAATCACTGACGTCATCATGATTTGGTTTATTTTCCCCTCTTAATTTTGCCTACTGTTCTGACTTAGTGGTGCACATGTAGGCTATATCCTGCTATAACCTGAGAAATGTCATCATCGAATATTATAAGAGCATCCTTTGTCTGCTTATATTCAACCTTTAGCCATGTCTAAAGGTCAATCAGATTTGTGAACATGGTCCCTAGCTGTGTGTTGTCTGTAGCTTGTGAGGTGTGGAAACACTGTTGCTTTTATGAATTTTGTCTTGCTGCTTTTTGTTCTATGTTGCTATGTCTGTATGCTACGTCTTGCTTGTCCTATGTTGCTCTGTCTGTATGCTATGTCTTGCTTGTCCTGTTGCTATTGTCTATATTGTAATTGTTTTTAATAACCTGCCCAGGGACTGCGGTTGAAAATTAGCCGGCTGGCTAAAACCGGCACATTAACTGAAACGTTGATTAATGTGCACTGTCCCTGTAAAAAATAAAATAAACTCAAACCTTTATATATCCTATGGTTCTGACTTGGTGTACAGGGAGAACACTGTAAGAACAGCCCATGTTCTGAATTATGTCACTGTACATTTCAAAAGTGCTAAACAATTAGTTATATTGACTATGTCCGTCTTAGCTCTCCCATTGTCTTAATCGAATATCCAGATTGCTTCTTATCTGCTCGTCATCTCCTTATGCCATACTTTGTACATCTCAACAGAAACCACATTAGTCAGCCGTAGACAAGGCTCCTCTGATAGCCAGGTGTAGCATTGGTAAACTGTTGGGACTCTGCTGTTGGGACAGCTGTATGTAGGCCCTAACAGTTTGTGGGCACCGTTTGTCACCATTATAGTACAATTAATGTATTGTTTAGTGTTGTGTAGTGGCTTTGCTGGCATGCACCCCCCACATTTTTTTGTTTGTTTGCGCCACCAAGATTTACATGCTAAAATCGCCACTGTCCCATTCTACAACTCATGAATGAGTATCTCTATCTTCAAAACTCGACCCCACTATCAGCCCAGCCAACTGGTTACAGCTTTGCTAGTCATTCCATCGGAGTAAACTCCAGAAGAAAATGTAATCTATAAAGCACACCAATATTTCTTTTAAACTCTAACGATAATAATAAGAAAACTCCTGCCACCCAGCCACCAGAGATCGAGGCAGGGATGGCCACCAGAGATCGAGGCAGGGATGGGCACCAGAGATCGAGGCAGGGATGGCCACCAGAGATCGAGGCAGGGATGGCCACCAGAGATCGAGGCAGGGATGGCCACCAGAGATCGAGGCAGGGATGGCCACCAGAGTTCGAGGCAGTGATGGCCACCAGAGATCGAGGCAGGGATGGCCACCAGAGGTCGAGGCAGGGATGGCCACCAGAGGTCGAGGCAGGGATGGCCACAAGAGATCAAGGCAGGGATGGCCACCAGAGATCGAGGCAGGGATGGCCACCAGAGATCGAGGCAGGGATGGCCACCAGTTCCAGCTGACCTGGACAAATCTGGAAAATTTCTAGAACTTTGAAAATGTCTTCAAGTGCAGTTGCAAGAACCATCAAGCGCTATGATGAAACTGGCTCTCATGAGGACCCAGAGTTACCTCTGCTGCAGAGAATAAATTCATTCGATTTACCAGCCTAAGAAATTGCAGGCCAAATAAATGCTTGACAGTGTTCAAGTAATAGACACATCTCAACATCAACTGTTCAGAGGAGACTGTGTGAAACAGGCATTCATGGTCGAATTGCTGCAAAGAAACCCCTACTAAAGGACACCGATAATAAGAAGAGACGTGCTTGGGCCAAGAAACAGGAGCAATGAACATTATACTGGTGGAAAACTATCTTTCGGTAGAATGAGTCCAAATTTGAGATTCTGTCTTTGTGAGACACAGAGTAGTTGAACAGATGATCTCCGCATGTGTGGTTCCTATCATGAAGCATGGAGGAGGTGTGCTTTAATGGTGACATTGTCTGTGATTTATTTCAAATTCAAGACACACTTAACCAGCAAGTCTACCTCAGCATCATGCAGCGATACGCCATCCCATCTGATTTGTGCTTAGTGGGACTATCATTTGTTTTTAAACAGGATAATGACCCAATACACCTTCAGGCTGTGTAAGGGCTATCTGACCAAGAATGAGAGTGATGGAGTGCTGCATCAGATGACCTGGCCTCCATAATCACCCAACCTCAACCCAATTGAGATGGTTTGGGATGATTTGGACTGCAGAGGGAAGGAAAATCAGCCAACAAGTGCTCACCATATGTGGGAACTCCTTCAAGACTGTTGGAAAATTAATTCCAGGTGAAGCTGGTTGAGAGAATGCTAAGAGTGTGGAGAGCTTTCATCAAGGCAAATGGTGGCTACTTTCAATAATCTAAAACATGTTTTAATTTGTTTAACACTTTTTTGGTTACTACATGATTCCATATGTGTTATTTCATAGTTTTGATGTCGTCACTATTATTCTACAATGTAGAAAATGTTAATAATAAAGAAACCACTCTTGAATTATTAGGTGTGTCTAAACATTTGACTGGTACTGTATGTCAGTATGACAAATTAGTTATGCCTCTACTTTGTAATCAACATAGAGTTTAGCAAGACTGGACTGCGAGAGCATCAGGGAATTTAATGAAGTCCAGCTCAATATAGTGCATGTGTAGTGCATCTATAGTGCATCTTATATGCAAGACATGACAAAACAATACATTAGTCGCATAGTGTTCAACCAATGCCATATCACATATGTATATGATCCAGTACACATCTGTGTGTAATCTGATTGTGATTGTATTTCACTTTTTGTTACCGGAACAATATGTCACAGCGGCAAGACAGTTGTTTCAGGAGTCAAATGATATACTCCTTGTTTACCCCTCCTGTGCCAGTGTATGTGCCTGTGGCAGATGTCCAACTGGAAGTAGGTGACGTGTGACTGTACACGAGCAGTCATGTGTACAAAGCGAGCGGTAGGCTCTGGTACTCTGTGACCTTAGATACCCATATGGACTTGATTTGAGATTCTTCATCTTCTATCTCTCAAAGACCACCAACTCAGATGCACAGCGTGCTTCAACACGATATGAGGGGGGAGAGGATTTCTTTTTTTCCTATTACCCCCTTTTTCTCCCCAATTTCAATCTTGTCTCATTGCTGTGACTCCCCGACGGACTAGGGAGGCAAAGGTCGAGTCATGCGTCCTCTGAAACATGACCCGCCAAACCACCCTTCACCCACTAGCTAAACCCGGAAGCCAGCCACACCAATGTGTCAGAGGAAACACTGTTCAACTGACAACTGAAGTCAGCCTGCAGCGGCCCGGCAAGCCACAAGGAGTCGCTAGAGCACGATGAGTCAAGTAAAGCCCTCCCGGCCAAACCCTCCCCTAATGCTGGGTCAATTGTGCATTGCCCTATGGGACTCCGAATCACGGCCTTGATTACAACCCGGGTCTGTAGTGACGCTCCTAGCACTGGGATGCAGTGCCTTAGACCGCTGCACCACTCGGGAGGCCTTGGGGAGAGGATTTCATCCTTAACATGGTACATGGTACAAATAGCCCCTGATATATCCCTATATTATTGTGATGGCCACCCCTATATAAATTCCACAAATAATACTGATAGATCTCAATCCTGTGTAATGTTGTCAAGCCAATAATATTTCTTTGTCTGTATCCTAGCACAAATATGTACAACTACCTTCAGGTCTGAGGCCAAAATCTGAAGGACAAAGTGACAGAAAACCTAGAAATTACATTACGTAAATTTAGAGACACAGTGGTCATTTCTAGTTATTTTGTTAGACGATTTTGTAGCTGGATACAAATGCCCAATCTGCAGTGACAAGATCAAATTAAGTTTATTTTATGCATGCATGCTCTTAATGTATTACATTGCAATATATGCAATTTACTTCAATGAGTACGGTATGTTATACATGTCCATTGTTTTCAGTGAGGCATGAGGCAGTCCCTATCCCCAGGATAGATGACACTTCGATGAAAGCCACAACAGCACGGGCTATAGATTTGGCATCTCCTCTCTCCAACTCAACAAGCCCCAGAAATGGTGATACAATTGTCTGCTTGGTGTCACTAAAGTTATCACACCCCTAGGTACTTAGAAACACTTACATCTGTGGACTCATCGAGCAGGAGGCTGAAACGCTTGTCACCCACATCTGCGACCAACCTTTTCAGAAAGTATGTTGCTAGAACACCAGTCATAATTTCTGTGCACATTGACCTGTGCATTTTGAAGTGGGTTGCAGCAGTGGAGTCTGAGAAAGCAGCTCTACATGCTTCTCCAATGTGATCACATGCCAGCATGGAACAGAACAGTGTTCAGCGATAGCTAATGCCATGGTGGCCTCAGCCTTTTTTGCAGTCAATTTTTATTAACTATAAATGGCAGCTTGTTTTGTGTGGAACTGTTATAAGGCTTTGCCTTTTGAGTATTTTTTTACATCACTATGTTTGGCGTAGAAATCAGCCTTACAATACAGGCAGTATGCCCGTGTATCACGTCCAATAAACGGCTTCAACCAGCCTTTGATTCCCACTCCTTTCTGTATTTTTGAGTGTACAGTTTAGACTGGGACATGATGCGCTAGCCAGCTAGATGTGTAGCTTATGTCACAGAGGCACACACAAAGTGGACAAGGTGAGTAAGTGACTAAGGCTGTGTGAGTCAAATGCAGTGATTTATTTTAGACAAAGAACATTTTACATTTACATCCCTCCCTGAATGTAAGCCAGGGCAGGATCAGCCAGCGGCGGCTTCCCATATGCGCGATTAATTTGCAGTCTGGGCACGGAGGGGTAAACATCTAATGCTCTGACTGCAGCTGGGAGGGACTGCTGCGTGAGGACTGGGCCGCCTTTGAGTGTTTTGGGACGGGGCCCACGGTAGCGTCCGCTGCTCGTTGAGAAGAGTAAGAACTATACATGCTTCCACGTCAGTCTCCAATAACATCAGGAAAAGTCGCTAGTCGATTTTTTGAAAATGTGTCGCTAGAGGGATCTGAATACTCACTAAATATAGCGACAAAGTCACTAAGTTGGCAACACTGCCTGTGTGATGCTCTAGCAGCGTAGCTCGTCAGAGCTGCTTCGCCCATGGTGTGTACTTTAATTGATTTTCTGCAGGCTCTTATGAGGATTCTGTTATGCACTATAGCCCGTTACCATATATGTGATTGAATATTATCTGCTGTTGGCTTGTGTGGATGTATGTATGTGTTTTGCAACATAGCTGACTTGAAACATTGTTAACAGTTTCAGGGCCATGAGCATTTCTCATGATGGACAAATACAGAATAACATGAAGACAGGGACTGTGCAATGAGTTGGGGAGGCACATTCAGAACAGTGATGCGAGAACAAACGTCTTTTGTTAGATAACAGGAGCCAGGTGTGAGATAACGGTATCGAGCATGAGCGCATAGATATTCTTCACAGCAACAGTTACATCTATCAACTGAAGCGCTTAGGGGGCTGGGACTAGCCTCTGCGCCAACAATCAAAGATGGGCTGGGTGAGTTTAAACCACGCCCAGTCTCTACTCTGACATTCCGGCTCAGAAGCAGGAACTATTTCTGTCAAGGTATATTTATCATATCTTTGTCAAGAACAAGTCAGTTCTCTGTTTGCCCTGCGAGGTGGGACAGAGAGCCGGTATATACGAAAATTGCATTTACCACTTATTGCTTATTATTATTATTATTATTATATATTATTATTGCTTAGCTAATAAAAAATACATAGTATACAATCGGTGACTCATTGTCATATTTATCCTGATACCATATTCGAATTGACGCAAATCTAACACTCTGCATAGCGGTTCCTTAACAAGCCAGTTTTTGGTGACCCACTTGTCGAGGAATTTACATTTTCCAGGCATAGCTGAAGCTTCACTTAACGTTAACTTGAGCTGTTTAACCTGATTTATTCAACTTCAATCACTCTTGCACGCACGTGACCGTCGCACTCTCTCCGAGGCAGGTGGCTCGTGAAACAAGGACGCACAGACAGCGGGAGACACATGCAGACAGCGGCGTAGCCTATTACTGATGTTAAGTTGTTTTTTTAAATCTAAAGAACTTCAATTTCTATTCTTGAACAAAATATATAAATTCAAGCACTTTCAACAACCCATGTCTATTTGTCTATTTCAAAAAACTTAAGGCCTTGATTTATTTTCTCTCAAATTCACAAACTTTCAAGGATTTCAAGGACCCGTGGGAACCCTGCCCTCCATAGTCCTCAATGCAATACACTGTAATAGACTACATGGGACACATATCGACTTGTATAGCGTCCTTTTCTACCTGTCTGAAATAGGACTTGGTTCAACTATTAGTTTAAAAACTACACATTTGGTTAGTAGAGAGAGAGCCTACTGAGTATATCCCACCCCACTGTATCGGAGACAGGTAGATAAGTTCTCTCTACAAGCTATTAAGTATCCCATGTACCGTTTATTTATTTTATTGGGGCTGTGGTGGGGCCAGAGTGAAAAGCCAGCAGCAGGCCATGTCAAAACTAACCATATTTGGTTAGTAAAGACCCGACTGAGTATTTTCCACCCCAATTTGAGACCAGTAGTAAAGTGCTTTACAAGTATCCCATATAATGTACCATGTATTGCACTGCAGTGAATGGAATAAGGAGTCACCAGCAGCACTCTGTATTAAACTCAACAGCTCTCCCGCTATCTCTCTCAGAATAACCTTTTTGATCCAAATCAGTCAGGTTTCAAGACTAGTCATTCAACTGAGACTGCTCTTCTCTGTATCACGGAGGCGCTCCGCACTGCTAAAGCTAACTCTCTCTCCTCTGCTCTCATCCTTCTAGACCTATCGGCTGCCTTCAATACTGTGAACCATCAGATCCTCCTCTCCACCCTCTCCGAGTTGGCCCACGCTTGGATTGCGTCCTACCTGACAGGTCGCGTGGCGAGAATCTGTCTCCTCACCACACGCTCTCACCACTGGTGTCCCCCAGGGCTCTGTTCTAGGCCCTCTCCTATTCTCGCTATACACCAAGTCACTTGGCTCTGTCATAACCTCACATGGTCTCTCCTATCATTGCTATGCAGACGACACACAATTAATCTTCTCCTTTCCCCCTTCTGATGACCAGGTGGCGAATCGCATCTCTGCATGTCTGGCAGACATATCAGTGTGGATGACGGATCACCACCTCAAGCTGAACCTCGGCAAGACGGAGCTGCTCTTCCTCCCGGGAATGACTGCCCTTTCCATGATCTCGCCATCACGGTTGACAACTCCATTGTGTCCTCCTCCCAGAGCGCTAAGAACCTTGGCGTGATCCTGGACAACACCCTGTCGTTCTCAACTAACATCAAGGCGGTGGCCCGTTCCTGTAGGTTCATGCTCTACAACATCCGCAGAGTACGACCCTGCCTCACACAGGAAGCGGCGCAGGTCCTAATCCAGGCACTTGTCATCTCCCGTCTGGATTACTGCAACTCGCTGTTGGCTGGGCTCCCTGCCTGTGCCATTAAACCCCTACAACTCATCCAGAACGCCGCAGCCCGTCTGGTGTTCAACCTTCCCAAGTTCTCTCACGTCACCCCGCTCCTCCGCTCTCTCCACTGGCTTCCAGTTGAAGCTCGCATCCGCTACAAGACCATGGTGCTTGCCTACGGAGCTGTGAGGGGAACGGCACCTCAGTACCTCCAGGCTCTGATCAGGCCCTACACCCAAACAAGGGCACTGCGTTCATCCACCTCTGGCCTGCTCGCCTCCCTACCACTGAGGAAGTACAGTTCCCGCTCAGCCCAGTCAAAACTGTTCGCTGCTCTGGCCCCCCAATGGTGGAACAAACTCCCTCACGACGCCAGGACAGCGGAGTCAATCACCACCTTCCGGAGACACCTGAAACCCCACCTCTTTAAGGAATACCTAGGATAGGATAAAGTAATCCTTCTCACCCCCCCCCCCCCTTAAAAGATTTAGATGCACTATTGTAAAGTGGCTGTTCCACTGGATGTCATAAGGTGAATGCACCAATTTGTAAGTCGCTCTGGATAAGAGCGTCTGCTAAATGACTTAAATGTAAATGTAAATGTAAACCCATTTAATACAGAGACCAATAAAAATGTTGCCGTATCTATTGAGTAAATCCAATAACATGTGTTTTATCAAAAGTGTATTTATTTTTTTAAATATAGCCTACATGACATACCAGTGTTTGTGTTCACTTTTTAAAGAAATTGTATGAATTCAACAAATGATCAACTTATTTTTTCCAAAGGTGGTAGCAATGTTTTGGATAAAACGTTCTACTGCACTGGAGTGCAAAAACATAAATAATCGATATTCCCCAAGTTTAACATGTCTTTTCAGGGGACTCTTATTTTGGAATAAAGAAAACCGCACTTGTGCTGCCAGCATAATAGCCTGCTGCTAGGAGAACGGTAATCCTGATTTCTTTGTTCCTATTTCTGTTTTCTTCGTGTGGCTTTCCTGCAGACTAGACGTGTTGTTGCATATTGCTGCCTTTCAGTTTGGCAAGTGCATTGCACATTTGTAAAATATTACATACAAGGAAAATGGGGGGGATTGTACCACCATCTAACAGCCCTTATACACACACACACACACACACACACACACACACACACACACACACACACACACACACACACACACACACACACACACACACACACACACACACACACACACACACACACACACACACACACACACACACACACACTACCACTATCCCCAACACACCCCACCACCCCTTCCCACTACTTTGGCCCCAACAGATCCTACACCCTTCTCTCAAAACCACCTCTAGCTCTTCTGCACTAAAATCTCTGATACCCAAAAACTTCTCTACTGCTGCTGCTATCACCAATTCAATCTTCTGAGATTTCCTTTCCATCTGTGTGGTACAATTAATGACCATGGCAATAAACTCCAAGAAGCCAACCTTACTAAAGCCCAAACTGTTCCGGTCTCTCTGTACCAGTGATGGCTGTACCCATACCCTCCTGCACACTTCTCCCTTCTAGCATGACTTCATCAGGCAAACGTTCTACATCAAAACTCCCTCTGTCTCGCGATCGCCACCGGGTCTGCGTAGCACCAAACGGCATGCATCAGACACCGGGGATTCCCAAAGGCTTACTATGAGCTTCACTTCGTTGATCTACGTGCAAGCGGGTGGAGTGGTATTTTGGAGTAGAACCTTTTTGGTAAAACAAAATAACCATTACTACACAGTGGAAAAGAGAAACTCCACAAATAATATACAAGGTTGGTTCATCGTAGAGGAAGTTTCTTGTAATAACTACTCTTGCATGAAGTACATTTAAAAAAAAAAATATGACAGTAAAACAGAGGGAGAAAAGCTGGGTTATTTTGAGGTTGATTCTTTCACATCTGAAAATACATTGTTAGTCATAGTAGCCTCACCACATTATGAGCCATAAGGTTGCAATTTGTTTAAACTCCACATCATTGACCAGTACAGTACATTTTAAAACACCTTCACTTGACTCAAATTGAGCGATTACATAGTGGAAAAAGTCAGGCCATGTAATCTGATAAAGATAATTGTGATCAAACGGAAGGCAATGGTGTGAAGGTGTGTGCAGAGTCATGCAGGATTTAATGACACACTAGAATACCAGAACACAATATTGCTGAAGAAAAACAGCACAAGTTAATAACACAAGTTATTTACAAATAGTACATCCCAAAAAACCATATGCATTGGGGAGAACAAGTATTTGATACACTGCTGATTTTGCAGGTTTTCCTACTTACAAAGCATGTAGAGGTCTGTCATTTTTATCATAGGTACACTTCAACTGTGAGAGACGTAATCTAAAACAAAACTCCAGAAAATCACATTGTATGATTTTTAAGTAATTAATTTGCATTTTATTGCATGACATAAGTATTTGATACATCAGAAATGCAGAACTTAATATTTGGTACAGAAACCTTTGTTTGCAATTACAGAGATCATACGTTTCCTGTAGTTCTTGACCAGGTTTGCACACAATGCAGCAGGGATTTTGGCCAACTCCTCCATACAGACCTTCTCCAGATCCTTCAGGTTTCGGGGCTGTCGCTGGGCAATACGGACTTTCAGCTCCCTCCAAAGATTTTCTTTTGGGTTTAGGTCTGGAGACTGGCTAGGCCACTCCAGGACCGTGAGATGCTTCTTACGGAGCCACTCCTTAGTTGCCCTGGCTGTGTGTTTCAGGTCGTTGTCATGTTTCAGGTCAGCCACGACCCATCTTCAATGCTCTTACTGAGGGAAGGAGGTTGTTGGCCAAGATCTCATGATACATGGCCCCATCCATCCTCCCCTCAATACGGTGCAGTCGTCCTGTCCCCTTTGCAGAAAAGCATCCCCAAAGAATGATGTTTCCACCTCCATGCTTCACGGTTGGGATGGTGTTCTTGGGGTTGTACTCATCCTTCTTCCTCCAAACACAGCGAGTGGAGTTTAGACCAAAAAGCTCTATTTTTGTCTCATCAGACCACATGACCTCCTCCCATTCCTCCTCTGGATCATCCAGATGGTCATTGGCAAACTTCAGACGGGCCTGGATATGCGCTGGCTTGAGCAGAGGGACCTTGCGTGCGCTGCAGGATTTTAATCCATGACGGCGTAGTGTGTTACGAATGGTTTTCTTTGAGACTGGTCCCAGCTCTCTTCAGGTCATTGACCAGGTCCTGCTGTGTAGTTCTGGGCTGATCCCTCACCTTCCTCATGATCATTGATGCCCCACGAGGGAGATCTTGCATGGAGCCCCAGACTGAGGGTGATTGACCGTCATCTTGAACTTCTTCCATTTTCTAATAACTGCGCCAATAGTTGTTGCCTTCTCACCAAGCTGCTTGCCTATTGTCCTGTAGCCCATCCCAGCCTTGTGCAGGTCTACAATTGTACCCCTGATGTCCTTACACAGCTCTCTGGTCTTGGCCATTGTGGAGAGGTTGGAGTCTGTTTGAATGAGTGTGTGGACAGGTGTCTTTTATACAGGTAATGAGTTCAAACAGTTGCAGTTAATACAGGTAATGAGTGGAGAACAGGACGGCTTCTTAAAGAAAAACTAACAGGTCTGTGAGAGCCAGAATTCGTAATGGTTGGTAGGTGATCAAATACTTATGTCATGCAATAAAAATGCAAATTAATTACTTAAAAATCATACAATGTGATTTTCTGGATTTTTAGATTCCGTCTCTCACAGTTGAAGTGTACCTATGATAAAAATTACAGTCCTCTACATGCTTTGTAAGTAGGAAAAACTGCAAAATCGGCAGTGTATCAAATACTTGCTCTCCCCACTGTATTTAACCTTTCCCTATTGACACATTTTTGGCCTGATATCCATTATCTTTGAAAAACAACACAAAAGTATTACTCCTATCAAAAGTAAAAATAGAAAAAGAGCAGCATTTTGTTTAAATACACTCAAATTTGCAATAAGGCACAGATCCAACAGCACTCCTCATCTACGATGGATAGGATATAGCTGCACAAGTCTTACAGCTTTACTCAAGAGTCCGAAGACTGATACTCAACTGGGGCCATTCCCTCAAGGTTGTGCCAATCATGAAAGCAATTTCTGTCTGGAATGACACAAAGTGGTACGCCACACTCATTGCACTTCCAGGGAGTGTCTTTGGAGTGTCCCGATTTCTTGCAGAGTTCGCATCGCTTTCGTCCTGCAGAACTTCTCTTGCTTTTGTCTGCCACAGGCTTGATCGGGACAGGTGTATGTCCAGTGTTTGTCGGCTTGGACTGAGTCTCAATGGACACCTCACAGAGCTGGGCCACGAGCGCTTGTGTGAATTCTTTGTGGGTCATGGGCTGCATCTTGTTCACTTTACACAGATCCTTGTGAATGATGTAGCTGTTAGTAGTCGCTATGTCCACAAAATGGTAGAACAATGTTCGGTACCACTTCATTGTTTTGCGGTGGGCTGAGAAGTAAGTAATCAGTTGGTCAGATAAGTCAACACCTCCCATGTTTTTATTGTATTCTAGAATTGGGGTGGGTACTGGAATTGACTCATGAGACCATTTGCCATCCTTATTCTTGCGTTTTCTTTTTATTGTCTCCCCTCCATACGCTTGATGAATGGTGGTACCCATTGACACTTCCCGGGCATCCTTCCACTTCACAAAGAGCAGGGAGCCCTCCCTTATCCACCGCAAAGATCCTCTTGGGGATTTCTTGGTCAGCGCATTTTCTTCTGATCTTGGGAAGCCCATTCTGCCTTCCCTCATGGTACCACAAGCTCCCATTTTCATATCAAACAAGTCCTTGAATAATTTTGGGCTGGAGAAGTAGTTGTCAAGATACACGTGGTAACCTGAGCCAAGAACAGAGGGCCTTACGAGGGACATCACTGAATCGTGACAAATTCCAAAGCCAACGGGAAACGTGTTTTTACCGATATACACAGCATAGTCCACTGTATAGCCATTGCTGGAGTCAGCTAACACAAAAATCTTAAAGCCAAATTTAGTGGGCTTTGACTTGATATATTCAATCAACCCATTTCTTGCTTTTGATGCCACCATCCGTTCATCTACAGCCAGGTTTCTATGTGGGTGGAAACAGGACATGCAGGCATGACGAATGTCATTCATTAATGGTTTGAGCCGAAATAGCCTATCATATTCAGGAGTGCCCTTTTTACTGTCATTGACAGCATCCTCATCAGGATCACTCATGTGAATGTTCCATGATATGATTCTGTATCTATCCCTGTTCATCACAGTAGCTGGAAACGGAATTGAGAAGATGGAGTTTGTTATCCAGTAATCACTGATAGCTCTTGTCTTAACCAGAGCAGTAAAGAAGACCAATCCAATGAATTTGTAAAACTCCTTCACAGTTATATCTATCCACTTAAACTTTTTGCCCCTACCAATGTTTCTAGCCGCTTGTCTATTTGTATTGTCGCAGAGGGTTCTGACCGTGACTTTTGTAAAAAACATTTGAAATAAGTCTAACGGTGAGTACATGGCTGAGGGATCTACTTGAGGTCCAGGAGGTCTGCTTGGACAAAATCTCAAAGGTTGAGGACCCTCATCAGGGTGTTCCTCTGTTTTCCATGGCTGATCTGACTCGGTTGTTCTGTGTGGTAAGCGAGAGTTTTTTCTTGGGGTTGAGAGACGTGGTACTTTGGACTTTAATGAGGGTGAGGCCGGCACTCTTTTACGTGGAGAATAGGTCTTTGTTGACAAATTCACTGACGGGCTACGCTGTTGGTCTGGATGCAAGGTGCTCAGCAGTGGGGCTTCATCTTCATCCGTTTTAACACTATGAAAATAAACATGAGTAATTATCAATTCAGCAAACATGTTTTGCACAACACTTCCAATTGAGCGACAGCTATTGCCATCTGTATTGGACTTCAATTCACTTTCAAACTTGAAGGTTAAAAAGACAAGAACTAGGTACACAGTGCCTATAGAAAGTCTACACCCACTAACTTTTTTCAAATTTTGTTGTCAGTGCCTCAGAGATTCATGCATTTAAATAGGGATTTTTCCCACTTATCTACACACCATACTCCACACTTTTGGCAGCAGTTACAGCTGTGAGTCTGTTGGGAAAGGTCTCTACCAACTTTGCACACCTAGATTTGGCAATGTATTATTTTTTACAAAACTGTTCAAGCTCTGTCAAGTTCCTTGGGAATGTTGATGGACAGCACATTTTCGATTTGATTTAGGTCGGGGCTCTGACTGGGGCACTCATGGACATTTACCTTTTTATTCCTGAGCCACTCCACTAACTTTGGCTGTGTGCTTCGGGTCATTGTCATGCTGAAAGGTACACTTCAGCTTTCTTGCTGAGAGCAGCAGGTTTTCCTCAAGGACTTCTCTTGCTCCATTCATTTTCCAGGTGAGTAACATCCCCACAACATGATGCTGCCACCACCATGCTTCACAGTAGGGATGGTGCTGTAAGGCTTCGCATTTTTTTCCGCACAAGTTAAATTTTTAGTTTAGTCAGACAACAAAGCATAATTCAAATGGTATTCAAGGCTTTCTTGAGTAATGGCTTCTTTCTTGTCACCCTACATGCCAGATTTGTGGGGTGCTTGGGATAATGTTGTCACATGATACACATAAGATGGCGCCGACAGATATGGTAACTCCTAACAACTTTGCAGTATTTAGTTTTGTGTTATTTTTTACAATATTAGCCCAAATTTTTTTGTGTTATCCAAAAGTTATTTCCGACTGTATGTAATATCAGAGCGGCGGTAGCTCACCAGCATTACGACTTTTCCGAATTGGATGCTTGGTTCGTACCCCCCCATGGCAATTGAACTTATTTCAGAGGCTGCTCCAAAATACAGCCGGTGGAGAAGAGGAATTCGGAGTGGCCTTCTAGTCGACTTAAGAGGCGTGCACACTATGGCTGGAAGATATACAGTTGAAGTCGGAAGTTTACATACACTTAAGTTGGAGTCATTAAAACTTGTTTTTCAACCACTCCACAATTTTTTTGTTAACAAACTATAGTTTTGGCAAGTCGGTTAGTACATCTACTTTAAACATGACAAGACATTTTTTCCTGCAATTGTTAAGACAGATTATTTCACTGTTCCAGTGGGTCAGAAGTTTACTTACACTAAGTTAACAGTGCCTTTAAACAACTTGGAAATTTCCAGAAATGATGTCATGGCTTTAGAAGGTTCTTATAGGCTAATTAACATAATTTGAGTCAATTGGAGGTGTACCTGTGGATGTATTTCAAGGCCTACCTTCAAACTCAGTGCATCTTTGCTTGACATCATGGGAAAATCAAAAGAAATCAGTCAAGACCTCAGAATTTGTTTTTGTAGACCTCCACCAGTCTGGTTCATCCTTGGGAGCATTTTCCAAACACCTGAGGTACCACGTTCATCTCTACAAACAATCGTACGCAAATAAACACACCATGGGACCATGCAGCCTTCATACAGCTCAGGAAGGAGATACGTTCTGTCTCCTGGAGATGAACGTACTTTGGTGCGAAAAGTGCAAATCAATCCCAGAACAACGGCAAAGGACCTTGTGAAGATGCTGGAGGAAACAGGTACAAAAGTATCTATATCCACATTAAACAAGTCCTATATCAAACTTAACCTGAAAGTCCTCTCAGCAAAGAAGAAGCCACTGCTCAAACCGCCATAAGAAAGCCAGACTATGGTTTGCAACTGCACATGGGGACAAAGATCGTACTTTTTGGAGAAATGTAGAACTGTTTGGCCATAATGACCATCGTTATGTTTGGAGGAAAAAGGGGGAGGCTTGCAAGCCGAAGAACACAATCCCAACCGTGAAGCACGGGGGTGGCAGCATCATGTTGTGAGGGTGCTTTGCTGCAGGAGGGACTGGTGCACTTCACAAAATAGATGGCATCATGAGTTGGGAAATTATGTGGATATATTGAAGCAGCATCACAAGACATCAGTCAGGAAGTTAAAGCTTGGTCGCAAATGAGTCTTCCAAATGGACAATGACCCCAAGCGTACTTCCAAAGTTGTGGCAAAATGGCTTAAGGACAACAAAGTTAGGGTATTGGAGTGGCCATCACAAAGCCCTGACAACAATCCTATTGAAAATTTGTGGGCAGAACTGAAAAAGCGTGTGCGAGCAAGGAGGCCTACAGACCTGACTCAGTTACACCAGCTCCGTCAGGAGGAATGGGCCAAAATTCACCCAACTTATTGTGGGAAGCTTGTGAAATGCTACCCAAAATGTTTGACCCAAGTTAAACAATTTAAATGCAATGCTACCAAATACTAATTGAGTGTATGTAAACTTCTGAACCACTGGGAATGTGATAAAATAAATAAAAACTGAAATAAATCACTCTAGTATTATTCTGACATTTCACATTCTTAAAATAAAGTGGTGATCCTAACTGCCCTAAGCATTTTTACTAGGATTAAATGTCCGAAATTGTGAAAAACTTAGTTCAAATGTACTTGGCTAAGGTGTATGTAAACTTCTGACTTCAACTGTATATCGTGTGACGATAGATGTTTTTCTATCATTTATTTTGTTGTGTCGCAAATCACACTTTACGGCAATATTTTGTCAACGTACCGTGTGGAAGGAAATTTGCTTGTTTTCAAGTTGCTGTGCATTTTGTTGCCAACCTATTTTGCTACCTGACAACTTTACTATTTTCACTTTTTAATTACCGTTCATATATTTATTTATTTTTTTCCTCAACTTTTTCACTCCGGACGTTTTATCTGGACACGATTCGTCAGGACCTCCAACAGCCGAAGCTAAGTAGTAACATTAACATGATGCCTTCTAATTGTAGTCGCTGTACTCACCTTACGGCGAGGATAGCTGTGCTACAAGCCCAGCTTCAGACGCAATCGTTAGGCAAGGGTAATTTCAGTGTAGGAAAGGATGAAACAGCGTCTGTGCCACCAGTAAGTACAGATAGTAGTATAAATCCCCTGGCACAGTCCCCGCAGCCGGACAACTTTCTCACGGTTTCTGGAAGGAAATGCTGTAGGAAAGCTCAACCGGTGTCGCTCATTCAGCCGACAGAAACTTTCAACCGGTTTTCCCCATTAAGCAGCGCGTCGGAGTCAGAGGCCGAGTCTTCTCTGGTCTCTACTCCTCCCGTTACGGGGTCTGAGACGCCGAAGCTTCCCACCATTAGCTCTGACAAATTGAAAACTCTAGTCATTGGCGACTCCATTACCCGCAGTATTAGACTTAAAACGAATCATCCAGCGATCATACACTGTTTACCAGGGGGCAGGGCTACCGACGTTAAGGCTAATCTGAAGATGGTGCTGGCTAAAGCTAAAACTGGCGAGTGTAGAGAGTATAGAGATATTGTTATCCACGTCGGCACCAACGATGTTAGGATGAAACAGTCAGAGATCACCAAGCGCAACATAGCTTCTGCGTGCATATCAGCTAGAAAGATGTGTCGGCATCGAGTAATTGTCTCTGGCCCCCTCCCAGTTAGGGGGAGTGATGAGCTCTACAGCAGAGTCTCACAACTCAATCGCTGGTTGAAAACTGTTTTCTGCCCCTCCCAAAAGATAGAATTTGTAGATAACTGGCCCTCTTTCTGGGACTCGCCCACAAACAGGACCAAGCCTGACCTGCTGAGGAGTGACGGACTCCATCCTAGCTGGAGGGGTGCTCTCATCTTATCTACCAACATAGACAGGGATCTAACTCCTCTAGCTCCACAATGAAATAGGGTGCAGGCCAGGCAGCAGGCTGTTAGCCAGCCTGCCAGCATAGTGGAGTCTGCCACTAGCACTGTCAGTGTAGTCAGCTCAGCTATCACCATTGAGACCGTGTCTGTGCCTCGACCTAGGTTGGGCAAAACTAAACATGGCGGTGTTCGCCTTAGCAATCTCACTAGGATAAAGACCACCTCCATTCCTGTCATTACTGAAAGAAATCATGATACCTCACATCTCAAAATAGGGCTACTTAATGTTAGATCACTTACTTCAAAGGCAATTATAGTCAATGAACTAATCACTGATCATAATCTTGATGTGATTGGCCTGACTGAAACATGGCAACCTCTTAGTCCGCCCCATCCCGCATGCGGGATCGTGACTACAGCCTCAAGCTCATTACCATAACACAACATTAGCGATTTCTAAAAATTGCAAATGAAATTAAATAAATATGCCTGCCCTCAAGCTTATCCTTTTCTTAACAATCCTGTCGTCTCAGATTTTCAAAATATGCTTTAGAACCAGAGAAAATCAATAATTTGTGTAAGAGTGGTGATAGCTAGCTTAGCATTTAGCGTTAGCATTTAGCACGCAACATATTCACAAAAACCAGCAAAGGGATCAAATAAAATAATTTACCTTTGAAGAACTTCAGATGTTTCAATGAGGAGACTCTCAGTTACATAGCAGATGTCCAGTTTTTCCTGAAAGATGCTTGTGTAGGACACAACGTTCCGTTTTGTTACTATGCATTTGGCTACCGAAACTAACCGAAAATTCAGTCACCTAAACGTCGAACTTTTTTCCGAATTAACTCCATAATATCGACTGAAACATGGAAAACGTTGTTTGAATCAATCCTCAAGGTGTTTTGTCATATATCTCTTCATTGAAATGCCGTCCCTGGAAGCGTGCATTCTTCTCTGATTCGGATGGAAAAATACTGGTAGCTGACTTTTGCGCACCAATTTCCACGCAGACACCGTGCGGGACACTTGGTAATTGCAGTCTCTTATGGTCAATCTTCCAATGATATGCCTACAAATACGTCACAATGCTGCAGACACCTGGGGGAAACGATAGGAAGTGTCCGTTCATTCCTGTCGCATTCACAGCCATATAAGGCGATCATGGAAAACGTGCCTCCAGAAATCCTGTTGATTTCCTGGTCGCTCAAACATCTTGGTTTTGCCTGTAGATTTTGTTCTATGGCACTCACAGTGAAAATCTTTGCAGTTCTGGAAACGTCAGAGTGTCCTCTTTCCAAAACTATCAATTCCAAGCATAGTCGAGCATCTTTTCGTGACAAAATATTGCGCTAAAAACGGGCACGTCTTTTTATCCAAAAATGAAATACTTCCCCTATAGGACTAACAGGTTAAGCCTGATGAATTTACTGTTTTAAATGAGGCCTCACCTCCTGGCTACACTAGTGACCATATCCCCCGTGCATCCCGCAAAGGCGGAGGTGTTGCTAACATTTACAATAGCAAATTTCAATTTACAAAAAAAAAAGACGTTTTCGTCTTTTGAGCTTCTAGTCATGAAATCTATGCAGCCTACTCAATCACTTTTTATAGCTACTGTTTACAGGCCTCCTGGGCCATATACAGCGTTTCTCACGGAGTTCCCTGAATTCCTATCGGACCTTGTAGTCATAGCAGATAATATTCTAATATTTGGTGACTTTAATATTCACATGGAAAAGTCCACAGACCCACTCCAAAAGGCTTTCGGAGCCATCATCGACTCAGTGGGTTTTGTCCAACATGTCTCTGGACCCACTCACTGTCACAGTCATACGCTGGACCTAGTTTTGTCCCATGGAATAAATGTTGTGGATCTTAATGTTTTTCCCCATAATGCTGGACTATCGGACCACCATTTTATTACGTTTGCAATTGCAACAAATAATCTGCTCAGACCCCAACCAAGGACCATCAAAAGTCGTGCTATAAATTCACAGACAACACAAAGATTCCTTGATGCCCTTCCAGACTCCCTCTGCCTACCCAAGGACGCCAGAGGACAAAAATCAGTTAACCACCTAACTGAGGATCTCGATTTAACCTTGCGCAATACCCTAGATGCAGTTGCACCCCTAAAAACTCTGAGCTCTGAAGCAAGCTTCCAGAAAATTGGAACGGAAATGGCGCCACACCAAACTGGAAGTCTTCCGACTAGCTTGGAAAGACGGTACCGTGCAGTACCGAAGAGCCCTTACTGCTGCTCGATCATCCTATTTTTCTAACTTAATTGAGGAAAATAAGAACAATCCGAAATTCCTTTTTGATACTGTCGCAAAGCTAACTAAAAAGCAGCATTCCCCAAGAGAGGATGATTTTCACTTTAGCAGTGATAAATTCATGAACTTCTTTGAGGAAAAGATTATGATTATTATAAAGCAAATTACGGACTCCTCTTTAAACCTGCGTATTCCTCCAAACCTCAGTTGTCCTGAGTCTGCACAACTCTGCCAGGACCTAGGATCAAGAGAGACGCTCAAGTGTTTTCGTACTATATCTCTTGACACAATGATGAAAATAATCATGGCCTCTAAACCTTCAAGCTGCATACTGGACCCTATTCCAACTAAACTGCTGAAAGAGCTGCTTCCTGTGCTTGGCCCTCCTATGTTGAACATAATAAACGGCTCTCTATCCACTGGATGTGTACCAAACTCACTAAAAGTGGCAGTAATAAAGCCTCTCTTGAAAAAGCCAAACCTTGACCCAGAAAACATAAAAAACTAATCGGCCTATATCGAATCTTCCATTCCTCTCAAATTTTAGAGAAGGCTGTTGCACAGCAACTCACTGCCTTCCTGAAGACAAACAATGTATACGAAATGCTTCAGTCTGGTTTTAGACCCCATCATAGCACTGAGACGGCACTTGTGAAGGTGGTAAATGACATTTTAATGGCATCGGACCGAGGCTCTGCATCTGTCCTCGTGCTCCTAGACCTTAGTGCTTCTTTTGATACCATCGATCACCACATTCTTTTGGAGAGATTGGAAACCCAAATTGGTCTACACGGACATGTTCTGGCCTGGTTTAGATCTTATCTGTCGGAAAGATATCAGTTTGTCTCTGTGAATGGTTTGTCCTCTGACAAATCAACTGTAAATTTCGGTGTTCCTCAAGGTTCTGTTTTAGGACCACTATTGTTTTCACTATACATTTTACCTCTTGGGGATGTTATTCGAAAACATAATGTTAACTTTCACTGCTATGCGGATGACACACACCTGTACATTTCAATGAAACCTGGTGAAGCCCCAAAATTGCCCTCGCTAGAAGCATGTGTTTCAGACATAAGGAAGTGGATGGCTGCAAACTTTCTACTATTAAACTCGGACAAAACAGAGATGCTTATTCTAGGTCCCAAGAAACAAAGAGATCGTCTGTTGAATCTGACAATTAATCTTAATGGTTGTACAGTTGTCTCAAATAAAACTGTGAAGGACCTCGGCGTTACTCTGGACCCCGATCTCTCTTTTGAAGAACATATCAAGACCATTTCGAGGACAGCTTTTTTCCCATCTACGTAATATTGCAAAAATCTGAAACTTTCTGTCCAAAAATGATGCAGAAAAATTAATCCATGCTTTTGTCACTTCTAGGTTAGACTACTGCAATGCTCTACTTTCCGGCTACCCGGATAAAGCACAAAATAAACTTCAGTTAGTGCTAAATACGGCTGCTAGAATCCTGACTAGAACCAAAAAATGTGATCATATTACTCCAGTGCTAGCCTCTCTACACTGGCTTCCTGTCAAAGTAAGGGCTGATTTCAAGGTTTTACTGCTAACCTACAAATCATTACATGGGCTTGCTCCTACCTATCTCTCTGATTTGGTCCTGCCGTACATACCTACACGTACGCTACTACGGTCACAAGACGCAGGCCTCCTAATTGTCCCTAGAATTTCTAAGCAAACAGCTGGAGGCAGGGCTTTCTCCTATAGAGCTCCATTTTTATGGAACGGTCTGCCTACCCATGTCAGAGACGCAAACTCGGTCTCAACCTTTAAGTCTTTACTGAAGACTCATCTCTTCAGTGGGTCATATGATTGAGTGTAGTCTGGCCCAGGAGTGGGAAGGTGAACGGAAAGGCTCTGGAGCAACGAACCACCTATTACAGGGGCTGGGTCACTGGCTTACTGGGGCTCTCTCATGCCGTCCCTGCAGGGGGTGCGTCACCTGAGTGGGTTGATTCACTGTTGTGGTCATCCTGTCTGGGTTGGCGCCCCCTTGGGTTGTGCCGTGGCTGAGATCTTTGTGGGCTATACTCAGCCTTGTCTCAGGATGGTAAGTTGGTGGTTGAAGATACCCCTCTAGTGGTGTGGGGGCTGTGCTTTGGCAAAGTGGGTGGGGTTATATCCTTCCTGTTTGGCCCTGTCCGGGGGTGTCCTCGGATGGGGCCACAGTGTCTCCTGACCCCTCCTGTCTCAGCCTCCAGTATTTATGCTGCAATAGTTTGTTATATCTGGAGTACTTCTCCTGTCCTATTCGGTGTCCTGTGTGAATCTAAGTGTGCGTTCTCTAATTCTCTCCTTTCTTTCTCTCGGAGGACCTGAGCCCTAGGACCATCTGACGTGATGACTCCTTGCTGTCCCCAGTCCACCTGGCCATGCTGCTGCTCCAGTTTCAACTGTTCTGCCTTACTATTATTTGACCATGCTGGTCATGTATGAACATCTTGGCCATGTTCTGTTATAATCTCCACCCGGCACAGCCAGAAGAGGACTGGCCACCTCACATATGCTCTCTCTAATTCTCTCTTTCTTTCTCTCTCTCGGAGGACCTGAGCCGAAGGACCGTGCCCCAGGACGACCTGACATGATGACTCCTTGCTGTCCCCAGTCCACCTGACTGCTGCTGCTCCAGTTTCAACTGTTCTGCCTTATTATTATTCGACCATGCTGGTCATTTATGAACATTTGAACATCTTGGCCATGTTCTGTTATAACCTCCACCCGGCACAGCCAGAAGAGGACTGGCCACCCCACATAGCCTGGTTCCTCTCTAGGTTTCTTCCTAGGTTTTGGCCTTTCTAGGGAGTTTTTCCTAGCCACCGTGCTTCTACACCTGCATTGCTTGCTGTTTGGGGTTTTAGGCTGGGTTTCTGTACAGCACTTTGAGATATCAGCTGATGTACGAAGGGCTATATAAATACATTTGATTTGATTTGGAGGAGAGTGAACGTGACACAGAGCCCGTACCTAAAAGAGGGGCTACTTCGGTCACATGGATGTGGTTTGGGTATGAAAAGTCTGACACGGACCAGAAAACCGTCCTCTGCAAAATATGCCGCAGGCCGGTCCAGACAACAGGCTCAAACACCACTAACCTCTTTTACCACCTAGGCAAGAGTCATGTGAAACAAACGGAGAGTCTACGGATGAGACCCAAAAAGGTACAGTCAAGTGCCCAAAACAAACCTCCGACTCAGACGTTGCAAGAGGCTTTTGCCCGCGGCACACCATATGGCAAATAATCACGAAGATAGGAGATAACAGCTGGCGTTACAACTTATATCTACAAAGACATGGCGTGGTTTACGTGAGTTTGTGCTAAAACTCGACCCAAGGTACCAAATGTAATAAGAAATAGGCCTTTACACATGGTAATTTTATATAAACTATTTATTCATTGAATTTACAGAAAATGTGTATATCGTGATATGTGCCGTTATCGGGACGTGAAATGACCCATATCGGGATATGAGATTTTGGCCATATCGCCCAGCCCTAGCGCACACCATCCACCACTTCAGAGTATGTTACTCGCTAATGTTCACTCTCTGGATAATAAAGTAGACGAGCTCAAGGTGAGGATCTCCTTCCAGAGAGACATCAGGGATTGTAACATAGCCATACTTCCGTGAAACAGAAATAACATAAAATATGAAACAGAAATGTGAAATAGAAATATGAAACATCGGGATATACTGTCCCCATCCATTCAGCCAGCTGGATTCTCTGTACATTGCGCAGACAGGAATAAAGAACTCACCGGAAAGAAGAAAGGCAGGGGGTGTATGTTTCATGATTAACTACTCATGGTGTGTTTGTGACAACATACAGTCCTTTTGTTCACCCGACCTAGAATACCTCAATCAAATGCCGACCATATTACCTCCCAAGAGAATTATCTTTGGTTAGTCACAGCCGTGTATATTCCCCCTCAAGCTGATACCACGACAGCCCTCAAAGAACTCCACTGGACTTTATGCAAAATGAAAACCACATATCCTGAGGCCGCATTTATTGTAGCTGGAGAATTTAAAAAAGCAAATTTGAGGAAAACACTACCGAAGTTCTATCAACACATTGACTGTAGTATTCACTCTGTAAAAACACTGCTACTCAACTTTTCGAAATTCCTACAAGGCTCTCCCCCGCCCTCCATTTGGCAAATCTGATCACGACTCCATTTTACTCCTCCCTTCCTATAGGCAGAAACGCAGAGGAAGTACCCATGCTAAGGTATTTTTTATGACTAATGACGCCACGTAAAATGTAGCACTACACATGCAACACAGCATTCCTAACCTAGCCCACAATGTCTTCTGTGTGGATCGAGCAGTCAACAAATCGAGCAGTCATTTGCAAGAGTAAGACAATATAATCAAGACAACTCAAAGGCGAAATCCATTAATGGCAAGATAATGGAAATCATTGCCCTTGACAATCAACCATTCTGTCGTGGGTGATGTTGGCTTTAGCGACTGGTCGAGCACAGGTACACACTAACATTACCAAATGCGCTATTGTTCAGGTGTTGCCCTACAGGAGTTACACAGTAATAGCGTTACTGCTATTAGCTTCACAACATACTATGGAACGCAGTTTGGATCTTTGCGTGTCAAAAAAGATACTACCATTTGACGCGATAAATACGCTTTTAAATTTGACATATAAATACACAGTTCTATTATAGAATGTTGTGTGTTCTGAATTTGCACGTGCAAGTCAAACGCCACCACAAATATCAGTACCACTGTCAAAGCTGTATAAAAAAAGAGTCTACAAACAAGAAGAAACACCAGCCATGAGCTATGTGTTTACAATACCGTGTTGGTAATAAAGCATTATTTGTTCGACCGCAATTTCTGGGGTAGCTTACTAGCTTTAGCTTGGTACCTAGATAGCACCAATACAACCAGACTGAAAACAATGACCAGTAGAAACTGCAGTCATTTTCACTATTCTTAGGAATCCTTTTAAGTATTAGCTAGCTAGTCACTTGTTGTTTGCCTTTTGAAATTGAACAGCCAGCTACTTAACCCTGTTGCCCAAAGCTAATGTCATAAGTGACCAGCTAGCTTCATCTGGCTAGTGAGGCTCGACCTGACCGGGTTGTGTTGTGAAGCTAGCCAATAAGGATTAGGCACAATAGTGACATTTGCAATTTGCCTTTAAAATAAAAGTACCCATTTGAAAGTGATGCAGAAGGTTAAAATTGTTGGAATCACGCCATATTTTGACTAGATAATGTTAAACAGGGTTGGGATGTGAAGCAATGAAATGAGGTATCAGTCTACTTGGTGACACCCACAGAACACAACTGTGAAGAGTTTACGCAAATATTAGAGTTGTAGCTCCTATCGCGGGACTGTGACTGTGTGAAATCAGCTCCCAAGTTAGTTAGCCTTGTGTGTATTGACATTCATATTGCACTGTACAGCTTTGCCTAAGGATTGGGGATCAATGAAATGGGGTATCAGTCTACTCAACAGCCAATATATTTTTTTCTCTTCAGAGTTATCAGACTCCAAAACATCCATGCAGTATTGTTTTTCCTCGGGAATAGTGTTCAATACACATAGGTTGTGTTGGTGTTTACATATGGAGAGGGAATGCAAAACAACGACGCTGGACAGAGTGGAATCAGGTGTATCAAAAGGCAGTTTATTGAGTCAAAGATATCCTGTCCTGCCGTTTATCGTGCACGGACCTAAGCAATGTGACTCTGTGAGAAGTCAGAATAATTAGGCAGCCCAGCCAGAGTTTACAACAGAATGTATACACAGAATAATGTAGGTGGAGTCTCGTCGTGTTGGTCTTCTGACTGGTCCTGAAGAGTTGGAGGCGGGCCTGCTCTAGCCAGAGCAGGCGCCCCATTGGTGCACAGCAGAGTTCTCTGCTCACGTCACCCGACCAGTAGGGGGGGTGGAGTGTGAGTGTGCGTTGCTTCATGAGATGTATGTGTGTCAAGGAAGCGTGGAATTAGGGACTGGTAATGTCTGCTTTAGGCCCAGGTGTTTCCTGTTTATGCAGGAGTGCATGAAGGGTTCAATGTCAGTGAGATAGTTTGGCACTCTAAACTCGCTAGTGTTGCAGGATGATGCTCTTTGTAGTTTTACAGGGGAGTATATTTGCGTGATGGCAGCTGTATGTCCTTCCCTTGAACTGTTTTGTGCGAGGATAATTATGTTATTGCACACAGGCTCTAGACTTGACTGAGGGCACTGCGCCCAGAGTTATCTGAGGGCACCCGGTTTAACCAGAGCGTTGGTCTGCTAGTAATGCTTGATATTGGATTATTTATATAACAGTTGACAATAAATGTGGCTCAATTCACAGTTGTTTCATAGTCCCGCAATAACAGCTACATTGCTAATGTTCCTGGTGTCACTGAGTAGACTGATACCCCATGTCATTGATCCACAATCCATAGGTAAGGCTGGACCAGTGAAATAAGTATGCCCCCAGTGCATTTCTAAAGTATAATACATCCCGTGTGATTTGAACAGGTTGTCAAATTACTGTCTTTTGTTGATTTTTTTATAACATTTCAACCTCATTTAACATGATCTATTAAATTATGGCATGATTCTATTTGTATTCATTTGCATCACTGTCAATGACATACTTTTATTTTGAAGGCTAACCACAAAGTCCACTATTGTGGAAAATCCTTATTGTGGCTAGCTTCACATAGATGGGTCCCGCCACCATTTATCAAATAAGAACTGTCTTATAAATTAGGGTTCATTTTAGATGATGACACCTAGCTATACAGTTAGCTAGCTAACTATAGCTACTGAAACAGATGCCATTTTGCTATGTTTTTTGGGAAGAACATTGTTTGCATCCATGAGCTAGCTAGCTTTTATTTAAATGATCAGCACTGTAGATGCGCGAGACAACATTACCAGCATCAAAGCATACGTATCGATGAATTGTTGTGACAAATGAAACACGAGTGATTGTGTAATCAATGTGTAATAACTACGTAAAAAAATATTGAACACATTCAATTATTATGTGACGTGCAGTCATATTCAGGTCTTGATTGGTCAACAAGCTTATTTGACATGACAAATAGTGTTATTTGACATGCATCTTTTTTGACATGCAAAGACCCAAACGGCGTTCCATAGAAATCCTTGTTGAGAATTAAATGACTGAACAACAAAACAGCACAGCAAATACGTGAAAGAAATAGGTTTTGATGATGTTTTACTGGTAATGGGGACATATGTAAATGCCAACAAAATAACTTTTTGGTCAGTGTGGTGTGTGTAACGTTTATTTAACTAGGCAAGCCAGTTAAGAACAAATTCATATTTACAATGACGTCCTACACTGGACGCCACCAGGCCAATTGAGCGCTGTCCTATGGGACTCCCAATCACGGCTGGATGTGATACAGCCTGGATTCTAGCCAGAGACTGTAGTGATGCCTCTTGCACTAAGATGCAGTGCCTTAAAACACATACATGGACACAGTGGTCTAACTATTTAACTGTACTAGAATGTATAAAAAAAAGGCTGCTAAAATTTTAAATATAGGTTATCGGTACCGTTTTTTGGGGGGCAAGGAAAATATTGGATATCGGTATCGGACAGAAATCACTAGTGTTTACGGACATATTCAATCTCTCCCTATCCCAGTCTGCTGTCCTGTCCCCACTTGCTTCAAGATGTCCACCATTGTTCCTGTACCCAAGAAAGCAAAGCTAACTGAACTAAATGACCATTGCCCCATAGCACTCACTTATGTCATCATGAAGTGCTTTGAGAGGCTAGTTAAGGATCATATCACCTCTACCATACACCCTAGACCCATTTCAATTTGCTTACCGCCCCAATATAGCCACAGACAATGCAATCGCCATCGCACTGGACAAGAGGAATACCTATGTAAGAATGCTGTTCATTGACTATAGCTCAGCATTCAACAGTATCCTCCAAGCTCATTATTATGCTCCAGGCCCTGGGTCTGTACCCCGCCCTGTGCAACTGGGTCCTGGACTTCCAGATGGGCCACCCCCAGGTGGTGAAGGTAGGAAACAACGTCTCCACTTCGCTGATCCTCAACACAGGGGCCCCACAAGGGTGTGTGATCAGCCCCCTCCTGTACTCCCTGTGTGCGTGGCCACGCACGCCTCCAACTCAATCAAGTTTGCAGACGACACAAAAGTAGTAGGCATGATTACCAACAATGACGAGACAGCCTACAGGGAGGAGGTGAGGGCCCTGGCAGAGTGGGGCAAGGAAAATAACCTCTCAACGTCAACAAAAACAAAGGAGCTGATCGTGGACTTCAGGAAACAGCAGAGGGAGCACGCCCCTATCCACATCAACGGGACCGCAGTGCAGAAGGTGGAAAGCTTCAAGTTCCTCTGCGTACACGTCACTGACGATCTGAAATGGTCCGCCCACGCAAACAGTGTGGTGAAGAAGATGCAACAGCACCTCTACAAATCACAAGGTTGAAGAAATTTGGCTTGGCCCCTAAAACTTTTACAGATGCACAATTGATAGGACTCACAGCACCAGATGTCACAGGAAGGCCAAAAAGATCATAAAGGACATCAACCACCCGAGCCACAGCCTGTTCACCCCGCTATCATCCAGAAGGTGAGGTTAGTACAGATGCATCAAAGCTGGGACCGAGAGACTGAAAAACAGCTTCTATCTCAAGGCCATCAGACTGTTAAACAGCCTTCACTTGCCAGCTTCTACCCGGTTATGCAACCCTGCACCTTAGAGGCTGCTGCCCTATATACATAGAGTTGGAATCACTGGCCACTTTAATAATGGAACACTAGTCACTTTAATATGTTTACGTACTGCTTTACTCATCTCATATGTATATACTGTATTCTATTCTACTGTATTTTAGTCAATGCCACTGGCATTGCTCAATATAATATTTATATATTTCATAATTCCATTATTTTACTTTTAGATGTGTGTATTGTTAAATACTACTGCACTATTGGAGCTAAGAAAACAAGCATTTCGCTACACCCGCAATAACATCTGCTAAATACATGTATGTGACCAACAAAATTTGATTTGACATGCACACTGTGACCAATCTTGGCCATAAAAGCCTGAAGCTCTTATAAAGTTGCCGTTGGACTATTGGTAGTCTCTCTGATCAGTTTCCTACTTGCTCGGTCATCCAGTTTGGAGGCATGGCCTGATCTACGCAGGGTCTTGGTGGTGCCATACACCTTCCATTTATTAATAATCGTTTTGACCGTGCTCCAAGTGATATTCAAGGAACCTGTGCCTTTCCACCACTTTGTCCTGGAGTTCTATTAAAAGCTCCTTGGTGCTTATGGTTGACTGTTTGTTTTGCAATTCACCTACCCAGCAGAAGGAACATACAGGAACTGCTGAAATAATGTGAATCACTACAATTTAACACAGTTGTAGGCCAATTAACTTGGTGTGCGATTTATTATTATTATTTTTTAACTATTTTAATGTATTTTAATTCCAGGCTATTAGGCAACAAACGGTGAAATGTTGAATGGGGGTGTAGACTTTCTATAGGCATATTGGCTCGAAGACATCTAAGGCTGAATATGGTCTCAGATTTGTTAGGCTTCATTTACACAGGCAGGCCAATTCAGATTTTTGGTGCTGAGAATAGACATTTTACTCCTACTCTTATGGGTAAAAATAAAAACTATGCATGAAGTCTCTTTAGTCATAAGAGTCACACCTAGTCTACAGATACTTAGGACATCTCATGACCTGTCCTTACAAGTTAAGAGTTACCAGCAGGTGTCTTGATAATAGAAAAATACAGCGGGTCAAATATCGATGACTGCAGCTAAATGACTATAGCGGAAACACTGATGGATTATGAAAGTTGGTAAATACCTTGATGTCCTTGTTGACTGTGAACCTTTGCATGGTAACCATGGTTCTTCTGGAGAATCAGAACACTTTACCCCGCTCTCAGATTGGCTCTCTTTCCTTGGTGTGTCGCCTGCTGATTCATTTGAGTCCTCTTCCCAATCAAGACTATGAAGATAAATATGAACATGTTTACAATAATGCAATTCACTGAGTCAACACTATTACTTAGGACTAGACAACAGAACACAATTAATTTACCATCTCCTACTGCTGTCGTCTACATGGTTCAACATTCACACATCAACATTTCATGTCAATTCAATGTGGCCGACACCCACCGTCTAAGATAAATCTGTTAGGTTTACAAACTGAGGAATATGCCTGTCAAATAGTTTTAAAAAATAAAAAATCATTCTGAGAAATGAGAATTCATTTTCAAGTATGTCATTTTGATTTCAGATCTTTTTAATGGAGTGGCGGCCGATCCGACTTTTCCGGACCTTTCCTCCCGACTGCTAAAGCTCCCGAAGCCTCTGCGCATGTGCAGGATCCTTTACTCCACTAGGCAAAATATGTGCTTTGCTTTAAACTAAATACAGGTAGACAATGCTACAGTTTATTAAAACCTGTTAAGCCTACCCCCTACTTTTTCGAACATTCTGTTAAAAATCTCGCAACATTTCAGCGTCCTGCTACTCATGCCAGGAATATAGTATATGCATATGATTAGTATGTGTGGATAGAAAACACTCTGACGTTTCTAAAACTGGTTAAATCACGGCTGTGACTATAACAGAACGTGTGTTTCATCAAAAAGCGGAAGAAAAACTGATCACCAAAATCTGGAAAAAATATCAATCCGCCACTTGCATGTATTGTCTTTGGGAAAGCAAATTACATGGGGCTGAGATTGCAAGTCCTACAGCTTCCACACGATGTCGCCAGTCTTGTCAATTGCCTGGGCTTTGTTTCTTGGTCAAACGAGTAAGAGAGAGCCCATTCCTTCCGGTCTCCGACAGAATGTTTTGAAGGAGAAATTTCCGAACATGATTTGAAGACGTGGAGCTATTCAATACACATCGCCCCATGATCAATTTGATAGATTATTAACGTTTACTAATACCTAAAGTTGGATTGCAAAAGTATTTTGAAGTGTTTTGTGAAAGTTTAACGTCAACTTTTTTAATTTTAAAAAAGGACGTTGCGTTTTAAAACGCTGTTTTTTCCTGGATCACACACTTTTCATAGATCGATATTTAGGGTATATATGGACAGATTTAATCGGAAAAAAATACCCAATAGTGATGTTTATGGGACATCTAGGAGTGCCAACAAAGAAGCTCGTCAAAGGTAATGAATGTTTTATATTTTATTTCTGCGTTTTGTGTAGCGCCGGCTATGCTAATTATTTTGTTTACGTCCCCTTCAGGTATTTCGGGGTGTTCATGCTATCAGATAATAGCTTCTCATGCTTTCGCTGAAAAGCATTTTAAAAATCGGACTTGTTGGCTGGATTCATAACGAGTGTAGCTTTAATTCAGTACCCTGCATGTGTGTTTTAATGAACGTTTGAGTTTTAACGAGTGCTATTAGCATTTAGCGTAGAGCATTTGCATTTCCAGATGGCTAGATGGCACGCCTGCGTGTCGGGTGCGCTTAAGAGGTTAACATCATCTGGTTGATATGCAGATGCTGCATGTTTCACCAGAAAAATTTGGAATAATCGTCATTCACGAATCGCAATTGAATGAGAGAAATTAGAGAGATTCTCTATGGAAAGCGCAGAGAATATGCGCAAAGTAGAGAATCCTGCACATGCGAAAAAGCCCCAGCCGTCGGGAAGCGGGGTCCAGAAAAGTCAGATCCGCAGTCTGTCTTCTTTTAAACGGGGCTCCTGAGTGGCGTAGCGGTTTAAGGCACTGCATCTCAGCACTAGAGGCGTCACTACAGACCCTGGTTAAATTCCAGGCTGTATCACAACCGGCCATGATTGGGTGTCCCATCGGGCGTAAAAAAAAATACAGACTCCAGCGATGTTTCTACTTTTCCTGTTGAAAAGCGATATTCCAGGTATAAATACACTAAAGTACACACACTAAAGTATAAAACATATATTTGAGCAAAATATACACTCCCGTTCAAAAGTTTGGGGTCACTTAGAAATATCCTTGTTTTTTAAAGAAAAGCAATTTTTTTGTCCATTGAAATAACATCAAATTGATCAGAAATACAGTGTAGACATTGTTAATGTTGTAAATGACTATTGTAGATGGAAACGGCAGATTTTTTTATGGAATATCTACATAGGCGTACCGAGGTCCATTATCAGCAACCATCACTCCTGTGTTCCAATGGCATCACAGAGTCACCTCTTCACTGTTGACGTTGAGACTGGTGTTTCACGGGTACTATTAATTACAAAATTATTATAGTACTGTGCAGTATCGAAGAGCCCTCACTGCTGCTCGTTCATCCTATTTTTCCAACTTAATTGAGGAAAATAAGTACAATCCTAAATGTATTTTTGATACTATCGCAAAGCTAACTAAAAAGCAGCATTCCCCAAGACAGGGTGGCTTTCACTTCAGCAGTGATAAATTAATCAACTTCTTTGAAGAAAAGATCATGATCATTAGAAAGCTAAATATGGACTCCTCTTTAAATCGGTGTATTTCTCCAAAGCTCAGTAGTCCCGAGTCTGCACAACTCTGCCAGGACCTAGGATCAAGGGAGACACTCAAGTGTTTTAGTACTACATCTCTTGACACAATGATGAAAATAATCATGGCCTCTAAACCTTCAAGCTGCATACTGGACCCTATTCCAACTAAACTACTGAAAGAGCTGCTTCCTGTGCTTGGCCCTCCTATGTTGAACATAACCCCCAGATGTATACCAAACTCACTAAACGTGGCAGTAATAAAGCCTCTCTTGAAAAAGCCAAACCTTGACCCAGAAAATATTTTTTTAAACTATCGGCCTATATCAAATCTCCCATTCCTCAAAAAAAAAATGGAAAAAGCTGTTGCGCAGCAACTCACTGCCTTCGTGAAGACAAATAATGTATATGAAACACTTCAGTCTGGTTTTAGACCCCATCATAGCACTGAGGCTGCACTTGAAGGTGTTAAATTACCTTTTAATGGCGTCAGACCGAGGCTCTGCATCTGTCCTTGTGCTCCTAGACCTTAGTGCTGCTTTTGATACGATCGATCACCACATTCTTTTGGAGAGATTGGAAACGCAAATTGGTCTACACGGACAAGTTCTGGCCTGGTTTAGATCTTATCTGTAAGATATTGGTTTGTCTCTGTAGATGGTTTATCCTCTGACAAATCAACTGTAAATTTCGGTGTTCCTCAAGGCTCTGTTTTAGGACCCCTATTGTTTTCCCTATATATTGTACCTCTTGGTGATGTCATTCAGAAACATAATGTTAACTTTCACAGCTATGCGGACGACACACAGCTGTACATTTTGAAGAAACAAGGTGAAGCCCCAAAATTGCCCTCCCTGGAAGCCTGTGTTTCAGACATAAGAACGTGGATGGTGGCAAATGTTCTACTTTTAAACTCAGACAAAACATATATGCAAGTTCTAGGTCTCAAGAAACAAAAAGATCTTCTGTTGAATCTGACAATTAATCTTGATGGTTGTACAGTCGTCTCAAATAAAACTGAAGACCTTTGCGTTACTCTGGACCCTAAACTCTCTTTTGACGAACATATCAAGACTGTTTCAAGGACAGCTTCCCCCCATCTACGTAACAATGCAAAAATCAGAAACTTTCTGTCCAGAAATTATGCTGAAAAATATATCCATGCTTTTGTCACTAATAGGTTAGACTACTGCAATGCTCTACTTTCCGGCTATCCGGAAAAAGCTCTAAATAAACCTCAGTTAGTGCTAAACACGGCTGCAAGAATCTTGACTAGAACCAAAAAATGTTATCATATTACTCCAGTGCTAGTCTCTCCACACTGGCTTACTGTTAAGGCAAGGGCTGATTTCAAGGTTCTACTGCTAATTACATGGTCTTACTCCTACCCATTTTTCCGATTCTTGTCCTGCCGTACATACCTACACGTACGCTACGGTCACAAGACGCAGGTCTCCTTGCTGTCCCTAGAATTTCTAAGCAAACAGCTGGAGGCAGGGCTTTCTCCTATAGAGCTCCATTTTTATGGAATAGTCTGCCTATCCATGTGAAAGATGCAGACTCGGTCTCAACCTTTCAAGTCTTTATTGAAGACTCATAGGTCCTATGAATGATATCCCTCTAGTGGTGTGGGGGCTGTGCTTTGGCAAAGTGGGTGGGGTTATACCAAAGTGGGTGGGGTTTGGCCCTGTCTGTGGGTATGATCGGACAGGGCCACAGTGTCTCCCGACCCCTCCCGTCTCAGCCTTCAGGATTTATGCTGCAATAGTTTAACCTGTTGATCCTACCCCCTACTTTTTCGAACATTCTGTTAAAAATCGCGCAACATTTCAGCGCCCTGTTACTCAGGCCAGGAATATAGTACATGCATATGATTAGTATGTGTGGATGGAAAACACTCGGACGTTTATAAAACTGGTTAAATCACGGCTGTGACTATAACAACGTGCGTTTCATCGAAAAGTGCAGTAAAATCTGATCACTGAAAATGGGAAAATATATCCATCCGCCACTTCAACCCATTGTTATAGACGAACGACATTAAATGGGGCTGAGGTTGCAGTACCTACAGCTTCCACACGATGTCAACAGTCTTGTCATTTGCCTAGTCTTTGTTTCTTGGTCAAACGAACAAGAGACAGGCTTTTTCTTCAGGTCTCCGACCGGATATTTTGGTTGAGATTTCACCGGACAGTATTTCCAGACGGACCCCTATAGAATACACTTCGTCTCGTGATTAATTTGATCGCTTATTAACGTTTACTAATACCTAAAGTTGCATTACAAAAGTATTTCGAAGTGTTTTGTGAAAGTTTATCGTCAACTTTTTTAATTTTAAAAAATGAGGTTACGTTATAAGATGCTATTTTTTTTTCGTTTATCACACAGTCTTCATAGATTGATATCTAGGCTATATATGGACCGATTTCATCGAAAAAAAAGACCCAATAGTGATTATGGGACATCTAGGAGTGCCAACAAAGAAGATTGTCAAAGGTAATGAATGTTTTATATTTTATTTGTGCGGTTTGTGTAGCGACGACTATGCTAATTATTTTGTTTACGTCCCCTGCGGGTCTTTTGGGGTGTTACATGCTATCAGATAATAGCTTCTCATGCTTTCGCCGAAAAGCATTTTAAAAATCTGACTTGTTGCCTGGATTCACAACGAGTGTAGCTTTAATTCAATACACTGAATGTGTATTTTAATGAACGTTTGAGTTTTAACTAGTACTATTAGCATTTAGCGTAGCGCATTTGCATTTCCAGATCTCTAGATGGGACGCCTGCGTGCCAGGTAGGATCAAGAGGTTAAGTGTCGGGGGGCTAGGGTCAGTCTGTTTTTTTCAGGACTATTTCTCCTACTTTATCCGGTGTCCTGTGTGAATTTAAGTACACTCTCTCTAAATGTTTCTTTCTTTCTCTGTGTGGACCTGAGCCCTCAGGCCATGCCTCAGGACTACCTGGCCTGATGACTCCTTGCTGTCCCCAGTCCACCTGGTTGTGCTGCTGCTCCAGTTTCAACTGTTCTGCCTGCGGCTATAGAACCCTAGCCTGTTTACCGGACGTGCTACCTGTCCCAGACCTGCTGTTTTCAACTCTCTAGAGACAGCAGGAGCGGTAGAGATAATCTGAATGATCAGCTATGAAAAGCCAACTGACATTTACTCCTGAGGTGCTGACCTATTGCACCCTCTACAACCACTGTGATTATTATTATTTGACCCTGCTGGTCACCTATGAACATTTGAACATCTTGGCCATGTTCTGTTATAATCTCCACCCGGCACAGGCAGAAGAGGACTGGCCACCCCTCATAGTCTGGTTCCTCTCTAGGTTTTTTCCTAGGTTCCGTCCTTTCTAGGGAGTTTTTCCTAGCCACCGTGCTTCTACATCTGCATTGCGTGCTGTTTGGGGTTTTAGGCTGGGTTTCTGTACAGCACTTTGTGACATCAGCTGATGTAAGAAGAGCTTTATAAATACATTTGATTTATTGATTGAATGGGAAGGTGTTTGCCAAATTCCTGCATAATTGCAGACCATCCTTTAGTGACAGTGCAAAAAAAACATTGCCTGACAAATTGGCTAACATTACCAAGCTTTACATATAGCTATACACACAACGACTCAAACAGAAATGGTTGACTGTTGGAATTCATTCTCCTGGTCTTCCAAGGGAAGCACATCTCCCTTGGATGTACAGTACCAGCAAAATATTGGACACACCTACTCAAGATGGTTTGTCGTTTCCAATGTGAACAAATTCATCCTAGTGGGCAGAACAGGCAATGAGGTGGGCAGAGTCAAGCACGAGCTAGCGAGATCCTATTGGCGCGTTCTAACAAAAGTTTGCATATTTCTGTTAGGGAACGCCTACTTTGAAGTGTGCAATAACTCAATTCGCGACACTAAACAACGGCAACGGGTCAAATCTACAAAATTATACTTTTGGAAACAGAAAGCTGTATTGGCATCAAATGTTGAATCTATTAGAAAATGTGCAGAATTTCGGCGGCCTTATTGATTTTCCCACTGGCTTCCAGTGGAAATTGCCAAGCGGATGCTTTCACATGTATAGATCGGGTAAAATATTTTATTTTTTCTATCTGTGGTAAAATGGTTCTAACGGATTCGGTGAGATTTCGGCCGGTGTGTTGACTGGGTACAGTATGCACTCTGGGAGTGATTATTCCTACTTACGCGTCCTCGTGTGGATCCACTCCCTCCTGATATTCGAAGCTGAAGTCTTCGTCTGCAAGGTAACTATCATCAGACCAATTGCTTCCCTCCTCGCTGCTATCGAAGTCCTCCATCTCGGTGTCGCTTTCCATAATATAATCAATCAATTTCAGCTATATTGTTGTGGCCAGAGCTACGGTCTAAAACGTAGTCACAAATTCTCTGCAACTACACTATCACGTTAACGTGCAGCTTCTTCTTCGCGTGAGTTTTCGGCAGACGACACGGCTTCTTCTATGATATAATGGTAGTCCGCAAACAAGGCGCATGCCGACACCTACTGTGCTGGAGTGTGTGGTCAATCACGGTTTACAACATTTCTAAATCCTCCTACCTAACTCAGAAGTATAAAATAAAAAACAGCCCTACTAACTTCTAATAGACCCTCCCCCAAATCCCTTCCAAACTCAATGACCCTACACTTCAATCTTTCCCTCTCTTCAACACATTTACAACAATATAGCACATGCTCCACTGTTTCAATCCACCACACTCCAGACAAAACACATTAACATGCTTGCCAACCAGATATAACAACGAGTTTAATGTACAATGTTCTAATCAAGCAAACACCACCTCTTCCTTCCTAATCGGACCTTTGAATATTGGTTCACCAACCTTTCTTTGGAGGGCATACAAATGCCTGCCTTTGGGCTCAGAGTCCCATCTCTTCTGCCACACATCTATCAAAATGGCTCTGATCTTACATTTGGCCTCACTTCAACCCAGTGGAACATTCATGTAAATTATATCTTGTTTCAAAGCTATTTTGTCAAAATGGTCTACAACTTCATTCCCTTCCACACCCGAATGTGCTGGGACCCAGCACAATCTCACTACTACACCCAGTCTCTCAATTCTCTATAATAACATGAATACCTCCAATAGTAGATCAATCCTATTAGATTTACCAGATGATAAACTATTAAAATATGACAGAATCTGAGCATACTATAATTCCAACATGTTGTACATCCTATCCTCTACCCACTGGAGGGCAACTATTATCACCAACAGTTCAACTGAGTATACTGAAAGTTAATCTGTTAGTCTTCTACATATATTAACATCAAATCAAGGAATGTAAATGACTGCTCTTATGCGCCCACTATCTGGAAAAGCAGTAAAAAAAAACATAACTTCTAGCAATGTAATTGTCAACCTGTTTCCCTATATCACTGACTTCTGACCTATCTTTATTTTTGTCTACCGAGGTTAGATCAACAACAGGATCTGGGAGTAACCATGGAGGAACGTCCCCTATCACCACAGAAGGGCCATCTTCCGACTCCCTCAAACCACTTCTCATCAGCAAGCTTTCCAACTGTCCAACCAAAACCACTGCTTTGCCTACTAGTATATTCCCAACTAGAACAGTAGCAGTGGGATGCACAACCTCACAGCCATTCAACCTAACCCAATAAGCTAATGACAATGTTTTTATGCCATACAGTACCAGTTAAAAGTTTGGACACACCCACTCATTCCAGGGTTTTTCTTTATTTTTACTATTTTCTACATTGTAGATTAATAGTTAAGACATCAAAGCTATGAAATAACACATATGCAATCATGTAGTAACCAAAAAAGTGTTAAATAAATCAAAATATATTTTATATTTGAGTTTTTTCATAGTAGCCATCCTTTGCTTTGATGACAGCTTTGCACACTTTTGGCATCCTACAATGTAGAAAATAGTAAAAATAAAGAAAAACCCTTGAATGAGTAGGTGTGTCCAAACATGACTGGTACTGTATATCTATACATATCCTTAAAGCAATATACTGGATGCTGTCCAGCCTCTGAAGCCAAGTCGTCGCTGTTGTTCCATAAATCATAAACCAATCAATTGTCATCCTGATCAGACCTCTATAAATATCCATCAACGATTGTCTGTCAGCACCCCATTCATATCCAGAGACTGAGCGTTTAACATCCACCACCTTACTTTGTTTCAACTTTTATGACATGATGTTTCCATGTATATCGCTCATTGAACCATAGACCCAAATATTTGTACTCAGAAACCCTCCCTATAGACTGTCCATACAGAAGCAACTGTATATTATCAGCGACATTCTTCTTCGAGAAGAACATACAAGAAGACTTTGCCACTGACAATTTAAAACCCCAGTCAATTAACCATCTTTCAACATCCACTATAGCTTGTTGAATATATTTAATCACATGACATTCCTTCCCCTCTTCCAAATAGCTCCATAGGGAAGCCCCAATACCCCTACCTACATTTGAAAACACATCATTAATCATAATGTCAAACAAAATAGGACTGATAGCACTGCCTTGAGGAATAACATTGTTAACTCCATAGGCATCAGATAAAATGGGTTCTAATTTGAACCTGAAAAGAGTGATTTAAATATGGAGGCCAAAACCCAGTTATATAATCTCCCTCCAATACCAAGTCTTTCCATCTTAATCAGTAGACCTTCTCTCGACATAGTGTCGTAAGCCTTTTCAATGGCAAAAAAAAAGACAGTAACCCATTCATTCTTTCATGAACAGTTTTTTCAACTTCATTGCTCACCTTTACTAATGCATCCAAAGTATATCTACCTTTACGGAATCCACTTTGACATTGACTCAATAAATCTCCATGTTCCAGGAAATATGATCATCATCTTTTCCATCAGTTTACACAAGTTACAGGTCAGTGGTATTGGTCTATAACTATCAGCACATGAAGGGTCCTTACCAGGCTTCACTAAAGGTAATATTACTGCATGTTTCCAACCCGAAGGTATAACCCTCTCACTCCAAATCGTATTGAATAATCCCAGGAGAACATGTATGACCTCATTAAACCCAAATAACTTCACAGATCTTCATTGTAAAGGGTTTAAACACGGTTTCCCATGCTTGTTCAATGAACCATAAACAATTCATGAACATGCACCTGTGGAACGGTCTATAAGACACTAACAGCTTACAGACGGTAGGCGATTAATGTCACAGGTATGAACACTTAGGACACTAAAGAGGCCTTTCTACGGACTCTGGGAAAACACCAAAAGAAAGATGCCCAGGGTCCCTGCTCATCTGCGTGAACGTGCCTTAGGCATGCTGCAAGGAGGCATGAGGACTGTCGATGTGGCCAGGGCAATAAATTGCAATGTTTGTACTGTGAGACGCCTAAGACAGCCCTACAGGGAGACAGGACGGATAGCTGATCATCCTCGCTGTGGCAGACCATGTGTCACAACTCCCGCACAGGATCGGTACATCCGAACATCACACCTGCGGGACAGGTACAGGATGGCAACAACAACTGCCCGTGTTACACCAGGAAACACACACAGTCCTGATGAGAGCATGTTTATTCTTGACTCTGTTTTTGACAGTGTAACACTGAGGTCATGCTCAGCCTTGAAACTGTTTCTGTACTTGTTTTTTAAGTATGTCAGAGTTGAGAACCCTGACTCGCATAGGTATGTGGTGCCAAACTGGACCAGAACATATGTATTTTCCACTGTCGAAGCACTGTTTCCTGAATCATTCTGCCCTGTTCTGAAAGAACGTGGATGTTTGTGGATGTTTGGTCAGGACGTGTCGTTTTATTAATTTGTTCGTTATGAGAGACTCATTACTAAGCACTTCCACACACAAAACACATTGTTGGCACTCCTCGTTGTAAGTTTGTATGAAAGAGAGAAACTCATCGCTGTATATCCGTTTCATGACAATTGAGCTCAGTCAGAACTTGTCTAACATGACTCAATTTGATGACAGCGTCAAGTGGGAATGTCAAGCCCAGTGTTGCCAACTCCTCAGTAAGGAAAGTAGCTATTGGCTGTCCTAAAAGTTGCTAAATGACATCACCGAATTTGCATAATTGACCATGTGCATGTAATTGTGATGGACGCTGTAGAGGAATAACGTCGTGGGAGAGACAAAAAGTGAGTAAAAAACACCCTAAATACGTTTGGAACTACAAATGAAACTCAGGCACACACACAGTGGACAAGGTGAGTAAGTGACTGAGGCTGTGTGAGTCAAATACAGTGATTTATTTTTGTGCAGTGATTTATTTTAGACAAAGAACATTTTACATCTACATCCCGTCCTGAATTTAAGCCAGGGCGGGATCAGCCAGTGGCGGCTTCCCGCATGCACGATTCATTTGCAGTCTGGACGTGGAGGGGTGAACATCTCCTGCTCTGACTGCACCTGGGAGGGACTGCTATGCGAGGACTGGGCCACCTGTTAGTGCTTTGGGATGGGGGTGGGGCCCACGGCAGCACGTGCTGCTCGTTGAGAAAAGAACGATACGTGCTTTCACGTCAGAGTCTCTAAAGGTCTCCAACAACACCAGAAAAGTCGCTAGTCGTTTTTTTTTTTTTTTTTTAAAGTGTCGCTAAGTTGGCAACACTGCGTGTGTTGCAGTGTGTTGCAGAGTGATCTTCAAGAAAAAGATCCGGTAAACCGGGCATCTCCCTCAAAAAAGATCCGGTAAACCGGGCATCTCCCTCATACGCGAACCGCTAACAAACTGATGAGACCGCAGCTAAGCAGAGAGCGTACTAAACAGAGAGCGCAGATGAACTTGGCCAAATCAATTCCAGTAATTCATGAAATAATTATACATTTACTTTGACACGTCGCAACCCACCATACGTTAAGACTGGGCTAGGTTTATTGTATGAAATCTGGTGGTTTGGGGAAATTAATCTTTACAAAGAGCGATAGTGTCAGTAAGAGTGTCCATGATGTGTCTTTGAATGTAGAGATAGATGGAGATAAAAGTTTGAGTGTTTTTTGCAGCTTGTTCCAGTCGCTAGCTGCAGTGAACAGAAAAGATGAGCGACCCAGGAATGTGTGTGATTTGGGTGATGGTTGTAGTAGGTATCTCCTAACTACTGGTGCTGGACTGTTTCACCCTCTACAACCACTGTGATTATTATTATTTGACCCTGCTGGTCATCTATGAATGTTTGAACATCTTGGCCATGTTTTACATTTTTTTAAAACCTTTATTTAACTAGGCGTGTCAGTTAAGAACACATTCTAATTTTCAATGACGGCCTAGGAACAGTGGGTTAACTGCCTGTTCGGAGGCAGAACGACAGATTTGTACCTTGTCAGCTCGGGGATTGTGAACTTGTAACCTTTCGGTTACTAGTCCAACACTCTAACCACTAGGCTACCCTGCCGCCCCATGTACTGTTATAATATCCACCCAGCACAGCCAAAAGAGGACTGGCCACCCCTCAGAGCATGGTTCCTTTCTAGGTTTCTTCCTTTCTAGGGAGTTGTTCCTAACCACCATGCTTCTACATCTGCATTGCTTGCTGCTTGGGGTTTTAGGCTGTTTCTGTGTAGCGCTCTGTAACATCGGCTGTTGTAAGAAGGGCTTTATAAATACATTTGATTGATTGATTAATTGTGACTTTACACATTGCACTCTTTTAGAGGTAGTTAGCAAACCAGGCCAAAGACCCCTCAGAGACACCAATACTCCTTAACCAATCTACACAAATGGACTGGTCTACCTTATCAAAAGCTAGTCAATAAATATAGCAGCACAACATTCCTTAGAGTCAAGGGCAGTTGTGACATCATTTAGAATCTTTAAAGTTGCAGTGACACATCCATAACCAGAGCAGAAACCAGATTGCATATCAGAGAGAATACTATAGACACCAAGAAAGCCAGTCAGTTGTTTGAGTTTTTCCAACACTTTTGATAAACAGGGCAAGATAGAAATTGGCCTATAACAATTAGGATCAAAGCTTGATCTCCCCTTTAAATAAAGGACGCACTGTGGCTGCCTTCGAAATACCGGGAACCTCCTCAGAGAGGAGAGGCTCGGTGGTGACATGGGCTGCAACCTTGATTTCTTCTTTATCTAAACCATCTGAACCAGATGTTTTTATTAGGGTAAAGTTTAAGAAGCTCCTTTCACACTTCAGACTCAGTGACCGCCTGCAGAGAGAAGCTGTGTAGCGGGGCAGGAGAAAAAGAGGGAGGAGCATCAGGACTAGTCACATCACAACAAACTCAAACCGGGCGTGCACCATCGTGTGCTATCGTGCATACATTTATTTTGGACCCCCCCCCCCCCACACCAAACGAGATCACGACAAGCCTTTTCATCGTTGAAATTATATGGTGATCGGCATCTAAACTTTCATAGTATTACCACGACTACCGGGAAAACAGTTTGTCTTTCAATCACCCACGTGGGTATAACCAATGAGATGGGAGAGGCAGGACTTTCAGTGCGATCTGCATCAGAAATAGAAAGGAGTTCTTTTTTAGCCCTTGGCAACACAGACACTCGATGAAATGTTTAATCAATTAATAAAAATACTAGTTGAAAGAAAAACCTGGTGACACAAGGGGAAAAAATTAAGTACCTCTTGTCTAGCTGTACAAAGAACTAAAGATTGTTAGGAACGGTTAGTAAAAACAAAATACTAGTTTAAAGAAAAACTTGGTTAGCAAAGGTATATTATTGAAGGGACACGTGTCTAGCGACCTGTTCAATTAAAAGATGACAGAATTTCGTATTTTTATTATCTGTAATTTATATTGATTAAGCACCTGTAAAATACTGTAGAGCATTCAGGGGGTGGCCCCAACCAGGACTAAGACTTAGGTCCAGCAACTCTCAACCCAACACGCCAAATGTTCCGTAACAAGATCACAAGGTGTTGGATTAAGGTAAGCATACCCCTTTAGCATGCATTTGCACAGGCACAAAGGAGGGATGGGGAGGCAGGACAGAACAGTTTTATAAAAAGTATTAGAACCGTAAAACATTGTTTGCATGTTTTATTAAATCATTGTTGCAAAATACAAGAGCAGTCAGTCTTTTTACACAAGTATTTTCTCTTCAATGGTATAAGTATACATTTTAAAATGCAAACATGGCAGCATAGATACATTTTATGCACATGGTAGTGGGGAAGAGCATTGGACGATAAGTCCATATTTGTTTAAATGAATGCCGGTAGCTTTCTCATTAGCATGAGACTTTCTTGCATGTTCATTAATGGGGACAAAGAAAAAACATGACACAAGGAGGAGAGATGGAGAGGTCTACTGAGATATCATGGTGGAGCAATAACCAATAAGGGAGAGCGAAGAGTTGGATAGCAAGGACGGGGAGATGCCTATTCAGATAATTGATGGAAATCAGGCAAAAACAAAGATTCCACGGGAGGGGAAATTGGTGCAACAAGCAAGACCAGAGAACGCCAGGAGAAATAGCAGTAAGGGGAATGAGCCGAGGCATATACAAATGTTTCAGCCACCAGAGGGCAGAGGTGAGGAAATTGTGCATGGCGATTAGTGCTAAAGAGAAGGATGTAGAGAGATCAAGACCAAACTGCAGAAATACTACTCACCCACAACAACATTCATTGCTTTCAAACAAAACTATCAAACCATTTGTTACACCTTGGTGCACACTTTCTTTTTAGTCTGGTTGTGCTGCAATGGTGTTTTTACATCCAAGTACATTGCTGACAACAAAACTGCATTTAGCAGTAATAGTTTAAATAATAAGGGTCATTATGAACATTCATTACAATTCATGAGGAAATACAGCAGTGTGGTGAGGGGCATTCCAGTTTAAGTTCTGCATTTATTGAAATCAAAAAAGGCAAACTGAGAAAACGAATACCGATATTCAAATAGACAGAAAACAAATAATTTCCTTTCACACAAATGACTAGTTTGATTATATCTATTAAAAAATCTGATTTTAGGCCACCATAAGTAAATGGTTGTCTCAGATAAACAAATTCGTAGCTATCCTACAAAAAGTATATAATATTGGCAACAAAATAGGTGCAGTAATTGCATTTTAAGAAACATTGTATTGCTCGTCTTCTGTGCACATAAATCCAACCTGTTTTAGAACACATACTGTAGTGAGTGCAGTTTTACACTTAATTGTTCAGCTTACTTCAGAAACGGTTTCCTTAATTTCTCCAAAATAAAGCAGATTAGCAAACATTTACATACTAAAAATGACGCTTTCAAACATCAATTTAAATACTTTTTCACAAAATAAAAATCTGTGTGCTTGTGTTTAAAAAGGTCAAAAAAATTAATACAAATACAATTTGAGGCACTTCAATGGTATGGACTGTGAAAATAGGCTTTTCTAAAATAATTGTAAAGGCTAGTTAGCAACAGTTAGCCAATTCAAGATGTTGACATCCTAGGAACCCACGGCATTATGCATTCTCAATGTAGTGTGTGTATAGTACAGGTATGTTTGTAACTTCTGAAAAACTGGGTTGGTAGTGCTATAAACAGCATTCGTGACCTGATTGTCAAATGATAAAGTAATCCCCTTTTCCTTGTTGACAAAAAAAAAAAATCATATAATTGTACAGAAATTCCTCAACAAAAGATGAATCCTTTGAAAATATTCTATAATGTACAAGCTAGTTCAACCGGTTGATGTTTCAATCAGAACAAAAATAAAATACCATCAAGGTAACAGTTTACATTTTCCTTGGTTTTATCTTTTGCCAAAATTGTGAAACTTGAAGACCGACAACATGATTTGTGTTTTCATTTCAGCTTCCAACAACTCCATGATAAAATGTAAACCAATTGACTGCAGTGTAGTCTATCAGTGGGCCAACAGGGATGAGTCTATGAGTAACTTGCAATAACTCATGATAATCACATACACTACCTGTCAAAAGTTTTAAAACACCTACTCATTCAAGGGTTTTTCTTTATTTTGACTCTTTTCTACATTTACATTTAAGTCATTTAGCAGACGCTCTTATCCAGAGCGACTTACAAATTGGTGCATTCACCTTATGACATCCAGTAGAACAGTCACTTTACAATAGGTGGGGTTTCAGGTGTCTCCGGAAGGTGGTGATTGACTCCGCTGTCCTGGCGTCGTGAGGGAGTTTGTTCCACCATTGGGGGGCCAGAGCAGCGAACAGTTTTGACTGGGCTGAGCGGGAACTGTACTTCCTCAGTGGTAGGGAGGCGAGCAGGCCAGAGGTGGATGAACATTGTAGAATAATAGTGAAGACATCAACGCTATGAAATAATACATATGGAATATGTAACAAAAAAAAGCTAATTAAACAAATCAAAATATAGATTTTAGATTCTTCAAAGTAGCCACCCTTTTCCTTGATGACAGCTTTGCACACTTTTGGCATTCTCTCAACCAGCTTCATGAGGTTGTCACCTGGAATGCATTTAAATGAACAGGTGTGCCTTATTAAAAGTTAATTTGTGGAATTTCTTTCTTTAATGCGTTTGAGCTAATCACTTGTGTTGTGACAAGGTAGGTGGGTATACAGAAGATAGCCTTATTTGGTAAAAGACCAAGTCCATATTATGGCAAAAACAGCTCAAATAAGCAAAGACAAACGACAGTCAATTACTTCAAGACATGGTCAGTCAATACAGAAAATGTCCAGAACGGAATTTTTCTTCCAAGTGCAGTCGCAAAAACCCATCAAGAGCCATCATGAAACTGGCTCTCATGAGGACCGCCACAGGAATGGATGACCCAGAGTTACCTCTGCTGCAGAGGATAAGTTCATTAGAGTTACCAGCCTCAGAAATTGCAGCCCAAATAAATGCTTCAGAGGTCAAGTAACAGACATCAACAGTTCAGAGGAAACTGTGTGAATCAGGCCTTCATGGTCAAATTGCTGCAAAGAAACCACTACTAAAGGACATCAATAAGAAGAATTGCTTGGGCCAAGAAACACGAGCAATGGACATTAGACCGGTAGAAATTTGTCCTTTAGTCTAGAGTCTAAATTTGAGATTTTTGGTTCCAACCGCTGTGTGAGATGCGGTGTGGATGAATGGATGATCTCCGCATGTGTATTTCCCACTGTAAAGCATGGAGGATGAGGTATTTATAGAGGGGGGGGCTTTGCTGGTGACACTGTCAGTGATTTATTTACAATTCAAGGCACACTAAATCAGCATGGCTACCACAGCATTCTGCAGCGATACGCCATTCCATCTGGTTTGGGCTTAGTGGGACTATCATTTGTTTTTCCAACAGGACAATGACCCAACACACCTCTAGGCTGTGTAAGGGTTATTTGACCAAGAACAAGAGTGATGGAGTGCTGCATCAGATGACCAGGCCTCCACAATCCCCCGACCTAAACCACATTGAGATGGTTTGGGATGAGTCAGACTGCAGAGTGAAGGAAAAGCAGCCAACAAGTGCTCAGCACATGTGGGAACTACTTCAAGACTGAAGTTGATTGAGAGAATGCCAAGAGTGTACAAAGCTGTCATCAAGGCAAAGGGTGGCTACTTTGAAGAATCTCAAATGTAAAATATAACACTTTTGGTTACCACATGATTCCATATGTGTTATTTCATAGTTTGTCTTCACTATTATTCTACAATGTAGAAAATAGTAAAACATTTCATTAAAACCCTTGAATGAGTAGGTGTTCCAAAAACTTTCGACCGGAAGTGTACATTGGTTTAACTTAATCTCAAACAAATGTTCAACCCATCAACGAAATCCATCCTGCGAAAATACCTTGCCATCAAATGCAACTACTTTATAAGCCTAATGGCTCATAATACATTTTCAGAAGATTATCTGGTAGCTCAGTTGGTAGAGCATGGCGCTTGCAGTGCCATAATAGTGGGTTTGATTACCGGGACCATCCGTACGTAAAATGTATGCACCCATGACTAAGTCACTGGATAAAAGCGTCTGGTAAATGGCATATATAATGAAATAGAGAAGGTTTTCAGAGATAGAGATCAACTAAAATCATGCTGCTGATGCTTGTTGCAATTGACGCAAGACCAAAAAAATGGTTTACATGCTGTTAAGAGTTCGGGGTGTTTGTTTGTGCTTCTTTTTTCTTGTGCTCATCTTCATCCCCTAGGAATAGCAGGGGGAACATTCCGAGAATGCATCCGATTGTGACTCCAATGCCTTTTCCCTGAGAATATTGCATGTCTATTAGGTTATCATAACACTTTGAACATGGATAACTAGTAACCCAGCCATCCTCTAAATATCTCAATTTATATATGGCCAATTTCTCATAACCAGATTAAGATTTTTAGTCCAGTACTAGGCCAGCCCATAAAGATAATTTCTAAACACTCACCATGTGCGAGCTAACCCTGGTCTGCCACATGTCTGCCTGCTTGGGGGTCAAGTCAGGAACCTGCATTCCTAGCCTGGAAGCTAGGATTTCCACGTATCCTGCAAGACTGCCCACAGAAGGACAATATACAGTGCCGTGCGAAAGTATTCGGCCCCCTTGAACTTTGCGACCTTTTGCCACATTTCAGGCTTCAAACATAAAGATATAAAATGTTATTTTTGTGAAGAATCAACAACAAGTGGGACACAATCATGAAGTGGAACGACATTTATTGGATATTTCAAACATTTTGAACAAATCAAAAACTGAAAAATTGGGTGTGCAAAATTATTCAGCCCCTTTACTTTCAGTGCAGCAAACTCTCTCCAGAAGTTCAGTGAGGATCTCTGAATGATCCAATGTTGACCTAAATGACTAATGATGATAAATACAATCCACCTGTGTGTAATCAAGTCTCCGTATAAATGCACCTGCACTGTGATAGTCTCAGAGGTCCGTTAAAAGCGCAGAGAGCATCATGAAGAACAAGGAACACACCAGGCAGGTCCGAGATACTGTTGTGAAGAAGTTTAAAGCCGGATTTGGACACAAAAAGATTTCCCAAGCTTTAAACATGCAAAGGAGCACTGTGCAAGCGATAATATTGAAATGGAAGGAGTATCAGACCACTGCAAATCAACCAAGACCTGGCCGTCCCTCTAAACTTTCAGCTCATACAAGGAGAAGACTGATCAGAGATGCAGCCAAGAGGCCCATGATCACTCTGGATGAACTGCAGAGATCTACAGCTGAGGTGGGAGACTCTGTCCATAGGACAACAATCAGTCGTATATTGCACAAATCTGGCCTTTATGGAATAGTGGCAAGAAGAAAGCCATTTCTTAAAGATATCCATAAAAAGTGTTGTTTAAAGTTTGCCACAAGCCACCTGGGAGACACACCAAACATGTGGAAGAAGGTGCTCTGGTCAGATGAAACCAAAATTGAACTTTTTGGCAACAATGCAAAACGTTATGTTTGGCGTAAAAGCAACACAGCTCATCACCCTGAACACACCATCCCCACTGTCAAACATGGTGGTGGCAGCATCATGGTTTGGGCCTGCTTTTCTTCAGCAGAGACAGGGAAGATGGTTCAAATTGATGGGAAGATGGATGGAGCCAAATACAGGACCATTCTGGAAGAAAACCTGATGGAGTCTGCAATAGACCTGAGACTGTGATCCAAAACATAAAGCAAAATCTACAATGGAAAGGTTCAAAAATAAACATATCCAGGTGTTAGAATGGCTAAGTCAAAGTCCAGACCTGAATCCAATCGAGAATCTGTGGAAAGAACTGAAAACTGCTGTTCACAAATGCTCTCCATCCAACCGCACTGAGCTCGAGCTGTTTTGCAAGGAGGAATGGGAAAAAAATTCAGTCTCTCGATGTGCAAAACTGAGAGACATACCCCAAGCGACTTAGCTGTAATCGCAGCAAAAGGTGGCGCTACAAAGTATTAACTTAAGGGGGCTGAATAATTTTGCACGCCCAATTTTTCAGTTTTTGATTTGTTAAAAAAGTTTGAAATATCCAATAAATGTCGTTCCACTTCATGATTGTGTCCCACTTCATGATTGTGTCCCACTTGTTGTTGATTCTTCACAAAAAAATACAGTTTTATATCTTTATGTTTGAAGCCTGAAATGTGGCAAAAGGTCGCAAAGTTCAAGGGGGCCGCATACTTTCGCAAGGCACTGTAAGAAACCTAGCTATGGTAGTCATGTACATTTTTTATTACCCTTCCATTTCAAGGTCAAATTTGAATTTTCACAGAAAAGAAATTCACACTCATTTCATAATCATACCCGTCTACCCAGTAACGTGTACCCCCGAAATACTTGCACAGCTTTGATAGGTCTAATATTTAGACTGTGATAGAACTAACGGAGGAGTGGTTGGTCCTCTTACCCAAGGCCAGCCAGGTCTGAAACCAGATTCCCAAGAGCTGCAGCTGTAACAGAAGGGGAATAACAGGGATTTATGCATAGTCTTTCAACCAAACGATTCTCAAAATCAGTTCAATATTTTTCAATACAACTGCTCCTGTTCTTCTGACCTTTGTTTAAACATGTAACAATGCTGAAAGGCTGTTGATACTTAAAATTGAAAAAAATTAAGTTCAGCCACTGTCTCTACAGTTTGCAATTAGATCAGTGTACTGAATTGTATTATCACTCCATTTCATTAGCATCAGGGAGCTCTCAAACATCAGCCACAATATTGACCAGCCCAAGGAACTACTTAGATCTGGCTGCTTTAAACCCTGAGAGCATCGTGAAAACGCTGCTTGTGCATCACACTGGGATAAGGAGCAACCATAAATTGCACTGGGGTGAGGATGTGTAGTGGCACTATATAATAGCACTTGGTAAATTATGGATGAGATGAGCCAATTTCAAGCACAATGAATTCAAGTAGATCGATGTGTATTAACATGAGCCAGCATTAGACAGCGCTGACTATGAGAATTGGATTTGGCAAGCACCTATATGTTCTTGTACTCACTGATTAAACCATTATTTCTTGGATAGTGGTGATAATGCAAAAGTGAACCCCAAGGTGCTAGAGTGGTCCAGGAATTCAGTTCCACACACTAGTGTTGCATCCCGAAATGTGTTTTTGTTTTAGTGCACTAAAATGTATTTTTGGGGAGCATAAGCAGAATGTGAGTATCTCAGTCTAACAAATCCAAAACCTTGCAAAAGCAGTTGTTTGGGATTGATCAGATGTGCTCAGTGGTCAATCAGTTAAATACATATTAATTTGGCATGAGGGAAACATAGTCTACTCTAAACAAAAGCATCCCACAATTCTCGGGAGATGCTTTAGCCCAATTGCAATAGCTGCCGTAGTCATCAATGGAAAAAGCAGATACCAAATAAACAAAATCATTTTTCTCAGTTGAATTCCATTCAGGGACAGTAGCCTACATGCTTCCAAAAAAGTAGCCTACAAAATCCATCAGCCACCATAGTGGAGGGTAAAATGAATGCCATATGTCACAGGATATGGAATATACTAGACTGGGTATACCATCATCACCTTCCAAATCAGATGGTCGTCCCAATATGTACTTTTGGTTTCACTCTGAAATCAGGACTGGGGTATCTTTTGATGTGGTATCCATAGCAACAGTTAATATACCCCATTGGTAAGAGGCTATCTAGACTGTTTATTTTGCTCTTTTGGTTATACTGTAAGATAATTGACCCCTGTAAGGGTGTTATTTTTAAATGTTATTTAACCTTTATTTAACTAGGCAAGTAATTTAAAAACAAATTCTTATTTACAATGACGCCTACACCGGCCAAACCCGGACGATGCTGGGCCAATTGTGAGCCGCCCTATGGGACTCCCAATCACGTCCGGATGTGATACAGCCTGGATTCGAACCAGGGACAGAAGTGACGCTTCTTCACTGAGATGTAATGCCTTCGACCACTGCACCACTCAGAATGTTGAAGTATTCCAAATCGACCAATGTCCATTGAGGGAGCTGCTGCTACATTTGAATGTTTCAGATCACAATCAATCTTACCTGCCATGGTCGATAGTCCAAAGGTGACCCCTATAGACAACTCAATCTGGGTTCCCTAAAAGTCAAAAGCAGAAATATTACAATTGTTTCTTGGTGTTAGATATTCATGTTGACTTCCAAAAACAAAACAAATCTCAATTCATCCTCCCATAGACCATCTACAATGTGAAATACAAAATACATTTAAAATGCTAATTTAAAACTAAACTATACGTAAATTCAACCACCTAAAAAAGTCATAACACTTACTGCCGCAATCATGATGGCATTGTCCAGGAAGCCAAAACCAATGAAGGGGATTGCATTGTGTAGGAGCACTGCAAGCAAAATTGTAAAGAATATTAAAAATACAAATATTCTTATAGTTTGCTGCTAAAAATCAATCTGTCTTGGGAGTTGTCTCCATCATATGAATAGGAATGTTCCTGTTGAGTGATGCGAGTGACTGACACTTACCCTGTCACTAAGTGACTCACACATGCTTGTTTGTGCCTGCCTGTACTATATGTTTATGGGGACAATGTACTACTGACAATTTCTATACTGTCAAACAGCTTGGCAAAAACTAGCTCAGTACCACTGTTCGAAAGCTGACACTGTCATTTTCAATGGCTGACTCAAAGATTTCCCCACACACACTATATTGTTGGTTATTTTGAGATAAATAGCACTAGAGTAGAGCGACTGTGAAACAAAGCTGATAAGACAATTAGAGACTCTTTTCCAAGGTGTATAATGTGGCTATGGAAGGGACGACCTCTTTGATCCCCACTGTGAAAACTTTTGAGCTATAAATATCTCTATGGTACAAAAAACATTTTATACATAATTTGAGTGACAGTTTTCATCTTACCGTATCGGATCTGAGCTTGAGTAAGCGGTGAAGTCTCTTGCGTCTCTGAAAGGCAAGAACATCAAAAACAAACATTTATATTTGCAAAATTATGTGCACTTGGGGAGACCTTTCAGATCCTAATCCACCCTCATTTTTTCTCTCCCAGAAAGCTTGGCACAGATGTGTTTCTGCAAACATTCCAGCATATTATTCACTGTATAGGCCTAACGTTGAATGAACTACGCCGCTCTAGCCAAGAGGTGCCAATATTCAATGGGAGAAAAAAAATCTTGGGTAGGATATTCATTAAATGTGTTAAGAAGTTATTGTACTACTAGTCAGTCAGCTGTTTTGTGGGAGTGAATGTGGACAGGCATGGACGTCTCCCATTACTAATCATGTAACGGTAGTCCCCCCCATTCATTAGTAGTAGTCAGGTGTTGGAACCGGTTTAGGGAACAGAAAATTTATTAGAGGAACAGAATCAAAACTGTATATTAAAGTCCCGTCCCCCCTAAAGGCTTAGACTTTCAGGTTAAAAAGGAACGACATAAATCAGGTACTTTTTGGGGGTTCCAACTGGTTCAGAACTTTATTTTGCTGGTCGGAACAGTAACAAATAAATAAGTGGTACTGTTCAGAACGAAGCAATTGGAAAATTATTTTTGGTTCTAACCCCTGGTTGTGATAGTAGCAGCATGGGTCCAGAGTGGAAAGGTGATTTATTTCCATGTCTCATAAAAGAGATTGAGTTTGCAATTCCAGTTTTAGATGCATTTGGTCACTAGAGCAGGTTGCACTCTGGGACGGTGGCCAGGTGCATCCTGGGTGAATTATGGGAGACAAATGCCTTTAACCCCAATTGGGTCCTTCATTAAGAGTTCAGTTTTAAAAACAAACACACAAACCCCAGCACAGCGCTAAGCAGATTCACAACTCTAAATGTGACCATGGTTGGAATAGGTCAAAGATGCTCCCTTGAGACAGAGGGGTTGGGGCGCTATTTCTGGAGGGGTAACCCAAGACTAGGGTGAGGTGACCCCCAACTGACGCAGTTAAATGGGGATGGAAATACAATTGATGTCATGAAATAGCCTACTTATTAAATCAAAAGCAGCAGGCCAGATTGCTCATGAGTGCACAGCCGCTCATAAAAGAGAATAGGTTTTTAGTGTGGACTATAGAAGCCACAAACTTATGTTGCAACTGGAAAAAAAAGTGCTTGAGGGAGCGTGACAAATGGGATGTGAATGTCCAGAGCTTTTTACCTTTGTCGCTCTAAAACCAATAATAAACATGTTGGTAGTGGCTGAGGAAACAACACCATCTGGCACAACAAAGGCTTATGGTTTGATTTAATTTCTGTTGACTCATGGGGGGGAAAGACTGGGCAGATGGGAAAATATCCCAAAACTTCTATGACTCCAAAATTGATATCTGTGCAATCTGCAGCCAGTAGATGTTCAATGAGAAATAGCATAAGGCTACATATGTCATCTGCAACTCCAATGTCCTCCACTTCATTCATTTCGGAGGAATCAGTGAGACCTAGACAACATAATTTTAGAGCGATATCAACACTGCATTCTAAATTGCCTTTCTGAACAACTGGCACAGCAGGCAGCAGTGCTGCAATGATAGGTTGTTTCCCTCAGAGCTTAGCTGGAGTGGTGCATCTGCCTCTGCCTAATTACAGAGCTGTCTATTCATCTCGTCTGTGGCAATCGTCACCATCTGCCAGCTGCCACAGTTCTGAGGAACTGGCACTTCTCCAGCAGCCAACACATCAGATAAGAGTAGCTGTACCTGCTGCTAGGAACCAAATTGGAGAAAATTGCGTTTGTGTCTAGTCTCTGATGGCCAATTTAATCTCCATAAAAGCAGTGAAAGTAAATATATCCTAAATTAAATTGGAGAGGAAAAAAGGAAATATGTGCCAAGATGTTTTGTTTGCCAGTGAACAATGGGCAATGCAGCCAGATGCCATAGAGATTGTAAAATGACTACATAGCTCAAAAAAGCCTGAAATCTGCTAAAACGATTTGACTGAAATTGGAGTTGCAGACAAGACTAACAATTGCTTTTTAATGGATTCTAAGGGAGGGAAACTGCATTTATTCAACACACTTCTGACCACTCCAAATTAAAAATCAACTTATTGGTATATTTGCATAAAATGCTGAGACATGGTCTTGCCATTACAGATTTGGTGCTGGGTGAACAGACAATCATCCCTTGATATTTTCATTATGATGCTTGGCACATAGTTGCATTCTTGTTTGGATAACAGGGTTATCATTTCAAAGAGCCCATTACTACAACGCCATACTGCGTTGATATTCAATGCAATTTCTGTGTTAAAAGCTGTTTAAGCTGATGTCGTAATCACAAGGCTTACAACTAGTGACAAGGTTGTAAAAAAAAAAAATACTAGAAAGTTATTTGAATCACTAAGCGACTCTCCTGGGGATTTCCTGTTGAACATGAAGACAGGGTGACGTGGAACAAGGCAGCAGTATCCGACATTCACATCTCATGACAAGTGACTACAGTGCATTCGGAAACTATTCAGACCCCTTCCCTTTTCCACAGCCTTATTCTAAATTGGATTATATATATTTTTTTTAATACACACAATACTCCAAGATGGTGTAGCAGTGGGATGTCGGTTTTAATTGTCTTGTCCCGTCTATATCGTTTTTCTTCGTATACATTTTTTATATTTTTAATCTCAATTTCCATCTACGGACTGAACATACTCTCCTGCAACCCACCTCACCCAATGTGGTATGGATCTGCTATTTTTGTATAGTTTAGAATCGGAACCCCCTTCAGGAGCTAGCCAGCTAACTAGTTACTAGTCAGTTATCCACTGCTAGCAGTCATCACCGTTAACTCGGACATCTGCCAGCCTCAGCCCGGTCAATTCCTGCCAGTCTGCACAGCACGATATCAACCCAGAGCATATCGGACTGCTTTTCTCTACCACATCTTCGGATTCCTACCGCAAGTTCTTAACCTTTACTCTGGATCATCGCAGCTAGCTAGCTGCTATCCGAGTGGCTACGCCTGGCTAATGTCTCTATCCCGAAGCAAGCACCAGTTAGCCTGGTGCTAGCCTGGAGCTAGGCCCATCTCCCGACGACCCGAAGAGAGCCATCAGACAATTCCTGGGCCTCAGTAACTTCTGCAAATTGGCCTGGACACTTTGCTGCCGACACGGAGCCCCGCCGAGCTATCACGACTGGTCTGCCGACGTAACTGAAGGAGGGGGTTTCAACAGGCTCTTCCGTTGCGATGTCCCCCTGAGGCCCATCTGCTAGCTGTCAATCGCCGTGTCACTAGCTCGCCTAGCTACTCACTGGACCCTATGATCACTCGGCTACACATGCCTCTCCCTAATGTCAATATGCCTTGTCTATTGTTGTTTGGTTAGTGATCCCCCCTTATTTCACTGTAGAGCCTCTAGCCCTGCTCAATATGCCTAAGCTAGCCCTTTTGTTCCACCCCCCACACATGCGGTGACCTCAATGTGCTTAAATGTTGCCTCTAGAGACAAAACCTCTCATCGTCACTCAATGCCTAAGCTTACCTCCACTGCACTTACATCCTTCCATACCCTTGTCTGTACATTATGCCTCAAATCTATTCTTCCGCGCCCAGAAATCTGCTCCTTTTACTCTCTGTTCCGAAAGCACGAGACGACCAGTTATTTTAGCCATACTCTTATCCTACCCCTCTGTTGATGTAGAGGTTAACCCAGGTCCTGCAGCCTCCTGCATCCCTCCCATTCACCAGGCGCTCTCATTTGTTGACTTCTGTAACCGTAAAAACATTGGTTTCCTGCATGTTAACATCAGAAGCCTCCTCCCGAAGTTTGTTTTATTCACTGCTTTAGCACAATCCGCCAACTCGGATGTCCTAGCCGTGTCTGAATCGTGGCTTGGGAAGAACACCAAAAACCCTGAAATTTCCATTCCTAACTATAACATTTTCTGACAAGATAGAACTGCCAAAGGGGGCGAAGTTGCAATCTAATGCAAAGATAGCCTGCAGAGTTCTGTCATACTATCCAGGTCTGTGCCCAAACAAATCGAGCTTCTACTATTAAAAATCCACCTTTCCAGAAACAAGTCTCTCACCGTTGCCGCTTGTTATAGACCCTCGTCAGTCCCCAGCTGTGTCCTGGACACCATATGTGAATTGATCGCCCCCCATCTATCTTCAGAGATCGTACTGTTAGGTGACCTAAACTGGGATATGCTTAACACCCCGGCCATCCTACAATCTAAGCTAGATCCCCTAAATCTCACACAAATTATCAAGGAACCTATCAGGTACAACCCTGAATCTGTAACCAAGGGCACCCTCTTAGATATCATCCTGACCAACTTGCCCTCTAAATATACCTCTGCTGTCTTCAACCAGAATCTCAGCGATCACTGCCTGTGTGCGTAATGGGTCCGCGGTGAAACGACCACCCCTCATCACTGTCAAACGGTCCCCAAAACACTTCTGCGAGCAGGCCTTTCTAAATCGATCTGGCCCGAGTATCCTGGAAGGATATTGACCTCTTCCCATCAGTAGAGGATGCCTGGTTGCTCTTCAAAAGTGCTTTCCTCTCCATCTTAAATAAGCATGCCCGATTCAAAAAATGTAGAACTAAGAACATTAGCATTAGCATCGAATAGCCACCGTGATATGGAACTTTTCAGGGAAGTCAGGAACCAACATACTCAGTCGGTTAGAAAAGCTAAGGCTAACTTTTCAAACAGAAATTTGCATCCTGTAGCACTAATTCCCAAAGGTTTTGGGATACTAAAGTCCATGGAGAATAAGAGCACCTCTTCCCAGCTGCCCACTGCACCGAGGATAGGAAACACTGTCACCACCGATAAATCTACGATAATCAATCATTTCAATAAGCATTTTTCTACGACGGACCATGCTTTCCACCTGGCTACCCATACCAACATCTCAGCACCCCTGCAGCAACTTAAGCATGGGAAACAGTGTTTAAACCCTTTACAATGAAAATCTGTGAAGTTATTCGATTTTTTTTAACAAATGATCTTTGAAAGACAGGGTCCTGAAAAGGGTAAGTGTATTTTTTGCTGAGTTTATGTACTTTCCTGAAAACATAGTAAAACGACAATCTGTTTCAGTAACTATCATTAGTTAGCTAACTATATAGCTAGGTGTCATCTAAAATAACGCTAATTTATAAGAGTTCTTATTTGATTGACAATAAGGATTAGCCACAATAGTGAACACTGCGGTTAGCCTTCAAAATAAAAGTATGGCATAATTCTATTTGTATTCATTTGTATCACTGTCAGTGACATACTTTTATCTTGAAGGCAAACTGCAAATTACACTATTGTCCCTAATCCTTATTGTGGCTAGCTTCACAACACATAACCAGAGCCTCACTAGCCAGATGAAGCTAGCTGGCTGCTTATAAAGGTTTGCTTTGGGCAACAGGGTTAAGTAGCTGAAGTTCAATTTCAATAGGTGAACAACAAGTGGCAACCTAGCTAATACTTACTCACAAGGATTCCTAAATCATTGCGAAGAATAATGAAAATGACTGCAGTTTCTACTGGTCATTGTTTTCAGGCTGGTTGTATTGGTGCAAGCTAGGTACCACGCTAAAGCTAGCTACTCCAGAAGTTGCGGTCAAACAAATTATGCTTTATTACCAATGCGGTATCGTAAACACATAGTTTGTGGCCGGTGTTTACAGTTTCTTTGTACAACTTTGACAGTGCTACCGTATCTTTTTTGACACACAAAGACCCAAACAGCATTCCATAGTATGTATGTTGTGAAGCTAATAGCAGTGACGCTATTACTGTAACTCCGGTAGGGCAACATCTGAAAAATTGTGTACCGGTGCTCGACCAGTCGGCAAAAGCCAATATCACCCACGACAGAGAACGGTTGATTGTCAAGGCCAATGAATTCCATTATCTTGGCTTTAATGGATTTTGCCTTTGAGTTGTCTTGCAGAAATGTTCTTCCTGTTTCAAATGACTGCTCGATTCACACAGCAGACATTGTGTGGGCTAGGTTAGGAATGTGGTGTTGCACATGTAGCGCAAAATTTTATGTGGCGTCATTACGTCATATAGGTATGCACGGTAGCTTTGACATCCGTTTTTAACATTGCAGTTAAACTAGACATTGGGCCGAAACCGATGTTGCCATTTTTAGCTAATATCGGCCGATTCCGATATGTTCACCGATATCATGCATCCCTAGTAGAAATGGTAAAATAAATTGGCATTCCACATGAGAAAGTTTGCAGACACCTCATGGAGCATTTTACCGGTATCTTCAGGAGAGTAATGGCAGAAACTGCGAAAGCCAGCAGGGGCGGGAGGAGAATAGTTGGGTTCTGGTTACGTTTTTTTTCTCTTCTGCTTATCTAGATCTCTGACACCCTCAAGGCATCAAACCGTAAGCATAAAGCATCAGACAAGCTCAATGGATATAGTTGATTTTACTAAAACACATAGGGTGCGTCTATGTGGAAAACTATGAGTACATTTGTTTTTGCAATCGATTGGTTGAAAGAATAAATGACTTTCGGTCAAACAAGTTGTTGTTTTTTTTAAGTCGGAGACAGCACTAGTATTGAATTGGTCAAAAGTTTGGTATATAGTCCCAAATTCTTATCACGCAATAATTACTCCAAGCTTGTTGGATGCATTTGCTTTTGTTTTGGTTGTGACACTGCGGAGCCGGCCGAGAGATAACACTCAGAAAACATACCTCAATCCAGACATGAGAAATGCATTGTATTCTGAAGTCACAATATACCAAATATTACACAGAGAAGTACCGTCAATCTTATCTGTTTCACAGTTGGGGTACGTTTTCCAAGCTGGCTCTACCGCATCTTAATCAAAATCTGGAATTCTATTCATACCCAGTGCAGCTGTAAGCAAGGGGTCTGAATCTATTCTGGCTATAGAAATGGGAGAGGGGGCAGGTTACAGGCAACGCCTTGAAAAGAGGTATGAATCATAAGTGGCTTCCACGCTGGTGTCTCCTAACTAACCCCACCAAACGCCTTGTGAAAATGTTGCTTTCTATTTGAAAAGGAGCAACACGCCCACCATGATTCTCTATATATTTTAAGCATGCTTAAAAGATTAACGTTTTTGACTTCAATGGCCTTCTTTTAACCTTGCTTTAAATAAAACAAATCATGTTCAATGTTGGGCGAGCGTTGCGCCTATTCCCTTTCAATGATTGCATTTTTTTGGCTGCACCCCAACTCACTCTGGTTGGGCGCCCTCCACTTATTTCTACTCATCTCTGAAAGATTTGGACTATAATTTATCTGAAACCATATCCATTAGTGACCCTTGAAATTGGACATAACTTCATTACAATAACTGTTTTTTTTTATCTTACCTTGTGCTATTGCTATGGACTCAAAGCTCTGCAGTTCTTTGAGTAAACATGTTCTTTCTTTGGGGTGAAGGCTGTAGATGAATTCTTTTGCTCTTTTTGGAGAGTTCAGGTGCTCCCGCTGCTCGTTGAGTCCGAGCGTTCCCATCCAACAGCTTTGCACGTGGGACACCTTCAAAACCTTTCCGGCAGTGACACTTTCCAGCACTGCTCTTGCTGTGTATCCTAGAGTTCTCTGAAGACAAAGCTTGAACATTGTGGCAAAGGGGGCAAATGTGTTGTTCGTACAAATAAAAAATGGTGTATCCCAAAAGCCTTCAAATAAGATGGATAGGTTCTCCTCCAGTTTGACATTGAACAGCACTGCCAACCAGCCAATTCGAAAAACTAGCTAGCTTACTGTACCATGGTGTTTGCTGTAGTAACGTAAGTAGCCAACATTGAACGCGTTAGCGTAATCATTTGAGAGCAGTCAAACTAGCCAAACCACACTAGCAAGTAAAGTCAAACTAGCTAGCTATTATTGCCAAGTTGCAACGTTACTTTGTAGATAAAGTAATGCCCATATGCAAAGTGAAAGTCCACTCTTCTATTATTTTGGAAATACTAATGTAGTTAACAAACTGCAGTAGACTCCTGTTGCATTTCTGGAATAATATATTACTAAATGTGTTTGGCAAGACAGAGCAGTTCGCGAAAGGAAAACAATAGCTAGCTAGCCAACTTAAGCTAATTGCACAAAACCGCATGTCACCAAAGACTCTGGCATGCCTGCCAATAGGAGTCGATGATCCGTAAGAAAATAATATTGTGGCGTCGGGTCCACACTTTTTGGCTTGAGAAAAAAAGCAATTTCACTGCAAACGTCCGTGCAATTCCTCAGACAGTCTTGATATGGCCCAAAAAAACTGATCTCAATGTTATGAGCCGAGTCGTCGACTGGAAGCCTTCCTCGATTACTTCCACTTGCGACCCATGTAGTTGTTTTTCTCCCAAATACAGTATGGTTCTTCCTCGATCATCATTTACTACATTGAGCTGATATATTCATCTAGCTAGATTAATTATTATTGCTACCACGTCTCCAGAGATATTTGTTGGTCCAAGTTTCATCATAACTGAGCCCCGCCTCGAGTAGTAGTAAACCACATCTCCCAAAATGCAACACAAAACTTATCAAATTTAAATTAATCAGTCATTACAAAATTAAATGTCCAATGTACATACATTCGGCTAAATGGGTAATCAAATATCCAACAACTAGGGAATCATCCCATGCTGTCTGTTTGTAAAGCAAAGTTTATAAAAATGCTGTAATGTTACCACCTTGTGGTTTAAAACAGGATGCGCTACTCAATTTATTTCGAGGCATTATTACATGAGTAGCCATGTGTGATCAGAAGTACCTTTGTTTTGCCAAAGAATGTGTAATAATGGCTGCATTGTCAAGTATCTATGTGAGGATTCAGCATTTGGTTTGTAAAGGTTTGAATTTGGTGTGTGTGTGTGTGTGTGTGTGTTGTAGGCAGAGTTGGAAAATGTCGATCTCTTATCCCTGCTAGTTCCTCCTAGGTACTTGTCAAAACAGCTCAAAGTTCATCACTGCTCATCATATCATGCTGTGATGAAAAGGGTGCATTTACTACATTGTTTGAAGGTATTCTTGGGTACTTACTGACCAAACCACTTTAAAGCTATATTGAAAATAACATTGTAAACTTTTTCTCCGGAAGCTGTTGCCATTTTTAAATAATGTAATTTTAGTTGTGTTTTAAAACTGCAATAGAGTGGATTAAAGCCCATTTATGCTTGATCCGACCATGTGTTCGGAGGCCTGGTGTTACGCAATAGCCAATCATCTGGAGGCATGCAGAGGCCAAATCAAGCTTTATACGGCATCGACAGACGCCTCTCAAATTTTGTAACAATGCGGAGGGCTCCGTGTTGACATGATTGGTTGACCGTAGGTGGGGCGATACGTCCTCTATAAACACAAACTCTCTTCCTTGACAATAGCTCTCATTTGCTAAACGCAATAAGTGAAGGGGTGCAGAAAAAAATATTATTGCCTGAGTTACGGACACTATATCGGTCCACTAGCACTCTTAAAGTGAACTGACAGCATTTTATATTAAAATCCGTTCACACCCCCAGGAGGAATGACACCTTTTAAAAAAAAATCTGACAAGCAAGCACGTAGTCATTTTCATAAATTCTTAGAATGTTTTGGAATGACGTATAGTAAGGCATTTGTGAAAATTATACAGCAATATAGAGCGGGAATGCGGCCCTGCGTTTGTACAATTAATAGACAGTTCAGTGAATAAAACATCTGTCTCGCCCAGAAGTCTACGCAGACCGGTCCACCATAGCAAATCAGAGCTACAATAGGCATTTACGTAAACAAGCTATTTGCCACACAGGCCTGCCATCATTCACTTTGAACTGGACTGTGTGTTTACAGGCAGTTGCAACAACGCAGCCTTTAGATTAGAATGCATTCACCAGAAGTCACAAATACACCTGAATGGATTTCTGAAAATATGTAAATACCACGGGAGTCCTCTTAGATTTAGGAACTTTACAGTCCTACTGATCAAACAACCATGAAAATGTAGTCTCTCTCTCCCTCAGTTATGCACATCAACAACAAGATACGGGACATTAGCTAAACCATCTCAAAATTTCAGCAAGTTGCCCGTCAAAATTGCACTGATAAATGGGGAATTGTAGCCTACTCGTCCTTCTGCAGCTTGCCTGCCAATGCATTAATTCTTGTCCCAACCAAACTCCCACGCTAACTGTCTAAAGTTGGCTAACTTTCTAGCTACTTCCAGACACAAATGAAGGAACGCCTTACTCTGACCATTTTAATCGCCCTAGTAGAGCTGGTTTGGCTGTTTACATGTTAACTATTATTTTTTTGCCTATGTTTACTGACACCGGTCATATCTAGCAGTTGTGCGTTCGTAAATTCAGTTATTCTGTGCCCTGACACACAGACGAGAGCGCTCTGAAAATCAGTGTAGATAGTGCATTTCTTGCATTCGAAAATTCACTCAGGCTAACTGGATAACAGTTGTTCAAGTTCTTGCTAGCTAACCAAATGACATCTGCATCTCTAGCCATCGAAAAACGATATGAGGGGAAAAAGTCAGTCACTCACCCACTCCTCCAATGGCATGACATCCTCCTAGCAGCTAGCTAGGCTCAGTGTTTTTAACTTGGTACATAAATTGATACACTAGTTTATTAGCCATGGTAATGACTGACCTGTGATCATTGCCCTTCGTTACATTCGTCCGTTTTTGTCCAAAATATTGAGTCATTGAAACTGAAAGTGCATCCCGAATGGAGGGAGCAAACAATGTACCAGGCCAGCTGTGATTTACAACCTGATAGCAATATTTTGTGGACTATCAAGAAATGTATTGGTGAATTATATTAATCTGACAGTCACCTCCATCCATCTATTCTGCCAACAATGCCTAAGTGTACATCATGGAATGTTGAGTAAAATATAACCTATTTTTAACACCTCTTAAAGTTGGTTTTATAGCATAAACTGGGAATTAGATTTTTTTTTTTACTGATATTAAGGTTCTGTTTCATATCTGCAAAGTAGTTAAAAAGCTGTCAGTTCAACTTTAAAGGTGCGGTGCACTGCTTTTGTAAGAAGAAAAAAAAAAGGCAAAAACAGTTCAAATGGTTTATATTCATATTTTTCAGGCGGTGCTGTAGCACCCTCAGCACCCCTACTTCCCGCGGCTATGGCTACAACTATTTGAAGTGAGCTAGTTGAAATGCAGAGATCATTTAATTAACACATGGTCTGATCAAAACATGATGCAATTTCAGTTTCAAGGTATGACTCAAACATCTGTTGAAATCGAAGTAAAGTACAGTCAAAACACTAATTTGAATACAACATATTTTCTAAGGGAACGTGTTTTTATTACATGTACAATAACGTACACAATTTAACCAAGGTCACACAAGAGACCAGTAGTAATGATAAGAGGTATATCAGTGATTACAGTAGCACGTCACGTTTTAATTAAACCTCTTCTTAGCGCGGCGCTGCGGAACCCCTCTCGGCTCCCAGCTTACCTTCTTTCAGCAAAACAGCAAACACATGACCAACGGCATCCCTACAAAACACGAGGAATGTGGGTCTCACACTGAACTGCACCTCTTGGGACACCCAACCACCTAGGCACACTCAGTCATAGCAATTACACCTCTGCAGCTAGCCCAAAGACAAACAAGAAAGGAAACAAATCTAAAAAGAGAAAATAAATGACATCCCTGATATTGAGAAAATTGTTTTTAACTTAAATATATATATATTTAATATATTTCTCTCTATATTCTGATCAGTCCCCATTAGAGTCTGTGTCATCATTAATATAGTCTTCCTCTATAGGCGTTTCCCTGTTCTGTGTCCCCCACTCATCATCGTCATACTCAATACTGTCATTATCCTCCAGTAGTTCATTCTCAGGCTCAGCCCCACCTGCGGCTACTTCGTCCTCTGCCCCGCCGGGCGCTGCAAACTGGCCTAGATCCCCGCCTGGCGCCACGTAGCCGTTGTTGTTGGAGAAGGGTGCCTTGTCCCGGACCTCCTCCTCAATATACACCTTCTGGTGGCACATGGGACATGTGTCCTGGATGTAGAGCCACTTACGGAGGCAGAGTGCGTGGAAGTAGTGTTGGCATGGGGTGATGCGCGCAGACGTGGCAAACTCCTGGTAGCATATAGCGCAGACGTCCTCAATGTCACGCAGCTGGTCGCCCTTCACCTCCGGCAGAGAGTTTATCTTCTTGACGGCCGTACGCCGGTTGATGAAGGTCTTCCAGCCGTTCTTAGCCTGCAGGTAGATGTTGAAGTAGGCGTGGAGGCACATCATGCAGGCGCGGATCTTGCTGCCCGCCTCAAACATCATGGTGTAGGCGCCGTTGCCAAACATGATGACGCCAAAGACAAACTCGATGATGCTGCCCATGGAGCGCACGTAGTAGACGTAGTCGTCCAGCTTCTCCCACAACACATTGTAGTAGCCATCCACCATAAAGAGGCCGTAGACCGTCAGCGACACCACCACCTTGAGGCAGAGCTCCACGCAGAAGGCAGTGACGGCGAACAGCCAGGTGTTGAGGGCATAGTGGTGCCACAGGGCGTAGCTGAGCACAACAGGCAGCACAAAGAGACAGAGCGACACCAGCAGAACCGGAAAGTGGCGGCGGAAGGAGGAGACGTGCGAGGCACTCAGCGACATGAGCACGGGGTCCGTCATGCCATGGATGAAGTGCAGGATGGCAGTCAGCAGAAGGCACATGTTGCGGCTGAGCCGTACCAGCCGTTCCTCTGGGTCCAGACCACTCAGGCCCGTTTGCAGGGCCAGGATGAAGAAGAGAACGGGTGCCACAAAGCCCAGCCGCTTGTCCTCCTCCTCGGTGGAGCCGATGAATGCTAGGATGCTAAGCCCCAGGTAGTGCGCGATGGAGGAGATGACCGCGCTCATGCCCAACACTGTCAGCATAGAGTCACAGCCGCTGATGATGAGGTTGCTGAACAGGTCCCAGAAAACGTCCCACGTCAGGTAGCTGTGGTCGCCGCTCTCGTGCCGCACGACCTTGACCACGTAGACTAGGATGATGGCCTGCACTGTCATGCGTGTGAGCCAGAAGACACGCAGCACGTCCGGGAAGCGGATCCTCTTCCAGGTGTCCTCCACCAGAAGTTGCAGCCCGTAGATGCGGTACATGTGACGCACCAGCAGGTAGACATAGCGGCAGGAGTAGTAGAACCACTTGAGCTTAAGGGCCAGGCACACAGCTGTGTTCAGAGCCAGTGCCAGGCCAGAGGCCACCGCTACCAGTTGCCGTACGTCCACGGGAAGCTCGATTATGAGCCCCAACAGCGGAATCATGATATCCAGGACCATAAGAGCAGCAAACACAGACTGAAGGTTTAGCAGCACCACATAGCCCATGCCAAAAAGGAGTTGCACCACAGCCATGCCCAGCCATAGGGTGGGCCCATTTCGTGGGAGGAGTCTGAAGCCCAGCGCTGCTTTGTAGTAGGCGCTGTAGAAGTCTATGTGAGATGTGGCGTAGTAGTTGATAAGAACGGCCGCAACTCCCAGGAGCACAGCGAAGAATAGTGTGTAGACCTTGAATAGGGCCTTCTGTGATAACACCAGGACCACACTGGAGACCGTGATACCTGAAACAAATTGAAACCATATTGTCAACATACAAATTGTTTCTGCAGTGCATGCAACAACAAAAATGTTTTACCTTCATGCCATCACAAGAAATAAACCCCCTACTGTATAACAAGTATTGATTTATGATAAGGTTTAGATCTACAGTTAGCTGGAGAGGAATCAGTCATTTGGCTGTATCTTACAGTTTAGGCGAACTATTTGCCAGAAAATACCGACCCTACCATTAATCTTCGATGTATCCGTGTGGATAAAGGTCTAATGGAGTACAGTGGCATATCCCATCAATGCATCGAAGTATGTTTTCCAACCCATATCTCACGCCGGCTTCATGGTGTCTTAATGTAACCATGATTGCGTTCCTACCCCAGTGCAGCTCAGTGTAAACAACCACAACGGTAGGGTCGGATTCTTCTGGCAAGGCAAACTAAAAATGTGTCTGAAAAACATTACATGGTACACTACATGGCCAAAGGTATGTGGACACCTACTAGAACATATCATTCCAAAATCATGGGCATTATTATGGAGTTGGTCCCCCTTTAGCTGCTATAACAGACTCCACTCTTCTGGGAAGGCTTTTCACTAGAAGTTAGAACATTGCTGTGGAGACTTGCTTCCATTCAACTACAAGAGCATTAGTGAGGTCAGGCATCGATATAGGGCGATTAGGCCGGCTCGCAGTCGGTGTTCCAATTCATCCCAAAGGTGTTCGATGGGGTTGAGGTCAGGGCTCTGTCCAGGCCAGTCAAGTTCTTCCACACCGATCTCGACAAATAATTTCTGTATGGATCTCGCTTTGTGCACGAGGGGCATTGTCATGCTGAAACAGGAAAAGGTCTTCCCCAAACCTTTTCCACAAGGTTGAAAGCACACAATCATTTAGAATGCTGTAGCGTTAAGATTTCCCTTCACTGGAACTAAGTGGCCTAGCCCGAACCATGAACAAAAGCACCAGACCATTATTCCTACTCTACCAAACGTCACAGCTGGCACTGGGCGCATTGGGGCAGGTAGCGTTCTCCTGGCATCCACCAAACCCATATTTGTCCATGGGACTGCCAGATTGTGAAGGGTATTCATTACTCCAGAGAACGCATTTCCACTGCTCCAATGGTGGCGAGCTTTACACCACTCCAGTCGACACTTGGCAATGCGGCTGCTTGGCCTAGAAACCCATTTAATGAAGCTCCCAATTAACAGTTATTGTGCTCACGTTGCTTCCAGAGGCAGTTTGGAACTCAGTAGTGAGTGTTGCAACCGACAAAAGACGATTTTTACACTGTACAGCACTCAGCAGTCCCGTTCTATGAGCTTGTGTGGCCTACCACTTCATGGCTGAGCCATTGTTACTCCTTAACGTTTGCACTTTACAATAACAGGCAGCTCTAGCAAGGCAGAAATTCAAAGAACTGACTTAATGGAAAGGTGGCATCCTATGACGATGCCACATTGAAAGTCATTGAGCTCTTCAGTAAGGCCATTCTACTGCCAATGTTTGTCTATTATGGAATGCCGTTTGGATAAAGCTAGCTGGCTGCTTATAACGTTAGCGTTTGGCGGTCGAACAAATAATGCCTTATTACCAATGCGGTATTGTAAACACATTGTTCGTGGCCAGTGTGTGCTTGTTTGCAGACTTTTTTAGTACAGTTTGACAGTGGTGGCGCTTGGCTTGCACGTGCACTATTTGACGTGTCCAATAAGCTTGTTGACCAATCAGGACCTGGGTATGACTGCATGTCATAATAATTTAACACGTTCATTAATTTTGTACATAGTTATTACACAGTGATTACGCTCACTCGTATTTCATATGTCACAATGATTCATCGATATGTATGCTATGATGCTGGTAAAGTTGTCTCGCGCACCTGCCCTTCCCCAAGCTCTGGACAGCGCTGGTCATAAAAAAAGCTAGCTAGCTGATAGATGCAAACAATGTTCTTCCCCAAAAACAACAATCTGTTTCAGTAGCTGTATAGTTAGCTAGCTAACTGTATAGCTAGGTGTCATCTAAAATAACCCTAATTTACAAGACAGTTCTTATTTGATTAATGGTGGTCGGACCCATCTATGTGAAGCTAGCCACAATAGTGGACTTTGCGGTTAGCCTTCAAAATTGACAGTGATGCAATTGAATACAAATAGAATTGTCATAATTGATCATGTTAAACGAGGTTGGAATGTTATTTGAAATCAAAAGATAATTTGACAAAAATCACACGGGATGTATTGCACTGGGGCATACTTATTTTACTGGTACAGCATTACCTATGGATTGTGGATCAATGAAATGGGGTATTAGTCTACTCGGTGACACCCAGAGAACATTGGTGTCGTAGCTCTTATTGCAGGACTCTGAAACAACTCAATTGAGGCACATTTATTGTGTATTGAACACTATTCCAGAGGAAAAACAATACTGTGTTGATGTTTTGAAGTCTGATAACTCTGAGGACGTTGGGAAAAATATTGGGTGTTGAGTAGACTGACAGCCCACTTCATTGATCCCCAATCCTTAGGTTCCGGTTCCGGTTGGAGCGAGCGGTCGCATTCGCACTTCGCTCTGCAGGTTGTATAACTTTTTCATTACATTTCATTATAGTACAACGGTTGATTTGTCTAATCTTAGCAATTCTTCTTAGCTAGCTACATAGCCGTCCTTGTATCAGAGATAATTGCATAATTATCGTATTTCGTCGCCCTAACGTAGCCTTCACTGCTATTCGCCCAGGAGCTAGCAAACGCTAGCTAACGCACACAGATTAGCATCACTGTAGTGCTATTCACTCAACTGTACGACTTGATTAGTTTACTGTTAGCTAGCTACATAATCTTAGCCATTCTTCTTAGCTAGCTACATAGCCGTCCTTGTATCAGAGATAATTGCATTAATTATCGTATTTCGTATTTCGTCGCCCTAACGTAGCCTTCACTGCTATTCGCCCAGGAGCTAGCAACGCTAGCTAACGCACACAGATTAGCATCACTGTAGTGCTATTCACTCAACTGTACGACTTGATTAGTTCAGTGTTAGCTAGCTACATAGCTGTCTTTGTTTCCAAGATAATTGTGTAGTTTAGTGTGTGTAGCCTTGGAGTGATTATCTTAATTCACTGAGGTTCGCTAGCCAGCTATTTGTCGTCCTTAACGTAGGAGACTCTGCTAGCTAGCCAACAGCTAGCAGCTAACAGCTAGCCAACGTCTACTGAATAGAACCCAACAACCCGGTCGCATTCACAGGTAGTATCACATTTTCATTTCATTACAGTACAACGGTTTGATTTGTTTGATCGTAGCTAGCTACATAGCTAGCTACATAGCCGTCTTTGTTTCAAAGATAATTGTGTAGTCTAGACCGATTTCCTAGGTTAGCTAGCCAGCTATTGTCGTTCTTTTAACTCAACGTAACGTAAACAACACTGCTAGCTAGCCAGCTAGCCCCCCGAACAGCAGCACTGTAGAAATTATTACACTCAACGGAACGACTTGATTAGTGTAGTGTCAACAACGCAGCTACTGCCAGCTAGCCTACTTTAGCAGTACTGTATCATTTTAATCATTTTAGTCAATAAGATTCTTGCTACGTAAGCTTAACTTTCTGAACATTCGAGACGTGTAGTCCGCTTGTCATTCCAATTTCCTTGCATTAGCGTAGCCTTTTCTGTAGCCTGTCAACTATGTGTCTGTCTATCCCTGTTCTCTCCTCTCTGCACAGACCATACAAACGCTCCACACCGCGTGGCCGCGACCACCCTAACCTGGTGGTCCCAGCGCGTACGACCCACGTGGAGTTCCAGGTCTCTGGTAGCCTCTGGAACTGCCAATCTGCGGCCAACAAGGCAGAGTTCATCTCAGCCTATGCCTCCCTCCAGTCCCTTGACTTCTTGGCACTGACGGAAACATGGATCACCACAGATAACACTGCTACTCCTACTGCTCTCTCCTCGTCCGCCCACGTGTTCTCGCACACCCCGAGAGCTTCTGGTCAGCGGGGTGGTGGCACCGGGATCCTCATCTCTCCCAAGTGGTCTTTCTCTCTTTCTCCCTTACCCATCTGTCTATTGCCTCCTTTGAATTCCATGCTGTCACAGTTACCAGCCCTTTCAAGCTTAACATCCTTATCATTTATCGCCCTCCAGGTTCCCTCGGAGAGTTCATCAATGAGCTTGATGCCTTGATAAGCTCCTTTCCTGAGGACGGCTCACCTCTCACAGTTCTGGGCGACTTTAACCTCCCCACGTCTACCTTTGACTCATTCCTCTCTGCCTCCTTCTTTCCACTCCTCTCCTCTTTTGACCTCACCCTCTCACCTTCCCCCCTACTCACAAGGCAGGCAATACGCTTGACCTCATCTTTACTAGATGCTGTTCTTCCACTAACCTCATTGCAACTCCCCTCCAAGTCTCCGACCACTACCTTGTATCCTTTTCCCTCTCGCTCTCATCCAACACTTCCCACACTGCCCCTACTCGGATGGTATCGCGCCGTCCCAACCTTCGCTCTCTCTCCCCCGCTACTCTCTCCTCTTCCATCCTATCTTCTCTTCCCTCTGCTCAAACTTTCTCCAACCTATCTCCTGATTCTGCCTCCTCAACCCTCCTCTCCTCCCTTACTGCATCCTTTGACTCCCTATGTCCCCTATCCTCCAGGCCGGCTCGGTCCTCCCCTCCCGCTCCGTGGCTCGACGACTCATTGCGAGCTCACAGAACAGGGCTCCGGGCAGCCGAGCGGAAATGGAGGAAAACTCGCCTCCCTGCGGACCTGGCATCCTTTCACTCCCTCCTCTCTACATTTTCCTCCTCTGTCTCTGCTGCTAAAGCCACTTTCTACCACTCTAAATTCCAAGCATCTGCCTCTAACCCTAGGAAGCTCTTTGCCACCTTCTCCTCCCTCCTGAATCCTCCCCCCCCCTCCCTCCTCCCTCTCTGCAGATGACTTCGTCAACCATTTTGAAAAGAAGGTCGATGACATCCGATCCTCGTTTGCTAAGTCAAACGACACTGCTGGTTCTGCCCACACTGCCCTACCCTATGCTCTGACCTCTTTCTCCCCTCTCTCTCCAGATGAAATCTCGCGTCTTGTGACGGCCGGCCGCCCAACAACCTGCCCGCTTGACCCTATCCCCTCCTCTCTTCTCCAGACCATTTCCGGAGACCTTCTCCCTTACCTCACCTCGCTCATCAACTCATCCCTGACCGCTGGCTACGCCCCTCCCGTCTTCAAGAGAGCGAGAGTTGCACCCCTTCTGAAAAAACCTACACTCGATCCCTCCGATGTCAACAACTACAGACCAGTATCCCTTCTCTCTTTTCTCTCCAAAACTCTTGAGCGTGCCGTCCTTGGCCAGCTCTACCGCTATCTCTCTCAGAATGACCTTCTTGATCCAAATCAGTCAGGTTTCAAGACTAGTCATTCAACTGAGACTGCTCTTCTCTGTATCACGGAGGCGCTCCGCACTGCTAAAGCTAACTCTCTCTCCTCTGCTCTCATCCTTCTAGACCTATCGGCTGCCTTCGATACTGTGAACCATCAGATCCTCCTCTCCACCCTCTCCGAGTTGGGCATCTCCGGCGCGGCCCACGCTTGGATTGCGTCCTACCTGACAGGTCGCTCCTACCAGGTGGCGTGGCGAGAATCTGTCTCCTCACCACGCGCTCTCACCACTGGTGTCCCCCAGGGCTCTGTTCTAGGCCCTCTCTTATTCTCGCTATACACCAAGTCACTTGGCTCTGTCATAACCTCACATGGTCTCTCCTATCATTGCTATGCAGACGACACACAATTAATCTTCTCCTTTCCCCCTTCTGATGACCAGGTGGCGAATCGCATCTCTGCATGTCTGGCAGACATATCAGTGTGGATGACGGATCACCACCTCAAGCTGAACCTCAGCAAGACGGAGCTCCTCTTCCTCCCGGGGAAGGACTGCCCGTTCCATGATCTCGCCATCACGGTTGACAACTCCATTGTGTCCTCCTCCCAGAGCGCTAAGAACCTTGGCGTGATCCTGGACAACACCCTGACGTTCTCAACTAACATCAAGGCGGTGTCCCGTTCCTGTAGGTTCATGCTCTACAACATCCGCAGAGTACGACCCTGCCTCACACAGGAAGCGGCGCAGGTCCTAATCCAGGCACTTGTCATCTCCCGTCTTGATTACTGCAACTCGCTGTTGGCTGGGCTCCCTGCCTGTGCCATTAAACCCCTACAACTCATCCAGAACGCCGCAGCCCGTCTGGTGTTCAACCTTCCCAAGTTCTCTCACGTCACCCCGCTCCTCCGCTCTCTCCACTGGCTTCCAGTTGAAGCTCGCATCCGCTACAAGACCATGGTGCTCGCCACGGAGCTGTGAGGGGAACGGCACCTCAGTACCTCCAGGCTCTGATCAGGCCCTACACCCAAACAAGGGCACTGCGTTCATCCACCTCTGGCCTGCTCGCCTCCCTACCACTGAGGAAGTACAGTTCCCGCTCAGCCCAGTCAAAACTGTTCGCTGCTCTGGCCCCCAATGGTGGAACAAACTCCCTCACGACGCCAGGACAGCGGAGTCAATCACCACCTTCCGGAGACACCTGAAACCCCACCTCTTCAAGGAATACCTAGGATAGGGTAAGTAAGGGTAAGTAATCCTTCTCACCCCCCCCAACAAGATTTAGATGCAAGTGGCTGTTCCACTGGTTGTCATAAGGTGTATGCACCAATTTGTAAGTCGCTCTGGATAAGAGCGTCTGCTAAATGACTTAAATGTAAATGTAATGTAAATGTAAAGCTGTACAGTGCAATATGAATGTCAATACATGCAATATGCTGAGTGGGGAGCTGATTTCACAGTCACAGTCCCGCAATAAGAACTACAACGCTAATATTTGCGTAAACTCTTCACAGTTGTGTTCTGAGGGTGTCACAGAGGAGACTGATACCCCATTTCATTGCCAACCTTGTTTAACATCATATCGTCTAAATATGGCATGATTTCACCAATTGTAAACTTCTGCATCGCTTTCAAAAGAGGTACTTTTATTTTGAAGGCAAACCGCAAATTCCACTAATGTGCCTAATCCTTATTGGCTAGCTTCACAACACAACCCGGTCAGGTCGAGCCTCACTAGCCAGATGATGCTAGCTGGCTGCTTATAACGTTAGCGTTTGGCGGTCGAACAAATAATGCCTTATTACCAACGCGGTATTGTAAACACATTGTTCGTGGCCAGTGTGTGCTTGTTTGCAGACTTCTTTAGTACAGTTTGACAGTGGTGGCGCTTGGCTTGCACGTGCAAATTCAGAACATACAACAGAATTTTGTTATTTGACGTGTCAAATTAAAAGCTTAATTTAACGCGTCAACGAGTGATATTTGACATGCATCTAAAGACCCAAGCGGCGTTCCATAGTCTACGGTGACTACATGCATGTGTGCTCGACTTTATACACCTGTCAGCAACGGGTATGGCTGAAATAGCTAAATCCACTAATTTGAAGGAGTGTCCACATACCTTTCTATATATAGTGTAACTTCTATACTAGGTAGGTAGGCTGTTTGTCACGCAAACATTGTTGGGAAAAAAGGCACATTGAGTTCTGCAAGCTAGTTAGAGGTTTGTCTGACAGTATTGACAAGACAAAATGAAGGCCACACAATGAACTAGTTGTCCTTTATGGACAACTGGTTTAGCTTATTCTTCACAAGTTTACTAACGACTTGGCCCTCAGTAAAATATCTTAAGACACCTGGCTGTAATTCATTTGTTTGATAGACAGGCATATGACAAATATTAGTTAACGCGTTACTTAGTTGGCTAGCTAACTGTACTAGGAAGCATACAATTCGTTGGGGTAGAGTTATTAGCTACCTAGCTGGCTAACAACTGCGCAAAACAAGGTCTTCGAGTTGTTATCGCTGGTAAATCGGCTTTGGAAGGAATGGACTGTAGTCGAGGCCCTTCGCCATTTACGTGACGCGGCTCAGCCACCCTGATGTGTACAATAGTAACTAACTAGCTGTCAAGAGGGTGGTACTTGCTCGCATGTAGGGGTCCAAAACTAATAATTATCTTACCCATTACTCGGATTAAAATCTTCCCCGCTGTCCCGGCCCATCCTGACCCAGGATCATAGTAAGAGTTAAAAATGGCGTCGATAATAAAGATGCAAGGGACGCGAAGTGCCACATCCAGCACCGTCAAGGCTTGTTGACCGATCCGGACATTAGCTGATGCCATGGCTTACGATGTAAGTCTTTGGAGGACTCTGTCACTCCGTTTTAGAGTTTAAAACCCCAACTTCTGTCTTTTTTCAGTTTCAACTTCCCACACGTTATTTAACTGGGTCCGTACAATCCGCCATCTTCGCCTGTTGCTATGCAAAGAACGCGGAAGTTGCTAATCTTTTTGAACCCTCTCGGACACAGATAGAACAATGAGACACATATTTCACCGGATGTACAAATTGTGAAGCATCCGGTTGGCGTTTCCTTTCCCTACCAAATATGTTGGTGAGAAGAAGCCCAGTGGCCGCCTGTGGAAAAGATGGAGAAAGATGGATTTGGCGAACATGTAGCGAATTTTCTCATATATGAAACATTTGATCTCAATACAGTTTTCTGTTTTCAAAACTATAATATGTTAAGAACAGAGTGGACTAAGTGTGAAAGGTGTGCAAAGGGCAAATTGAGTTATTGCACACACGAACGTCACAGAGTAGGCGTTCCCTAACGGAAATATGCAAATAAGTCATAAAACGCGGCAATAGTCTTTCGCTAAGCTCGTGCTTGGCTCTGCCCACCTCATTGCTTGTTCTTCCCCCTAGGATTCATTTATCCCATTTGAAACGACAGGCCGTGGCCTATCTGGCGTCAGTTATAAAAAATCTTTGCCTTGGACATTGTCGACATGCCGTTATGGCACTTTCAAGACAACAGGGAACTCCGGGAAAAACCGAGGACAAATCATAACGTCAGTGATATTCAGGTCTGAACGTTGGAGATCTAGAAAGATCTGTCGTTCTGCCCATGAACAAGGCAGTTGACCCCCTGTTCTTAGGCCGTCATTGTAAATAAGAATTTGTTCTTAACTTACTTGCCTAGTTTAAAAAAAAAAAAATCACAAGTTGGAGATTTCCGAGTTCCCAGATGTTGTGAATGAGATATTACAGCTGGTGAATATCTGTCTTTCAGCAGCTTTCAGTAAATCACTAATAACATTTTGATGTATGTTTTTGCAATCGATGATGGTTCATTTCCAACTCTCCCTGGAACATAATTAAATGCATGAGGGGGTTCTTGCTCAATCTAAACACACACAGATCAGTCAAATGACACTTGGCATGTTGATTAATTTAGGGGCCGATTCAGACTTAGGAAATGTACACCTTTCCTACACACCTCTCAATATTTGATATTCAGACTACCTTATCCAGTCACATAATGTGCTTTGCAGGTGTGGCTACCTTGCGTGCTCTCATCAATTTCATTCAACCACTGAAAACCCTCCCACTTACTGGCCAACAGATTTTCTCGTGGAGTTTTCATTCAATAGAGGTTTCAGCACATTTACAGTGGGGAGAACAAGTATTTGATACACTGCTGATTTTGCAGGTTTTCCTATTTACAAAGCATGTAGAGGTCTGTAATTTTTTATCATAGGTACACTTCAACTGTGAGAGACGGAATCTAAAACAAAAATCCAGAAAATCACATTGTATGATTTTTAAGTATTTAATTTGCATTTTATTGCATGACATCAGTATTTGATCACCTACCAACCAGTAAGAATTCCGGGTCTCAAAGACCTGTTAGTTTTTCTTTAAGAATCCCTCTTGTTCTCCACTCATTACCTGTATTAACTGCACTTGTTTGAACTCGTTACCTGTATTAAAAACACCTGTCCACACACTCCAACCTCTCCACAATGGCCAAGACCAGAGAGCTGTGTAAGGACATCAGGGATAAAATTGTAGACCTTCACAAGGCTAGGATGGGCTACAGGACAACAGGCAAGCAGCTTGGTGAGTAGGCAACAACTGTTGGCGCAATTATTAGAAAATGGAAGAGGTTCAAGATGATGGTCAATCACCCTCGGTCTGGGGCTCCATGCAAGATCTCACCTCGTGGGGCATCAATGATCATGAGGAAGGTGAGGGATCAGCCCAGAACTACACGGCAGGACCTGGTCAATGACCTGAAGAGAGCTGGGACCACAGTCTCGAAGAAAACAATTAGTAACACACTACGCCGTCATGGATTAAAATCCTGCAGCGCACGCAAGGTCCCCCTGCTCAAGCCAGCACATGTCCAGGTCCGTCTGAAGTTTGCCAGTGACCATCTGGATGATCCAGAGGAGGATTGGGAGAAGGTCATGTGGTCTGATGAGAACAAAATAGAGCCTTTTGGTCTAAACTCCACTCGCCGTGTTTGGAGGAAGAAGAAGGATGAGTACAACCCCAAGAACACCTTCCCAACCGTGAAGCATGGAGGTGGAAACATCATTCTTTGGGGATGCTTTTCTGCAAAGGGGACAGGACGACTGCACCGTATTGAGGGGACGATGGATGGGGCCATGTATCGCAAGATCTTGGCCAACAACCTCCTTCCCTCAGTAAGAGCATTGAAGATGGGTCGTAGCTGGGTCTTCCAGCATGACAACAACCCGAAACACACAGCCAGGGCAACTAAGGAGTAAGAAGCATCTCAAGGTCCTGGAGTGGCCTAGCCAGAAAATCTTTGGAGGGAGCTGAAAGTCCGTATTGCCCAGCGACAGCCCCTAAACCTGAAGGATCTGGAGAAGGTCTGTATGGAGCAATGTGAAAAAATCCCTGCTGCAGTGTGTGCAAACCTGGTCAAGAAATACAGGAAACGTATGATCTCTGTAATTTCAAACAAAGGTTTCTGTACCAAATATTAAGTTCTGCTTTTCTGATGTATCAAATACTTATGTCATGCAATAAAATACTAATTCATTACTTAAAAATCATACAATGTGATTTTCTGGATAGTTGTTTTAGATTCCGTATCTCACAGTTGAAGTGTACCTATGATGAAAAATTACAGACCTCTACATGCTTTGTAAGTAGGAAAACCTGCAAAATCGGCAGTGTATAAAATACTTGTTCTCCCCACTATCTTAAGCCATCCCTTTAAATACATGACCTTTTAGTAAAAATGTTGTCGACAGGCTCACTAGAATATATTGAGAGAACTGGGTTCATATTAGGGATGAATGAAAGAAAGCCATCCATCTATATGCATGTTCGTCTCTGTTTCATCAAATTTAAAAATACTCATCTTGTAGATTGTTTAAGAAAGTATTTATGAATCATAAAGAACAGGTTTGGAGGGCCTGTTGTGAAAATAAAGAAAACGGTGGTTTGATTCATTCTAAAAATGGCCACAATCAGTTCTTCAACCCATGGTTATGTTGGAAGGTTATTGTATATAGAATTATAAGAGAGCATAGTGTACAATAGTAGGCTATCTGTATCTTTTTTTATACACTGCTCAAAAAAATAAAGGGAACACTTAAACAACACAATGTAACTCCAAGTCAATCACACTTCTGTGAAATCAAACTGTCCACTTAGGAAGCAACACTGATTGACAAATTTCACATGCTGTTGTGCAAATGGAATAGACAACAGGTGGAAATTATAGGCAATAAGTAAGACACCCCCAATAAAGGAGTGGTTCTGTAGGTGGTGACCACAGACCACTTCTCAGTTCCTATGCTTCCTGGCTGATGTTTTGGTCACTTTTGAATGCTGGCGGTGCTTTCACTCTAGTGGTAGCATGAGCCGGAGTCTACAACCCACACAAGTGGCTCTGGTAGTGCAGCTCATCCAGGTTGGGACATCAATGCGAGCTGTGGCAAGAAGGTTTGCTGTGTCTGTCAGCGTAGTGTCCAGAGCATGGAGGCGCTTCCAGGAGACAGGCCAGTACATCAGGAGACGTGGAGGAGGCCGTAGGAGGGCAACAACCCAGCAGCAGGACCGCTACTTCCGCATTTGTGCAAGGAGGAGCAGGAGGAGCACTCCCAGAGCCCTGCAAAATGACCTCCAGCAGGCCACAAATGTGCATGTGTCTGCTCAAACGGTCAGAAACAGACTCCATGAGGGTGGTATGAGGGCCCGACGTCCACAGGTTGGGGTTGTGCTTACAGCCCAACACTGTGCAGGACGTTTGGCATTTGCCAGAGAACACCAAGATTGGCAAATTCGCCACTGGCGCCCTGTGCTCTAAACAGATGAAAGCAGGTTCACACTGAGCACATGTGACAGACGTGACAGAGTCTGGAGACGCCGTGGAGAACGTTCTGCTGCCTGCAACATCCTCCAGCATGACCGGTTTGGCAGTGGGTCAGTCATGGTGTGGAGTGGCATTTCTTTGGGGGGCCGCACAGCCCTCCATGGCTCGCCAGAGGTAACCTGACTGCCATTAGGTACCGAGATGAGATCCTCAGACCCCTTGTGAGACCATATGCTGGTGCGGTTGGCCCTGGGTTCCTCCTAATGCAAGACAATGCTAGACCTCATGTGGCTGGAGTGTGTCAGCAGTTCCTGCAAGAGGAAGGCATTGATGCTATGGACTGGCCCGCCCGTTCCCCAGAGCTGAATCCAATTGAGCACATCTGGGACATCATGTCTCGCTCCATCCACCAACGCCATGTTGCACCACAGACTGTCCAGGAGTTGGCGGATGCTTTCGTCCAGGTCTGGGAGGAGATCCCTCAGGAGACCATCCGCCACCTCATCAGGAGCATGCCCAGGCGTTGTAGGGAGGTCATACAGGCACGTGGAGGCCACACACACTACTGAGCCTCATTTTGACTTGTTTTAAGGACATTACATCAAAGTTGGATCCACCTGTAGTGTGGTTTTCCACTTTAATTTTGAGTGTGACTCCAAATCCAGACCTCCATGGGTTGATAAATTTGATTTCAGTTGATCATTTTTGTGTGATATGTGTTGTCAGCACATTCAACTATGGAAAGAAAAAAGTATTTAATAAGAATATTTAATTAATTCAGATCTAGGATGCGTTATTTTAGTGTTCCCTTTATTTTTTTGAGCAGTGTATTATCAACTGTTACTAATGATCCTCAGCAACAACCACACAGCCATGACAGCATTTACAATTAAAATTCTGCAGAATGGCACAGCATTTCATAAACTTTACTGTTGGAAAGTTGATATGCGTCAGTTTACTGACATGTGACTGTTTCACATTTGTGTCCAGTGATTATAAGGTCAAATAGATCTTAAACAAGTGTAAATTATATTTACAATTCACATACCCAAACAGATTACTAATTTCTTATCAAATTGTAAATTACAGTGCATGGAGAATGATGTTATTTCTCTTGAAAAAAGTAAAGTATTCTGAACAAAAATGTAAATGCAACAATTTCAATGATGTTACTTAATTACAGTTCATACTGCAGGATTTACAGTTCATACTGTAAGGAAATCACTCAACTGAAATAAATGAATTAGACCCTAATCTATGGATTTCACATGACTGGGCAGGGGCACAACCACAGGTGGGCCTGGGAGGATATAGGCCCACCCATTTGGGAGCCAGGCCCCCCAATGGGAAGCCAAGCCCAGCAAATCTGAATGAGTTTTTCCCCACAAAAGGGCTTTATTACACACAGAAATACTCCTCAGTGTCATCAGCTGTCCAAGTAGCTGGTCTCAGACTACCGCGCAGGTGAAAAAGCCAGATGTGGCGGTTCTGGGTTGGCGTGGTTACATGTGGTTTGTGGTTTTAAGGCCGGTTGGATGTACTGCCAAATTCTCTAAAACAACATTGGAGGAGGCTTATGGTAGAGAAATTAACATTACATTCTTTGGCAACAGCTCTGGTAGACATTCCTGCAGTAAGCATGCCAATTGCATGCTTCCTCAAAACTTAAGACATCTGTGGCATTGGGTTGTGTGACAAAACTGCACATTTTAGAGTGTACTTTTATTATCTCCAGCACAAGGTGCACCTGTGTAATGATCATGGTGTTTAAGCATATGCCATATCTGTCAGGTGGATGGATTATCTGGGAAAATGAGAAATGCTCACTAACAGCGATGTAAACAAATTTGTGCACAACATTTGAGAGGAATATGTTTTCTGTGCTAATTGAACATTTCTGGGAAGTTGTATTTAAAATCATGAAACATGGAACCAACACTTTACATGTTGTGTTTATATTTTTGTTCAGTATAGATGGTTTTTCCACTTGGAACTGGTAGGCTCACTAGACCTTATTCATGGTTTCCTTGCGTATAAAGGTGGTGGAATTATTAGGGAATTAAGTAAAGGTTAGAATATGTCGTATCTGTAGACACACCTCCGCCACACCTTAATTTATTTGATCTCCACCCCAAACGACTAGTGGGTGAATAGCATGCTATTCTCAGAATACGCATAGAGAGAAAAGTGCATTAAAAGGGAATTACATTTAATTTACAACCGCTTAACTCGGGTCGGAATTCCACCCATACTGATTTGTGGGATGACTTAAATTCATTGTGGGAAAAAGTGTATTTAATTATGAGTATCATATTTTTGGTTTGACTCCAATTGAAGGAACTTTCTTATGCCATGCTAACTTAATTCTCCATGCAAAGTTGGCGATAAAGCATTTTTCTAGGAATTTACTGATTGACACCAGCAAGTCCTATTATGAGCAGTTGGAACCAGTTGGAAGATGGTGTAAACATAAACTACTTTTGAAGTGTAGCATGAAATGCTCTTCCCTAGGGGAAAAGGGCATTTTCAAGTGAGGTCAAGGAAAATATATTTCAGGAAATGTAATCAGCTTCCAGTAAGAACACTTTAATAGTGTTGTTGTAAATGGTGTTTGCACTCTCCACATAATCCTCATTCCTTGCAGCAGCCATGACCTCAAGCACTTGTCTGGAACAGAAAGGTAAAGGAGGGATTGATATATATATATTTTAAAAAAGATATCCTGAACAACAACCAGACATTCAGTTATCACAGGGTTAATCAAATCAATGTAGCTGGTAATGCTCAGATTAGCATGAATGAATGAATAAATCTAGTTTGAGTCATCACTATAACATATTGTATGCCAGGATTCCCCAATTTTATTTGGCCCCAAAACTTTTCTGAACCAAAAAAAATAGGTATTTCGTTTTTTACATTTTCATTGAACATAAGACTGTACAAACACCAGGAAATCAGCTCCAAGTGATTTTAATTTAGAACATCTGTTCCCAATTGTTCCCAATTATTCCCACGCATAATAGAGACATGGTCGTGTACAAATGTACGCTGTGTGCTCCTTGCCTTCAATTTGACATATTATTTTTAATTAGGTTGATTGAGTTAATTAAGTTATTTTACCTGAAATGCACAAGGACCTCTACCCCGACAATTAATCCACACATTAAACGGCCAACCGAATCGTTTCTAGTCATCTCTCCTCCTTCCAGCCTTTTTCATCGTTTAATTTATATGGTGATCGCATCTAAACTTTCATTTTATTACCACGACTATCGGCAAAACATTTCGACTTTCAGTCACCCACGTGGGTATAACCAATGAGGAGTTGGCACTGAGTAACTGCTTCTATAAACCAATGAGGAGATGGGAGAGGCAGGACTTTCAGCGCAATCTGCGTCAGAAATAGAAATGAGCTCTATTTTAGCCTTTGGCGTCGCAGACGCTCGTTGGCGCGCGCGCGCAGTGTGGGTGCAATAATTTAATTAACATGGATTTCTAAATTTATTTTGCGACGCTCGCGCACGCGACGTGTCCGGCCTGGTCAGCAAATTGCCAAATCGCAGACGTCCAATGTCCCACAATCCTCCTCGCCGCCGAAGGTGACAGCAGACAGTTTAAAAATTATAGTGACACTGCTTACTTACCTTACTCACAATCAAAAAGTATTGAGGCACTTTGAATCATGGTGTATTTTTAGGTAAACCAAAGTTGTCGTCGTTGGGATGATGTTCAATGCTGGTATCGACTGCATGGAACCAACTAGAACCTAATTTACGAGACGTCCCCGTTTTCCGGGGACAGTCCCCGCCTGGAGCCGTTCCCGGACATGTCCCCGTTTTTAACTGTGCGTTAAAAATGGACCTCAAAGTGAAATATTTTACTTGGCAAGAAAGACCGGGCAGCAGAGCCTACCGGTTGACGTCTCAATCGCATTGTGTTTGTTTTGTCCAGCAGAGGGGGCTGCTCGCCAAAGCATCTTAATTCACTCTTCTTCTACTAACTACGTGCTCGAGAAAGTTATAGAGAGAACTGCTGTGGAAGACTCGTCCAGAAGCTAGCAAGTGTTAAGTGAATCCACAACATCACCACAAACGTCTTTTCAAGCCAGGTAAATTACACTCGTTTGAGATACTAGCTAGTAATGTTATGTCACAATTTATTATATAGATAGATGATCTGCTCTATAAGGTTTTAAACTCGTTATGCTAGCTAACGTTAGCTATGTAGACTAGGTTAGTTAGGTTAGCTAGCTACTGTTATGGTTGCTAGATTTTAAAAAACGTTCACATGTAAACATTCAGTGGACGGGCTATTTTGAAAATATGATATTAAATGAATGCACAATTAATTTCGAGAATATTTTTTGTAGATTACAATTTTAATGGTTTGGCATTATAATAAGTAGTGTGAAAATATATTTAGAAATATTCATGGATAGAAGGAAAGGTAACGATATGGTTACAAAGCCTGCCAATTTATTAGTCCAAACAATGTTTTTAAGATGAAATACAAGAATGAGGCAAGTAATGGGAATCTGTTAACCAAAATATTTTATCTAATTGTATGCTATTTATTAATAGAGATTGGAGAGGAAGGAGAAGGGAAAATGAAGGGAGTAAAAAGAGTGAAGCAAGGAGAGTGTAGAAGAGTGAGGTGGAAAGGTGAAGAGAAGGAAGAAAAGAGGAGGGATCAGGAAGACAATTGGAGGAGAAGAAAAAGTTGAGAGTAAGAAGAGTGACACAAGGAGAGTGAAGAGCAGACAGAGGAGATACAATGACTCTTTCCAAGAAACGGAAATGCACTTATGAAAAACATGAGAAAATGTCCATTTATACGCTCAGGTCAAGACGATAGAATGGTTCACTGCACCCTTTGTAATTCCTCTCTTTCAATTGGCAGCCGGAGAAGAACGGCAGTGTAAAGTCATCCCAAAATGTAACCTGGAAAACATTCTTCTCTGCCGACAACAAATACCAACTTTGGAGGACTGAATAGGATGGGGAGGGTCAATGTCCATACCAAAGTTAAAAATGTTCAGCAGCGGGGTGATTGGCTTAGGTGGTCCTGCCCACATCATTCATAACACGGCCAGAACAGCTTTGGATATGATGTTGAGTACCTGCTCACAAAGATATTTGGATATGTTCATATTTTCACTGTCAGAGTAGAGAGACTGAAAGCCTTTTGTGAGTTTGTTGACCAGGAGTACCATAACATTTTAGGACACAGCAATGTTCGCTGGCTGTCCATGCTCCCTGCTCTAGAAAGAGTGCTGAAAAGGTATGTGCCATTGAAATCCTTTTTACTTTCTGAAGACAAATGCCCTGTTGTCCTGCAAACAATGTTCGAAGATCCACTGACTGAACTTTAGCTGGCCTTTGTCCATGGAAACCTGACCATATTCAGTGGCACGATCAAGATGCTTGAAGGCCAGGACCGCTGTGCGGTGGAGTCAGCTACAATTCTGAGAAACGTTGAGGCAAAATTGACTGTAAGACGTGATGACAACTTCATTCCAGTTTGTCAGAGGACTTCTGAGAGAGCTAGAGGAAAATGGAGCCATGTCTAAAGAGAGCTTTCTCAAAACATCCCAATCGTTCTTCACTATGGCTGTGAACTACTTGCAAGCATGGGGAAAGCACACAGATAATCTAAAAGATTTACATCGTCTCCTTTTAAAAAGGCAACCTCGGCGTGAAGAGATCCAGAAGGCAGCAGGCACACTGCAGGAAAAATACCCCAATGTGACCATCAATGAGGAGGCCTTGTGTGACAAGGTTACTGGCCTGCAAGAGTTCCTAAAGGGGGGATCGCTTGAAGAATGGAAAACGTCTGAGACACCGCTTAGTCAGAGATGGAGCATAGTGGTTATACACTTCAAAGAGAATGACATCCCGCACCCTAACCTGGCTAGATTAGCGTCTGTTGACATGTGCTGGAAGTAATGCACCAGTCGAGAGAGTGTTCTCCCAAATAAATGCTCTATGGACAGCAGCAAGAAATAGGTTCACTGTTCCTACCATCAAGGCCATGCTTATTGTGAAGACAAACTTCAACCTCCCCTGCCAGGAGTTCATGGAGAAGCTGGCCAAAGACAGAGCAATCCTGAAGAAAATTCATTCTTCTGAGAAATATACATATTAGGTTGGTATAAGTATATTATGTAGTTACCAATCTCATCAGCATCTTATTTCTTTATTACATTGTAAAGCATTTCACATAGACTATTGTCTGTTTTTTCAATTTTGCTCATGATCTCTTCTGCTCTTAGTCTTCCCAGACTACCAGGACCACTGAATGGCTATTCAGGTCGGACAGTTCTGTCTTGTCTGTAGTGTTTCTGTAATATAGTTGTTTTCTCTATCACAGTGTGCCTGTTAGACTAAATACACAAAACTGGAATTGTCCCCCTTTTTTATTTCATAGATGATAACATTGGATATTTTAATTATATATTGACCGCCGTACTGGAAATGTCCCAGGTTTTAATTTCAGAAATCTGGTCACCTTAACCTAACTACAATAGCTAACTAGGTAGGTCACCCTCTGTTTTCCTGTGTGATTAATGTTACACTCGCTGACATGCTATCCAGCTGCTGGACAAACAAAAGTAGCTATCTGTTCAAATCGGTGCTCTGTAACGGTACTCTTGATAGTGTGTCTAACATTAGTATACACAACTGACTGAGTGTACTAGCCTGTTATTGTTGACACTAACCGTGGTACTACCCTTACTTATTTGGTTTCCAGAGATAAAAAAACGCTTCTATGCGAGATTGTGAAGGGCCCACTTCGACAAGGCCAAGGATTAGAAGGACATGGTCAAAGCCACTATGATGCAGGAGAGGAGGAAATCTGGTCTAACCAACACACACAGCCTTACCTCTTCCCTGACTCTCCAGGAGGAACTTCCTATGAAAGATATGAAATGTACAAGGTAGCTAACTAAATTAGGATGTCCATTGTGCGTTGCGGATACATACAACTGATTCTCAAATATACCCCCAGCATGTTATTGCACCAACCTCGTGAAAGTGACAGGCACGTTTTAATTTTTGTCAAAAACAACTTTATATTGAAGGAGTGCCTTTGATTTGACGGCCTGCACATGCGCAGTTCGGTGCGAGAGACCGTTAGACCCGAGGATGTGTTTCTGTGCATGAGTTTGCTAGCCAACGCCCCCATGACATTGCCTACCAGCGTGAACTGGGATTTCTGTTGAAGTGTTGTCTGTGATCTTACATTTAACATTTACATTTAAGTCATTTAGCAGACGCCCTTATCCAGAGCGACTTACAAATTGGTGCATACACCTTAAGACATCCAGTGGAACAGCCACTTTACAATAGTGCATCTAAATCTTTTCATACGGTACGATCTTTGCTTATACTGGGAAAAAAAAAGTAAGGACTTCACAAGTGCCTATGACATTGCCTACCATTGCCTACTATGATTTCTGACAAAGGTCTGGACCTTATGGCACAGGAGGTAGTGTGCTTGCTCTAATTACTGGGCTGCTGATTCAATCCTCTTTGCTGTTGACCCTCAAATGCTACAATAGTGAAGCCATGCATTGTCTGTTTCTGATTTCTTGTATTGTTTTTGCAGGTCCCTGAATGGTGTCTAGATCACTGGCATCCCTCAGACGGCCATGTATCCTACTTTGCCAAGAGGGAGCAGTGGAAGAACCTGCGAGAACAGAGCTGGGACAGAGAGGTAGGTCAGGCTACAGTCCTTTTTCCACAAATGGAATTCTGTCCATTCTTATATGTTCTTGTGAAAGTAACATTGTCTGTGCTAAACCAAGCATCAAAGTTAAAGAATGCATGGTTTGATGTTCACAATTTTTAAAAACATTTACATTTTAGTCATTTAGCAGAAGCTCTTATACAGCGGGACTTAGTGCATTCATATATCTTTGTATATGCTGACAAGTACACTCACCAATAACCTACATCCTCCAAAAAGTGCCTGAGTGGGAAGTCTGGGAACATTTAGATTTTATGCAATGTTCTTTCAAGGCATAATCAGGCATATTTTCTTTTGAAGTTCTTCAATTACTCCCTTCCTGTTGGATTAGAAATATGACAGATTAACAATGTTCATATTAATGAAATAACCCAATGAATCAATTGAGTATACTCACGTCAGATTGCCTTATTAATCAATCTATATGAATTGTTGAAATTTGCACTGTTGGTGGTGTCATCTCGATTCAGGTCCAGGAGCTGCAGGGAGTGACCCCTGCCATTGGGCCCAAGTCGGAGGCCTTACCCCCAGTCCACAAGAACTGCGACCTGCCCCCTCTGTGGTGGCAGTACGCCACCCGCCCCAGGGAGCGTCCCGTCTTTCAGCCCCCGGATGACACTACCTGGTAATAACAGCAAATGGCAGCTCACCACAGTACCTTCTACCACACAACAGCATGCAGATTCCCCTCCTTGTGAATTACTGTCCCTCTGTAAAGATATTTATCTAATGGAATAGTTTTGGAAGAGGTTGCAGTAAGCTTTGTCAGAAGGTATTCCACCCTGCCTGAATTGACAGTAATTATTTAGTTGTAAAAGCAGGTGACTTTCAAATGTACTGTAGCTGTTATTTGCCCTGTACAAGGACCTCTGTTTAAATAAATTAGTATAATTATTGGGAAATGCTTGATGTCTCTTTATGCATTGCGGCGTATCTTGAGCAAGTGATACCGATTTTATGATCTCCATTTATTTTCAGGAAATCGTACGACAACAAATAAGACATTTAGAAAGCAGAAAATCCCAAACACTTTTAGAACCTTTTTCAACAGACTTACATTCTGCTACATCTTTATTTTTAGCTGAAACAACTGTTACATAGAAAATAGGAGACAGAATTCAGGAACTGAACAATTATCTTAGAACGCCAGTGGCACAGAAAGAGGTCAACTCTGTCCAAACATGTCTCTAGGTCAACAACAGACTTGCAAGGCTAGAGTACTAAAGTGTATGTCAATCTATCCCAATCTGCATCCCAACGCTCCTTCCTTTCATTGCCTCTTTTCCCTCTTGTCAATGAACTTCAAGATGAACAGTTTACATCATATATATGACAGGTAAAAGTAATAAGTAGGCCAAGACCTCTTGCATCTGGCCATGAAGGAAAGGAAACTGTTGCAGACCATTGGGACAAAACCTTGTATTTACAAGGAGTGAGTATTTTACCATGACCAAAAACAAATGTATTACTTTTAACCATTTAGCAACGTATCGCTACATCAACGGGGGAACTACAGTATATTACATGGACTATCAGACCATTGTATAGAATAATTGAGTCAGGAGCTATACAGGATGTTTAGCGTCATGAGCATATTGTTGCATCGGCCACACTTTAGTTTCCCCTGTTACCTATCTTTAGTTTCCCCTGTCTTGGATGGAATAATAATCAGGCTTCAGTCGTTATGCAGAAAGTCCAACTGCTCTTAAATGGGGGAAATGTGTTGGGATAAATAGGTAGGTTCAGTATAAAAACGAGCTTTGACACTTAAGAGTAAAAAATGTAAAATAACATGCATTACTCTATTTAGTTTAATGGGTTGTCTTGAAATTATGTTTGACAATACCCCTGTGCTACAGCTTACACACCACTAACTAAAGTATGGCGTCGTGAAAAAAGTGGGAAAAAGAACGTTTTGCATGTCTACATATTAGGCCATGTCATCTTGAGAAATACTTTAGGTAGTCGCAAAAGTGAATTCTGACTTCATTCAGCTGACTGTGCTGAACACAAGCTAACACAAACTCGACTTTGTAACCTTTCCAACTCTTTATTTTTTATATATATTTTTTTACATTTACTAATACGATTAGCTTGTGATCGAATGAGTTGTAGTTACCAGTGATCACCACTAGAATAGCTTTCACAGAGTACTAGTATTTTCACAGCAGGACGAGCACTTTTTACGTTTTCCATTTACATTTGCGTATGAATCCTCTGTATGACATTTAGCACAGCATCACTTATATTGAAATAAATGATCAATCTCTGCGTAATGGGAACTTCTCTAATTATAGAGAAAAACATGAAATTAAAGACTTCTATTCTATAACCACCAATCAATGAGTGCTTCCACTGACACCTGAGTTGCATTCAAGGTAGAAACCTGTGCAACATATTACTATTGACAAATGATGTCACCCCAGTTGACAACCACTGAGTAGATGAAGGATTGCAGGTCCTTGTGTCCTTTGTTGACTAAGAAGCTTCCAATTGATAGTGGGATGTATTTAAACGTATTTGTTCTCATTCTTCTCTATTACAGAAAAGTAAAATACGTGGTTATTTTCTTATGTACTCCTTTCCTGCACACAATCTTACCTTTATGTGTTTTTATCTCCATGAATGTTTGTTGTTGTTGCTATACCTTCTATGTGTTTTCACAGAAATTATTAATCCTATTCAGTAAAATAAAGTCATTTAAGTTAATTCAGCTCGAAGCCTTTTGGCACCTTTCATGACAATGTACAGGCAAAAGGAGAAAGTACTAAGAGGAGCATCGAACGCAAAACATACAAACGCATCAAAATATAAATATGTACATACAAATAAAAGATTTGATATTTTTCGTCATTTGAAAATAGTCAAAGCAGTTGTCAGTCCGTTCCCTCCTCCCTTCCTTTCGTGCATATTTTCACGCATCCAGACTTCCACCCTTTTATTAAACCTATAGGGTGAAGACACTGAGTTACTGTATGTAGGTGATTCAATCTGCTCCATTGAGCGGAAGCCCGACCTCGCACTCTCACACTATTCGTGGCGCTGACCGGTCGTTGGACATAGTCTTCTTCAGCTTGACCCCTCGCCGTATGGCCAAGAGCACATCTTCCCCCTCACCGCAGCCAGGCTCCTCCTCCTGAACCTCCGGCAGGGCCTCACGGTCCCACTCTGACAACCTGCTACCAGGCTGAGGTGGGGGAGTGGGTGGATCGGAGGCCTGAGCATCCCAGGGTGCCTTGGGAGACACCAAGCTGTTGTCCCCCGCTGAAGAGAGTGGGCTCAGCTGTCCCCCTCCCTCGCCCTCTCCTCTGAAGAACAACCCGGGGTGCTCGGGAACAGTGGGCGTCTTGACAGGGATCATGGGGGGCTTGATGGGGATGGGGCCCAGACCCAGACCCAGGCCTCCGGAGGAACGCCGCAGGTTGGGCTTGGAGGAGGGCGTGCGGCGGATGGTGGCCACCCCGGGGGTGACAATACTGCCGGGGGAGGGGGCTGTGGGGGGGATGCCCGCTGTGGAGGCCGGCCGCTTGGCCTGGAACATGCGGCGGTAGGACTGGCTGATGTCACTGTTGCGGGGGATGGTGGAGAACTTGTTGAAGTCGGGCTGGTCCGTCTCCTGGTCGCCACCCACGGAGAAGTAGTCATAGTCGGACACTGGTGAGATGATATGAGGATCATTGTCACTTACACTTTTAACATGCAGTACACTTCAAATGCACATTTTAGACGCTGATAACAAAATGCCATTAGACAGAGGTTCAGATCCTGAAGTCAAAACATGACTATTACCTACTATTGCTCACTATAATTCAAAGTGAGTGGATCCCTATCAAATATCACATACATTGACTTTATACTGTATATATTAAGAACTGATGTTGATTACCCCTAACATGAGGTGGGATACACACTACAGTACCTTGTGAGGGTATGGTGTCCTCAGAGCAGCAGGGTGTGGTGTTCTGGGTGCTGTAGCCACTGGAGCACTGCAGGGAGTCCCTACTGGAGTGCTGGATATCCAGCTGCAACCCGCGGGCCAGAGCCAGGGCCAGCTCCTCATGGGCCTCCGTCTCCTCCTGCTGACACACATTAAGACATATAGCTTATACATGCAATATGGGCCCTATTCAGACTTGAGAGAAGTTGCCTTAAAAGAACAATTCTGCCACTTTTCAACCTCATGTTCATAATCTCTAACACCATACCACTCTACATGTCTGAAAACAGCGCGTTTCTATGATCTGTGGTTAAAAAGTTTAACTTTTAATGATGTCATCGGATAGAACTTTTTAACTTCAAACTTAGAAATATGCCATTTGCACATGTAGACTGGTATTTTGCAGGAGATAACAGACTTAAATAAAAACATATATATAATAATTTAAATGATGTACAGTAAGTCCATGTTTTATTGACTTAAGTCCATGTTAAATCTACTTCTCATGTCAGAATTCAACCCTATATAAATTCACATAACAGCAAGCATACAGCAATATACAGTGCATTTGGAAAGTATTCAGAGCCCTTGACTTATCCACATTTTGTTACGTTACAGCCTTATTAGAGCATGTTAGAGCAAAAACCGAGACAGGATTGTGTCGAGGCACAGGCCTGGGGAAGGGTATCAAAAAATGTCTGCAGCAATGAAGGTCCCCAAGAACAGTGGCTCCATCATTCTTAAATGGAAGAAGTTTAACCACCAAGACTCTTCCTAGAGTTGGCCGCCCGGCCAAACTGAGCAATTGGGGGAAAGGGCCTTGGTCGGGGAGGTGACAAGGAAACCGATGGTCACTCTGACAGACCTCCAGAGTTCCTCTGTGGAGATGGGAGAACCTTCCAGAAGGACAACCGTCTCTGCAGCACTCCACCAATCAAGCTGTCATGTTAGAGTGGCCAGACATAAGCCACTCCTCAGGAAAAGGCACATGACAGCCCGCTTTGAGTTTGCCGAAAGGCACCTAAATACTCTCAGACCATGAGAAACAAGATTTAACTCTTTGGCCTGAATGCCAAGCGTCATCTCTGAAGGAAACCTGCACCATCCCTACGGTGAAGCATGGTGGTGGCAGCATCATGCTGTGGGGATGTTTTACAGCGGCAGGGACTGGGAGACTAGTCAGGATTGAGGGAAAGATGAACGGAGCAAAGTACAGAGAAATCCTTGATGAAAACCTGCTCCAGAACGCTAGACTTCAGACTGGGGGCGAAGGTTCACCTTCCAACAGGACAATGACACTAAGCACACAGCCAAGATGATGCAGGTGTGGCTTTGGGACAAGTCTCTGAATGTCCTTGAGTGGCCCAACCAAAGCCCGGACTTGAAACCGATCAAACATCTCTGGAGAGACCTGAAAATAGCTGCGCAGCGACTCTTCCCATCCAACCTGACAGAGCTTGAGAAGATTTGTAGAGAAGAATGGGAGCAACTCCCAAAATACAGGTGTGCCAAGCTTGTAGCTTCATACCAAAGAAGACTCAAGGCTGTAATCGCTGCCAAATGTGCTTCAACAAAGTACTGAGTAAAGGGTATGAATACTTATGTAAATGTGATATGTGTTTTATTTTTAATACATTTGCAAAAATGTCTAAAAATCTGTTTTTGCTTTGTCATTCTGGAGTATTGTGTGTAAATTGATGAGGGAAAAATTCGATATAATCAATTTTAGAACAAGGCTGTAACGCAACAAAATGTGGAAAAAGTCAAGGGGTCTGAACTTTCTGAATGCACTGTATATACTAAAAGCATATTTCACACCATACAGACAACTGCATTTAACAGTACAATAGACCTGGGTTAAATACTACATGAATACTATGTAAATATATTTTTTAAACTTAAGCTGTGCTTGATTGAGTTTTTCTTATAGTATACAGTAAATATTTGACATGTATACAGCCCAGGTCTGTTGTACAATATAAACACATATATCGCATTCTAATGAAACATGGTCATATATACTGTACAGCTCTACATTTGGGGTATTGGTATTAGTATCCACATGTATCTGAAATTATGGGTGTAGCTATATCTTTGTATATTTTACCTTGGCTGTTGTGACTGCGTTGGTTCCCTTGGCTCTCTGGGGCTCGTCCCCTGGTGTGGTGGCCTGGGGGCTGCTGGGATTTGGAGTCTCCCTCTTCTCCTTGGTCCTCCTCAGGGTGTTCACCATGGGCTGGTCATAGGGCCCTGGCTTGGCCCAGTCCTGCACAACACAGAAAGACAAAGCTCTTGAGCAAAGCCTACAAAGAATAGCTCTGCTCTGTTGTGTTCATTAAGCAGAAAACTGAAGAAAAAGGACAAACTGATTGTATAGCATTCATGCCTTTATGAATGACATATGACTTTATGCTGTATGACTGACTCCACATATAAATACTAGCATAATGTTACCAGAGTGTTTGCAATCTCTCTGTGATTCGAAACCTGTATTAGTGTCCGATCACCCACAGGGGAGACTTGAAGAGGAGAAAAAGAAGGAGAAAGAGGAGGCGGTTGATGATAGAATGGACGCACCTTCCAGGTGGGGACCTTGGAGGAGGGGATCATGCCCGGACCCAGGGCGCAATAGGGGGGGTAGTCGACCAGGAGGGCAGAACCTGGTCTCGACCATGCCCACACGGGGGAGGTGGGAGAGTAGGAGGGCGAGGCGAGGGGGGTGGAGGGGGAGGATGGAGGGAGGTCGGGGTAGACCTCCTGCATGCCCCCGCCTGACAGATAGAGGGCGGTGGATGGCCCGTGATGTTGATGATCGTGCCCGTTTGACAGCTGAATGTGAATGGAGGACAAAGTGGCACAACAATGAGAAATGATAATTCAAAGGGGCGGCTGCTGGGTATTAAACAATAAGGTGAAAATAATGCACACGTCTGAAATCAGATGGAATATAATTATAATATCAAATCATGGTAGCAGACACCTGTGTCACGTTCAGTAGGCACATTTTGAACCAAAGTGAAACGGAGAAGGTAGGCTACTACCTGAACTTAACCAATAAGAATGCTCCCGTGTTTAAGGCCGACTGAACATGACCCTGTTGTCTATGTGACAGGAATGAGGGAGGTTTGATCAACCAGCAAAACAGTGTACTTAATAATACTGCTCATGTTTAGGGGAGTATGTACGTATCTGAGTGTCTAAGCGTGTGTGTGTGTTCACCTGTTCCACCCTAGTGCTGGAGCAGGTCTCCTTAGAGGAGGCAGGTGAGGAGGAGGACGAGGAGGAGGAGCAGCTGCCCTCACTGACAGGCTGGCAAGTCTCAGAGGCGGCCGAGGATGAAGAGCCAGAGGTCTACAGCAAAGCCGTGCAGCAGGACAGAGGACACACACACACACACACACACACACACACACACACACACACACACACACACACACACACACAAATATATAAAGAAGCAGTTCAAAACAGACCAGCCATGAAGAGACGCGTAAAAAAGACAAGATGCACAGACAGAAGGACAGAGAAAAAAAGAACAGAAGAAAAACATGATGTATTTGCAACCTCAACAAGAAGGAAAACATATCATACTGTATCATATAAAAACTATAAGCACTACAGCAAAGCATGAAAGTTCTGCATATAAGTGTGACTTGTTACACACTAAACGGCTAACAATATGCAGATGCAGAGATTACTATTATTAATAAAGTCCATTGTATAGTCATAGGTGCTTAGCAATGTTCCCTCCAAGCTGAGCACAGTTGCGCCGAGACTCCCGAGCAGCTTCCCCAGGACTGCTGCACAGGAGAGAAGCACGTGACTGAACTTCACTGAACTTTTCCCCTGTTAGTTAACACTATCAACGGTTCCCTTTACTGTGGCAATTGTGATCGAATGAATGCAATATTTGCCACTTTCAATAAAACATACCGAAACAAAACAAACTATGCAAGAGATGTTGTAGGCAGAACACATCGGAGTAGGATTCTATTACATTGACGGCATAAGCTATCAGAGCTGCAGTAGACCTATATACAAATAGACCATTGACCTACAGTTGAAGTCGGAAGTTTACATACACTTAGGTTGGAGTCTTTAACACTTGTTTTTCAACCACTCCACAAATTTCTTGTAAACAAACTACAGTTTTGACAAGTCAGTTAGGACATATACTTTGTGCATGACACAAGTAATTATTCCAACAATTGTTTACAGACAGATTATTTTACTTATAATTCACTGTATGACAATTCCAGTGGGTCAGAAACTTACATACACTAAGTTGCTGGAGGAAACCGGTACAAAATTATCTATATCCACAGTAAAACAGGTCCTGTATCAAAATAACCTGAATGTCCGCTCAGCAAGGAAGAAGCCACTGCTCCAAAACCACCATAAAAAAGCCAGACTACGGTTTGCAACTGCACATGGGGACAAAGATCCAACTTTTTGGAGAAATGTCCTCTGGTCTGATGAAACAAAAATAGAACTGTTTGGCCATAATGACCATTGTTATGTTTGGAGGAAAAAGGGGAGGCTTGCAAGCCAAAGAACACCATCCCATCTGTGAAGCACAGGGGTGGCAGCATCATGTTGTGCGGGTGCTTTGCTGCTGGAGGGATTTTTCAAAATGTTATGGGATGCATTTTCTCCATTGTTTTTGATGGCAGGCCACTCTGGTAGGCCTACATTATAATCAAATAGCCACAGTATTCGACTTGACCACTGTTTAAACTGTCACTTAAAACAACAACTGCGCTTTTCAGCCATTAAAAGCCTTCCACATAGCACAGCATTTTAATGGTAATTAGAACTACATAGGGCATTGTTTGAGTTGAGCAGCTACAAAGCAGGCATATCTCCAGCCACCTGAGACCACACAAGCCTGACCTAACACTGTAGTTGTCATACAGGTATACAGTACATAAGGCCTTTACATGATCTATGTACAGTGACTAAACACACTTTGTGTGTGTGTGTGTGTGTGTGTGTGTGTGTGTGTGTGTGTGTGTGTGTGTGTGTGTGTGTGTGTGTGTGTGTGTGTGTAATCAATCAGACCCAGCTGTCTATTGGGCTAGCTCCCAGCTGCTCGCCCCTGTGGCTCAACTGGTCTAATGTAATGTAATGGGGGTGTGACTGAGAATGACTCATCGAGATCTATCTGCACAGTCTCCCACAGCGACGCCACCACTGCTGTCTCTAATGATTCCCGTTACCTAGCAACCTGGGAGGATTCTCTCTGACCAGTAACAAAGCCCAGGTGGAGAGAGTGAAGTGTCGGATGGAATACAATGTCTCTGTTACCGTCTGTGTGTATGTGCATATATGTTTTAGTTCATATGTTACTTCTTCAGAGTGGGTTTGGGGTTTCTGTAATATGTCTGTTTGAGGGGTGTAGATAAAGCAGTCATAACATCAAAAGTAGGGTCGACCACACCCCCATTCACATCAACAGGGCTGAAGTGGAACGGGTCGAGAGTTTCAAGTTTCTTGGTGTCCACCTCACCAACAAACTATCATGGTCCAAAAACACCAAGAAAGTGGTGAAGAGAGCATGACAATGCCTATTCCCCCTCAGGAGACTGAAAAGATCCTCAAAATGTTCTACAGCTGCACCATCGAGAGCATCCTGACCGGTTGCGTCACCGCCTTGTATGGCAACTGCTCGGCATCCGACCGCAAGGCTCTACAGAGGGTAGTGCGTACGGCCCAGTACATCACTGGGGTTAAGCTTCCTGACATCCAGGACCTATATTCTAGGCAATGTCAGACGAAGGCCTAAAAAATTGTCAAAGACACTAGTCACCAAAGTCATAAACTGTTCTCTCTGCTATCTCAAGGCAAGCGGTACCGGAGCGTCAGGTCTAGGTCCAAAAGGCTGCTTAACAGCTTCTACCCCCAAGCTATAAGACCGCTGAACAATTAATCAAATGGCCATCCGGACTATATACATTGACCCTCCCCTTTGTTTTTACACTGCTGCTATTCGCTGTTTATTATCTATGCATGGTCACTTTACCCCTACCTTCATGAACAAATTACCTCGACTAACCGGTACCCCCTGTATATAGCCTTGTTATTGTTATTTTATTGTGTTACTTAATTTTTTTGAAAATTATGAGTAAATATTTTCTTTACTCTATTTCTTGAACTGCGTTGTTGGTTAACCTTTTTGGGATAGGGGGCAGCATTTTCACTTTTGGATGAATAGCGGGCCCAGAGTGAACTGCCTCCTACTCTGTCCCAGATGCTAATATATGCATATTTTTATTAGTATTGGATGAAAACACTCTGAAGTTTCTAAAACTGTTTGAATGATGTCTGTGAATATAACAGAACTCATATGGCAGGCGAAAACCTGCCAGGAAGTGGGACATTTGAGGTTTGTAGTTTTTCAAAGCTTGGCCTACCGAATACACATTGAGATATGGATAAAGTTGCACTTCCTACGGCTTCCACTAGATGTCAACCGTCTTTAGAAACTTGAATGAGGATTCTACTATAAAGGAGGTGCTCATGAGACCTTTTTGAGTCAGTGGTCTGGCAGAGAGCCTTGGTCTCATGACGCACGCTCCCGACAGAGTTACCTCTCGTTCCAGTGCTTTTCTGAAGACAAAGGAATTCTCCGGTTGGAACATTATTGATGTTTTATGTTAAACACATCCTAAAGATTGATTCCATACATCGTTTGACATGTTTCTAAAGGACTGTAATGGAACATTTCGAGTTTTTGTCTGGACGAAGTGCCTGCGCATCATGAAGATGGATTACTGGGCTGAACACGCTAACAACAAGTGGCTATTTGGACATAAATGATGGAACTTTATGGAACAAATCAGTCCTTTATTGTCGAGCTGGGATTCCCGGGAGTGCAGTCTGATGAAGATCATCAAAGGTAAGTGAATATTTATAGTGTTGTTTCTAACTTTGTTGACTCCAAAATGGCGGATATTCCTCTGGCTGTTTTGGGTTCTGAGCGCCGTTCTCAGATTATGCTTTTTCCGTCATGTTTTTTTTAAATCTGACACAGCGGTTGCATTAAAGAGAAGTCTATCTTTAATTCTGTGAATGACACTTGTATCTTTTATCAATGTTTATTATGGATGTTTTGGAATCAAAACATTACTGCACGTAAGGCGTCAATGTAAACTGAGATTTTGGGATATAAATATGCACATTATCGAACAAAACATACATGTATTGTGTAACATGATGTCCTATGAGTGTCATCTGATGAAGATCATCAGAGGTTAGTGATTCATTTTATCTATATTTCTGCTTTTGGTGACTGCTATCTTTGGCTGGGAAAATGGATGTGTGTTTTTTCGACGTGGCTATGACCTAACATAATCATATGTTGTGCTTTTGCTGTGAAGCATTTTTTAAATCAGATATGATGGATAGATTAACAAGATGTTTATCTTTCATTTGCTGTATTGGACTTGTTAATGTGTGAAAGTTACATATTTCCAAAAATATTTTTGAATTTCGCGCACTGCCTTTTCAGCGGAATGTTGTCGAGGGGTTCCGCCCTAGAAAGGTTAAGGGCTTGTAAGTACGCTTTTCACGGTACGTTCTACACCTGTAGAAAAATACAATTTGATTTGAATATGACCAGAGCCATAATTATTGTCACCATAAGTTCCTGTTCTCAGGCTCGTTTCTCTGTAGTACCTGTGGGTTGGTGTCAGAGGGCATGGGCGAGGGAGACTTGGACTGATAGGCATCCTGGGAGATGAAGCCAGAGTCATGGGAGGAGACACTGGAGAGGCGGGCGGGGCCTTGCTGAGGGAGGGCGGAGCTCCGGTAGCGGTAGTGGGAGGTGGGGGAGTGGCAGTGAGAGCCGCTGGAGCGAGAGTCGCTGCTGTTGACGCTGTTCAGACTACTGTGAGAGATGAGGAGAGAACACAAGTCATTTGGTTACTACGGATATTGGTAACTGGTTCTCAACTGTCTTAACTAAGTAAATAGATAAATAAATATTGAGTCAAAACAATATTTACGGCTTTCCGTTTTTTTATCCGTTTACAAACCAGCTAAAATGTATCCAACCTTCCAGGAGAGCCAATGGTTTTCTACTGAAAGACTGTTACTAGGCACATTGCAAACAGCTACCATTTGAATATGTTTCAGCGCCAGTCACAAGCAGAGGTTGCTAACAAGCTTGCCTGGAAAACAAATTGGATGGTCTCTCTGGCCCTAGTGCCTCACACAACAGGCCTCCTCGAAAATCATTGATCATTAACTCGTTCATTTCGGAGAGGCCACTGCGGCCTCACATTTGTAAACATCCCAATTATGGAAATAATGCCAAAGCTGCAGTTCCAGCTCCGATCCATCAGATGACGGAGGAGGACTGATGCTAGGCGTCACTCCCAGTCACTACTATCAGCAGAGAGGTTTTTGGTGTAGTGGTGATTATTGGGCATGCTCACTAACCTGCACATGCTGGACTTCCTGGATGCTATGGTGCTGGGGGAGGAAGGAGGGGTATGGTAGGACCAGCTGCTCTCAGATCCCTTCAGGTCCAGAATGACCTGGGAGGAAGAATGTCACAACAAGACAATTTATAAACCAAACATCTTGTAAAAAAAAAAAAGCAATTGGCAGCCCTATTTCTACAGGGAAATAGAGGTATTTACCAATGCACCTCCAATCATGTGAATCAGTAACACAGGAACACTTACAGATATCCAGAACACGAGTGTAACATGCAAAAAGAGGACTATTAGCCCTGTCCTGAGAGTGCGGACCAAATCACTGACCTGCTCGCTGGCGGGGGGCAGCTTGTGCGGGTCCATGGTCAGAGCCTTCAGGTCGTCAGTGAGGGTCTGCAGGTGAGTGATCTCCCCCAACATGGACATCTCCTCTTCCTGATGAACAAGAAAGGCGGGTTGGTGTAAGGGCTTGTGCTAACTTATAATTGTGGTATACACTTCAAATTTGAGCTTGTTCTCCATCGACTCAATAGTACTACTTTTAGACTTCAGTGAATTGAAGCAGGTCATCCCTCTAATGGGATTTTTCTGAATCTCTTTGGAGAGCAATATTCAATGGCAATAGAACAACTTAAAATAGATTACATTAATCACGTTCACAGGTGCAGAGGAGAAGTAAAGTGAACAGCATGGACTAGCACATATGGTGTATACTTACAGAATAAACATTTACTAACAAATGCAACACTTGGGTACACAAACACCTTCATTAAAAAAAATCTCCAAATAGTTCACTTTAAAAGGATAAGATGGTTGTTTGGACCGACGAAGTGCACTGTATATTAACATCCATAACAAAGATGCTATTGGCTGGAACTCATTTGTTAGAACAACATGATTGGTTAGAATGTGTTGAAACAATTGTGTTCGCAGATTCTACTTAATTTCTACATATCTTCTTCGGCCCAGCAAACCCTAACAAATGACCTGTGTTTGACAACACAGGCTGTTGGTGGGGACTCACCACCACGGGCCTCAGCATGGAGACGAAGGTGCAGAAGCGGCTCCGCTCCTCCACCAGGGCCTTCCTGACCGCCTGCTTCTCTGTCTCCTCCAGAAGCAGGTACTTATCACTGATGTCCTGCATGGCATTGTCCAGCTGGGGCTGGATGTCCCCCCGGCCTGCGGCACGCACGCGCACACACACACACACCACCTTTGTTAGTTTGATCCTAATTTAGGGTTAAGACAAGGTCTATCTGAGTACACAGCAAAATAAACTATTTTCAGTCTCAAGCCAGATGTTTATGACCGAAAGAATTCTGAGGTGAAAACAGGACGAAAAGTCACCAATGTCTCTTATAGATATGTTTTAATTCAATTGTTGTGGTTTTCAGTTGTCACCATCATCCTTAGATATATAGTTATATAGATATAACCATCACCACAGTCCCAACCATCTTTGTAATTACAATTCCAACCAATCCCTTGTACTACATCACACTTAATCTTTTGATCACTAATTTATATCTATGAGCGCAATCCTCACAGTGCTATCTCAAGCACCAATCAAATCATGCTGTGGAACCGGTTGGTGTTTACATCAGGGTCACACCCTCACAATATTACACAAGCTCAGCATTCAGGAACACAGTGAAGAACCACAGCCCTAGGCAATGTACACAGAGTTAAAGCAGGATATTGTCTCCCCCCCATTGAAGTGCACTTATGTAACGCAAAACAGTGCATTGTTCTGAGTTTGGGCATTTTACCCTTTCAAAATCAACCACTTAATTGTATCAAAACTGTCTTTGGTTTTACTGACATTCTAAAATCTAGATGAGTCATATCAATGAATAAAAAAAGTGTTGGAATTCTCTTTCTTATTGGTCTATTAACTAATGTACAACGCACAATCACTGTAAATTAAGTATCATGGTGTGCTAAAATAATACAACTGTTGTCTGAACTGGTAAAGAAACGTTCAGTAATCTCCTCTGTAGGTTTTAGGGACGTAAACATGCAATTAAAATGTAACATTTCTCAGAAGAGCCAGTACTAGTTATGTGGTTAAGGCTAGATAGATGGAGGCTCTTCTTATTTTCCAGGGAAAGCACTGCAACGGAATTCCTTAAAGGGACACAGAACCAACATTTGGATCACATTCGGCATGTTGATGCTCTCCATTGCTCTCATTACACTCATAGGAATGCACTGGGGGAGTTTCCCTGCACTATATAATAGGCTAAGGAGACTATTGGACCAGAGTGCTCTGACCACATTTGAGGTTCCTCAGGGGTCAGTTCTCGGTCCTGTTTGTTTTGTCTTACGGGCGGGTTTGAAGGTGGAAATCAAACTATTTTGACGGTCAGGATAATATGGTCTTGTATACAATCATAACAGACATTTTATGCAACTAAAACAGACTGGTTCATGATGCAGATGTCTCATTTTTTCATGTGTATGGTGAATGCACGCCCGGGAGTACCATTCATAATGTTTTAGCATTCTATCACATTGAATATAACAACATTGGAAACCTCTACAAACATGAATGATATATGTCTCAAATCTACAAATTCTGTAAACAGGTATATCACAATACAAGCTGTACTTGGGTTCATAACAGGCAGAACATGGTGAGGGTGAGACATAGTGCAGGAGTCAGATCAAAACATTACTCTAAACAACAAGAGGTTGAAAAGTGCTCACAAGTCTATATCATATCAGAGCTGTCAGAGAAGAGGCCCTGATTGTTGGCTGTGACTGTGCAATACAGAAATGGCTCATTTAAAAGTGGTTTTAGTGGAGATCTACAGGTAACTTCCAAAATAAACACTTGAGTAAATGAGGGACACAAAGTATATTGAAAGCAGGTGCTCCCAAACAGGTGTGGCTCCTGAGGTAATTAAGCAATTAACATCCCATCATGCTTAGGGTGTATAAAAATGCTCAGTTGCCCATTATTTTGGCTAGCATGGCTAGAAGAAGAGATCTCAGAGACTTTGAAAGAGGGGTCTCAAAGGAGCATACGTAGCAGGAAATATGTCTGGAATTTTCCAGAGGTCTTCTGGATTTCAATTAGATGTAAACACACCACCACCAAAGTACTGTAGCATATAAACACTGCTCACTATGGAAGATAGTGAGCGAAGGACAGTTTTGAGAATGTGTGTGTGTGTGTGTGTGTGTGTGTGTGTGTGTGTGTGTGTGTGTGTGTGTGTGTGTGTGTGTGTGTGTGTGTGTGTGTGTCAGTCACCAGATCTCAACCCAATTGAACCCTTATGCAATATTCTGGAGCTGTGCCTCTTAGACATTTTTTCCACCACCATCAACAAAACCCCAAATGATGGAATTTTTCATGAAAGAATGGTGTCGCATCCCTCCAATAGAGTTCCAGACACTTGTAGAGTCTTTGCCAATGTGCATTGACACTGTTTAGGCAGCTTGTGATGGCCCAACGCCCTATTAAGACACTATGTTGGTGTTACCTTTATTTTGGCAGTTACCTGTATGTTGGAGCCAGACAGATAATGAATTCCACAATTATTTAGTGATGCTGCCCCATTCCTGATCTCCCCTGATGATACAAAATTAAGCTGCAGCGAAAAGCCAAAGGGAGTCAGTGAGGTATATTTGGAAGCAGACCAAACTCATGACACAGTGAGGGTTGTGGGTGGGGGAGGGGACCTCAGGGGAGACCGGAAGAAGAAGAGAAGCAGGGACGAGGAACTATTTTGGGCATTCAGGAGATTTTTAACCCTTGAGTGAGGAATGTGACCTCACAATATGAAACAGACCAGTAGACAATGTGACAGGGAACGGTGACGAGACCACACACAGGTGGGAAAGGTCAACGGCGGTCAACAGGTCAACAGAGAACCGTGACACAAAGGGAGCTACAGGGGGCAGCGACTTACCGAACACGTCAGCTGGAAAGAACAGGGGCGTGATCAGATGCAACAATGGCAGTTGGAGTAGAAAGGAAAAATCTCAGTCAGTTTAGACCCAGGAAAAGGAGACCTGTTCTTAAATAGCTACAGGTTGCAGAATTGACACATATCCTTATTAACTTATGCATTGCGGAATATATTATATGTTTGGCCCAAAATCGTAAAGATATAAGGTCTGTAATAAAATCCAATGGATTGTTATTTGCACAATATAGTCCCTCCTTAAATCCAGACAGATAACTTCCCAAAAATAACTGTCTCTTCTGCCTCTCATCCCATAACTATTCTGACCCTTTGCCATGTCACCTGGGACGGTATGAGATGTGTCTTGGTAGAATTCAGTATCAACGCTTTTGTCTCCTCCCTCCACCACCAAATCGGATTTACCTTCAAAGTCACAGAGAGCCTGGTTCCAGTCATAAGCACTCCAAACCAGACACCAGGCATCCTCATAGTCACCATAAGCAGTCCAGACCAGACACCAGGCATCCTCAGAGTCACCATAAGCAGTCCAAATCAGACACCAGGCATCCTCATAGTCACCATTAGCAGTCCAGACCAGACACCAGGCATCCTCATAGTCACCATAAGCAGTCCAAACCAGACACCAGGCATCCTCATAGTCACCATAAGCAGTCCACACCAGACATCAGGCATCCTCAGAGTCACCATAAGCAGTCCAAACCACACACCAGGCATCCTCAGTCACCATAAGCAGTCCAAACCTGATGCCAGGCATCCTTAGTCATCATAAGCAGTCCAAACCAGACACCAGGCATCCTCATAGTCACCATAAGCAGTCCACACCAGACATCAGGCATCCTCAGAGTCACCATAAGCAGTCCAAACCACACACCAGGCATCCTCAGTCACCATAAGCAGTCCAAACCTGATGCCAGGCATCCTTAGTCATCATAAGCAGTCCAAACCAGACACCAGGCATCCTCAGAGTCTCCACAAGCAGTCCAAACCAGACACCAGGCATCCTCAGTCACCATAAGCAGTCCAAACCAGACACCAGGCATCCTCAGTCACCATAAGCAGTCCAAACCAGACACCAGGCATCCTCAGAGTCACCATAAGCAGTCCAAACCAGACACCAGGCATCCTCAGTCAACATAAGCAGTCCAAACCAGACACCAGGCATCCTCATAGTCACCATAAGCAGTCCAAACCAGTCACCATAAGCAGTCCAAACCAGACACCAGGCATCCTCAGTCACCATAAGCAGTCCAAACCAGACACCAGGCATCCTCATAGTCACCATTAGCAGTCCACACCAGACACCAGGCATCCTCAGAGTCACCATAAGCAGTGCAAACCAGACACCAGGCATCCTCATAGTCACCATAAGCAGTCCAAACCAGACACCAGGCATCCTCAGTCAACATAAGCAGTCCAAACCAGACACCAGGCATCCTCATAGTCACCATAAGCAGTCCAAACCAGTCACCATAAGCAGTCCAAACCAGACACCAGGCATCCTCAGTCACCATAAGCAGTCCAAACCAGACACCAGGCATCCTCATAGTCACCATTAGCAGTCCAGACCAGACACCAGGCATCCTCAGAGTCACCATAAGCAGTCTAAACCAGACACCAGGCATCCTCATAGTCACCATTAGCAGTCCAAACCAGACACCAGGCATCCTCAGTCACCATAAGCAGTCCAAACCAGACACCAAGCATCCTCAGTCACCATAAGCAGTCCAAACCAGATACCAGGCATCCTCATAGTCACCATAAGCAGTCCAAACCAGACACCAGGCATCCTCATAGTCACCATAAGCAGTCCAAACCAGATACCAGGCATCCTCATAGTCACCATTAGCAGTCCAAACCAGACACCAGGCATCCTCAGTCACCATAAGCAGTCCAAACCAGACACCAAGCATCCTCAGTCACCATAAGCAGTCCAAACCAGACACCAGGCATCCTCATAGTCACCATAAGCAGTCCAAACCAGACACCAGGCACCCTCAGTCACCATAAACAGTCCAAACCAGACACCAGGCATCCTCATAGTCACCATAAGCAGTCCACACCAGACATCAGGCATCCTCAGAGTCACCATAAGCAGTCCAAACCACACACCAGGCATCCTCAGTCACCATAAGCAGTCCAAACCTGATGCCAGGCATCCTTAGTCATCATAAGCAGTCCAAACCAGACACCAGGCATCCTCAGAGTCTCCACAAGCAGTCCAAACCAGACACCAGGCATCCTCAGTCACCATAAGCAGTCCAAACCAGACACCAGGCATCCTCAGAATCACCATAAGCAGTCCAAACCAGTCACCAGGCATCCTCATAGTCACCATAAGCAGTCCAAACCAGTCACCATAAGCAGTCCAAACCAGACACCAGGCATCCTCAGTCACCATAAGCAGTCCAAACCAGACACCAGGCATCCTCAGTCACCATAAGCAGTCCAAACCAGACACCAGGCATCCTCATAGTCACCATAAGCAGTCCAAACCAGACACCAGGCATCCTCAGTCACCATTAGCAGTCCAGACCAGACACCAGGCATCCTCATAGTCACCATAAGCAGTCCAAACCAGACACCAGGCATCCTCATAGTCACCATAAGCAGTCCACACCAGACATCAGGCATCCTCAGAGTCACCATAAGCAGTCCAAACCACACACCAGGCATCCTCAGTCACCATAAGCAGTCCAAACCTGATGCCAGGCATCCTTAGTCATCATAAGCAGTCCAAACCAGACACCAGGCATCCTCATAGTCACCATAAGCAGTCCACACCAGACATCAGGCATCCTCAGAGTCACCATAAGCAGTCCAAACCACACACCAGGCATCCTCAGTCACCATAAGCAGTCCAAACCTGATGCCAGGCATCCTTAGTCATCATAAGCAGTCCAAACCAGACACCAGGCATCCTCAGAGTCTCCACAAGCAGTCCAAACCAGACACCAGGCATCCTCAGTCACCATAAGCAGTCCAAACCAGACACCAGGCATCCTCAGTCACCATAAGCAGTCCAAACCAGACACCAGGCATCCTCAGAGTCACCATAAGCAGTCCAAACCAGACACCAGGCATCCTCAGTCAACATAAGCAGTCCAAACCAGACACCAGGCATCCTCATAGTCACCATAAGCAGTCCAAACCAGTCACCATAAGCAGTCCAAACCAGACACCAGGCATCCTCAGTCACCATAAGCAGTCCAAACCAGACACCAGGCATCCTCATAGTCACCATTAGCAGTCCACACCAGACACCAGGCATCCTCAGAGTCACCATAAGCAGTGCAAACCAGACACCAGGCATCCTCATAGTCACCATAAGCAGTCCAAACCAGACACCAGGCATCCTCAGTCAACATAAGCAGTCCAAACCAGACACCAGGCATCCTCATAGTCACCATAAGCAGTCCAAACCAGTCACCATAAGCAGTCCAAACCAGACACCAGGCATCCTCAGTCACCATAAGCAGTCCAAACCAGACACCAGGCATCCTCATAGTCACCATTAGCAGTCCAGACCAGACACCAGGCATCCTCAGAGTCACCATAAGCAGTCTAAACCAGACACCAGGCATCCTCATAGTCACCATTAGCAGTCCAAACCAGACACCAGGCATCCTCAGTCACCATAAGCAGTCCAAACCAGACACCAAGCATCCTCAGTCACCATAAGCAGTCCAAACCAGATACCAGGCATCCTCATAGTCACCATAAGCAGTCCAAACCAGACACCAGGCATCCTCATAGTCACCATAAGCAGTCCAAACCAGATACCAGGCATCCTCATAGTCACCATTAGCAGTCCAAACCAGACACCAGGCATCCTCAGTCACCATAAGCAGTCCAAACCAGACACCAAGCATCCTCAGTCACCATAAGCAGTCCAAACCAGACACCAGGCATCCTCATAGTCACCATAAGCAGTCCAAACCAGACACCAGGCACCCTCAGTCACCATAAACAGTCCAAACCAGACACCAGGCATCCTCATAGTCACCATAAGCAGTCCACACCAGACATCAGGCATCCTCAGAGTCACCATAAGCAGTCCAAACCACACACCAGGCATCCTCAGTCACCATAAGCAGTCCAAACCTGATGCCAGGCATCCTTAGTCATCATAAGCAGTCCAAACCAGACACCAGGCATCCTCAGAGTCTCCACAAGCAGTCCAAACCAGACACCAGGCATCCTCAGTCACCATAAGCAGTCCAAACCAGACACCAGGCATCCTCAGAATCACCATAAGCAGTCCAAACCAGTCACCAGGCATCCTCATAGTCACCATAAGCAGTCCAAACCAGTCACCATAAGCAGTCCAAACCAGACACCAGGCATCCTCAGTCACCATAAGCAGTCCAAACCAGACACCAGGCATCCTCAGTCACCATAAGCAGTCCAAACCAGACACCAGGCATCCTCATAGTCACCATAAGCAGTCCAAACCAGACACCAGGCATCCTCAGTCACCATAAGCAGTCCAAACCAGACACCAGGCATCCTCATAGTCACCATAAGCAGTCCAAACCAGTCACCATAAGCAGTCCAAACCAGACACCAGGCATCCTCAGTCACCATAAGCAGTCCAAACCAGACACCAGGCATCCTCAGGCACCATAAGCAGTCCAAACAAGACACCAGGCATCCTTACAGTTACCCTACCTTTCTTTGCCTTCTTCTGCAGCTTGAGAGTGTCAGAGGATTTCTTTTTGATCTCCTGACGGGCTTTCTTGTACTCTGTGGAAGGAAGGGAAACACAGTGGACACGACGTGTCGCACATTACCATTGTCAGTGCTTTGAAGTGCGGCGAACAACCGAAACGAGGGCGACTCCTAAAAAAAAAAAAAAAACATCTCATTGATCTTTGTTCTGAGGGACTCGCTTCCTGTCGTAACATCAGTATGACAAGTGGTGACTGGAATCAAACCCTGCAACGAGGGACTGCTCTTTTTTTTCTCTACGGGGGAGAACTGAACTCCCAGGTTGGGTATTATTGAGCGGAGAGGGGGATTGGGTTTGAAGTGGTTAGTCGAAGCATATAAAAGCACTGTTGAACTACAGACTAAGTAAAGTAATTCCTTTAAACACAAGGGAGTATGAAGTGCGATATCTAGCTAACCAGAGTGCTACTGCAGTAGATGGAGGTGATGAGTGTATGCGAATTATACTGTACGACCGCAGGCAATAATGGGGTGAAGGAATAGAGTGTAGTGTGGAGAGGTTTGAGAAAGTGTATGAGGTAGAGGTAGTTTACTGTGTGTGTGTGTGTGTGTGTGTGTGTGTGTGTGTGTGTGTGTGTGTGTGTGTGTGTGTGTGTGTGTGTGTGTGTGTGTGTGTGTGTGTGTGTGTGTGTGTAGCCCCTACCTTTGGCGTGGTCCTTGTCCAGCGTGTTGGCCACTCTTTTCCACTCCTCCATCTGGTCTTGCAGAGGGTTAATCAAGCAGTCGATGAAAACCCTTGGGTGGGGATTACAACTCAAATCAAACAGAGTGGAGAATAACGATCCTTAGCAGAGATAATGTACAAAATACATTTTTGGGGTTGTGTTCCTCTAGGCGTCTGGTGTGTGTAGGCACTGTAAAGCAATTTAATCTCCTCATTTCACTCTGCTTATCTTATTTCACTCTCTGCACAATATGAGCTAATGAGCGCATTCAGACAGATAGAAGGATGGAATAGAGAGAGAAAAGGCAGAACGGAGAGGCGGAGATGACGGTGACTCACATGGAGAACTGCCTGAGCTTGGCCTCGATGCTCCGGTGCCTCATACACATCCTGGTGAGGGCTGAACCGATGTCTCTGGTGCCGCCTGAAACCAGACCAACAACACAATCTGTCAGACAGAGATGGTTGAAGAGGGATCTCATCTCACGTTATGGTTTGTAACGATTTGCTGTTCCCTAGACAAATGATTGAAGGTTGTTGTCGTTATTGAACAGGTTCACAAATGTATCCATGAGCAAAATCACAAACATTCAGAGGATGCGTAGAAGTGCTTTCATATTAAACTATGATATCACCATTTATTTCAAGCTTAGTCACTGATATGAACATTTTACAGCCGATTCCATTGTCAATCACTTTGTGTTACAGCTTCAAAGAACTGATAGAGATGTAAGAGCGCAACAGTGAAAAGTGCAGTAATCAAAATACTACAAGTATCTCATATGTTTTATCCCCGAGGACAACATATATGACTCATAATGTCCTTATATGTAAATGAACAGGAGAGTTCGTTTCACAGTGGAGGGCTGAAGCAACAGAGGTCCTTTTGACAGGGGTCAAAAGACAGGCAGAGCACATCACTTAGCTGACATGGTGGTTTCTCAAAATGCTACTACTTTTAACACACCCACACCCGTCCCATTTGGCCTGGTCTGTCTAAGTCTAGGACTATCAGGAGGAGCTTGCTGGGGGAAAAGGTAGGACACTGTTCATTGCGTCACTCACTGACACACACACAGAGCCCAAATCACTTAAGTGTGACCGTTCGTGTTTTTTGTGAAAAGCAAACAAAGCCTATGACCTCACCTCTCTGGATAAAAAGGAGAGAGTAGAGGAGGAGGGTGTGAAGTGTTGAAAGATTCCTCGCCAGAATAAAAAGTAATGTCATCTTCCACAAAGCCCCTCTGGTTTCCCTTGACAGTAAAAAAAAGCCCCACCTCTTCCCAACCCCCCCTGTACTGACTGACTAGGACTCAACAGTAGCAGACTAGTAGTAGCTAATAGCTATACAGGCACCATGGGACAGATGGCCACTCTCTCCCCCAGACAGAGACTCCCTCCTGGGTTATTGTTCCACAGATTCAGGCCTTACCCAGGCTGCTCTATGGGAGGAGGAAGTTCTTCAAAAACATTCCATTATAACAAGTGGGTGTGTGATTCAATGGTGCAGTGGACAATGGAATGGCCAGATACACTGTAGCTAATTTATTGAGTTCTGCATTGTATTGCTGCACTTGCTGATGGACATCATTTCAAACCGTGGGCAATGCAGAAAATAGCTTGTGCATTTAGTCATTACTGTAAAAGAAAATAGTTTTTCAACAGTATTTTACCCAATTCAGTACATGCTCTTATGATGTTTCTCAAACCAAATACATTTCATACTCGAAATACATTTCAGCGGACTGTCACTGATCGCCTAGGAAGTACCGTGATATATTTCAATATCCATAGCTGGGGTTTAAGTCGATGAATTATTAAAATACCATTCATGTCAATTCATCCAACCATGAACTGGTGCTCACAATCATTAGTGGCCATGGTTCACATTCTAAGCTCCTTTCCATATCTTCCTCATCTATCATTCAGTAGGTTTCTGTGTATTGGTTGTCTGACTGTCGTCACTCTGTTTACATGACCACTCCATCATCCATCTACTATTGCATTAACAGAACTGTAATAATGTGCTGTGGTTTGATATTTCCATATGTTATTGCATGGTGTGGTATTTCTTACCGATATTTCCATCTGCCGAGATTGGCCATGTAAAGCTATTAAAAATGAATGGGGGAGTTACATCTTTTAAGGGGGTTGAGGTATTGTGTTACTGTAATGAACACGAGGGGAGACAGAGAGCTGGTTTCAAGCGCAGGGCGCAGCAGGTGTTTATTGCAAAAGACCACAGGAGGAGGCAGGTAGCTGGGTCTAAGGGCAGGCAGAAGGTCATACACAGAGGGTCCAAAAGGGCAACAGTACAGGCAGGGAAAAGGCTAGTAACATAGTCCGGGAGATCAGGCAATAGCTAGATAACAGGAAATCCGACAGGCTAAAGTACAGGCAGGGAAAGGCAAAAGGCGTCGTTAGTGAGGCAGGCAAAAAAACATCATACACGGGAGGAGTACATCACGGGAAAAACAGAGCTCCGAAAGACGTGTCACAAAACAAACAATACCTCACAGTGATGGGGTGCGAAGAACAGAAAAGTATGAGATAATGACATACAGGTGTGTGAACAGGTGATTATAATTCAGGTGATTGGGATCTGGAGAGTGAGCTTCGTTCAGGGGATCTGGGTGTTTGGGAGTGTGAACTGCGTTCCGGGGATCTGCGTGTGTGTGTGTGAGTGTGAGTTGGAAGCAGATGTTACAGTATTATGTAAAGATAGGATCTTAATTTGATCCCCCTGTTGCAGGAGAGCTTTTAAAACATGTAGTGTATTTGAGGTTTAAACCACTTCTGAAGATTGTAATTTCCACTTCGAAATGTCAGACTTGATTTCCCCTTACGAAAGAATGGATCAACGCCTATAAAAATGTCCATGAATTATAATCCACATAATAATTCACATTTCTTGTTGCTGCAGGATTATTTTCCTGCTGTAGCAAACTGGCTCAAATTAGGATCCTACATCTGTAAAGTGCTCCTTCAGTTCAGCAGCTGTTCGGGGGATAATGACTCCTGTCCTATTATGTATCTGTGTGTAACATGGAGCTCTTTATTTTCAAGTACCCACTGGACATCCAGATCTATAACTGTAAGTTTTGTCTCTTATAGGAAGGAGCGTATGATGCCAAACTCAGAAGTTAGCTGCAGATGGATTAATACAGTTGTATCCTATCCTATCACTCGCTCCACTGCCATTCAAATCTCTGCATTTCTGTAGAAGCAGTGAAAAGTTATGTTTTTCTAACATGAGCTCTTCAGTGCCTTGTCAATATGACAGGTCTCCAGCAAAAGGCCAGACAGCAACGATGGGAAAAATACAATTTTTCCACCCCAGGATGCTCGAGGGTTGCCATGGAGACCGCGGCAGTAAACATAAATCTCTCTCCATCTCACTCCTTATCGCTCTCTACATACAGAACAAATGTATCGGACTTCCTCTGCTGAACGGCATCCATCTGTAATAAAGCTCCAGCTCCTCCCTAATGCATTATACCACAGTTCTGACAATTCAACTCTTTCTCAACACAGTCTTTCGCTCACAATCTTACATAGTGAGCAGTGTTTATATGCTACAGTACTCTGGTGGTGGTGTGTTTACATCTAATTGAAATCCAGAAGACCTTTGGAAAATTCCGGACATATTTCCTGCTCCACGCACACAAAACACACACACACATGGGCATGCAGGCCCCCCCCCATCTCCTCACATCCCCTCCACACACGCACATACTGTCTCCTACTCCTAGTATGTGAAGTCCTGCCCCTACACTACCAGTCTCAGAAAAATCTCCTGACCCCCAAATCTATAAATAACCTGGTTGGTTGGCGCGGGGGCTCTGGTTGCCAGGATCCCTCGTGAATAGCTGATGTATGGAATAGCACTCCTTATTAATAGCTGTGACATGGGGGCCCTGTGGCATGATGAGCACTGCATTGCAGCAACACCTTCCTTCTTTCTCACCCTCTCCTCACGCCCTCTCTCACCCCCCCCCCCTTCCCTCTCCCCTTCTCTCACCTTCAGTGAGTTACCTCTTCTCTCCTCCTCTCTCCTCTCCTCCTCTTTGATGCAGGAGGAAGATTGCCTCTGATGTCTCTATCTGTCAGTATGGTCGTTGTAGTATGACAGAGCATTTCAGTAGATACATATAGACATAGCCTATTCATATTGAAGACAACTAGTACCTGTCTATGCTGATGTATCATTTGTAAATTAACTTGATCGACAGACACTAACAACACTAACACTAACACAAATCCTTTTTATGAGCTTTGTCGTAAAATATCTTCAAGGGTTTGGATCTAGTTGCGGAACAATCGGCCCAGAATAGTTTGAAAGGGACCTACAGAAAGCATGACTCCAATATACTACAAACCAGAAAGGAACCTACATAGCTAGCTACAGCATAGGCTCTCAGAGTGCTTGAAATATACAGAGCAATGGAAGCTGGTAGGGTTTATGTGAAATGGCACCCTATTTTCTATATAGTGCACTACTTTTGACCAGAGCCCTGTGGAAAGTAGTGCACTATATAGGGATAGGGTGCCATTTAGGATGTAGTTTAGTGCTGCCACGCTGTGCTGACTTTGCAGGCTGGCCAACGCCCTCTGGCCAAACAGGCCACATCTGACACACACGTATTGATCACAGCAGAGTTAGTGGCATTTTATTGACAATCAGCCTGATCGATTCACCTCTTTGTCCAGACCAGAGCCAACAGTTTAGTGTGTTTACCAACCTGTGTCGCCATAATTCTGTCTGCTCCAGACAAGACAGCCAAATGTAGATGTCAATGTATGTTTTTGGCCCAGGGACCGAAGTTGTTAAGCGCAATAGTTAGCTAACTGTGTCCGTAAAGATAAGTATAGAGATTCAGAACTTTTGTGAAACAGCTGAGTTACAAATATATGACAAATCAAAATTGGACGGTCTTCAGAGATAGATGGGAGGATTTGAGGATAGCTGAAGAATGGGATTAAAAACAAACAAAAGATAACTATTGTAAAAGGCATTGTGTCCGTAAAATATATATAGTATGTATAGCTAGAAGTAGAAGCCTAAGTGTTATTGTCCATTAGTTCACTACAATTAGGGGATGGGTGGTAATGTGAGGGAAAAAATAAAAAATAATTGAACAAAATCTACATAGTATGTCACTGACTACTATATCAAGATCAGTGGGACAATTTCGAATGTTGTTCTATCTGCTGTGTATTTCCTTAGGTTACTCTGAAAGCCCATTCAACCACCTGCCTCTATATTTCAGTGCATCAGCCCCCTCCTGAGTAGCTAACAGGAACGGAGCTGTTCTTTCCCTCTCCCACTGACGCTCACACAACGTGACAGGGCATGAAGAATGTGTGGTGTCTCTCAAGGATGCTGTGGTGTGGAGTGTGTGTGTGTGTGTGTGGCCTGGGATGGGCAAGGCAGGGCCGCAAACAAGCACAGACCGCAGGCATGAAGACTCACCACACTGCTACTGGTAGTCAGACGCCTACTCAGGGAGGAAAATACAAACTGGAGATGAGAAACAGTCGTGTAGACTTTGTTTTGTCTGTGGTTTGTTTTGAATGGATTGTTGTGGGTGTAAATGTGGGAAGGCCCTGATGGGAGGGAAACTGAAACTGAGACTAAATTAACCCTAGCTCGGCTGAGCACCATATTTAAGCTACCAACAACCCAGCTTTTCTTGATCGTGAAACACAACACTGTCTATATATCTGCTTAGATACAGCAGTGTCCTACAATGGCCCTTTCATAAGACGGGAGTCTGGGAAGGCAGGCGGAACTGTCCCTGTCCCTCTGTGTTAACGTGTGACGCGACGCTAGTGCTAGCGCCATCCCAGCCTCGGCGCCGCAGGGGACTATAGCGGAGGCAGAGAACTGGGACGGGGAATTGGAGCAGATGAGGACATGGCCGAGGCTGAGAGATGGGGCCAGACGGAGCCATAGACCCCATGCTTACAACGGAAATGATGAGGATGGTACAACGTGGCAGTGGTTTCATTCAGTGCACCACCATGAAGCTAACTCTTTTAGATTTTATGTGTCTGGGCTTTGGCTTTGTTTTTTAAATCGAGGCAATTGTCATGAGGCCTATTGTAGCCAGGAAAATGGATAGAGCAATGTGGTACTAATCCCTTCCTCCACCAAATCTGACATTTTATTCACTTTATTAAGAAAGTAAGGAGTATAAGCCGCTGCCTTGAAATAGAGAAAAGTCACCCAAGGTCCGATGTTTTTAGCTAAACAGAACTATTTTTCGAAAAGAAGCTCACATTTGAGGAAAAGGTTGTGGTTAAAGTTTGCAAATTCTACTGCAAAATCGCCAGCGACACCACTATGCTAACAGTCGTGACAACCTGTGAAGTCAACAAAAACACCCAATTGTGATCATGTCACAATTACTGCTGAGGAAGCTCTGATTGGCTGAGAGACGATGGCCAGGTCCAATCATGACACGGTGGAATATCTGAAAGCTGTCAATATCAAATCCCTCTGACAGTCTTGGATGGTGTTACGTCAGTTCGTTACAGACGACAAGGTCATCTTAACTCCTTTTAAAAATTCCTCACCCGTGGTGTTCCTCATCAAGACAGTGAGGGCGGAAACTAATGAACCGCACATTCCGAATAGCTTCAAGGGTGGGGGTACAGCCTTCACATTCCTCCAAGATTCTTTAAATAAGATCCCAAAGAACCCCCTAACCTCCTTCCCTCCCACTCATCCTATCACCCCATTAGCCCAGTTTATAGCCCTGTAGAGCCCAGTCAACCTTCATACCATAGCAGGTGGTGTCTGTATGACTGTGCAGACTCTACAAGATAGACTGCAGTGCAGTCTGTATCAGACCTGGGTTCAAATAATATAAATATTCTTTCAAATACTTAAGCTGAGCTTTTAAGCTGAGCTTGATTGAGCTCACCTGGCACAAGGGAACCAATGGTACTTAGTCCCAAAAGTGCAAAATTGCAAACCCTGCCTGCAGGTTCAATCAAATCCTAAACGTATTTGAAAAGAAAACAAATATTAGGCTATTTGAACCCAGGTTTTGGTCTCTATGCAACTGTTCAGACTATCAGATTGAAGAAGGCTCTCCCTTCTATATTAGGTACATTGGCACCTGGTGGTCCTGTAGCTGCCTGGGGCTGGGGGGGGGCATAGAGACTGGACTACTTACTGACAGCTGAGAGTAGGGATGGTAGACAGGACGGCTATAGGAATGCAGGCAGACATAAAGCCCTAGAGGACGGGTAGGGCTGGCTGGGCCAAGGAGTTCGAAGAGACATCACAGCCTCTTGGTATTTCCTCATAAGGGCTTTTGAGGATGGCTCTATTTACTAAGAGACGACTGGGAGAGAGAAAGTGTCTCACAAACTGTGAGGGTAAGACAAACTGAGGGTACATCTTGTGAAAACCAAAGCAGGCCACATGGAAGACTGTGGGACTAATATGAAATTCAACTGATGTTAAGTGCAGCAGTTAGGGTGTGGTTTCAAATAACATTCCGTTTGACAGGATTCTGTTTTCTTTTTCTTAATTGCAGTATAACTATGCAGGTCAACCAATCAAGACAACATTATGTATTAATCCAGTACATCCCTCCCATCATTGTATTCCACTCCAGGGTTGTATTAACTACGCATCAAATAGAAGAAAACGGACTGAAACAGGGAGGGACTACCTGAACTTGCCCAATAAGAAAGACTAGTTTTTGTTTTGTTTTCTGTTGCAAAAATTGTTTGCTACGGTGTGGCCAGATGAATATGACCCAGTTCTTGTCACTAGTCTCTAACCAAAATCAATTCCCTCATTGGAGCAGTAATCTGTAGCTAAAAGCCACCAGTGAGGAAAGGAAAACACTTTTCCACTGGCAGCCTCAGTCACTACTACCCATTGGCATTACACTCATGGCTCTGTTTCCTGTGTGTGTACTGCAGCTGAATGCTAAAAGAATAAGCCCCAGAGTATCCATCACACACACGCACGCACACACACACACACACACACACACACACACACACACACACACACACACACACACACACACACACAAACATACACCTCTCTCTTCAATCTCTTCATTTGGTTCTCACTCCATTTGTCGTCTTCCAGCCCCGTGCCACAGAGGCCTAGTTCTCTTCTTTTCATCCCTCAGTATTTGACACACATATCTGGGTCCGGGTCTGGGATTATTCACCAGACTTAATGAGCGACAATGTGACACCGTCTAGTCCTAGTTGCGAGATGACCCGGACCGCGGCTGAAAGACATCTAGGGCTAAAATAAATGTGGTCCTAATCCCCATTTTACTCAAGTCTTTTATGGCCTACCCACATAACCAGGCCAAATCTGAACAAGAAGGAACACCGTTATGATGATAAGCCTATGTTGAGCTTTCGTCAGGTAAAAGTTCATGGGCAGGAGAAAACAGAGCCATGATGAAATGAAGGACAAAATGAAGCGTCTACAACCTTGACGACCAGGGAGTAATGGAGGTTTGAAAGGAGAGCACTTAAAACGTAGGTTGTTCTTCTTAAAACCTAGACAATTCCACTGTACTGTACCTAGCCTTCGTAATCAGCTGTGATTAGCATAGTTATTTGGTGAGGCGCCGCTCGCTTTGTTACCCACCTTATCTCCCCATACGAGGGGCTGGTGCGTGGCACGCTTATTTGGGGTAGACGGTTAATTGGTGTTTATTCACTTTGAAACGCGAGTGAGGCGGTGGGGGTAACGTTACCGACGGGACCGCTTCCCGTACCCCACTCGCATTTAATTAGCTTTCATTTATTGAAAAAACATTGAGGTAATTCTTAGAGAGGTAGAAATGAAAAGGCCCTCCGACACAATGAAGACAACAGCCAACTCGTTTCACGCCAAAAATGATCCCAATGGAAACGGTTATATTAGAGGATCCTTTGAATGTGTCACTGTCCTCGTCCTCCTAGTTCCCTCCTTCATCCTCTAGTGCAGCAAGATATCATCCGGTCTGTTTCATTAATTCTGTTGGGGCTTTGAAATTAGACAGAGAAGCAGGATGGAGGAGGATGTAGGTCACATCCTGCTATCCAGTGTGCTTGCTTGCGCTCACTCACTCATTCACTCTCACTCAGCCCTGCTAGATTCCTAATCAGTTCCTGCGCTATCGTCATGTCTTTTCCCATACACATGCATGTCTGATATGGAAATATCAGGCTAGCGCATCGGGGTTGATCGTGCATTGTGATCGTGCCCTCAGGGTAGCATGGATTTAATGAGGCCCAATTTCCGGAGCGGGACTGAACTCTTCTGACCGGCTGGCTTCTGGATCCCTGGCTCGCCTCGAAAGCAAAACGCCTACTAAACAAACCAGCCATGAATTCATCATATCAGACCAGAGAGAGAGAGAGGGGTGTTTTGTATTCAAGTTATTTTATGTCTATTAAGAGAATTGGGCCACAGTCAAACTGTGCGTGGTCTGCATGGTTGAAGCCTGTTGAGGCCATGCTCTATAACACTTTAATAAACAGTGGATAAAACTTGGAACATTGGGAGTATGACAGTGCAACATCTACGCCCTGATAGGTACGGCTACTCCCAGGATCAAATGAACTCAGTTACTCCTCTTTAGAAGTACCTAATTCATCCCACTCCAGTGTTTCTGAAGCAATAGAACATGTTTCCCTATATGTAGTCCCATCAAAGAAGAAAACTAAATGCATACAAAGTAACTCAACTGATTTCTGAATTCCCAGCAACCAGAGAAAGCACTTAATATAATACTAACGCACACATCTTCATTGACTGTCCCAGAATGTGCACACTGTGATTCATATCACCGTTCCATCATGTTTACCACACAGAGCCTGCTTCAGGCACAGCGCCACTCTATGTTTGGGCCTCCGCTGCCTAACCTGTGGCTTTGATCTGACGATAGCATCTATTATAGTGATCTATCTATCTAGTATATATTGGATCTAGGGCAATCTGCAGTATCTTTGGAATCATGCTCTCTCTAGCTAGCTGCCTGAAGGCTTGCCAACATGTGAGTGGCGCTGTTTGTGGAAATTGTGTCGGACGAGGTGTGTGTTGTTTGTGCACCACAAAAGCAGTGATGGATGTATTCTAACTGGGGTGTGCAACAAAGCACTGAGAAACGGTTGTCAGACAACCCTACCCCCTTCCATACAGTAACCGTGTCCCTTCTTGAGGTACTCTCATTTTAAAATACTATGCTGCAGTGTTCTAGGAACATTGTATATTTAGGCTAATGTGAGACAACAACAGTGCATTTATGGAAATGGTACACCGTGAGAGTTAACACAAACACTACCGAGTTTACTGTAAACTGTCACAATGCGGGATTCGAATCCCACATATTCTAAATGGAACATAGTGTTTCTGAGGTAGAAGAGGGTAGCTGCTCTCTTTTACACTCCACCCAAGCACTATGTTCTGTTGCTACCAGCATTGGCTAGCCGAGCATCCGGTTCATGTTCAATGACAACATGTTTTGGCAAAAAGATAGGTGAAACTGGGAGTCGATCAAGAGATCAGTGACCTATCAACTTTGTTTTGACCTAAATTCAACGTTCTTTTTTATTTTTAATCCCGCAACTCAAAAGTCACAACCAAGTGTGAATTATTGAATTATTGAGTGTGAATTATTGAAGAGCTGTTCAACCTTTACTAGATGCTCTGCTCTCCTGGTGACCACTAAACTCTCCCTGGCATCTCTTCTCCCTGTGGGCTCTCACCAGTCGACTGCTGATTTGTGTGACAGACAACATGCTTCAGACAATGGACAATAGTGTATAAACAAGTAGAGTAGTATCTCATAACGTGGGCTTCACATTTCATGACAATGACAAGTGCCCTTGGCGATTGAAAGATCTTGTAGAGAGTTGAGAGCATCTTGTCGGGCTGTATCACCACCTGGTATGGCAACTGCACTGCCCACAACCGCAAGGCTCTCCAGAGGGTGGTGCGGTATGCACAACCCGTCCCCGGGGACAAATGACCTGCCCTCCAGGACACCTACAGCACCAGATGTCACAGCAAGGCCAAAAATATAATCAAGGACAACAACCACCCGAGCCACTGCCTGTTCACTCCGCTACCATCCGGAAGTCAAGTTCAGTACAGGTGCATCAAAGCTGGGGCCGAGGGACTGAAAAACAGCTTCTATCTCAAGGCCATCAGACTGTGAAACAGCCATCACCAGCACAGAGAGGCTGCTGCCTACATACAGACTTGAAATCATTTGTCACTTTAATACATGGATCACTAGTCACTTTAATAATGCCACTTTAATAATGTTTACATATATTGCATTACTCATATATATATATATAAACTGTATTTTATATGATCTATTGCATCTTGCCTATGCCGCCCAGTCATCCCTCATCCATATCTTTAAATGTATATATTCTTATTCCATCCCCTTATTTAGATTTGTCTGTATTAGTTGTTGTGGAATTGTTAGACTACTGTTACATATTACTGCACTGTTGGAACTAGAAGCACAAGCATTTCACTACACTCACAATAACATCTGCTAATCATGTGTATGTGACAAATAAAAAATAAAAATTGTATTTGATTCTTAGCAGGTTTTTACCATGGAGCTCCTCATACATCTACACCTCTAACCACAGATCAGATTCCCCTACACCAACCTTGACCATTAGGAAGCAAAATACAATATCTGACCCTGGACCAGTTCTATCACCAACTTCTACCATCTACTCCATTGTGGCTACACAACTACCGGGCTATACTGGGCCTTGGTAACAGACCAACATTTTTACATTTACATTTTAGTCATTTACCAGATGCTCTTATTCTATCTGAAGATAGCTAAGTGAGACAACCACATCACATTCATAGTAAATACATTTTTAGAGTAGATATCAACAGACGTAAGGTCTGTAAATTATGCTGTTTGATTCACACTAACGAGCAGAGGCGAGCAGGGCTTCATAACTAATTAAACGGGGGTGGGGGTGATGTGAAGTACATGAAAGAACACAGAGACTCACCTGCTGGGTGATCCTAGTTAATAATTCAAGCATGTACTCTGGCTGTACGGTCAGCTGGGGGAGAACATAACCAAACACGCTAGATAGTTGGATGCAGGTATTCAGCTATTTTCACGATCATCTTGGTAACAAAAAATGACAGTCGCTGTTTTTTTTACATCGATAGCGTGCTTCGCCAGCTACCCAGCTATCACACACTGCTTGCATGAGAATTAGATAGCTAAATGTTTGAGGATGCCACAATTGAGGGTGTTGAATGATAACAACTGGATTAAACTAAATGCATGCATGGATGAGAGAGAGAGAAAGTGTGTGTGTGTGTGAGAGAGAGAGAGAGAGAGAGAGAGAGAGAGAGAGAGAGAGAGAGAAAGGAGTCGTTATACCACCCTCTTACAGTATATCATATGGTGCCATAAGCTATGGGTTTTCGTCAACACTTCTATCTTTCATACAGGCTACCACTGACCACTTCACACATCACAAGCAGTCTGAGAATACTTGTCATTTATGCCTCAGATCCTTCTACTAGCCTAGCCAACCATGTAAATTGCATCACACACATAGCACTGAATCTGCGGGAGGCATTTCATGTATGCATCTAGAGAAGCAGAGCACATTCCCTCAATTCCAAACATACTGACAGTTGATCAAGTGCCCAGTGACGTCAGGTACTCCGCCTGCTGTTGCTATGCTACAGACCACATCAGCCTGCTTGTATTTACATTATTACACACTCAATTAATGCCAGTATAATCTATATGGAGGGGGACAGGTGGGGCTTGTTGCCCTATCAACTCTGCCAGACCACACACATTGGAACACATTCGACTTTCCTTTCCTCATGTCCTTTCATTCGTGGCCTCCGACATGTGAATGCATGGAATATGATTTTGCCTTGATACATTCCCCTACGAAGTCTTTTCAGACCAGTAGGTGTGAAGGATGGGAGATGACGGAAGGAGGATATTTGAGACAAGTCCTTTCAGATCAGTGGAAGTAGAGGAAAGGAGACAAGGGTAGGAGGACATTTGAGACCGTTCGGGAACAAATCCTTTCAGATCAGTGGCACTGAAGGAGAAGAGATGAGGTTAGGAGGATATGAGATTGTTGGAACGTGGCCACTGAGTTGAGAGTAGAGTAGATACATAGTGGTCTCCTGTTTCCCAGAGTACATTATGGGACTTGGGCCATGACACTATAGGGCAGTTTAGGCACGCAACAGGAAGAGACCTGGCCACACCATTGCCATAAACCGACTTTTCCGTGAACTGCAGAGAGAATACACTTTTAGGTTGAGTGCAACGCCTAGGATTTATCCCTCAACCATTACTTCATTATCTAATGGAATCTACTGAGGTTTCTCTAATTGAATCATTTATGATCTTGTGGCAAACAACTCATGTAAAATTATTCGGAAGAAACATACCCTTTGTTGTAGATTTCACCCACAGGGTAGCGGTGGGTGGGTCGGGAGTAGAGCTTCATAGAGCTACAAAGATTTGAGGTGAAGCTGTGGGCTTAGATAGAGAGACTGCAGGGACTACAGGGAGGTTTCCTTTGAGGGTGAGCTGCTAGGTTGAATGTTGTTAAACAGTGGCCAAAACTGCCAGGTAAGTCTGTCAGGCTTAGCTACTAAGGAAAGTAGATTCAGCAAAATCAACCCAAAAATTGAATTAATTAACTAAATGTGATTTACTAAACTCAGCAAAAAAAGAAATGCCCCTTCTTCAGGACCCTGTCTTTCAAAGATAATTAGTAAAAATCCAAATAACTTCACAGATCTTCATTGTAAAGGGTTTAAACACTGTTTCCCATGCTTGTTCAATGAACCATAAACAATTAATGAACATGCACCTTAAGACACTAACAGTTATCAGACGGTAGGCAATTAAGGTCACAGTTATGAAAACTTAGGACACTAAAGAGGCCTTTCTACTGACTCTGAAAAACACCAAAAGAAAGATGACCAGGGTCCCTGCTCATCTGCGTGAACATGCCTTAGGCATGCTGCAAGGAGGCATGAGGACTGCAGATGTGGCCAGGGCAATAAATTGCAATGTACGTACTGTGAGACGCCTAAGACAGTGCTACAGGGAGACAGGAGGGACAGCTGATCCTCCTCGCGGTGGCAGACCACGTGTAACAACACCTGTACAGGATTGGCACATCCGAACATCACACCTGCGGGACAGGTACAGGATGGCAACAACAACTGCTCGAGTTACACCAGGAATGCACAATCCCTCCATCAGTGCTCAGAATGTCTGCAATAGGCTGAGAGAGGCTGGACTGAGGGCTTATAGGCCTGTTGTAAGGCAGGTCCTCACCAGACATTACCGGCAACAAACCCACGATCAATGGACCAGACAGGAATGGCAAGAAGTGCTCTTCACTGACGAGTCGCGGTTTTGTCTCACCAGGGGTGATGGTCGGATTCGCATTTATCGTCGAAGGAATGAGCGTTACACCGAGGCCTGTACTCTGGAGCGGAATCGATTTGGAGGTGGAGGGTCCGTCATGGTCTGGGGCGGTGTGTCACAGCATCATCGGACTGAGCTTGTTGTCATTGCATGCAATCTCAACGCTGTGCGTTACAGAGAAGACATCCTCCTCCCTCAAGTGGTACCCTTCCTGCAGGCTCATCCTGACATGATCCTCCAGCATGACAATGCCACCAGCCATACTTCTCATTCTGTGCGTGATTTCTTGCACGACAAGAATGTCAGTGTTCTACCATGGCCAGCGAAGAGCCCTGATCTCAATACCATTGAGCACATCTGGGACCTGTTGGATCGGAGGGTGAGGGCTAGGGCCATTCCCCCTAGAAATGTCCGGGAACTTGCAGGTGCCTTAGTGGAAGAGTGGGGTAACATCTCACAGCAAGACCTGGCAAATCTGGTGCAGTCTATGAGGAGGAGATGCACTGCAGTACTTAATGCAGCTGGTGGCCACACCAGATACTGACTGTTACTTTTGATTTTGACCCCCCCTTTGTTCAGGGACACATTATTCCATTTCAGTTCGTCACATGTCTGTGGAACTTGTTCAGTTTATGTCTCAGTTGTTGAATCTTGTTATGTTCATACAAATATTTACACATGTTAAGTTTACTGAAAATAAACGCACTTGACAGTGAGAGGACGTTTCTTTTTTTGCTAAGTTTAGTATGTGATTTACCTGGTCAAAATTTGCACTGATATTTTCAAAAGGGCCTAGAAAAAACGAACAAAAACAAAGCACAAAGCTAAAACACGAGGTTGCCACATTTTACCTTTAGGTCTCCGGCATCCCCTTAGTAAGCCTTTGATATTATCGTAAACCCTTTGATTAACCCTTTGGAAAATAATTGGTTCTACCTTTGCACTAGCACAAACAATTCAACAAATCTACCCCTTTACAGTGAACATTTGCAATGGAAATCTCTCGAGATTATAACAATGCTTTGTCTTTCGCGATGCAGTGAATTTGATCTCTCTCTTTTTCAGAGATGAAATCATAAAAGCAGAAGCTGCCAAAGGAGTCCATCTGTACTGTTGACGACACAGAGGCCTTTCGTACTGACTGGCATGCCTGTCCTTCTGTCTGTGTGGGGACCACTCACTGTGCATCCTCCGGTGATCTGCCCACTTGCATGTCCTCCAGGGGACATAAACAAAAAGGCCTTGGCCGGCCACATCAAATCAGCTTATGGGTCGGTGTTGAAACTGTGGTCCACCAACTAATCTACATAATAACAACATATCATCTGTCTGAAGGTTTTATGTATGTTGTAGTACATTTTACAATCATCAATTAGGGCCTAGCATATGGTTTGATGTGGATATTCACATTTTCATATTCTCAGTAGGCCTTGTTTTTCAATTACCATTTTTGACGGTTGTCTCTAAACTTAAGGTCTCTAAACTAAACGGTCCTTCTGTAGCTCAGTTGGTAGAGCATGGCGCTTGTAACGCCAGGGTAGTGGGTTCAATTCTACATACGTAGAATGTATGCACACATGACTGTAAGTCGCTTTGGATAAAAGCGTCTGCTAAATGGCATATATATTATATATTACTTAAGGAGGTGGAACTCCATTCCCTTCAAATTTAACCACTGCATGTGACGTTGATGCAAGTCCTGCTGCAACAGTCATTTCTCCACACCCCCCATGGATATTAATCATTTTCAGTTAATATCCATAAATTATTTTATGTAGTTTCTTGCGATAGCCCTCTGTGACTTGAAAGAATATTTCTCAAAACTGTGATTCCTAAAATATGTGTCCCGAGATTTGGTCAAGTCTGTCAGATTTGTCTAAAATCCTAAATGAATCAGGAATGAGCAGGGTCAACTATACCATAAAGACCCCTTATTCATGTCCTCATTACATGTAGTGCAACAAGACCACTCGTGGTCTGTAAAGTTCTCTAGCTTTGATAGATTTAAACAAACAATTTTGAAATCACCATGGTCACAATCCTAAACTGTCTGCCTGATAGAATATTAATTTTGGTTAAGATATGTTACTTTTAATTACGTTTTAGAGCCACAAAGCAATTCAACTGCTACTGTGTATACCACTTGAATGAAGAAGGAAACAGACATTTTTGTCTCCATAAAACATCAACTCTGTCAGCTTTTTGTCGAACGTCAACTCCATCAGAGTGCTGAAAGATTTGATAAAATGGTTGTGTTTTTATTGGGGATTTTCAAATGAATAATTGGTGAATAATTTCCCATATTTTACAAATGTTTGTATTGAACTTTTATTTTTGGAGTAAAAAAAATGTCTGTTTTCCATATCTGTTGTCAACTCTGATGGACTCAAAATATTGTAACCACTGTCCTGCAACATTTGCTTAAACAATTTGCTATGCTAGACCTAAGGGATAATTTTTGCTTTGTAAATGTTGTTTTATGTTCTAAATGTAACTAGCCCTGGAACATTTTGAGTGCTATAAAATAAAAATATGTTTGGAGATTTATATTACTTATTTCAATCATCTAATTTTAGAATTAAACAATCAAGACCTTTAAACACTTGTTGGACCATTATTGTCAAAATGAAATGACTTTCATGGTGTCTGCCGGAGTTGACAAAAATCCAGTTTGTTGCGTTTGATGAAAAATGTATAATAATTAGGAGGTTGTTCCTTTACATGGTGTGATAGACCAAAGTATAAGCTATCAAAATATATAATTTAACATTTTGTTAATACTAAGACTAATATTTGTGGGGAAAAAGTTGAGATTGTTCCATCTTTCAAGGATCTCTAAGCTCGAAAACAGCAACATTTTCTCTCAGCCTCAGGGCAAAATGTGTAAAATAGCATGAAATAATCTAGAATACTTCATTTTTTTCTCTGCCCCATGAGGGGCCTTGCAGGGAGCCATGCGAAACTGCGCTACGCCACTGTCTTTGTGCTGTCTTGGCCACTCCTAGTCTTTTTCACATGTATGAGCTGTCAAGGCAGCAGAAACAGATCTGGGACCAGGCTAGCCTTTTTACCTGCATGATCTAAACCTCTAAAAGGCAACACAGAATGGTTGCTGACATCTGGCGCGGCTGCTGCCACAACACCCCGAGCCTTTCAAGAAAGGAATCCTTCCTGGCAGTGGGGCGCCATGGCAACCACACCCACACAGTACATAGCAAATAGGTGGATATAGCATAGAGCAGGCAGAATGACTGTGTCTCCAGATTTTCATATAAAGGCATTAGCAGTGCTGCGTCAGAGGAAGCAGGATAGATTTAGCTGTTGAATGCTTGTTGCATGCAAACTGAAATTTCAAATGTGAGTGTGCTAGAGTAGCAAACATGTGTTTAATACTTGCTTTTGGAAGTGATGACTGTTCTGTAACTTCTAGTTCTATGGTGCACTTAGCATTCGATTTGAGTGCCAAATGTCCATTAAATAACACAAAGGGCTTATTACATGATCTGGTGCAAGAAATCATCACCTTCACAAACATTGGTGTTCAGATCCATTGGAAATTGAAATCACATTTCCATCACACTGAAGGGCTCATCAACATAAACAAAGTCCTATGTCAGGTGTCATAACACACTTATGTCATACACTACACTTCATAATGGTCTACTTCCATTGCTTATGCTGCATCCCACTGCTGAGCAGCTAAGTACTCCTGCAGCATGGCTCCAGAGGTGGGACCAGCCCTCCTGATTTCCATACTTGTTGCCATGAGCACCGGTCTGGCTGTGACTAGCTGCTGTGTGGATGGACAGGACAGGAGCCAAGCAGATATGGCCACCCGCTCGTGACGGCCTCTTTGAGACGCAGATAGATATGAAAATGAGTTTGGGGCATAGCGTAGCTTACTAAAGGAGTGTTCATCCTGGATTAAGGATAAAGGATAGAGGCGTGGACTTGAGTAGTGTGACTGTTTAAACTGGTAGTTTAGACCATCTGGGCTGGGCACTGACAATTGTAGGCCTATCCTTTAGGAACCTTATAGTTACTCAAAGGCTGTGTGACTGCATAAGTGGATAATAGGTAACACGCATTGGAGCAAATGACCCTGTAAGACGCATAAGGCACAAACAAAGGGCACAAAGAAGACAAACATTAGTGGCCCTGTGTGTCCCATCAACAAAGCCCTGACTGGACGTTGTGTTGGGCCCTGATCGCGGTCACCACCCTGACCGCGGTCACCACCCTGACCGTACGTGGTCATAATACGGCCTGTCTCACACCACACCCAGGCAGTCAGACCGAGTAATAAAAAAAGAAGGAGGGCAAGGCTCTGCTATTTTAGGTGTACTCCACTTTAGATTGAAAAATGTCCCTCCCTACACTCAGTCTATCTCCCCCGTCTAGGGACTCGCACACAAAGACAGCCAATGGTTAATCACGGTGCAGTGTGACGCATCTATGGAACCTGCCATAATGACGTTTTCATGTCTATATGACAATGCCTGTTGACATGGAGCAAAGACGGACCTATCGCACAACAAAGACATCTGTAAACATACACATGCTGACTACACATTTGGACTACTCTGTGGCAGACAATCTCATTCTTCACCCTACTCTCCTAGGCCAGTGGTTCTCCACTGGTTTTGCCTCGGGACCCAAATTGAACCAGGTTGTCTCAGTCGCGACCCAAAGTTCGCGTCGCGAAAAAGAATCGCCGAAATGCAATCTGGAAAACAATTCTTTATGCTATATTGGTATTATATGACAAGGGAACAACATCCCCACCTCTCATTGTCAATAATACAATTTTGCCCATATTCTTGACGAAGAACGTTAATAAACCACAAAGACCACAAAATCACCCAAAACAGTGCTGCTAATACAATAGCTCTATTTTGGAAATACTGTGATTGAAGAGAAATTGTTCAGAGATTGAATTATTTAAAAAACCTAAGTTACATTTCTACACTGTAGCTCAGTTGGTAGAGCATGGCGCTTGTAACGCCAGGGTAGTGGGTTCGATTCCCGGGACCACCCATACGTAGAATGTATGCACACATGACTGTAAGTCGCTTTGGATAAAAGCGTCTGCTAAATGGCATATATTATTATTATTATATTTACACACATCCTACCTAGCTTATGTCAATTCTTTACTCAGACAACCGTGACACATTCAAAACTTTTTTTTGAGCCACCAGTTCAGAATCTCTCTCCTAGGCAATACTACATAATAGATTGACAAAAGCCTATTCAAAAATTGGTTTTGAAAGAAATCACATAGACAAACTGGATTGAGGTGCTCCGTATAAGAAAATGCTTTATTCATTACTGCTGGCTATTTCCGCTGTGACTCCTCCCTGCGCTGGGTTGATATCCCCGTACACCTACACAGTTGAAAGGTATTGTCAGATGTTGACCTTTCATCCTTTGTGTTGAAAGGCCTCCAACTGTGGCTTTTGACTTGTGAGCGTCTGACTGACTGGCTGTGATAATACACAGTTAGAGGATATAAATACGTGGACATGTATAAATAGGGTTATGTAGCTTATGTAGGATTAAACTAAATCTATGGCAGCCAGAACCAATAAACATTATAGGACTGAATAAAGTGAGTGAGGTATTGAAAAGCGTGTATTTGGATCGGAAGGGATGAGATCATATTACAGAAGAATCAGAGGGGTTTTAATAATGAAATTATTTATTTTACATATTGATACTAAAGGCCAATGCATTTCCTTTGTTATGGCCTAAAACTTTACTAATCGCTGCGGGTATGAGTCTGTCTACATGTTATTGAAACAGCCTGGACTCTGACAGAGAAAGGAGGGAGAAAAATGAGGAGAGGAGTGGAAAAGAAGGTCACCATTCACACTTCACCCTGTCCATTGTTGTGTATCCCACCTTACCACTTAAAGTGACAAAAGTCTCCAAAAGATGTCCATTCTATTCAGGACATGCACTCTCTGTCGACTTCAACTGTAAACCCTCTCTTGAGGCTCTCAGTATCAACACATAAAAGTGGTCTCAAAACAAACCTGCACCTGAAGCGACGACAACCACAGTTCGCAGTCGTGTTTTTGTACCATCTTCTCGTGTTTACACTGGAAAAAGTTAAAGTGTTTGAGGGAACATGACAGTTCTAGGCACCAATTTAAAATGTGACACCCTTCACAGACAGACCAACCCTGACCTAGCCACAAACCACCCCTTCCTGCATGTTACAACCACTCTGTCAACCACCTTATAACCACCAATACTGCTGATGGAAGCTTGACAGTTCAGATTGTTGAAGGTGAGCGAGGCTACTCCTTAAGAAGACATTCATAAAGCATTCGTAAGGCTGTCATAAATGTAATACGCTCACTATTACCACATAAAAGTGGGTATGGCCAAAATATTCACCACATCGTCAGTTAGGTAGTATCATGCCTTCAGAAATGACAAGGCAGCTCCAGTTATGTTGACATTTAGCTGTTTGTTGACAAAAACGCTTCCATAGTGTATTAGGATACTGGGTATGTACACATCTGTTTCCAAGACCTGGATATACTGTAAATGCATCCATCAATGATGTGGACGCCTCAGGGTTCAAGTGTCTGCCAGCATGTCAGGTTAGAGGTTAAGAGGTTAATAGGAGGGTGAGTGAGCATGACTCTTAGTGGCTCTTTGAAGTCCAAATGAAAGGCCAAGTAGAGAGCTGGCTAAAGAGGGACATGGATCTTGTGATGTGGATCTTTGGAAATCATTCTAAATGATCAAGACAACCAGACTCATGTATAGAACATGAAAGACTACAACAGCAACACGGAGAAAACATGATTTCCTCTGGCAACACGTGTCCTTGGCATCACAACCAGCCCCCACAATACCTCACTGCCATTCACCCTCCAAACCACACACACTTCATTGCCCCCCGGCTATGATGCACATCTGCTTACCTCTGCTGCCGGTTGCCAGATCAGCCACTTTCTGAAAGGCATCCAGGAAGGCGGCTACCGCGACAACTGTCGTCCTGGAAGATGACATAGACACAGCTGGTCACCATTCTGATTGTTATTGACAGCAGAACATACCATATGTACAATATAGGCCAACAACCATACAACACTCATATTTACCACGGTTTGAATCACTTCACTAGTAGCCCCATATGCTCAGGGAAAGGGTTAGTAGGCTGGTCATGGTTGGGTCAGTGTTTCCCCTATAATTGTATAGGTGGGGTGGGTCCTTCCATCTAGCTCTGTTGCCCCCCCCCCATCCCCATATTTACACAATTTCAAACCCCCTTAGGTGGTAACCAAAAGCAACCACACTGCATGGGGGGACAAAAGTGTGGAGAAAGGGGTCACAATAGATTTAACCTAGATTATTGTTGGGGCCTTTTTACCTCTATGCTCTTGCATTTCTGTATTTTGAGATTATCATGCAGCCAGAGAAGCAAATCCATTAGTAAATTGTCTGTTCCAGACCTTGAAATTGTATCAAGTAGAGACTGACCTTTGTTGACAAGAAACTAAGCTGAAATTGAATTCAGTAGGTAGGCAAGGTATCATCATCCAATTTGATGTCATAAATCATTTCAGGAAATGCAACTGAGCCACATGCTGCAGGATGGTACTCTTTTGTACAATGTGCAATCGAAAGGTTGCTTTTCTCTCATTCTTAATGAAGTAATGACTCATTTGAGCTCAGAAAAACACAAGGCTAAGTGGAGGCATGCATTCTTAGTTATTTAAAGCAGAGCACGGTAACCTAAAGAGTAGGCTTGTATATTCTACATTCAGATGATGTACTTAAAAAATCATTTAGGTTTTATTTACACCCAATTAAAATTGTTGATGTAAATGGCAAGTTGTAGAAGGGTCCAGGCACTTGTTTTTGAGAAACTAAAAAGGACATATGTGGGTGTTTTTGGAGCATTTATTCATGTTTTTTTCAGAACCCCCGTACTGCACAACGAGGATGAGGATGTGAATCCCTAAAAAAAGGGTCTGGACCCTTTTATAAGATGCCATTTAAAAAAGCTAAATTCTCCTTTAAAGCGATGTTAGGAAAACACCCAGACTAGATTGCACACAATTGGATCTGCAGAGGGTTTGGACATCTGCCCTTTGGCACACCGGAACTCACTTCCTTTCACATGCAGTTGGTGCACTGCTACTGTTTTAGATTGCAGAGGTGGGTGTCACGTAAGCACGTACATGCATGGTGCAGTACAGTACACAGATGCAAAGAAATGGCTTCACACATAAGCTATTTTAGACACACCATTTTTGGGCTCCCGAGTGGCGCAGCGGTCTAAGGCACTGCATCTCAGTGCAAGAGGCGTCACTACAGTCACTGGTTCGAATCCAGGCTGTACACACCTGGCCGTGATTGGGAGTCCCACAATTGACCCAGCGTCGTCCAGGTTTGGCCAGGGTAGGCCGTCATTGTAAAGAAGAATTTGTTCTTAACTGCCTTGCCTAGTTAAATAAAAAAATAACAAATAAAAGTGTACCATGTGGTTAAGAATATTCAACTAGAAAAATGCATGTACTGTTATTTTGCTCTACCTGTGGAGAGTAAATGGTAGGATTTCTCAGGAACACTTTTTTCCCACAACACCTCAGCGGGACGACGAAGTAGAGACGTTTTTCAGCGGGTTAACCCAGTGTAACCCTGGGTTGCAATAAAAGCTTCTGGCGCGCTGCGCTGATCTAGCGTGCCGAGATAATGACTTTATGATTTGATCATTAATCTAAGTTGATGAAAGGTTAATTTATTTTTTCTCTCGCATGACCTTCAGCTGTGACTGTGCACAACTGTAAGCCGGTGCCAAGCCCAATGATCCAGAAACACGCAGACAAGACCAGGCCGGGTGTGTGTGACAATCTTCTAGACAGATAACGAAGAACATTTGAAGAGGGATTAGGTTTTTTATGAGGAGGTTGGGTAAATGGAGGGTGTGTGTGCATGCGTGTGTGTATTCGGGAAAAATAGAGACACACAGTATGTGTGTGTGTTTGTTTGTTTACCTGAGCTGTGATTGTAGCTTCCCGGCCTTGCTGATGAAGTCATCCCACACTGGGTAACTGCTCTGAGGAGATAAAATGAGAAAGTGTGAGGATGAAGTGTACACACACAAACATACTTATAATGCAACATGTCCGCAAGCTCATATCTGATCAAATCTCAGATAAAAGAGCAACAATGGGAGAGATCAATAAAGTGAATCCATAGACCCATACTGAGATTGTAGACCCCACTCTCACTCCACGTAAACAATAGCCCACATGCATATGATACAGTAAGGATCAAATTGGGTTCAATTGAAAGTCCCAGTACTGCATTGCGGTATCTCTGTTAAGAATGTAGGCTACCATGAGCAAAGTTGAACTACTGTAAACCGAAGAGTTCTAAAAAGTGGAATAGACTTCAAACATCATAAGAAGCCTTCAAGACGCTTCTCTTAGTTTTTCATCATCACAGAGGTTGACAGTAGGTTAGCCTGCCTGTTTAAAGACCTGTTGGCCTCCGGTTGAAGCGCATAGTCCTCTCTTCACAGGCCTCTAACATCTAAATGCAGGGCTGCGGTGGTTAAAGGACAGAGCGGTCGCTAGCCAGCTATGGTCTGGGGGGCCATGTAGAAAACATCTCACCAGGGCAGTCTGGGTCTAGGTAAACAAGGCCTCACTACAGCTGGAAGGCTAGAGGCTGTGGAGGTCAACAGGTAACGAACGACCTCTATCTGGAAGTGACATGCTCGCTGAGTGGGCAAACACAAGTGTCTTCTTAGGTGTGTGTGTGTGTGCGTGCGCACGCACGTATGTGTGTCCATGACTGATGAAGAGATCTGCACAGGACGACAGGGGTTAAACCACTTAGGTGGATTAATTCAATTCCAGCTCAATTTCCTCCACTCTTTGAGTAATACATGAACATGGCAAATTTTACATTCAAGATCAGCATTTCAATTCATTTTCTGAACTATTCAAATAACTGCCCCCAACCATACTGTTTTAAACATAGAAAACACAGTAGGTAATGCTTACTATAGGCCTTTTTACTGTGATCGGACAGGATAGCAAACATGAGTTGATAATGGGGCCAAACAATCAGATTATGGGGCGGTGGGGTTAACCAGATAGAACACCGTCAGACTTGTCATTGTCAAGGTGATATTTCTTGAGTGATTGATTAGTGCCCGAGCCCAACCCCCCGGAGAGGAGTAATACGTGTGACGTGCGCCCCACTCGGGCCCCTTTTGTTCCTCCACAGCACTAGCCCTCCACTGTGGTTACCGTGACAACAGGACGGAGGCAATGACGCTGCACTTCAATCTCCTTGGCACCCGCCGACATCATTTACATCACCGGGCGAGGAATACCATGAAATACGCACTGCATGAATTCACCATGCCACCCACTTAATATGGCTTCTACAGTATGTGTTGATTTCCTACTGAGAGATCATTTTAGCATCGCATATGACATTTCAGATTCAATGCAAGGACTGTATAAACGCAGTGAATTTAAACGCATGAATCATGCAAACAAAAAGATCAGGCATTGATTCAGGCACTTCTGATGCATGGTGCTCATCTCAGAAATGGGTAGAAAGAACATGGCTCCATATTCAACAAGACTTCTCATGGATCCATCAACTTATGGTCATAAACCCTAGAGCTCTGCTGCTTTGTTTCTCTTCTATCCATTTCCGTTCTATGGTTCATCTAGTAATCCCCCCCCAGTGAGAGGATTATTTTAGCCAGAGTGATTATGATGACCCGTCAAATACTGATTAATAAACCCAAGTAGGCCTTCATCCAATGCTTTCAATAGCATTACCTTCAACCTCGAGCCAACAGATTAATAATGTAATGGTGCTCAAACATGTATACACTGAATGGGTAATAGAGAATAAAACATTTTGAGCTGCTGCCCTCCGGAAGGAGATTAAGGGTCCCCACTGTTCAGTAAGAATAGGAGCAGGGCAAGTTTCATTCCATCAGGCTGCTGAACAGTGGGACATAGGACAGATGTTGACCCAATGCACGGTTGGACAGTACGCTGCAGAGACTTTGAATATGTGGAAATTTTCGTGTGTGACTTGTGTATTAACGTTCTAGTTTTCCATACTGCATGTACGTATTTGCAAGTGTATTTGTACGCTGACGTCCAAAAATAAATGTCCATGTAAATGGACAATAAAGTATATTGTATCGTATCACATCATATTATGGGGTGGTTTCCCAGACACATTTTTAAATCTAGTCCTAGACTAAAAATAGACTCTCCATTGAGTAGCGTATGTATTTTAGTCATGGAATAGGCTTCATTTGTGTCCAGAAACCAGCCCATGTTCATATAACTCACGAATAAAACATAAATGTCAACCTTTATAGAACCTTTATATTCTGACATTATTCAATTAGCACTGAATTCCATGATTTTTGTCATTCATACTGCAGTTTTTATACTCTGTTTAAAATACGCTTGGAGCTCAGAAAAAGCATGGGAAATTGGTTCCAGTTTACCAAATGAATGGTAATATATCTGCTTACACAAAGAGATGTGATAACAGTATCTAAATTATGTATTAACACTCACACACACACCAACCAGCACGCTGATTCAATTTAAGCACAAATATTGGCGAGCAAATATAGGCACACAGACAATCCCCACCCACACATGTAAACATGAGCCAGTAGACAAGAGTGTAATTCATGGTGCCCTTTGGAAAAGCTCTCAACCCACGAAAATGGTTTATTACACAGGTCCAGAGAAACATGTCTGAAATGGCTGTATAAGGCTATCATGAATGAACATACAGTGCATTAAGGAAAAGTATTCAGACACCTTGACTTTTTACACATTTTGTTACATATTCTTATTCTAAAATGGTTTCAATAGTTTTTTCCCCCCCTCAATCTACACACAATACCCAATAAGGACAAAGCAAAAACAGTTTATTTTATTAGAGCAAATGTATAAAAAATGTAAAACTGAAATATCACATTTACATAAGTATTCAGACCCTTTACTCTGTACTTTGTTGAAGCACCTTCGGCAGTGATTACAGCCTTGAGTAATCTTGGGTATGACGCTACAAGCTTGGCACACCTGTATTTGGGGAGTTTCTCCCATTCTTCTCTTCAGATCCTCTCAAGCTCTGTCAGGTTGGATGGGGAGTGTCGCTGCACACCTATTTTCAGGTCTATCCAGAGATGTTCGATCTGGTTTTTTATTTTTTAAATTATTTTTATTTCACCTTTATTTAACGAGATAGGCTAGTTGAGAACAAGTTCTCATTTGCAACTGCGACCTGGCCAAGATAAAGCGTAGCAATTCGACACATACAACAACACAGAGTTACACATGGAATAAACAAAACATACAGTCAACAATACAGTAGAACAAAATAAAACAAAAAGTCTATATACAGTGAGTGCAAATGAGGTAAGTTAAGGAAATAAATAGGCCATGGTGGTGAAGTAATTACAATATAGCAATTAAACACTGGAATGGTCGATCGGCAGAAGGTGAATGTGTAGGTAGAGATACTGGAGTGCAAAGGAGCAAAATAAATAAATACCAATATGGGGATGAGGTAGGTAGATAGATGGGCTGTTTACAGATGGGCTATGTACAGGTGCAGGGATCTGTAAGCTGCTCTGACAGCTGGTGCTTAAAGCTAGTGAGGGAGATGTGAGTCTCCAGCTTCAGAGATTTTTGCAGTTCGTTCCAGTCATGGGCAGCAGAGAACTGGAAGGAAAGACGACCAAAGGAGGAATTGGCTTTGGGGGTGACCAGTGAGATATACCTGCTGGAGCGCGTGCTACGAGTGGGTGCTGCTATGGTGACCAGTGAGCTGAGAAAAGGCGGGGCTTTACCTAGCAGAGACTTGTAGATAACCTGTAGCCAGTGGGTTTGGCGACGAGTATGAAGCGAGGGCCAACCAACGAGAGCGTACAGGTCGCAATGGTGGGTAGTGTATGGGGCTTTGGTGACAAAACGGATGGCACTGTGATAGACTGCATCCAGTTTGTTGAGTAGACTGTTGGAGGCTATTTTATAGATGACATCACCAAAGTCAAGGATCGGTAGGATGGTCAGTTTTACGAGGGTATGTTTGGCAGCATGAGTGAAGAATGCTTTGTTGCGATATAGGAAGCCAATTCTAGATTTAATTTTGGATTGGAGATGCTTAATGTGAGTCTGGAAGGAGTTTACAGTCTAACCAGACACCCAGGTATTTGTAGTTGTCCACGTATTCTAAGTCAAGGCCGTCCAAAGTAGTGATGCTGGACGGGCGAGCAGGTGCGGGCAGTGATTGATTGAATAACATGCATTTAGTTTTACTTGCGTTTAAGAGCAGTTGGAGGCCATGGAAGGAGAGTTGTATGGCATTGAAGCTCGTCTGGAGGTTAAACACAGTGTCCAAGGAGGGGCCAGAAGTATACAGAATGGTGTCGTCTGCATAGAGGTGGATCAGAGAATCACCAGCAGCAAGAGCAACATCATTGATGTATTCAGAAATACATTTGGTAAACTGGGTTCAAGTCCGGGCTCTGGCTGGGCCACTCAAGGACATTTAGAGACTTGTCTCGAAGCAAATCCTGCGTCATCTTGGCTGTGTGCTTAGGGTCGTAGTCCTGTTGGAAGGTGAACCTCACCCCAGTCTGAGGTCCTGAGCGCTCTGGAGCAGGTTTTCATCAAGGCTCTCTCTCTAATTTTCTTTGTTCATCTTTGCCTCGATCCTGACTAGTCTCCCAGTCCCTGCTGCTAAAAAACATCCCCACAGCATGATGCTGCCACCACCATGCTTCACCGTAGGGATGGTGCCAGGTTTCCTCCAGACGTGACGCTTGGCATTCAGGCCAAAGAGTTACATCTGGGATTCATTCAGACTAGAGAATCTTGTTTCTCATGGTCTGAGAGTCCTTTAGGTCCTTTTTAGCAAACTCCAAGTGGTCTCTCATGTGCCTTTTACTGAGCTGTGGCTTCCGTCTGGCCAATCTACCATAAAGGCCTGATTGGTGGAGTGCTGCAGAGATGGTTGTCCTTCTGGAAGGTTCTCCCTTTTGTTCAGTTTGGCTGGGCGGCCATCTCTAGGAAGAGTCTTGGTGGTTCCAAACTTCTTACATTTAAGAATGATGGAGGCCACTGTGTTCTTGGGGACCTTAAATGCTGCAGACATTTTTTGGTAACCTTCCACAGATCTGTGCCTCGACACAATCCTGTCTCGAAGCTCTACTGACAATTCCTTTGACCTCATGTCGTGGTCTTTGCTCTGACATGCACTGTCAACTGTGGGACCTTATATAGACAGGTGTGTGCCTTTACAAATCCTGTCCAATCAATTACATTTACATTTACATTTACAACAGGTGGACTCCAATCAAGTTGTAGAAATATCAAGGATGATAATTTGAAACCGGATGCATCTGAGCTCAATTTCGAGTCTCATAGCAAAGGGTCTGAATACTTATGTAAATAAGGTATTTCTGTTTTGTATTTTTATATATCTGAAAAAATATATAAAAACCTGTTTTTGCTTTGTCATTGTGGGTATTGTGTGTAGATTGATGAGGAAAAACATTACTTTAATCCATTTTAGAATAAGGTCTGAATACTTTCCGAATGCACTGTACTTCAGCCTAATGTTAGACAATTGAAAAACATTTGTTGTCATCAAAATCTACAAAAGTAGCCTATTTCTCAAATGGTTTGCCCTTAATTTCTCAGAAGTAATTTTTTGTTAAGCGGACTTGATTACATTGCTTTGCAAAAATGTCTCAAACCAGATCCTGGACATCATGGTTTTCAGTTGGTTGGATTCCCAATCTAAAACTCTATTCTCCTACATCAAACATGTATCTACCATAAACCCAAATGGTGGCTCTCTGTACTCAGCAAAACTTCACAGTTCACACCCTTTTGAAGTCATCTGCCACCATTTCCCCGCATTCCGTTATCAGAGGAACAGGTGGGAACAGGTGTGAATAGGCACTCTGCCACTTTGGGGCAGACTGGGGGCACAATCGCCAATCTGCTCATTAATTTATTTATTTTTATCACTGATTAATAGGCTAAGCACAGAAAATACAAATTGTCATGCTTCCTTCTGAGATGACATTGTGACAAAAATATTACGTATTTAATTTCTAACTGTTGAGTTTATGAGGAAGCTAAATAAAAGAGGTGCGTAGCCTAAATGAGTTCCTGATCTCAACAGAGATACATATTTTCTTGCTTTCCCCAGAACAAAAGTCAAGGGGAAACAAACCTTCGTAGGACATGCATTTTCTGCTACTTGCTTGACGTGGATTAGAGCGTTCTATTCTAATCCATATCCTGGATCATTTAGCCGTTTATATGCACCCGCTCAATGTCAATGAATCAGAACACACCCACCATGCGGACGGACCTATATTCTATGCAGTCCCTCAGTGAGCGCAATTTAATAGCTAGCCTAAATGTACAATTAGCAAAGCATGCAGCCTAGGCTGTACACAATCATTTCCCAGACTGCCACTCTTTGAATTTATATGGTTATCTGCAACATCAAATGTAATTGCATGCCATTTATCTATCACAGTCAATGTCACACCGATTACAGTAGGTGTCAACATATAAGGGCACGTACTGCCATAACAACAAAACGTATTATTCTATAGAACATAAAAAAGACAAACAATACCCTACGAAGCCTAAATAAATATTAAAATACACAATTAATGAATTAGTCCCCAAGGTGTTACCTTCATGTCGCCTATCACTGTTTGAAAAAGTCCTCCGAGTGCACTGCATTCTCTTTCAATGACAGTCTCCATTTTCAGCACTGTATGGACTGTTTATCTTGCCAAAACTGTAGTGAAAATGTGTTTTCTGTTCTCCAATACTGACTGAAAAATTAACTCAATGGTAAAGTCTCTTTTAATGGCAAATATCCTTTCAAAGACTTGCTGCAGTATCCTGTATGCCGCACTCCCGAACGATGGAAAGCAAAACAGCGGTGAGATATAAACCCCACGTTAGTATCCACACAGAGATAAATTCCATGTTTTTGCGTTTAAGACCATACTGAAAGAAGAATAAAAATATTAACTCATAGAGAAAACACCAGGTGTTGAAAAACGTGAGATAAAAACGAAAACAATTCGAGGATTATCACGGCATAGTCGAGGGTTCATGAAGTTTCTTGCCACAGCTGACATACGAATTGCAAGTGTTTTACTCATGCGCGTGAGCTTGCGAAACTTGGGCGCGCGTCCGCGTCGCCCCTCCTTTTGAGGCTAGCAGTCTACGAGGCTACTGTACTTCCATGCATGGTCGTGAGTGGATCATATAATAAAATACAAAGGGTGTGGAAAAAACTAAACAGTAAATATGTTTTTATATCACATCTAATACAGTCAGTAATCCTTAGATGTCATGTGAGATTTAGATTTCACATGTCATAAACGCATAGTAGGCCTGTCTACATCAGGGATCATGAAATACAGTAGATTAAGTCGTGCGCCGATTTTTTCTTCAACGGATGTTCAGGTGCCAGAACATAATTACAAATAATTTGTAGACTGCAAATTGACCGCAATAAACACCGATAGATATAATATTTGACTAAAACATAATAATTTTAACCTTGCTTACATTTGTATAAAATTACATCAATTATATTTCTCTGTTATGCGTGGGAATACTTTGGAACAGATTTCCAAAATTAAAATCACTTGGAGCTGATTTGCTGGTGTATTTTATGTCCAACAAAAACAGATATATACTGAACAAAAAATATAAACGCAACATGTAAAGTGTTGGGCCCAAAATTATCCATCCACCTGACAGGTGTGGCATATCAAGAAAGTGATTAAACAGCATGATCATTCATTACACAGTTGCACCTTGTGGTGCATTCTATAATGTGCAGTTTTGTCACTCAACACAAAGTCACAGATGTCTCAAGTTTTGAGGGAGCATGCATTTGGCATACTGACAGCAGAAATATCCACTAGAGTCATTGCCAGAGAATGAAATGTTAATTTCTCTACCATAAGCCACCTCCAATATTGTTTTAGACAATTCAGCTTTACATCCAACCAGCAGACCACATGCAACCACACCAGCCCACTTCTGGCTTGTTCAACTGTATCATCTTTTTATTTTACTAGGCAAGTCAGTTAAGAACAAATTCTTATTTTCAATGACAGCCTAGGAACTGTCTGTTCAGGGGCAGAACGACAGAGTTGTTGTACCTTGTCAGCTTGGGGATTTGAACTTGCAACCTTTTGGTTACTGGTCCAACACTCTAACCACTAGGCTACCCAGCCACCTGGACAGCTGAAGACACTGAGGAATACTTCTGTCTGTAATAAAGCCATTTGTGGGGAAAAACTCATTCTAATTGGCTGGGCCTGGCTCCGAGTGGGTGGGTCTAGCTCCCAAGTGGGTGGGCCTACACCCTCCTAGGCCCAACAATGGCTGCGCCCCTTCCAGTCATGTAAAATCCAAAGATTAGGGCCTAATTAATTGATTTCAATTGACTGATATCCTAATATGAACTGTAACTCAGTAAAATCTTTGAAATTGTGTCATGTTGCATTTATATTTTTGTTCAGTATTTATACAACCTTTTTTTGGGGGGGTCTCAGAAAACTTTGGGGGTATCCTGGCCTACTATGTGTATTGTGATTGAACCAGGGACCTCTAGCTATAGTCATCAGCAGGCTAATTTGTCAAACTAGTAGGCTCATTTGAAATATGTGATCACTTATACTTGTAATCAGTGGCGGTTCTAGCTTGTATGGCTCCCTGGGCGAACTCCCCTTCAGCCCCACAAAAAAAGCACCATTCTGCACTAACTGTCATTTTTATTCAGACATTTGGAACAACACAAATAAGTAATCATAACATTTAAAATGATATAAATATAAATATATATGCAAAAATAAGACTAATAAATATTAAAAAGAAGTGACAATAAAAAGGAGAATCGAATTGTTACACTATTACCCCAATGCCAACAAAAATCACACAAATAAAATTAAATTGCACAAATCCTAAATCACACAAATAAAGAAATACAATAACACACTTATAAAGAAGAGAACCTGATTATTACACTATTGTACTTCAAACAAGAAATGTACAAACTAAATTGCACAACTAATTGCATTAGTACTGTAAAAAGTTAGAGGTGCGCTATTTGATAGATTCCCCCGCTCCCTCTACCCCGGGCTTCCAGTGGAAAGACCTGAGGTCAACCTACCCCTACCTATAGGTTAGGAACAGGGAGAGAAGGGATAGCTACAGGTTAGGGACAGGGATAGATGTAATAGCTACAGGTTAGGGACAGGGAGAGAAGGGATAGCTACAGGTTAGGAACAGGGAGAGAGGGGACAGCTACAGGTTAGGAACAGGGAGAGAAGGGATAGCTACAGGTTAGGGACAGGGAGAGAAAGTATGTAAATAAATAGAATTCCATCTCCTTTCTAGCCATAATTCTTTGTCATAGTAAATTGACACAAAGCTAAACCAAGTTCCATTAACATAATACAGTGGTAAGCCAAAATGGGCAATGTTTTCACTATCCTATTTTTTATGTTCAAATGAACAGTACTGTATAACCAATGCAGCTATGGCCACCTAGCGGTTATTCTAGTAACACTATCTCCATCAGGTTTCAAGTTTTATTTGTTGTACTGTATGTACAAGATACACATGGTATGTACAAGATACACACTGGCCAATGAAATGCTTACTTGCAGGTTCCATCTCGACAATGCAACAATACAAATAAATAATAAAATACGAACATAAAGTAAATGGTTCAGTAAAATATAATAAAATGTTTAGCATACATGTAAGTATAATACAGGGAGCACAATTTGTCCAATATTTACAGTTGTTTTTGGGAAGGGGGGATTGGCAGGCAAGTGTTAAAATTGTGCAGTATTTAGCAATAATAAATATGATTCTGGTAGAGTTGTGATGTGTATGTAGCATGAATGTGTGTGTGTGTGTGTGTGTGTGTGTGTGTGTGTGTGTGTGTGTGTGTGTGTGTGTGTGTGTGTGTGTGTGTGTGTGTGTGTGTGTGTGTGTGTGTGTGTGTGTGTGTGTGTGTGTGTGTGTGTGTGTTTGCGAGAGTGAGTGCATGTGTGCTAAGGTGTGGACAGTGCCATGTTGCCATGACATCAATGGGATGAGGATCAGTTGTCGCTAGGGTTTGGGTTGTGATTGAGTAGAGTACAAAGTAGGTTAGAGTAAGATACACCAAGGTTGTAGTTGTCGTTGAGGCTAGGGTTAGGGTTGAACTGTTAAGGTTGAACTGGAATGTGGACATGAAGCTAGGGTTAATGTTAGGGTTGTAGTTGAGGCTAGGGTTAGGGTTGAACCGGGATGTGGACATGAAGCTAGAGTTAAGGTATAGGTTTGGATTCTGGTTGTAATTGGTTATGAATGAGGGCAGCTACGAATTGTAGTGTACCACAGACTACCACAAGAGGTCCTCACATGATTGCAAAAGTGGCATAGGCTACAAGAGCTACTGTATTTTCATCACAATCAATCACATTAGGCATGAAATATTGACAGTAAAAACACATTGAGACTGAGATATCAGATTTTTGTGGGATCTAATTGAATGTAGCTTGTTCCCTTAGGAATATGTCATTTAATAAAATTAACACTTGTGGAAAATCTCACACCATCCACATAGTAGTCTGCCATTTACTGCACCTCAGCCTCAAGGCCTGTTGAATATTCTATGACTAGAAAAAAACATGTTTAATTTCTTACTGGAGGTCCCATGTTTTGTGCCATCAAGCCAGGTGTAATAACATTTACTACATTTTGTATCTGATGATACTTTCACTCCTAGCTTTTAAAAAGTATTATTAGTACACACAGGTATCATAACTATAGCGTATGACTCAGACAGAAAACTCAACTTCTCTCACAGCAGGAAATGTGTTATCAATCAATGTACACTCAAGCTTCCCCCTTGGAAGTCAGTGTCCCAACATAGGGTTCTGTTCATTAACACACACTGTAGTAAAAATGTTTTGCAACATGAAACATTTGTTATTGGGGGACCCTGGCAATAGGTCAACAACCATAGAGAATCGAAAGGCACATCATTAGCTCCAGGCTATCAGCGAGTATTACATAGTCTTTAATTTAGCCATCAGACTCCACCAGCTCTATTTCTTATTATGTGGCACAGCTGCAGAGCCCCCAAACAGCATCCCTATATTGGCATCCCCCTCTTTCCTCCCAACTCCAAATCCGTGCTAATAATCCTCCCATCATCCCTTGGTACAGACATCTTGATTAGAGGCTGTCTTCATTTCCTCTATGGCTGCTCTGTGTTGGCACAGGCTCCTCTGATGCATTTGAGAATGGCTTAGTCCGAAAGGGAGGCGTGCAAAACCAAAAGAGGCCCTGGATTGGCACTTTAAATACAGAGCCGGTGGAGTTAATGACAAAGAGCACACAGCGTCATTACGGTCAGTTCCGGCTGGGCTGGATGAAATAACAGGAATCAGACGTTTGTATGGGCCAGTGGTGGAAAAAGTACCCAATTGTCATACTTGAGTAAAAGTAAAGATACCTTAAAAGAAAATTACTCAAGTAAAAGTGAAAGTCACCCAGTTAAATAATACTTTAGTAACACTCTAAAAGTATTTGGTTTTAAATATACTTACAGTGGGGCAAAAAAGTATTTAGTCAGCCACCAATTGTGCAAGTTCTCCCACTTAAAAAGATGAGAGAGGCCTTTAATTATCATCATAGGTACACTTCATCTATGACAGACTAAATGAGAAAAAAAAATCCAGAAAATCACATTGTAGGATTTTTAATTAATTTATTTGCAAATGATGGTGGAAAATAAGTATTTGGTCAATAACAAAAGTTTATCTCAATACTTTGTTATATACCCTTTGTTGGCAATGACAGAGGTCAAACGTTTTCTGTAAGTCTTCACAAGGTTTTCACACACTGTTGCTGGTATTTTGGCCCATTCCTCCATGCAGATCTCCTCTAGAGCAGGGATGTTTTGGGGCTGTTGCTGGGCAACACAGACTTTCAACTCCCTCCAAAGATTTTCTATAGGGTTGAGATCTGGAGACTGGCTAGGCCACTCCAGGACCTTGAAATGCTTCTTACGAAGCCACTCCTTCGTTGCCCGGGCGGTGTGTTTGGGATCATTGTCATGCTGAAAGACCCAGCCACGTTTCATCTTCAATGCTCTTGCTGATGGAAGGAGGTTTTCACTCAAAATCTCACGATACATGGCCCCATTCATTCTTTCCTTTACACGGATCAGTCGTCCTGGTCCCTTTGCAGAAAAACAGCCCCAAAGCATGATGTTTCCACCCCCATGCTTCACAGTAGGTATGGTGTTCTTTGGAAGCAACTCAGCATTCTTTGTTCTCCAAACACGACGAGTTGAGTTTTTACCGAAAAGTTATATTTTGGTTTCATCTGATCATATGACATTCTCCCAATCTTCTTCTGGATCATCCAAATGCTCTCTAGCAAACTTCAGACGGGCCTGGACATGTACTTGCTTAAGCAGGGGAACATGTCTGGCACTGCAGGATTTGAGTCCCTGGCGGCGTAGTGTGTTACTGATGGTAGGCTTTGTTACTTTGGTCCCAGCTCTCTGCAGGTCATTCACTAGGTCCCTACATGTGGTTCTGGGATTTTTGCTCACCGTTCTTGTGATCATTTTGAACCCACGGGGTGAGATCTTGCGTGGAGCCCCAGATCGAGGGAGATTATCAGTGGTCTTGTATGTCTTCCATTTCCTAATAATTGCTCCCACGGTTGATTTCTTCAAACCAAGCTGCTTACCTATTGCAGATTCAGTCTTCCCAGCCTGGTGCAGGTCTACAATTTTGTTTTTGGTGTCCTTTGACAGCTCTTTGGTCTTGGCCATTGTGGAGTTTGGAGTGTGACTGTTTGAGGTTGTGGACAGGTGTATTTTATACTGATAACAAGTTCAAACAGGTGCCATTAATACAGGTAATGAGTGGAGGACAGATGAGCCTCTTAAAGAAGAAGTTACAGGTCTGTGAGAGCCAGAAATCTTGCTTGGTTGTAGGTGACCAAATACTTATTTTCCACCATTATTTGCAAATAAATTCATTAAAGATCCTACAATGTGATCTTCTGGATTTTTTTTGTCATTTTGTCTGTCATAGTTGAAGTGTACCTATGATGAAAATTACAGGCCTCTCTTATCTTTTTAAGTGGGAGAACTTGCACAATTGGTGGCTGACTAAATACTTTTTTGCCCCACTGTAAGTATTAAAAGTAAATGTAATTTTTTATTTTTATTTTTTATTTCACCTTTATTTAACCAGGTAGGCTAGTTGAGAACAAGTTCTCATTTGCAACTGCGACCTGGCCAAGATAAAGCATAGCAGTGTGAACAGACAACACAGAGTTACACATGGAGTAAACAATTAGCAAGTCAATAACACAGTAGAAAAAAATGGGCAGTCTATATACAATGTGTGCAAAAGGCATGAGGAGGTAGGCGAATAATACAATTTTGCAGATTAACACTGGAGTGATAAATGATCAGATGGGCATGTACAGGTAGAGATATTGGTGTGCAAAAGAGCAGAAAAGTAAATAAATAAAAACAGTATAAAAACAGTATGGGAATGAGGTAGGTGAAAAAGGGTGAGCTATTTACCTATAGACTATGTACAACTGCAGCGATCGGTTAGCTGCTCGGATAGCTGATGTTTGAAGTTGGTGAGGGAGATAAAAGTCTCCAACTTCAAAGATTTTTGCAATTCGTTCCAGTCACAGGCAGCAGAGTACTGGAACGAAAGGCGGCCAAATGAGGTGTTGGCTTTAGGGATGATCAGTGAGATACACCTGCTGGAGCGCGTGCTACGGATGGGTGTTGCCATCGTGACCAGTGAACTGAGATAAGGCGGAGCTTTACCTAGCATGGACTTGTAAATGACCTGGAGCCAGTGGGTCTGGCGACGAATATGTAGTGAGGGCCAGCCGACTAGAGCATACAAGTCGCAGTGGTGGGTGGTATAAGGTGCTTTAGTGACAAAACGGATGGCACTGTTATAGACTGCATCCAGTTTGCTGAGTAGAGTGTTGGAAGCCATTTTGTAGATGACATCGCCGAAGTCGAGGATCGGTAGGATAGTCAGTTTTACTAGGGTAAGCTTGGCAGCGTGAGTGAAGGAGGCTTTGTTGCGGAATAGAAAGCCGACTCTGGATTTGATTTTTGATTGGAGATGTTTGATGTGAGTCTGGAAGGAGAGTTTGCAGTCTAGCCAGACACCTAGGTACTTATAGATGTCCACATATTCAAGGTTGGAACCATCCAGGGTGGTGATGCTAGTCGGGCATGCGGGTGCAGGCAGCGATCGGTTGAAAAGCATGCATTTGGTTTTACTCGCGTTTAAGAGCAGTTGGAGGCCACGGAAGGAGTGCTGTATGGCATTGAAGCTCGTTTGGAGGTTTGATAGCACAGTGTCCAATGACGGGCCGAAAGTATATAGAATGGTGTCGTCTGCGTAGAGGTGGATCAGGGAATCGCCCGCAGCAAGAGCAACATCATTGATATATACAGAGAAAAGAGTCGGCCCGAGAATTGAACCCTGTGGCACCCCCATAGAGACTGCCAGAGGACCGGACAGCATGCCCTCTGATTTGACACACTGAACTCTGTCTGCAAAGTAATTGGTGAACCAGGCAAGGCAGTCATCCGAAAAACCGAGGCTGTTGAGTCTGCCGATAAGAATTTGGTGATTGACAGAGTCGAAAGCCTTGGCGAGGTCGATGAAGACGGCTGCACAGTACTGTCTTTTATCGATGGCGGTTATGATATCATTTAGTACCTTGAGTGTGGCTGAGGTGCACCCGTGACCGGCTCGGAAACCAGATTGCACAGCGGAGAAGGTACGGTGGGATTGCAAAAAATTGCAAAAAATATATTTAAGTATTAAAAGTCCAAATGAAAGTATAAATCATTTCACATTCCTTATACAGTACTAAACAAACAAGAGTGTCTCGATTGTCTTGTTTAAAAAAATATATGGATAGACAGGGGCACGCTCCAACACTGACATAATTTACAAACTAAGCTACTTTTGGGTGTCAGGGAAAATGTATGGAGAAAACACTACATTTTTGTCTTTAGGAATGTAGTGAAGTAAAAGTGGCCAAAATTATAAATAGTAGATACCCCAAAAAACGTTTACTTAAGTACTTTACACCACTGGTATGGGGGAACCCACCTGTAACGGCAACAGGGGAGATAAAATAGACTCACTGTGGCTGGTGGTGGAGGGATCAATGGGGAGGACAGGCTCATTGTAATGGCTGGAATTAAATGAATGTGACAGTATCAAAAACATGCAAATTAATGTTGTCCGTACATTTTTTTTAGTGGGGAAAAACAATTATAAACACAACTTTTGGTTGTATGTGTTTGCTACCATCCCATTCATTACATTCCACCCACTACAATCTATTAAAATCTTGTCTAGCAGTGTGGTGGAAGATCCATCCAGGGAATGGATTGTGACATGTTATTTTCAGGTTTCAATCTTTGGTTGCACATGCCAAACCGCTATGGGTCACCTAAAGAACAGAGCATAAACACAATTTGATTAACCAGGAGGTAATGAATGAATACATCTCAAATATCTGAAATTGATTTTTTTGTGTTCAATTGATGGCCTCTTCTCTAACAATGGCAGGGCCAGGTAACTCACACAAATTATCATGGAACCTACCAAGTACAACCCTAAATCCATAAACATGGGCACCCTCATAGATATCATCCTGACCAACCTGCCCTCTAAATACATCTCTGCTGGCTTCAACCAGGATCTCAGCGATCACTGCCTCACTGCCTGCGTCCGTAATGGGTCCGCGGTCAAACAACCACCCCTCATCACTGTCAAGCACTACCTAAAACACTTCAGCGAGCAGGCCTTTCTAATCGACCTGGCCCGGGTATCCTGGAAGGATATTGACCTCATTCTGTCAGTAGAGGATGCCTGGTTATTCTTTAAGAGTAACTTTCTCACCAAATTAACAAACAGATCACTGACCATTTCGAATTCCACCGTACCTTCTCCGCTATGCAATCTGGTTTCCGAGCTGGTCATGGGTGCACCTCCAGCCACGCTCAAGGTCCTAAACGATATCATAACCGCCATCGATAAAAGACAATACTGTGCAGCCGTATTCATCGATGTGGCCAAGGCTTTCGACTCTGTCAATCCCCGCACTCTTAGCGGCAGACTCAACAGCCTTGGTTTCTCAAATTACTGCCTCGCCTGGTTTACCAACTACGTCAGAAAGAGTTCAGTGTGTCAAATCGGAGGGCCTGTTGTCCGGACCTCTGGTAGTCTCTATGGGGGTGCCACAGGGTTCAATTCTCGGGCCCACTCTTGTCTCTGTATACATCAATTATGTCACTCTTGCTGCTGGTGATTCTCTGATCCACCTCTATGCACACGACACCATTCTGTATACTTCTGGCCCTTCTTTGGACACTGTGTTAACAAACCTCCAGACGAGCTTCAATGCCATACAACTCTCCTTCCGTAGCCACCAACTGCTCTTAAATGCAAGTAAAACTAAATGCATATTCTTCAACCGATCGCTGCCCGCACCTGCCTACCCCTCAAGCATCACTACTCTGGACGGTTCTGACTTAGGTATTTGTAGTTGTCCACATATTCTAAGTGTCTGGTTAGACTGTAAACTCTCCTTCCAGACTCACATTAAGCATCTCCAAATCAAAATTAAATCGGCTTCCTATTTCGCAACAAAGCATCCTTCACTCATGATGTCAAACATACCCTCGTAAAACTGACTATCCCACCGATCCTTGACTTCGGCGATGTCATTTACAAAATACCTTCCAACACTCTACTCAGCAAATCGGATGAAGTCTATCACAGTGCCATCCATTTTGTCACCATATACTACCCAACAAGGTGACCTGTATGCTCTCATCGGCTGGCCCTCGCTTCATATTCGTCGCCAAACCCACTGGCTCCAGGAAATCTATAAGTCTTTGCTAGGTAAAGCCCCGCCTTAGCTCACTAGTCACCATAGCAGTACCCACCGTAGCATGCGCTCCAGCAGGTATATTTCACTGGTCACCCCCAAAGCCAGCTCCTCGTTTGGCCGCCTTTCCTTCCAGTTCTCTGCTGCCAATGACTGAAATGAATTGCACAAATCACTGAAGCTGGAGACTCATATCTCCCTCACTAACTTTAAGCATCAGCTGTCAAAGCAGCTTACAGATCATTACACCTGTACATAACCCATCTGTAAATAGCCCACCCAACTACAGTTGAAGTCGAAAGATTACATACACCTTAGCCAAATACATATAAACTCAGTTTTTCACGATTCCTGACATTTAATCTTGGTAAATAATTCCCTGTTTTAGGTCGGTTAGGATCACCACTTTATTTTAAGAATGTGACATTTCAGAATAATAGTAGAGTGATTTATTTCAGCTTTTATTTCTTTCATCACAATTGGTATTTGGTAGCATTGCCTTTACATTTTTTTTTACTTGGGTCAAACGTTTTGGGTAGGCTTCCACAAGCTTCCCACAATAAGTTGGGTGATTTTTGGCCCATTCCTCCTGACAGAGCTGGTGTAGCTGAGTCAGGTTTGTTGGCCTCCTTGCTCGCACATGCTTTTTCAGTTCTGCCCACAAATGTTCTATGGGATTGTGTCGCACTGCTTTGCTTCATCTTGGTCAGGTCTTTGCTTCATCTTGGTCAGGTCGCAGTTGTAAATGAGAACTTGTTCCTAACTGGTTACATGAAATATTAAAAATAAAATAAAAACTGACTAGTTATATAGCAGTCTATGTACCTCTATGTACCTTGATCTTCTATTTTTTTGAAAAATGATTTCTATGACCGATATCCATTTGTTTTAATGTTTCTTTTAAATGCTTTGAAAGCTTCAACTTCACTCAGGACAAGTACGGATTTAAGAGTTGGGTAGCATGACTAATGCATTCTTACTGAGTTCAGAGCGAAAAAAGTCACGAACTGTGTTCGAATACTCATTCTAACCATACTACTTGTGATGTAAATTTGATTACGTTGTATGCTTATTAGTCATAGTATGGATACAGTTAGCATGCAAAAGTTTCCAGATGTCGTACTACATTCACCAAAGCGATGGACACTATTTCTGTGCTTTTAGGGCCCATAATGCAATTCTTAAGAAAATGGTTCACGTTTTCAGATTTGAAGAAAATTACGGAAAATATGTAGCCGAAGTCCAACGAGAGCGGATACAAATTTGTTGCTTTAACTAATTATGACAAATGATAAGAAATTGTTGAGCAAAGTAATAAAGTAATGACTTTTCAAATAAGTTACGTTACACATTATGTTGTCTGACAATTTGTTAGCTACGCTATCCTAACGAACCGCATAGCATATCATTACAGTAATATGTACCGCACCGAGGTAAAGACAGATTCAGGTTGGATATTTGACGGATATTCACCTGTAGTTTTCCTTACGTCCACCAACAGCAGTTCGGAACCGTCAACATGTTGACAAATCAAAATGTTCAAATTTCAATAGTTCTTTAACTATTACTCCTAAAACTTTCAAAACTGATTCTAACTGGCCTCCTGGGTGGCGCAGTGGTTACGGGCGCTGTACTGCAGCGCCACCTGGGTTTGTGCCCAGACTCTGTTGTAACCGGCCGCGACCGGGAGGTCCGTGGGGCGATGCACAATTGGCCTAGCGTTGTCCGTGTTAGGGAGGGCCAGTAGAGATATCCTTGTCTCATCGCGCACCAGCGACTCCTATGTGCACGCCAACCAAGGTTGCCAGGTGCACGGTGTTTCCTCCGACACATTGGTGTGGCTGGATTCCGGGTTGGATGCGTGCTGTGTTAAGAAGCAGTGCGGCTTGGTTGGGTTGTGTATCGGAGGAAGCATGACTTTCAACCTTCGTCTCTCCCGAGCCCGTACGGGAGTTGAGACAAGATAGTAGCTACTAAAACAATTGGATACCACGAAATTGGGGAGAAAAAGGGGTAAAATAAAAATGGTTTTAGCTAACCCGTAGACACACATTGCACACACTTTTTCTGCGCCGATTTACGTCTAGCACTATTTTAAATTATTTATTAACATTTTTGAATTTCAATGGCTCCTTGGTCATGTGACCTACTGAATTTAAACAAAGTTCAGAATGTACACTCAGTGGGCCTACACATTGCACATCCATTTTCATCTCACAAGTTTTTACATTAATTTTTCAAACTTCAAAAGCTCCTTGGTCATTTGATATACTGACTTCAAACAAGGTTCAGAATCTACACTCAGCTAGCCTACACATTGCACACCCTTTAGTTTGTCCATTTTAATCGCAAGCAATTTACATGAATTTTCAATGTTTTTCAATGATTCAAATTGCAATAGTTCCTTGGCATGTGACCGACTGGACTCAAAGAAGGTTCAGAATGTCCACTGACTACCCTTCTATATTACACACCCTGTAGTTTGTCCATTTTCATCTCACACAATTTTACATTAATTTTCCAACTTTCAAATCTCAAAAGCTCCTTGGTAATGTGACCTACTGATCTCAAACTACTTTCAGAAAGTCCACGGACTGGCGGAGACGGGCGCCACGAGGCATCCAATGTGGTAACGCGACCGATCCTGCAGAAGTTGGCGGGAGCCCGGGGGTAGAGTTCTTTTTCTTTGTGAAGGACAGGGCGCCCTGGAATGGATTCGCCCCAAGAGGGGCCCAAGCCATCGAATATCTAACCTGAAACTGTCTTTACCTTGGTATGTAACAGCCGGGTATTTTAACTACCTACTGTAATGTTATTTTAGCTACTAGTACAACAAACTTCAGAGTATATTTACTTTATGCTATTTAACTAACTACCCAACATTTATTCTCTCCAGAAATAAGTCTCTCACTGTTGCCGCCTGCTACCGACCCCCCTCAGCTCCCAGCTGTGCCCTGGACACCATTTGTGAATTGATCGCCCCCCATCTAGCTTCAGAGTTTGTTCTGTTAGGCGACCTAAACTGGGATATGCTTAACACCCCGGCAGTCCTACAATCTAAGCTAGATGCCCTCAATCTCACACAAATCATCAAGGAACCACCAGGTACAACCCTAACTCCGTAAACAAGGGTACCCTCATAGACATCATCCTGACCAACTGGCCCTCCAAATACACCTCCGCTGTCTTCAACCAGGATCTCAGCGATCACTGCCTCATTGCCTGTATCCGCCACGGAGCCGCAGTCAAACGACCACCCCTCATCACTGTCAAACGCTCCCTAAAACACTTCTGTGAGCAGGCCTTTCTAATCGACCTGGCCCGGGTATCCTGGAAGGACATTGACCTCATCCCGTCAGTTGAGGATGCCTGGTCATTCTTTAAGAGTAACTTTCTCACCATTTTAGATAAGCATGCTCCGTTCAGAAAATGCAGAACCAAGAACAGATACAGCCCTTGGTTCACTCCAGACCTGACTGCCCTCGACCAGCACAAAAACATCATGTGGCGGACTGCAATAGCATCGAACAGTCCCCGCGATATGCAACTGTTCAGGGAAGTCAGGAACCAATACACGCAGTCAGTCAGGAAAGCTAAGGCCAGCTACTTCAGGCAGAAGTTTGCATCCTGTAGCTCCAACTCCAAAAAGTTCTGGGACACTGAAGTCCATGGAGAACAAGAGCACCTCCTCCCAGCTGCCCACTGCACTGAGGCTAGGTAACACGGTCACCACCGATAAATCCATGATTATCGAAAACTTCAATAAGTATTTCTCAACGGCTGGCCATGCCTTCCGCCTGGCTACTCCAACCTCGGCCAACAGCTCCGCCCCCCCCGCAGCTCCTCGCCCAAGCCTCTCCAGGTTCTCCTTTACCCAAATCCAGATAGCAGATGTTCTGAAAGAGCTGCAAAACCTGGACCCGTACAAATCAGCTGGGCTTGACAATCTGGACCCTCTATTTCTGAAACTATCCGCCGCCATTGTCGCAACCCCTATTACCAGCCTGTTCAACCTCTCTTTCATATCGTCTGAGATCCCCAAGGATTGGAAAGCTGCCGCAGTCATCCCCCTCTTCAAAGGGGGAGACACCCTGGACCCAAACTGTTACAGACCTATATCCATCCTGCCCTGCCTATCTAAGGTCTTCGAAAGCCAAGTCAACAAACAGGTCACTGAGCATCTTCGAATCCCACCGTACCTTCTCCGCTGTGCAATCTGGTTTCCGAGCCGGTCACGGGTGCACCTCAGCCACACTCAAGGTATTAAACGATATCATAAACGCCATCGATAAAAGACAGTACTGTGCAGCCGTCTTCATCGACCTTGCCAAGGCCTTCGACTCAAATCAAGAGTCGGCTTTCTATTCCGCAACAAAGCCTCCTTCACTCACGCCGCCAAGCTTACCCTAGTAAAACTGACTATCCTACCGATCCTCGACTTCAGCGATGTCATCTACAAAATGGCTTCCAACACTCTACTCAGCAAACTGGATGCAGTCTATCACAGGGCCATCCGTTTTGTCACTAAAGCACCTTATACCACCCACCACTGCGACTTGTATGCTCTAGTCGGCTGGCCCTCGCTACATATTCGTCGCCAGACCCACTGGCTCCAGGTCATCTACAAGTCCATGCTAGGTAAAGCTCCGCCTTATCTCAGTTCACTGGTCACGATGGCAACACCCATCCGTAGCACGCGCTCCAGCAGGTGTATCTCACTGATCATCCCTAAAGCCAACACCTCATTTGGCCGCCTTTCGTTCCAGTACTCTGCTGCCTGTGACTGGAACGAATTGCAAAAATCGCTGAAGTTGGAGACTTATCTCCCTCACCAACTTCAAACATCAGCTATCTGAGCAGCTAACCGATCGCTGCTGCTGTACATAGTCTATTGGTAAATAGCCCACCCATTTTCACCTACCTCATTCCCATACTGTTTTTATACTGTTTTTATTTATTTACTTTTCTGCTCTTTTGCACACCAATATCTCTACCTGTACATGACCATCTGATCATTTATCACTCCATTGCTAATCTGCAAAATTGTAATTATTCGCCTACCTCATGCCTTTTGCACACATTGTATATAGACTTCCCATTTTTTCTACTGTGTTATTGACTTGTTAATTGTTTACTCCATGTGTAACTCTGTGTTGTCTGTTCACACTGCTATGCTTTATCTTGGCCAGGTGGCAGTTGCAAATGAGAACTTGTTCTCAACTAGCCTCATAGTCATAGTTTAGCTACATGGTATAGTCGTTCAGGTCCGTTCTTAAATTTGCTCTGGCCTATCGACTCCAACTTCAGAGCACTCTCGTCTGACTGCTAGAGGCAGAGTGCGAAAAACGGATGGATTTACACACTCAACACAGAGAGTAAATAAATAACTGATGAATTTAGAAACACTCAACACCTGTTGAATGTGACCGATGTCAGTAAATTTCTGCTTGGGTGAGTAAAATGACCAGAGTGAGGTGTTCTCTCATGTGTCTGTAAGTAGTTAGCCAGTTAGTTTGGGTGTTTGACAGCCGTTGAGGCCAGAATGCTCGGATCAACCCTGATCCTCAGCCCGAACCTCCAGTGTACGCCCCGAGAGCGAAACGCTCTGAATTTACGAATGGACAATCTGACGACGCCCAGACAGCACTCTGACACTCCAGAATGAATTTACGAAGACACCCGAAGTCTGGCTAGTAATTTGTTATGCTAATAAACTAGCAAGAGGTTGCAAAGCAACAGCATCAACTTCGGGTAGAAGGCGGAGCGCTAGTATGCTCAGCTGAAAGGACACTGTTCGTTTACAGTATGCTAAATTGAACTAATAGTATGTAGTATATACACTCATTAAGTAATATACAGTATGGATATTGAAACAACTATACTGTGGTCAGTAATTTGAAGGCACAGCAAGTGACACAATAATGACTCTCTTGACTGCTGTCCTCTAATTTTCCTGCTTGTGAGCTGCTGTTAGGTTAGAGATACTTCACTTGCCTTAGTCAGGCATCTGGTGGGGCTTTTAGCAATGACATCAGCCTCCAACTAGACAACAGTGCACTATGAGCCTTGGCTTCGCAGAATTACACAGTGCCCAATGGACGTATGAAAAGCTTTCAAAGCCATTCTGGTCTACTTTCTATCAACCATATTTGCTTTGTATATCTCTTTAATGGGTGCTTTGAGTTGCTGATTAATCTGTTTCCATAGCATTTTGGCTGTTGTGCCTTTGAAAAGCTCTGGTTACCAAGCATTAAAGCAATGAAACTCTGAAAATCCATTATTGCACAAAAGGACAGATCATGGAGAATGGAAGCCCAGACATCATCATGTGTCAATATTTTCCTTTGTGCCCAAGGCTCACAACATTGTCTGTTCTGATACAATGGGTATACAACAGACACATACTATTTATCAAGTTGTGGTTATGAAAATAGTGATGATTAGTTCAATAATAGAACTGCATTAGCTTGTGTTTGCAGACTGTTGTTACAGACTGGAGAAACATACAGAGATGACCAGGGACACAGAGATTGTCATACTGTATTGCATTACATGTTACATTGTCTTACATGTTGATAGTACATTCTCTACAAATACCATTGAATACCATTGAAATGTGAAATGTCAAACCATTAATGGCACTTATTTTCACCATATTATTTGCACATAAAAACAACAGAGTTCTGACAAGTAAATGCAACCATCATGGTAATTAAATCAATACAACCCACAAATATTCCAAAACTTAAATCCCCAAATACTTATTTCACCACTATATTTTTGCAAGTTATAGGCAGGCGTATGCAACGTGCAAACGAAATAGTACACACACACAACATTCTCAAAGGTACTCAGAATTGTCATCAACAGATACAGTCAAACAAAATGAAGGATCACAAAACAAATTCCCCAATGGGTCTACTCTATGCAACAACTTCCTTTCAACCAACCATCATGCAATGCTCTTTGGTTGTCTAAAAGCTATGAGCTATTGCATTGCGGCATGCTATCAATGAGTTAGCGGTTAGCCTGTGGTGCTAACTAGGGTAATTAGTACTATTAACTGGAGTATTTCAGGCCGAGGCAGAGGGCCAGTTCATTCTTCTGGATCTTTCCATCACCGTTCATGTCACAGTGGCCCAGCAGGACCTTGCGGAATTTGTCCAGGTCCGTTCCACTAATGGTAGGCTATGTTCGGTATAAAGGAAGCATATTCAAACCATTAGCTCAAGACCAATCACAGCTCAAGCCCTTCACAGTCTACTACAGTTGGACGTTCTGTTAACTTGACTCAATTCTCTTTGCTTCATCCATTTAAATATAAAGTAACATGGTGTCAGAAGTGGGACCCGCACCCAGGCCTACATTCGGAAACCATAACTTACAATAACGCAGAATCAATATAGGAGCATCATATATCTAAGTTAATACATCATAAGTTAAATAACATAAGTACATTTGTAGATTAAGGTAAAGCAAAACATTTTTTTTTTTTACCGTGACCAGTTCCATCATGTCTTTGACAAAGCCATCCACCTCCGGACCCTCCAAAGCACCCGTCTTACTCTGTTAACAACAACAACAACAAAAATGGCTGACTTCAGAAAAAGAGATGAAGACAACCACCTGATGTGCCTTGGGAGATTATAAAAGAGGACAGCATCTAAATTCTGCTTAATGGGATAATGTATAACTACATCACACATCCACAATCATGCAGCACGGAAGAGCATGGCACTGCAACAGGACTACCACTTCAGTTAATAATGGCATTAGAAGCTTAATGATGAAATACATTCCTGGCACTATATCTTTAACAGGCATTACGTTCTGTGAATACATCTTTGTACTGGGCCTGCAGAAATGTGGGTGCCCCCATCCCAAAAAAGTAGCCAACATCCTGCAGTTTTACTTATTTTGCCATGGGGCAAAGAGAATAATTTTAGTTTTACAGCTAATCCCATGCTATTCTACACATTTTGCCATGGAGCAGAAGAAAATGTGCAGTTTTATAGCTCATATAATGCTATTCTACACATTTTGCCAGAGGGCTGGATTATGAGCTGTCTTGTTTGCTAAATGAACATATGAAATAGGCAGTGGCATGGTGCATATAGCCATAGAAGAACAGTGGCATATGCCTCAATGCAATCATATTTATTGCTTATTGGGGGTGTGGCTTTCAATTAGTTATTTTTGGCAACCCATCCAGTGAGAGTGAATGTCATTACAGGTCATCGAGCCAGTTATATTTAAGCAAATCTGACTAACCCAGTGACTGCTTGCTATGAATTCTATCAGATGGTGTTTGCATGTTTAGGGTAAAAAGACAAATTGGAACACTGACAAGTAAAGAGCATGAACAATTATAAAGAAAACAAAAACATTGTTTTGGTTATGTGTGTTTAGGCTTGGTTCCCCAGGCCCACCTGTGCCTACGCCCCTGTACTGATCCACTTCCAATACAGCGGTGTGTTCTAGCCCATTTATACTGATATATATATATATATTTCTTCATAATTAAAGCCAATGAAGCATCAGTAAAATCACAACAAATCATAAGCAACACACTAATTTTATTTAATATGCTTATCACCATCAACCTTACAATCCCAATTGAAGTTGAAGACAATTATGTTGTGGCTAAACGTATAATGACTTACAACATCATAGTGGGCAAATATCTTCTCAAAGTCCCTCTTCCGGTCTTCTTGACTGCAAGCCTGAAACAGAGTGGTACCGCAACACCCACAATTTTGTTCCTCTAATTCAAGCCAATGATCACTACAGTAATTAATTGAAGATGGAGCATGTATTGACAATGTCTTAAGTCTTATCTGACTGCAAGTTATCAGCTAAATTCATCAACAAATGTTATACTTACATTCATGTCAAACTTCAGCAAGAAGTTCTCTTTCAGAGCAAGGATTCTGGGAGAAGGAAAACAGTTAGGCACAATAGGAGCCACCTAGCAATGTAGGAGAACAATTGCTAAATAAATAGTACCTGGCTAGGTCATTCAAATCCAGCCTGCCATCATTGTTTTTGTCAAACATCTTCATCTATTGGGAATATAAACAGAATGAAGCATCAGAATTATTAGATAGTTTGTCAAAGTACATACACATCAGAATCACCTTTATTCGCCAAGAACATTTACACATACTCACAGTGGCGACGCATCATTCAGGGCAGGTGGGGCTATGCCCCACCTGTTTTTAGCCCCACCTGCTTAGCATGTTATTGTTTTGGCATTAATACATGTCACATATCAGTTTTCAAACTCGAAAATAAAAATAATTGAGCTATACAGCTGCAAACAAAATGCTTTCTTGAGTAGGGCAGCTCCAAAATGCAGGTTTTTCAGCCTAGCTCAGTGCTTTCTGTGGGTGTGGGGCAGCCAGCGGAAAATATGGAGTGTAAGGGTTGGTAATGTTCTCTAGTTGCATCATGATTGGTTCAGTGTTCTGTCCCTCATGGAGACACTACGTAATAGCTACATCTACAAGTAGAGCTCGAAAATTCCAGTCCCTTGTGTGCTGCCATAGACTTACATTAGAAGAGCCCATCCAAGAAGGCTCAAGGTCATTGGCCACAGATAAAATGACATCAAATCACGTTTTATCTACAGTAGCTGTGATTGGACTGACCTTCTGTAGCTCAGTTGGTAGAGCATGGCGCTTGTAACGCCAGGGTAGTGGGTTCGATCCCCGGGACCACCCATACGTAGAATGTATGAACACATGACTGTAAGTCGCTTTGGATAAAAGCGTCTGCTAAATGGCATATATTATTATTATTATTATTATATTATTATCATATCAACATCATACTTTCAAAGATGACAAACTACTGGCAAATATTTTTCAATCCTTGTCATATGAAGAGAAGTTATAGATAAAACAAATCGGTGCTCATCGGCCATTGGACATAAACATTATACAAGAAGTCGGAAATCGCAAATTCAACAATGAGTGCTAAGGTGCCACTGCAGCCTTGGGTTCAATCCCAGGCTGTGTCACAGCCGGCCTTAACCAGAAGACCCATGGGACGGCGCACAATTGTCCCAGCGTCGTCCGGTTAGGGGAGGGTTTGGCCGGCCGGGATGTTCTTGTCTCATCTTGCTCTAGCGACTCCTTGAGGCGGGCTCGGGCTCTTGCAAACTGACCTTGGTCATCAGGTCGAGTGTTTCCTCCGGCACATTGTTGCGGCTGGCTTCCGGGTTAAGTGGGCAGTGTGTCAAGAAGAGGTGTGGCTTGACACTCAACTTTGCAGAGTCCGTAGGAGAGTTGCAGCAATGAGACAAGGTCATAACTACCTATTGGATATCACGAAAAGGAGGATAACGACATGGGCCAGAAAATGTTGAATACATTGGCCATGCTTTCAATGCAGCATGAATTCAGCCGCGTTCAAAACAACTGGAAACTCGGAACTGGGAAATCTCAGACATCAGGTAGTTCAAGACAACTGGGAACTAGCTGTGACTGGGAAAACACAGAAGATAATTTAAATGGTCATCCAACTCAGAATTCGAAGTTAGGATGTCAGGCTTCTTTCTAGAGCCCACAAGATGGACCACCTCGCCACCTTCCTGTTCAAGTGAGCAAAGCACAACAAAGTGACTCCAAAAATGTCTTGTATGCTGCTGCATAAATTACGTAATATGCCAGGGAGATATGTATACTGTAGCCAAGAAAGTAACACTAAGTGTATGTTGTGTAGTAAGCTGTTAGCCCATGTGCCTCACCCTAATAAATTTGGTCCCGTCCCTCCCTCATAACTTTGCACACTGTTCTGACTTGGTGTACAGACAATGAGAATACTGTTAAGAATGGCCCATGTTCTGAATTCTGCCGCTGTACATTTCAAAAGTGCTGAACGAATAGTTATATTGACAACGTCCATCGTAGCTCGCTCATTAATGTCTTAATTGAAATTATGAATTGCCTCTTATCCGCTCGTCATCCTCTTATGCCACAGTTTGTACAATTGTCAGTAAAAAAACATATTTGTTTATGTAAGTCAGCCACTGTATGTTTGTTTTAACAGGCTGGAAAATGAGGCTGAATTAACTGTTTCGCAGCCAGACAAGCAGTGCTAAGATGTTGGGACAACTTTATGTACTGTAGGCCCTAACAGTTTGTGGGCACCGTTTGTCACCGTTATAGTGCAATGAATGTATTGTTTAGCGTTGTGGCTTTGCCCCACCAAGATTTACATGCTAAAATCACCACTGCACACTCAGAATTTGACTTGGTGACATGTCATGTGTAACACTGTACAACAATACCAAAGAGAACCTAATTCAGATGATACCAGTGTATTTCCCATGTTGTGCACACACACCAACACTGATATATAAAAACACATGCGCACGCACACACAGTAATTAATTAAATGGTCCACAATGACAATGGCTAAACAGTGAAAATCATATCACCTCTGAATATCTTTAAAGAGCTGATCACCCTCCATCACAGTACCATCCAATTACTAATACTATAGAGGGGAGTGAATACCAAGGGTATTACCGCCAATTACATACATCAATGAGAAATAACTCCTTTAGTGCACTCCTTAATACATTGAATGGCATATTAGCATTTCTATGTATAGCTCTCCCCCAATCATCCAAATTGAATTGCCCATTGAACAGGGTATCAATAGATAACCGTCTCCTACATGCTTTTGATTATTTTCAACCTCTTCAAAGGCAATCTGTGATGAGACAACTGTGTTTGGGTCACACACACACACACACATCAGACCCAGGAGAGGAAGACGATTGGCTGTAAAGGTTGACTACTTTTAGCACTTCTTGACCAAGAGCCCTCAAATGGAGACATAGAATAAAGGAGCTGGGGCTCGTTGTTACCAAGGTGTCGGTGTACTCCTCCAGTTTGTTGGGGGAGATGGTCTTCTTGTGCTGGAGGAACAGGTCCTGCAGGAAACCCTGTTACACAGAGGAAGACGGACAACTGGATAATCTGGGCCCATATTTATCAAGTGTCTCAGAGTAGGAGTGCTGATCTAAGATTAGGTTTAATATCTTGATCTAGGATCCATTTATTATAATCTAAAACTGATCCTAGATCAGTACTCCTACTACTCTCAGACACTTGATAAACATGGGCCTTGGTCTCAAGTGAAAAAAGTGGTCTCTTAATGGGACATCCCTGGTCAAATAAAGGATAAATACATACATAATAAAAAAGGCATAGACTGCAAATCTGTAGGCAACCGCTCTTGTCCCGCCCCCTTGGATCCCCTGTCCCCAGAGCTGAATCACATTTTGTTCATCTGTTTCTTTACCTCTACTTTACACACCTGTTTCTTTACCTCTACTTTACACACAAATGTTGGTTGGCACCCTCCCTTCACATTTCTCACTGTCAAACGTGAATGATAATTCCAGAAGTTTTACCGGTGAAACGCCCATGCAGCATCTGCAGGCCAACCATTTGATCTCAATACGTTTCATGGGGATATGCATTAGATCTTCTTGAGTTATACAATGTTGTTTTGTACTAGCCTTCAGTTTTGAATTATGTACAGTGAGTGAATTTTAGAGCCGGTGGTGTTAAACTGTAGCATACCTGTGCTTAGTTTCAATTAAGGCACATACACTGTGTACAAAACATTAAGAACACCTTCCAATGTCATGGAAAGAGCAGGTGCTCTTAATGTTTTGTACTGTACACTCAGTGTATTTTGCCTGATGGTGCACACTTGAGTTTTGGCCACATGAGAGAAAAATGTGACAATTCACACAATCATCCTAAAAGCTCTTAAACAAATGTGTTTTTTGTCTTATAGTAACGTTATACTAAGCTATTCAATTTGGTTCTGTTATGTAGAATACTATCATTATGTGATCTTGCAGACATTGATTCAGCTTTGATCTAACTTTATTAAATGAGCAGAGCAGAGATTATGCGCAAAGTAGAGAATCCTGCACATGTGCAGAAGCTTTGGACCTTTAGCTGTCAGGAAGAGGGAGGAGTCCGGAGAAGTCGGTTCCTATGCCATAACACTTTTGTCCCTCATTCTGAATCAAAGTGTTCATAAATAGTATAATGTACTGTACATCCTGTACAATTCCTCTTCAGTAAATGTACTGTGGGTGAACTATAAACGAGAAACCATCAAGTGTTTATAAATTTGAAGAAAAGTACTTCTGTCTTGCCTTGTAGGGTTGGTTGAAATTTGGGGTCACTTACGAAATTTGGGGTCACTATGATATGTTACTCCAAATATCGCGACAGCCGATATAATCATTTCGCGCCGTTAATGACTACATCATTCCAGACAGTGCAATTTTTTTGCTTATTTACAATATTATAGCCACATTCTAATGAATTATTCTTAGCATGGCAAAACAATAAGGCTTATTTAATTAATTTAGAGACTTAATTTTCAACATATTGATACAGCCTGAAAATGGCAGTTTGGATTTGAAAAGTTCAAATGGAGTATAGCCTTGCACATCATGATATATATCGTTTTGCACGCCATGATAATGTCAAATATCACAATATTCGATTTAATCATATAAAATCAGTCCAACCCTATTGATCTGTCCACATAAGAGGATAATGGGCATCCTTCCAAAAGACCCTTAAAGCAACACGTGTCAGAGACCTAGATCAACTATGTAAACAAGAACAACTCTGGCCACTCATTGATTCTTACTTAGAAAGTAGACAACAACTAGCTTAAGACAATGTCTCTGAGAGGGCCATGGCAGTGGTCTCACTGAAAGCATAGAAATTAGTAGAAGGGCATTCTTTGAATGTACCTTGAGCTCTATAGCTGATATGTATCCACTGCTGTCAGCATCATAGTTTCTCCAGATCTGTTGGGGAGTGAGAGGCACATTTAGCTGTGATGAAAGTGCTCAAGAGAATATAGGACACACTACCCAACCAATAATAGGATTGTATTTTTTATGCATATGTCAAATACTTTTGGACCGCAACACTTCCTACTGTATGGGATCTTTGATCTTACCCTCATGAACTCCACACTGTTGTCCAATGGCGTCTCTCTGCGGAACAGTAGGAGGAAGTTCTCCTCCTCCGGTAGCATCATGGTGGCCAACTGGAACATTTATGTTCAATGAAATGAGTTAACAATCACAGGCAGGCATTATTCAATCCCGGATGGCTAATTTTGTGTAAAATAAACTAAATCTTCTGTATTTTCTTCCTACAATTTAAGGGGTAAGTGTCCCCTCAGCTTCAACAGGCATAACTCCTCTTTCAACATAAAATGTATGGAAATACAGTCTATGGACAAGGAAAACTAAATGTCAAAGCCGAAATGAGTTGCAAAATTAGACAATTTAATTTGACATCAACTCATAATTAATTGCATGTGGTCAATGACAACCTTACAATGCGAAGATGAAGCAAGGCAATAGCATGACGCAAATGAAGGAGCAATTAGGTAGTTTCAAGGCTGCTTCACACAAAAAGGTGTTGTGAGGACATTTTGATCACAATCCAATTACCCCCCCCCTTTCTCTGGATTGTAAGTATACTTAATAATAAATGACCCATCGACAAATAATGGGGAAGAATTTATGTATGAATAAATACAAGTAAACATACCTCTTGGATTTGCAGGCGACCATCCGCTGTGGTGTCATAAGCTGACATGAACCTTTCTTTCACTCGTCTAATTTTGTCATCTGTTATTTCATCCTTTAGGAACAACACCGAGACATTTGAACACATTCCACATATGGGCTCCCCAATTAAGTAGTTGCACTTGTTTGAGTATTTCATTCAGTGTTACCTGTACAATATCACTTTGACAGAATACATGTCATTTCAATGAAAGACAAAACGAGGACTAATGATTGGATTCGGAGGTTATCTAATGTTGACATCGCTTGAATGCCCCCAACAAAACAGAGCAAAGTAGGTCTAATTAGGGTATTCTAGGATGTTAGTAGCCAAATCTTACTGTAGTTATTATTAGTTATCTGTACACAGTATGCATTGGGTATGACAAGGAAAAGGAACCGTGGAGTCCTACAATTGCCTACTTACGCTCATCCCAAGTTTTTTCATCATGTGTCGAAAAAAGTCGTCCAATTCCTTTCCTTCAATATAACCATTATCTAAAAACAAATACATGTATAACATAAGATGAATTAAACCCTATTTCTGTATTGTTTTATCTGCACGACATGGTGTAAAGTTCAGATGTGAGTTTGCGCACGGACTTTCGATGAAAAACATTGCCTGATAAGCGTACAGATGAATATCAATAGTAATTTAAAAGACGACATACAGTTCCAATTATTGAAGAGTAAGATCTTACCGTCAACATCGAAATGTTGCCAAATCTGTAGGAAGCCCACAGCATCCAGGTTGTCAAAAGCATTGTCCATCGTACCTCGTGTCCAATACACCGGCGCAAATCCAAAATTTTAAAATGGTGAAATTAAAATGGAAGTTTTGACTGTGTGGATTTGAAATAGGAGATTGATGAGGTTTTCTATACTATTGATTATGTTTCCTTCGCTGCAGTTCAGTCTAAACGCCACCAAATGCAAACGAAGGAACTTAACTACGACATTCAACTATGTGCGCAATAGGGGTTGCCCCCAAACAATTGGAGACAACGTCCGCAAGGAAAGCATGGTAAAAATGAATACAATTAATTGGTTAGTTATATTAGGCAATACGATGCAAGTCTACGTGGCAGTATACATATGATTTATTGGTACAAATATGCAGGAGTATTGGCAACCACATTAAAAGGTTTTTGTTACAAAGCATTGTTTTTTTTATGTATTTAGCACAAATCAATTTAACCAATTAAACTGGAAACCATCACCAAGTCCCACAATAAATGTATTTCATATAAATCACGATAAATCAAAGTTATATTATGCCTGTCATTAATAAAGGTTTACTAGATCAATGTGCCCGTGGCACAATGTAACCACCCCCAGTCAAAATTCTGGACACACCTACTCATTCAAGGGGTTTTCTATATTTTTTACTATTTTCTACATTGTAATAATAATGAAGACATCAAAACTATGAAATAACACATATGGAATCATGTGGTAACCAAAAAGTGTTAAACAAATCAAAATATATTTTATATTTGAGATTCTTCAAAGTAACCACCTTTTACCTTGACAGCTTTGCACACACTTGGCATTCTCTCAACCAGATTCACGAGGTAGTCAAATGGAATGCATTTCCAATTAACAGGTGTGCCTTGTTAAAAGGTTGTTTGTGGAATTTCCTTCTTAATGCATTTGAGCCAATCAGTTGTGTTGTGACAAGGTATACAGAAGATAGCCCTATTTGGTAAAAGACCAAGTCCATATTATGGCAAGAACAGTTCAAATAAGCAAATTGAAATGGCAGCCCATCATTACTTTAAGACAAGGGCAGTCAATCTGGATTTCAAGAACTTTAAAAAGTTTCCAAGTGCAGTCGCAAAAATCATCAAGCGCTATGATGAAACTGGCTCTCATGAGGACTGCCACAGGAAAGGAAGACCCAGAGTTACCTCTGCTGCAGAGGATAAGTTCATTAGAGTTACCATCCTCCGAAATTGCAGCCAAAATAAATTATTCACAGAATTCAAGCAAGACACATCAACATTAACTGTTCAGAGGAGACTGCGTGAATCAGGCCTTCATGGTCGAATTGCTGCAAAGAAACCCCTACTAAAGGACACCAATACGAAAAATAAACTTGCTTGAGCCAAGAAACATGAACAATGGACATTAGACCAGTGGAAATCTGTCCTTTCATCTGATGAGTCCAAAAATGTTGATTTTTGGTTCCAACTGCTGTGTCTTTGTGAGACGCAGAGTAGGTGAACGGATGATCTCCACATGTGTGGTTCCCATCATGAAGCAAGGAGGTGGTGTGATGGTGCCTTGCTGGTAACACTGTCGTGATTTTTCTAGAATTCAAGGCACACTTAACCAGCATGGCTACCACAGAATTCTGTAGCGATACACCATCTCATTTGGTTTGCGCTGTGGGACTTTCATTTGTTTTCCAACAGGACAATGACCCAACAGACCTCCAGGCTGTGTAAGTGCTATTTTACCAAGAACAAGAGTGATGGAGTGCTGCATCAGCTGACCTGGCCTCCAAAAATCACCCAACCTCAACCCAATTGAGATTATTTGGGATGAGTTGGACCTCAGAGTGAAGGAAAAGCAGTCAACAAGTTCTCAGCATATGTGGGAGCTCCTTCAAGACGGTTGGAAAAGCATTCCAGGTGAAGCTGGTTAGGGGAATGCCAAGAGTGTGCAAAGCTGTCATCACGGCAAAGGGCAGCTACTTTGAAGAATCTAATATATTAAATATATTTTGATTTGTTTAACACATGATTCCATAGGTGTCATTTCATAGTTTTGATGTCTTTACTATTATTCTACAATGTAGAAAATAGTACAAATAAAGAAAAACCCTGGAATGAGTAGGTGTGTCCAATGAGTAGGTGTGACTGGTACTGTACATACATATACGTATGTGGAGTTCCCTTTAAATGAGTGGTTTTGGTTATTTCAGTCACACCGTTGCTGACAGTTGTATAAAATCGAGCACACCGCCATGCAATCTCCATAGGAAAAACATTGGCAGTAGAATGGCCCAACTGAAGAGCTCAGTGTCTTTCAACGTAGCACCGTCATAGGATTCCACCTTTCCAACAAGTCAGTTCGTCAAATTTCTGTCCTGCTGGAGCTGCCCCGGGCAACTGTAAGTGCTGTTATTGTGAAGTGGAAACGTCTAGGTGAAACAACGGCTCAGTCGCAAAGTGGTAGGCCACACAACCAGACTGCCTAAGCACGTAAAAATAGCCTGTCCTCAGTTGCATCAGTCACTACTGAGTTCCAAACTGCCTCTGCAAGTAACATCAGCACAATAACTGTTCGTTGGGAGCTTCATGAAATGGGTTTCCATGGCCGAGCTTCCGCACACAAGCCTAAGATCACCATGAGCAATGGCAAGTGTCGGCTGGAGTGGTGTAAATCTTGCTGCCATTGGACTCTGGAGCAGTGGAAACGCATTCTCTGTAGTGATGAATCACGCTTCACTATCTGTCAGTCCGATGGATAAATCTGGGATTGGCGGATGCCAGAACGCTTCCTGCCCCAATGCATAGTGCTAACTGTAGAATTTGGAGGAGCAGGAATAATGGACTTGGGCTGTTTTTCATGGTTCAGGCTAGGCCCCTTAGTTCCAGTGGAGGGAAATCTTAATGCTACAGCATACAATGACATCCTAAATTATTGTGTGCTTTCAACCTTGTGGCAACACTTTGGGGGAAGGCCCTTTCCTGTTTCAGCATGACAATGCCCCCGTGTGCAAAGCAAGGTCCAGACAGAAATAGTTTGTCGAGATCGGTGTGGAAGAACTTGACTATCGAACACCTTTGGGATGAATTGGAACGCTGACTGCGAGCCAGGCCTAATCGCCCAACATCAGTGCCCGACCTCACTAATGCTTTCATGGCTGAATGGAAGCAAGTCCCCACAGCAATGTTCCAACATCTAGTGGAAAGCCTTCCCAGAACAGTGGAGGCTGTTATAGCAGCAAAGGGAGGACTAACTCCATATTAATGCCCATGATTTTGGAATGAGATGTTACATTGAGCAGGTGTCCACATACTTTTGGTCATGTAGTGTAGTTTTCAACACATGCATGTCTCTTTCAGTGTGTTATTACATAAATACATAACATGCAAAGTAGACATAGAAACACAGCAGTGCTTATTGGTTGATTGAATAAGCCAATCAACAGTCTTTGTTTAAAGTAAGAGAATTCAGAGTAAGGTACTGGCATGGATTAGTCCATAAGCTTTTTTTGGGGTTCTTTCCTCTTTGGCTGCATTACAATTCTCCACACTTGGACACTACATGGAACACTTTGGAGAAAGTAGAGAGAATCTAGATGTAGCTTTTCTTTCTACACTGGGATGTCGTCATGGTGTCCTCCATGTTGCCAGGCCTGAGATTCTGTCTTTGGTCCGTGTCAGGGGTAGGAGAGAAGTCCTCTTCGGTGTTGTCTTTAGCAAACACCCCAGGGCTTTGGCAGTGGACAAGGTCCACCGTGGATGAAGGTCTCACTGCAAGAGAGCGGTGTGTGAGCTGATATGGTACTAAGCAATGAGGAAGCTACAACTGGTGGCCTACAACCATAACTACTGGTACTACAAACAATGTCACAGCTGTGTGAGTACTTATAAACCAACACAAATAGCTACTGGAGCTCCTGGTGCAACCCCTACAACTATGATTACTGTGAACAGCCAGTAACACTGCATGGTATTCAAAAGGTATGGCAACTATTGGACCTGCCAAAACTGCTGCAACCTACTTTACTACTATTAGTTGATACACCCAACACTACAACACTGTACGAGTCTTAAGTTTAAATATTTTTTTTAAATAGCTGAAGGAGAGAAGGTAATTGGTCTAACCAGATGCAGGGAGGGACTTGGTGCGTTCTCGACCTTCTACTTCCTGTACCACAGAACTGGAGCGCTTCAGGGAGGACCACTGTCTCCCACCAATTGCAGACCTGTCCATCTCTTGGTCCAAGTCAAATGGTCTGGGGTCTCCTGTGAGTTCAACTGACGGAGAGAGTGATGAGGATGAACAATGCTTTTATTCTTCAATCATACCAGGTGTCTATTCAATTCCATCAAACTCACATAATGACTATTTCTAAATCATACTATGTTCTCAGTGAATTGAAATAAATCTCTGTCTTTACATGAAGCAAAACAGCTTTGTTTATTCGATTTCAATATGAACACTTTGGACTGTGGTGAGCTGATCCCAAATCAATTCTTCTGGATGGAGGACACACAGGTAATAGATATACCTACCATTAATGTGGCTACTCTCCTCCTCCCTCTCATAGTCTGAGGGCTCTCTCTTCAGGCGAGGGGCGGGCAGTGGTCCTTTTGGGGATACGTTTCCAAGACAGGAGTCAGGGGTGCCATCTGAGGGTGAAAAATAGACAAAATAAAGAATGGTTATAGACAATAGGACAAATTAAGGCAAGATAAAATCACAATAAACTAAGTAATCATCTATTTTTGCTTCTGGTGCCTTTATTTGCCATCTGAGTATCACTATCAATAAAGTATACTTTGTCATATGCCCACCTGGGTTGTGGCTGCTGCTGGCACGAGGGCTCAGGGGTCCCAAAGTGTGTGGTCCCATGTGGGGCTTGATGCTCTGGGGTGCTGGGGATCTGGGTGTAACACCGGTGGGTTTAGACCTGGGCACTATCGACGATGTTTGACCCTTTGGCTTTCCTACAGAGAGACATAACAAAGACGACCCATATTGGACACAGCAACAGCGGGTATGGTTCGTAGAGCTTCTACAAGGGACTGTCTAAACAAAGTGTTAGCTAGGGCTCTATTTTAATTAAACATTCTGTTCACTTTTATTGTACCACATGGCAGCTGGCAAGCTGCATGGCAAGACAGACGTAGCATAATTAAGTTGAGCCATCCTTCTGTACATAAAGATTAAGATATCACTAAATGTAATTCAAATTCATAATCTAATTACCTGATTGGGATATAGAGGCCAACTCACCTTTTTTATCATCTGCCTTGTCTGAAGAGTCCGACTGTAAAAAAATAACAAACAAACGTCTTTCAGTATGACCAATGTCTTTAGTCCTAAACCTGATTCTAGAGGTACAATTGTTTTTTCCACTGCATGGTTCTGTATTCAACAGTCTGAACCAAGCTGAGACACAGATGTTCCATATAAAGCCACTACAGGGCAGCACCTTCACAGTTATCCACTCATGACAATCTGTAGCTTTCCAAGTGACTGGTCGATCTACAGTTGAAGACAGGAAAGTGTAACTTTAAAAGAACAAACGTATTACCATCTCCCTGTTTATTCCTTACTATCTGGGACTTTTTCAGAAGAGGTTGTGTGTTACCCTGTAAAGAAGGTCATTATTCAGTAGTTCAATGATGCTACGGCAGGGTTTCCCAAACTCGATCCTCGGGACTCTAAGGAGTTCACGTTGCCCTAGCACTACACATCTGATTCAAATAATCAACAAATCATCAAGCTTTGCTCCTTTGAATCAGCTGTGTAGTGTTAAGGCTAAAACCAAAACGTGCACCTAGTTTGGGAAACGCTGTGCTAAGGGGTGCTACTGACTCATACACTTAACAGAGTCAAAAGGAGCTAAATCTGGTCAGTTTACCCACCTTATGAGAGACTATTTTCTCATGCATTTTTCTCATCTCCGCCAGGAGGTCCAATCCCATTAGGGGGCCCATTACGGGGACTCCAAAGTGCCGGCCACCATGAGGACTACCCTTACTGTCACTCTCGGAGTGCTGTTCCTCAGTGGGTTCAGGTGTTGGTGGCTTTCGTGAGTGGTCAGGGGAGATTTCAGAGTGGTCCCACAACGGAGCCTTGGGGGACAAGGGCTCCTCTGTCACAGTGCTGACAGTCGCAGCAGCTGGGGTGGTGATGGCAGCTGTTCCATGGCTCTTCTCAGACTTCGAGGTGCGAGACTTGATGAGGTTAAGGAAGCCGCTTTTACGGGATTCCCGTTTCTTCTCCGACCCCTCCTGGATGTTGGAGGAGCCCCTCAGGGTGGGTCGTCTGGAAATGTTAAAGAAGGCTTTTGCTGAACAGTACACACTCACAACTTCTATAATTAACAACGTCTAAATACAGGTATTAAAAAGGTACAGGTAAACAGCCAAAATAAAGCAAACACTTGAGTAAATGAGGGACAAAGTATATTGAAAGCAGGTGCTTCCAAACAGGTGTGGCTCCTGAGTTAATTAAGCAATTATTATCCCATCGTGCTTAGGGTCATGTATACAAATTCCCAGTTGCCCATTATTTTGGCTACCATAGCTAGAGATCTCAGCGACTTTGAAAAAGGGGTCTCAAATGAGCATAGGGGATTTAAAGTGTGTGTGTGTGTGTGTGTGTGTGTCTCAGTCACCAGATCCTAACCCAATTGAACACTTATGGGGACAGTACGTATCCTAATGGTTAGAGCGTTGGGCCTGTAACCCAAAGGTTGCTGGATTGAATCCTAGAGCTGACAAAAGGAAAAATCTGTCATTCTGCCCCTGAACAAGGCATTTAACCCACTGTCCCCCGGTAGGCCGTCATTGTAAATAAGAATTTGTTCTTAACTGACTTGGCTAGATAAATAAAAGGTTAAATACATTTTTCTTTAAATGATGCGAGATTGTGGAGCGGCGCCTGACACTGGGTTTTGCGCCACCATCAACAACTCCAATAGAGTTCCAGACACTTGTAGAATCTATGCCAAAGTTCACTGAAGCTGTTCTGGCCCAACGCCTTAAGACACTTGTGTTTCCTTTATTTTGGCATTTACCCATAGCTAGTTAGCCTGCAAACAATCTAGCCATTGATGCCTTACTGCTGCATGCTTTAACACAAAACACAGAGTTATTTCAATCTTATGAAAACTAGAATAATTTATTCTAAAACATTGAGTAATGTCATTTACTTTTTGGGAAGAGTTCAGCCTAATAGGAATTAAGACTCACTTAAAACTAAGTTTGGTGATTTTCTTGTAGAAGAATTCATCAACACCCTCATCCACTTTCCCCAGGAGGTCATTCTGCTCCACTTCTGGTGGTGGAGAGGTGCAGATTGGTTCCCGCTGAAAACCCAAAATATTTAGGCCTACATCAAGCAATACAGAATAGTAGGTAGACATAGAAAGAGTGGAAGAGGGAGAAAGAGAGGGGCAGGTGGAGAGAGGGGGCAGGTGGAAGGCCTCTTACTGGTTCTCGGCTAGGTTTGGTCCTCTTTTTCGGTTTGGGGCGGAGCTTGGTGTGGTGCTCTAGCTTTCGGGCCTCCATAGTGGGCAGCTCGCCAAAGTAAGTCGGCTTCTTGTCCGATGGGGCAGGAGGGGGCGGATCCTCCTCATATATAGGCACTTCTTCCAGGGCCTTGTCCAAGTCAAACTCCATTTCTGATGAACAACTAACCATCAATAGACGAGGCAAAACCAAACCTCTCTCATTCCAAGTTGCTGAAATTACTACTATTACTACTACTCTAATCTAAATGTATTTGACCAGATCTACTGTACCTGGGATGTAGAAAATAAACTCACCAAAGGCCACAGATACAGGCCGCAGCATCCTGCAGAGAATGCTCTTCCTTTTGGACTTGGGTGTCATCCGCAGGTCACAAACACAGTCGAGAAAAAAAACAGTCAGCAGGTGAGTCATGCTTCAGTACAGCAGATATGGATCACAAAACTTCACATGGACTAGTCTTAGTTACCACACATGTGTCCATCTCCTCCAGCCTCTCAGGATGGTGAGGACTCTGCTCCTGGGTCTGGGCCTCAGGTTGGAGGACTGTCTCCTCCAGCACCTCCATCTTGTTGGGCTCCTGGTGGAGAAGAGGTTGAGGTTTCCTGGTCAGGTGTTCTGCCTGGGGTGGGAAGGGAGGAAAAGGCATAAACGGTCAGTGTTTCTTCAACGGTATTTGCTTTGATGTGGGGCAGAATTACCCCAAATCGGGATTACAAGTAATTTAAGCAAAAATGCATTATTGTGTCTCTCTGTGTGTGTGTGTGTGTGTGTGTGTGTGTGCATGTGTGCGGAAGATAAATAATCTATTTTAATATACAGTACTGACCAGAGTGTTTTGGGAACGGGACAGAGATTCCAAGATCTCATCCACGATACGGTCTGAGAGGAAGGAAGCCATACTGAGCTTCACTTCACTGTGTGACAGAGAGGAGAACATGAGGCAGATACTACCTCTCTACTACCTGCAATGTATCAAGACTAGGCTGCATATAGTTACAGACTATGTTACAGTCGTTTTCTGAGAGTGACGTTTACATTACATTGCAAGGTTATCAGCTAAGGCTATGTGACATAATCATCATTATTTCAATAGGTCTAAGATGTCATACACAGATCAGATCACAAGGAACTGATTCAGTTTGAATTCACATTAACTGATACCATCTACACATGAAATGATTTACTGATTAGGTCTCAAAAGGGCTCCTCCAATCCAGCCCCCCCAGCGTTTATCTGTTGAAGGTCACTTGTGATGGGCACAAAGCAGGCAATGCGTAGTCCGGGTTCAGCAGGACTACCATTGGACCAGACCCCAGCATCAAACTGCTTTTGTAGATACTAGTGTTTTGTTGTTTTCCTCTCCTTAGCTGAATGCACTTGTTGTTAGTCACTTCGTATGAGAACATCTGCTAGCGATCTTGACCAGGCCATGTGGTGATCACCTGATCTTGTTGATGATGTCGACTCCTGACTGTTCCAGTAGTGTGGTGGTGATGAAGCTATGGGGGATGGTCATCCTTCCTGCACCTGCCTTCATCAGCTCCTGGTGCAGGCTGCTCCTCTTCATCACATGGGGACAGAGGCCCTCAGCAGTGTCAACCATAGACTGCAACAACGTCTGGGAGTGGGGGAGAGAGAGAGAAGCGGGGTTGGCAAGTTAATTGTGCTAGCTTACATTGTTATTCCATTTAAATAAATAAAAATGTACCAGGAAGGGCTCATTGAGGTTTGAAATCTTTTTAAAAGCATCCTGGCCAAGATAGGCAGCACCAAGTAATTACACAATTACAGACAGACATGAAAAACTACAAGTAATCTAGTAAAAAAATATAGAATTCACAAGAGTATAACAAAATCATAAAACAGCAAACTAAAAACATTGACAGGTCAGGGAATCAGTCTCAAAATCCTTAAATCAGGATTCACAGTTGCTGCAAGGACTAGGGCAGTGTCTCAGGTTGCATAGTTTTGTTCAAGCCCAACTACTCAATGAATCATTAAGCACATGACCACTTGTGCAGAACAAAAACATCCAACTTCGAGGACTGGACTATGTTATTCGCTAAGATAAATCAACACCCAAAATATCTGTCTCGAAAAATAAAATACATTTTTCATTTACTGCTGTGTTGACTGTTGCATACCTTTAGCTGTCCATCCATGACCCTGGCTATCTCTCCGGCCATGGACTCTAGCTTGTCCTGAATGGGGCTGCCCATGCCACCAGGAGATCCCCTCATGTGATACAGGTTGGGCAGCAGCTAGGTAGATGAGCAGGGTTTGGAAGGAGGGGCAGACAGGGAGGGGAAGAGACAAAAATAAAAACATTTGAGTTTGAGGCTCTCTTTTCTTGTATCCTCATTCTTGTATCCTCATTCTAAATGTTATTTAACCAGGATGTCCCATGTAGAGTTTGAGGTTAATGTTTACCCTGTCATTTTTGTCTCTCTAGATCAAAAGTTGAAATCCACGCTCTATCACTTCTGCGTTCATACTGTATGTTCTACCGATTTTATGAGAACAATATGTCTGGTTCACAGCTCACTCTTTTGGAGTTCCTGGCGTCCTTCATGAGGTTCTTGGCCACCTTCATGTCCTCCTGGACGACGTCAGTCTCTGTATACCTCAGGGAGTTCAGGTGGTCCTGCACCTTTACACAGATCATGTCCATCATCTGGAGCAGCAGAAGGCAGGAGGGTTCAGAGGTTATCAGAGGATGTAATGTAATGGTTTATTGGCATTCAACACTTAATGTATTATGTAACTTTAAATTTCTACATTGGAAACTCAATGTACTACTCAATGTACTACTAACATTTATCCAAAAAGTGCCGAGACAAATTAAAGAAAATGATAATAATAAGATTGTGGAAGCTGTACTTTTCGATTTCAGTACAGCCTTTGATATTATTGTAGATAACCTTTTGTTGAAAAAAATGTACGTGTTATGGCTTTTCCACCTCTGCCATTTTGTGTATTCAAATCTATCTAATAGAACTCAAAGGGTTTTCATTAATGGAAGCTTCTCTAATGTCAAACATGTAAAGAGTGGTGTACCGCAGGGCAGCTCTCTAGGCCCTCTACTCTTATGTAAGTTTACCAATGACCTGCCACTGGCATTAAAGCAAAGCATGTGTGTCCATGTATGCTGAGGACTTAACCACACACGCATCAGCAACCACAGCTAATGAAGTCACTGAAACCCTTAACAAAGAGTTTGTTTTGGAATGGGTGGCCAGTAATACACTGGCCATGAACATCTCTAAAACTAAGAGCATTGTTTTGGTACAAATCATTCCTTAAGTTCTAGACCTCAGCTGAATCTGGTAATGAATGGTATGGCTGTTGTACAAGTTGAGGAGACTAAATTACTTGGTTTTGTCTCATTTTGATTATTGTCCAGTCGTGTGGTCCAGTGCTGCAAGGAGAGACCTAGTTAAGCTGCAGCTGGTCCAGAACAGAGTGGCATGTATTACGCTTCATTGTAATCAGAGGGCTGATATAAATACTATGCAAGCCAGTCTCTCTTGGTTAAGAGTTGTGGAGAGACTAATGTTTCTTATCAAAAGTGATGTAGTCAATGTATTGAAAGTCCCAAATTGTTTGCATATTCAACTTACACACAGCTCTGACACACACTTATCCCAACAGACATGCCACCAGGGGTCTTTTCACAGTGGCCAAATCCAGAACAAATTCAAGAAAGCATTCAGTATTATATAGAGCCCTTATTGCATGAAACTTCCGTCCATCTCATATTGCTCAAATAAACAGCAAACCTGGTTTCAAAAAACAGATAAAGCAACACCTGGCTGCACAACGCCCTATTTGACATAGATAGTTTGTGTGTATCCATTGATATGTAGGCTATGTATGCCTTTTTAAATAACGTATGTAGTTCTGTCCTTGAGCTGTTCTTGTCTATTGATGCTCTGTATGTTTTATGTAGACCCCAGGAAGAGTAGCTGCTGCTTTTGCAACAGCTGATGGGGATTCAAATAAAATACCAAAGTTACATATCAAACATATAAACAGAGGGGTCACCTGTTGTGTGGTTGTCGTGACAATGCCTTGCTGAAGCCGGTAAGCTTGCTCTTGGAGGTATTTTCGAGTCTCGTGGTTCCTTAGGAGATACTGCTCCATCTGCAGGGGAATTGATTTGTAGAGATCGATATAAAAAATTAAACGTTTAAAAAATATAATAATATTCATGTTGATGGAAATGTGACCATTTTTGCATTCAACACTGCTATAGATGCCTTCTTATCAATGACAATTGACATCAATTCTGTTATGAGTTCATATCCACCATGCAGACAAATGTGAACTTTGACCTTTAGTAGGGCGTCCTCGGTTTTCTCAGGGCTGGCCTTGAGGGCCTGGGCAGCATCGATGATGGGGATAGGCATGAAGCGAATGGTGTGGTTCCTGAAAGAAAGAGAGGGTAACAGTACTGTATATGTAAATAAGTGTATGCCTACTCATATATCCTAACCAAAATATCCATGGGAAGATGTGCAGAGGAGTATAAATAAATATAAAATTGTGACACACAGAGATACATACTTTTCTAAAGCAGCTGCCACATCCTGGAGGCCTTGTAGGCTGACATTGTTTTTGTCCCACATAACTGTCCTGTACAAAACGCATAAGAGATGACAAAGAATATAATATAGTAGAATCCATATTATGCAGTATTGGAGCTTGGCACAGCTGAACCTTGTGGACCTCTTCTTGAGCCTTGACCTCTTACCGGAGCTTGGTGTTGATCTGTAGGGCCTTGGCCAGCATCTTGGCCCCCATGTCTCCCATGCCGTTGCCACTGATGTCCACCCGGATCAGGCTGGTGTTGCTGCCCAGAGCGTTCAGCACGATGGACAGATCTCCCTTCAGCTTGGAGTCGGCCAGGGAGAGGGACGTCAGGGGCTAAGTGACAAAGAGGTTAGTTGAACGATGGTAATGAATGGTCAAGACACATTTTTATGCTAAGCTGTTATGGCTAAGTGTCACCATAAGAGTCAACTCACCGATTCCTCCTCCTGTATCATGTGCACCAGGTTGTCCAAGACATGAGACAAATTTCTGCGGGAAGACATGCATACGTCGTTACATTCCAGACAGAGAGGACAATACAAACAGGAGGATATTAAGTGACAGGCTAATTAAAATGAGTATTAAAAAATCAAATTCCAAGGTAATTAAGTATCGTACTTTGATTTGATGTTATTGAAGTTCTTGCCCAGTGAGAGGTGGCGGATGGAGCGATTTTTGGCCAGCCACACCAAGAGAGTGGTCAGGTCTGAATCCAAACCTGAGCATCACATTTAACACAATATCAAGTAAAAAAATCAGGGTACATTCACAATCAATGTACATACAGTGTCTACTCAGGCCTCACCGTTGTCTGAGATGTCCAGGCTGGAGATGTTGGGAATCTCAGCTATGCAGCCCTCCAGAATCTGAGAGCCTCCAGATCTTAGCTGAAGTAACAAACAAAACATTAAGAGAAAGGATAGCAAGTGTATTTTGGTGATGTATTTGATTGTCATTCAGGGTACAACAAGTAAATAAAGCTAAGTAATTCAAATTCAGAATATGCAGAGCATCAGCCCAAATAATAAAGGGGTGTCAAGACATTTAATTTTAGAATTTTATTTCAGAGTAGACTTCCCCTTTAATTTCTCCCTCAGGAGATTCAGGTAACTGTGCCAGGGCCAAGGCAGTAGTTCAGCCTCTTACCTCAGAGCTGCTGAGATCCAGTGATACTTCACTGAGATTAGGATTGCAACCAAGACCTAGTAAAAGTGCTCTGAAGAGAAAGAAACTAATTCAAACTCAACGGTTTATTTTCTATTCAGTTAAATCAAAGCAGACTGAAGTATGCAGGAATTTAATACTTGGTGTTATTAGATTGCTTTCTTGTTCACTGCAACTTTAAGTAATGTTTCCATACTACTTTAACATAAAAACATTTAAAAAGCCAAATAACTATGACATCCTGTCTAAAAGATACATCACTAACCATTTACAGACATGCACAGTTTCTCCAGGAATATTCTCCAGTTTTCTAGATCATATTTTCATTCTTGGTGTAATACAGTTAAATGGAGCAGACTGCAAGCTCACTTGAGTGCCTCCAGGGGGAGCTTGGTTCCAGACAGGTTGACACTGCTCAGCGCCAGTGCAGTGCCAAAGAACTGCTTGAAGGAATGCGGGACATCTTTACTTCTCCTGTGGGTTAAAAAGAAGGCCAACACACTTGGGTTATTTGTTCTGAAGTTCTCAGGTGTTCTCACTTTGACAAACTGAGCAGTATACGACACATGGACATAGAAGACAACAGCAACTATTGAGTGACAGGCTTATTTTAGCATAAGCAAGTGATTCTGTTGTTGTATGGCTCACCTGTGAGAGAAAACACTCTTCGACATGTTGAGCACTGAGAGGTGCTTGAGAGAACCTCGTAGAAGTGAAGTGCAGACCTGGAAGACAGGTGTTGAGCATCTGAACAACATGGACTAGTCAAGTGACATCACATCTTTTATCCAAGTTCACAGTCTAGGGAACTACAGACAGTATTTTATGAAATGGAATGGCCATTTGCATAGCAACAAATATAACAACAAGATCCATAAATATAACTATAAGTGATATCAAAAGCAGACAGCACGCTACTTATAAACAGTGCTCACATGATATCCAAATATGTCATGTTCACTGTCATTGCATACTATAATTTTTTGTTGTACTTTTTCTCTCCAATTTTGTGATATCCAATTGGTAGTTACAGTCTTGACTCATTGCTGCAACTCCCGTATGGGCTCGGGAGAGGCAGAGGTCAAAAGCCATGAGTCTTGCGAAACACGACCCTGCCAAGCCGCATTGCTTCTTGACACACTACTCGCTTAACCCGGAAGCCAGTCGCACCAATGTGTCGGAGGAAAAACTGTTGAACTGGCAAAACATAGTCAGCATGCATGCACCCGGCCCACCACAAGGAGTCGCTAGAGCACGATGGGACAAGGACATACCGGCCAGCCAAACCCTCCCCTAACCCGGACTGGGCCAATTGTGCGCCGCCTCATGGGTCTCCCGGTCGCAGTCAGCTGCGACACAGCCTGGGATCAGACCCAGGTCTGTAGTGACGCCTCTAGTACTGCGACACAGTGACTTAGACCACTGCAACACTCGGGAGGCCAACTGCATATTATTACAATTAAACTAATCTACTTAATATGGATTTTTGATTTGGTTTAGAATAGCTACAGTGGGGCAAAAACGTTGATTTAGTCAGCCACCAATTGTACAAGTTCTCCCACTTAAAAAGATGAGAGGCCTGTAATTTTCATCATAGGTACACTTCAACTATGACAGACAAAATGAGAAAAAACTATCCAGAAAATCACATTGTAGGATTTTTTTATGAATTTATTTGCAAATTATGGTGGAAAATAAGTATTTGGTCACCTACAAACAAGCAAGATTTCTGGCTCTCACAGACCTGTAACAACTTCTTTAAGAGGCTCCTCTGTCCTCCACTCATTACCTGTATTAATGGCACCTGTTTGAACTTGTTATCAGTATAAAAGACACCTGTCCACAACCTCAAACAGTCACACTCCAAACTCCACTATGGCCAAGACCAAAGAGCTGTCAAAGGACACCAGAAACAAAATTGTAGACCTGCACCAGGCTGAGAAGACTGAATCTGCAATAGGTAAGCAGCTTGGTTTGAATAAATCCACTGTGGGAGCACTTATTAGGAAATTGAAGACATACAAGACCACTGATAATCTCCCGCGATCTGGGGCTCCACACAAGATCTCACCCCGTGGGGTCAAAATGATCACAAGAACGGTGAGCAAAAATCCCGGAACCACACGGGGGGACCTAGTGAATGACCTGCAGAGAGCTGGGACTAAAGTAACAAAGCCTACCATCAGTAACACACTACGCTGCCAGGGACTCAAATCCTGCAGTGCCAGACATGTCCCCCTGCTTAAGCCAGTACATGTCCAGGCCCGTCTGAAGTTTGCTAGAGAGCATTTGGATGATCCAGAAGAAGATTGGTAAAAACTCATATGGTCAGATGAAACCAAAATATAACTTTTTGGTAAAAACTCAACTCGTCGTGTTTGGAGAACAAAGAATACTGAGTTGCATCCAAAGAACACCATACCTACTGTGAAGCATGGAGGTGGAAACATCATGCTTTGGGGCTGTTTTTCTGCAAAGGGACCAGGACGACTGATCCGTGTAAAGGAAAGAATGAATGGGGCCATGTATCGTGAGATTTTGAGTGAAAACCTCCTTCCATCAGCAAGGGCATTGAATATGAAACGTGGCTGGGTCTTTCAGCATGACAATGATCCCAAACACACCGCCGGGCAACAAAGGAATGGCTTCGTAAGAAGCATTTCAAGGTCCTGGAGTGGTCTAGCCAGTCTCCAGATCTCAACCCCATAGAAAATCTTTGGAGGGAGTTGAAAGTCCGTGTTGCCCAGCAACACCCCCAAAACATCAATGCTCTAGAGGAGATCTGCCAGCAACAGTGGGTGAAAACCCTGTGAAGACTTGGAGAAAACATTTCACCTCTGTCATTGCCAACAAAGGGTATACAACAAAGTATTTAGTGTACCTATGATGAAAATTACAGGCCTCTCATCTTTTTAAGTGGGAGAACTTGCACAATTGGTGGCTGACTAAATATTTTTTTGCCCCACTGTATGTAATGTGCCCATAAAAAGGGTTAAAGTCCAAATGTCCAATCATTGTACAACTATAGCAGTGTGAATTATTTTTAGGATTGGATGGGGGTTCACTTACTTGGTCCAGACAGCAGTCACTGCTGGACAGATCCAGAGTTACTAGACTGTTATGTTGACCCAGGAAATTGTACAGATTCTGTGAAAAGAGTCAGAGAAATTATGAAGAAAACAACAAAACACTGAGTACAATGAAGGGGGAACCATTTCTGTGGCCTGTGTGAAACATATGAAAGCCAGGACAGAACATTTATGCTTTTGATTATGTTACCAATACAACACTAACCTAAGATCAGTTCTGCACTCCCTCCCCTTATGATTAAGATTAGGCTTTGTGGAGTATTAGCTGATCCTTGATCTGTGCTAGCAACTTCTACCAGGAGATGTACATACTGAGAGGTCGTCTCCTCGGAGTGAGTTCCCACAGAGGTCCAGGTGTGTGAGGGTAGTGGGGACAGCAGGGTTGGCACTCAGCGCCTGAGCCAGACTGTTAACCCCTGACAACACATGCACAGGAAGTTCAGAGGAAATGACATAACACATGATATTTGTCAAGGAAATCGGTTAGGGATTTCAATACCTTTTTGCGATATGGAGGTCTTTGAAAGGTTCAAATGCTTGAGACCCGTTGGGAGTTTGGCAAGCTGTGCACTGAGAGCAGATATGCCTAGAAAACAATGCAGTACATTACAAACTTATGAACAGACTTAAACCTTTCATGAACTTAAAACTTTGAGACACACATTTGGCCATTGAGACGATCCATGCCAACGTAGGACAGAATAATAGAAGCTAGAATTCTTGATCTGTGCATTTTCCTATATATCTAAATCATTGAATATCATAATAAAAAAATGAAAGCAGGGAGTTTGTTGTACCCTTGTCCTCCAGGGAGTTGTTTGTAAGGTTGAGGGTGTGAAGTACAGAGGCAGGGTTGCAGGTCAGAGCGTTGGCTAGCTTCTGCACGAAATCACTGAAAATATCAAGAAAAGACACAGCTCTACATAATCTCAAAAACATTCCTTACCCCAGGATACCGGTGCCTATCTGGGAGAATAAAGAAAAACATGCTTACGTTTCGGCATGAATCACCTTCATCAGAGCCTAATGTTTGTTTGTCCTGTCAATAAATCTATTAGATTGACGCAGAAACAGAGTGCTCTTTATTCTTCCGGATAGTCACCAGTTGAAGTATCCAGGGGTAAAGAATGTTTTGGGGATTTTCAAGTCCCTCAGTCGAGAACCCGATTCCCCCTTTTTCGTTTGGGCTGGGCTGAAGCTCAATTGGGTACACTTTTTCCCCAGAGCTCTACATAAGTTCTCTCAGTATTTTCTACATGAAGTATATTTCTGATAATAGTGAGTCATGTATTTAACTAGTGTGTGAGCTTGCTCCCTTAGCTTCCCACTGAACAGCATGCATGGAAGGTGGCTGCGTTCGAGAGCATGATTCATTCTGAAACTGTGTGTGCGTTTTGTGTTTGCACCCGCATCTGTGTGTGTGTGTGTGTATGGGATAAAATAAAGCCAGTAGAGCTTATTACCAGTGCTTAGTGCTCACCTTCTGAGACCTGCATTCTCTAAAACCAGCTCCTCTAAGCGACTGGAGCGGGACACAACTCGCAGAATTTGTTCACACACATCTGTGGACTGCAAGCAAACACTTCAGTGTGAAAAGTAACAAGCTCAGGCTTGTGTAAACACATGCATAACTTACTGTACAAAAACGTAAAACCTTTCAAATGCATAAACACACAAGAACGCAAATGCAAAACACACACAAGGACACATTCACCAAAACACACGCAGTGTGCGAGCAAACACACACCTCCTATGACTAAGTATCAGCAGCAGTCACACCATCCCTGACTAATAAGAGCTTGTTGACATCTCATCCGCATGCCTCCTCTCTGCCTGCCACCACCAGAACACACACTCCTTTATACACACACAGCTGTCCTCTTCCTGCTGTGGACAGTGTCCCCTTTACAATTGCGTGTTCAGCCACTCTCAGAGGATAGTGGAAGTTATATAATAAAGAATGGTTTCAATACAAAATAAGCACTTAATGAAAGTCTTACAATGCATTTTAACTGCATCCTAAATTAGTGCTGAGATATTAGTGTTTGAGGTCATTTTGGCATGATTATTAAACATTTAGGGTTTTCGATTTCAATCATGTTTTAAACGGACGCACTACAGTCTGCTTTATGTGGGTTGAATGCTGTAACACAGAATAAAACAACTTGATAAAAGTCCCGTGATGGTAGCGACTGCCCATTACTGCTTACCACTTATTAACCAGAATTTATCACTTTAATAAAATATTTAATTTGTTGTATATATTACATTTGTTTTATTTGATGACTTATTTAATTCCAAGTCATCATCTCATCTCTATGCTGTCTGACAAAATCCCTATTTTAGTAGTTCTTCAAAAACAGAACAACAAAAATGCAACATGTAAGGTGTTGGTCACATGTTTCCTGAGCTGAAATAAAAAGATCCATAAAAGATGCACAACATTTTCAATATGCACCAAAAGCTTAGTTCTTTCACATTTGTGCAAAATTTGTTTACATCCTTGTTCGTGTGCATTTCTCCTTTGCCAAGATAATCCATCCACCTGACAGGCATGGCATACCAAGAAGCTGATTAAACAGCATGGTGATTGCACAGGTTGCACCATCTGCTGGGGATAATAAAAGGCCACTCTAAAATGTGCAGTTGACACTTTAATGACTGCTGAATACAAACTATCAAATCACTGAGATAGAGATCCCTAGAGATAGAGATCCCTTGTGAAGCAACCATTTCTCCATTTCTTCTCCCTCTCCATGTCTACCCCATACTAACCTAACATAGCAGGCGTAAAAGAAACCCCAAACAACCCCACACAGACCAGAGTAGTTAATTATGACGTTTTCTGTGGGAAAGAATATTAGAATAACTCCCTTCTACATCGCACAGTTCGGGCTTGATCTGATTTATCTCTAGAGAAACTTTGAAGAAAAAAAACAGAACAAAATGGAATTCAAATAATTGAACCGACGTTGGTCAATTAGTTTTTTAAAATTATATTAACTGAAATTTCAGTTAATCGCCCAGCACTAATCATAATGCATATACCTTCAGTACAGGCTTAATGTAAAATATTCACAATTTATTTAACTTCCACCTCTCTTCAAGAGTGGCATGATGCTTGTTTCTCCAATTTATTTACCTATGTTGAACGGTACGATGGCAAATAGTTTTTCCCTTCATAAGTGTAACAGAAAATGGAAAATTCGTCACCAGCACGGTTCAGAATGGCATGTACCAGTTTGTAGTCCTTTGTGGAGAGCTTGGTGAACCATTGGTTATACTCCAGGACCACAATGATGGCCACCAAATCTCTGGAGGAGAAGTAAATAGCATTGATTATCAAAAACAAAATGGTATAAAAGACACGGTTGTTCACGCTATGTGTACATTTGACAACAGTGAAGTTACCGGTTATCAAGATGTACGAAATCCTGCAGGTTCAGTTCCCTGGTGTCCTGGGTCTGATAGATTGTGTCCACATCCTGTTGGGCAACATGGAGAGACGTGACCAAGATGGGAATAACTCAAACAACGGCGAAATTTGCACTGATATAGCTAAAATAACCCACAGGATGTCAAACCAGGTCAGTATACATGTATTTCAAGAAATACAATGTTAGAAAACTTTAGCACAGATGCCCATCTACATGAATAGGATATTCAGGCTACTGGACCTCCATAAATTGCCCCGTTCCACTATGATCAATTAGCAATATTAAATGAAGAGATATCTACTAACCCACTGCACCTCCTCTCTGAATGGCAGACCCAGCTGGTCACAGAGACACCAGTACATGTGGGAGAAACCACCTAAGAGAGAATGAGAGAGGTGAATTCAGAAAGTCAACTATGTTACAGTTGGGATTTTTGTGAAATATGTTCTATATTATAACGTTACCACATGGCCCTAGGTCTGTGGTGGCCTGGTCCTCCCAGAGAGACTGTAGGGCGGCCGTCCTCTCAGGAGGCTTCAGGGTCAACTTCTTCATCGCCTTCCTTTCACAGTGCAGGGGACACACCACAAACGGTCACTTTACCATGTCGACTTCTGTCACTCTATCATGTCAGCCCAGAGGACAAAACACACACTGTCACTTTAGCATGTCGGACATGAGTAAAGTGAGAGTGGGTGACAGTGGGTGACAGTCTGACTGAGGAAGTGAATGAGCATGCAAGCGAGTGAATGAGCACGCAAGCTAGTGAATGAGCACGCAAGCGAGTGAATGAGCACGCAAGCGAGTGAATGAGTGACTCACTAATGTATGTGCTTGTATGAGTCAAAGAATAATGAAGTGACAATAAAGAAAGTAAAAAAAGAGTGCGTGACAAAGTAGAGGGGACCTACGCTGGGGAGAGGCCTGGACAGATTCTGTGTAGACAGCTCCCAATGTGGGCCACCACCTCATCCACATCCTCCACAGAGCCAAGCTTCAGGGACAGCTGGCCTCGGTCATACTCCAACAACAACTGTAGGGGGCGCAACACAGTGTCAACTGATACTGTCTGTAACATGTTTGGTTTCAACAGAAGTTGTTTAATGTTTAAAGCCAGGACTATCTTACCTGAGTGGGCTGGTTACTAATGATCCCCTGTATATCTAGGTAATTGAAGGTCTGTTCAATCTGAAACCACACAACAACAAAAATCTGTACTATACTCTAAAAATGAAAAAAAGGTATGGAATCAAAATGTTGGAAAACACATTGATAAAATCAAAAAACATGTGAAGTACACGTGTCCACTTTCTCTTTCACAGCTATAAAAGGCCAACACAGACAAAAAAAAAAGACACAAAGTCATAAACAGGCACTGAGATACACAACATTATCAAAAGTATGTGGACATCTCATTCCAAAAGCATGACCATTAATATGGAGTTGGTCCCCCCTTTTGCTGCTATAATAGCCTCCACTCTTCTGGGAAGGTTTTCCACTAGATGTTGGAACAATGGAAGCAAGTCTCCGCAGCATTTAGCCACAAGAGCATTACTGAGGTCGGGCACTGATGTTCGGTGATTTGGCCTGGCTCACAGTCAGTGTTCAAATTCATCCCAAAGGGGTTCAATGGTGTTGAGGTCAGGGCTCTGTGCAGGCCAGTCAAGTTCTTCTACACTGATCTCGACAAACCATTTCTGTATGGACCTCTGCTTCATGCACGGGGGCATAGTCATGCTGAAACAGGAAAAGGCGTTCCCCAAGCTGTTGCTACAAAGTTGGAAGCACAGAATTGTCTAGAATGTATTTTATGCTGAAGCATTAAGATTTTCCTTCACTGGAACTAGGTGGCCTACTCCGAACCATGAAAAACAGCCCAGACCATTATTTCTCCTCCACCAAACTTTACAGTTGGCACTATGCATTGGGGCAGATTCTCCTGGCATCCGCCAAACCCAGATTCGTCCGTCGGACTGCCAGATGGCGAAGCATGATTCATCACTCCAGAGAACACGTTCCCACTGCTCCAGAATCCAATGGCGGCGAGCATTACACCACTCCAGCCATCGCCTGGCATTGCGCATGGTGATCTTAGGCTTGTGTCCGGCTGGTCGGCCTTGGAAACCCATTTCATGAAGCTCCCGACGAACAGTTCTTGTGCTGATGTTGCTTCCAGAGGCAGTTTGGAACTCATCCTAGGACGGTGCCATGTTAAAAGTCACTGAGCACTTCAGTAAGGATATTCTCCTGACAATGTTTGTCTATGGAGATTGCATGGCGGTGTGCTCAATTTTATACACATCAGCAATGGGTGTGGCTGAAATAGCCAAATCCAATCATTTGAAGGGGTGTCCACAAACTTTTGTATATATAGTGTAGATGGACAAACCCCAATACAGCCCCCCCACCCACACACAACTGGCAGGATGACAGGGGAGAGAGAGAGGAGGTCAAACTAATCCAGAGCTGCTATCTTTCTGACGCTAGAGGCCCAGGCTGAAGGAGGAAAGAAAAACCTTCCCCTCCAGCTGTTAAATCCCTCCAATGTCTTTGCTCGGAACACAAAACTCCAAGGACAAGATTTTACTCCCAGGAAAAACTGAGCCTCTGTCGTACACAGAGCGTATAATAATCCATACACCATCATACTATGACTTCTTTCCAGGATACAGGAAAACTAAATGCTAAAACTTTAGCCTGCAGCTATAATACTTTATGTATAACTTGTAATAAGCATGTAGCCTAGTGTTACCAAAAATCACCTCAGGGGTTTCACCTTTCCAGATGTTACGAGTATAAGACTAAAATACACCCGAAAGAGGAATTAGCATGAATACTTGTAGGGCTCTGCAAATAGTGCAACTTAATTTTTTTTTTAAGTGCATTGGTTTTAATGACTAGTAATTGAAGAAGTAGCTTCGGAAAGTATTCACACCCATGGACTTTTTTCACATTTTGTTGTTACACTGCCTGAATTGAAAATGGATTACATTTAGATTTGTCAATGGCCTACACACACACACTACCCCATAATATTTTTTCGCCATTAGCTGGAAGACGATGTCCCCTTTTGGTCAGCAGAGGAAAGGGATCGGCGGGACGTTGAGAGGCGGACCCTCAGTCTGCTGCTCTCTCCCTCCGATGAGACTGAGCATCAGATGCAGGCACCATTAGCACAGTAAAATAAAAAGCTAATTATTTAAATGCATGCTCACTCAGCTGTGTCTCGCAAGTAATACAACAACTGATCTATTACCAGTGTGGTCATATTATAGCCTACACGTAAATATATATGTTTTAAATGGCCTGAACAACAATGCATTGGCAAGGCATTTCATGCAAAGCTAATATGCAGTGATAATGTATTGGTCCTATAGCCCACTGCACAAACCTCATTGCTACAGTACTGTTTTTAAAAGGTTAATGTTGCATAGGCTTACGCTTTTTAAGTCATGCTCAAAAAAAATCTGAGTGGTAGATCTTGGCTTGCATTTTGATCAGAAAGTGATCTTGACCCAGAAAAGGTTGGTGACCACTACCATACAGAATAAAAATAAAATGTGGCAATTTTTAAAAACTTTATGTCCTGAATACAAAGCGTTATGTTTGTGTCAAATCCACTTCATATTTTCAAGCATGGTGGTGACTGCATCATGTTATGGGTATGCTCGTCATCGACAAGGACTAGGGAGTTTTTTTAACAATAAAAATAAACGGAGATGAGAGCTAAGCACAGGCAAAATTCAAGAGGAAATCCTGGTTCAGTCTGCTTTCCAACAGACACTGGGAGACAAATTCATCTTTCAGCAGGTCAATAACAGTACTGCTTGCCAAGATGACATGGACTGTTCCTGAGTGGCCTAGTTACAGTTTGGATTTAAACTGGCTTGAAAATCTATGGCAAGACTTGAAAATGGCTGTCTAGCAATGATCAACAAGTAACTTCACAGAGCTTGAAGAATTCTTTTAAGAATCATGTGCAAATATTGTACAATCCAGTTGTGCAAATATTGTACAATCCAGTTGTGCAAAGCTCTTAAGACTTACCCAGAAAGACACACAGCTGTAATTGCTGCCAAATGTGATTCTAACATGTGTTGACTCAGGGGTTTGAATACTTATCTAATCAAGATAATTAATTTCTGAAAAATAAAACACTAACAAATTTTTGAATTTTTCATCCACTTTCACATGACCAAGAATTGTGTGTATATCGTTGACAAACAACTATTTTAATCCCACTTTGTCCACAACAAAATGAAAATGAATACTTTCTGAAGGCACTGTATTTGTAATTAACCACATTCATGAAATGCACAGTCCAAAGATTGCAGTTACTGGTATTCGTTAACCAGCACATTATCGCCTGGCACAAGTGAGCAGGTCCCACCATATGCCATGACATCTGACATGTTTACCCACAATGCAGCTGTGAACACAGCCTGTGGGAAAGAAAAACAGTCAATGCTTTCTGAAAAACCTAAAAATGGAGAGAGTCAAAAGAATTAAACAGAAATAGGGGAGAGATCTGCAGAGACTTGCTCCTTGGGCCAGCAACTGTACCAGAGAGAATTCCAGAAACGCTCCTCCAAAACAAGCAGGAGCACGCTCGGAGATAGACTAACCAAACATTCCCAAGTAGGACCATCATGGATGACTGGGGGCGGGAGGAAGACAGTCAGTCTAATTGAGGTATCCTCAATTCCTCCAGACAGAAGTCACCCCACTCACTATGTGTCGTAATGGAGTGAATTCCCTGTCTGTCATCATTACGTAGTACATAAAAGGGAGTTGCAGCGATTTCAACTTTACAAGAACTTAAATGGCCTTGAGTAATATTGATGTTAACTCCCGTAGCACTATGCACAAATGTAGCACACTAGTAAACTAGTGTTTAAGCTTCTGTGGGACGCAGCTATTTGAGACATAGGAAGATCAGGGTATACAGTAACACACATTCAAACACTCAGTGTCTCACATGTGCATGTACGCCGTCTCACCTCGCACACACGGCACACTCCCCCTTACCTTGGCAGGGACCCTTGCAGTAAGCAGAAAGACCCGATGGGATGCCAAAGCCTGTAGGAGAGCGAGACAGATCAGAGACGTAACAGAAGTCAACAACTGTACAACTAGAACTGGACAGAGTTACAGTACTAAGCCTTTCCACCAGCGGTTTGCAGCTGTTATTGTCTAGAAGAAATTTAAATATCAACTGTAGAGCCAAGTGAAAGAGACCTAGAGTTGGGACACACGTAAAGAACATGGTCTCTTGTTTTAACTATAGATTCTGTGTGTTAAACCTTTCTATTCTTAAAGACACTGGAGAAAACTCAATTGAAATCACACTGTGGTAGCTAACTCATTTCTAGAGACATGCAAAAGTATCATGCTACAGGTGAATACAAAGTTATAGTCAAGAGGAGAAAGAGAGAACTGTCTGTGGATCAGATAGCTGTGGTATGTGGGTTTTTGGAGTGAAGTCACTCAAGGCCAAATATGAGCATTGATAGTGGCTTAGTGAGCCAATGGCTGGGTGTGAGGCTGGAGACCCCGCCCCTCTCTGCTCTGGACAACCTGTTTCAGATTTGTATTTTATTTTCAAGTATCTCAGGTGTAAAAGGGGGAGGGGTGTTGCATGTTCACACACACACTAATCATGCACACATAGACACACATACATTTCACAATCCCATAATGATTCTTACAGGTAAGACCCACTTATCCATTGTGTCTTAAAAAGTAAAGACAACTCAACCCAATTTTGACCACTGAGTTTGGCGGATTAATTTACAATCCCAATTCTAGCAAGGCCTAAGAATGTGCCAATGTGGTGGGCGGTGTTAATCAGTGTCTGATGATCTCAGTCAGTGTCCTGTGGGGAAATGTTGTGTCAAGTCAAGACAGGAGACAGTGAACATACATGCCACCAAATTGTGAAACTTTACAAAGAAAATAAGCACCCAGAGCCTACACCGTGTCCAATAGGCCCCCAGAGCCTACACCGTGTCCAATAGGCCCCCAGAGCCTACACAGTGTCCAATAGGCCCCCAGAGCCTACACCGTGTCCAATAGGCCCCCAGAGCCTACACCGTGTCCAATAGGCCCCCAGAGCCTACACCGTGTCCAATAGGCCCCCAGAGCCTACACCGTGTCCAATAGGCCCCCAGAGCCTACACCGTGTCCAATAGGCCCCCAGAACCAACAATATGCCCATTTCACACTGAACTCTAAGGAAGGACAACTTTCCAGAAATGATATGCCTTCAAATGTGAAAATGGCATCGAGTTTCATGAGTTGAGGATGCGTATTTAGAGTAACAAGCCAGTTATATCCTCATTATACTATGTGTTTAAAATCAGTTGCCAACATTTGTCCTTTTTATGAACTAGGAAACACATAGGTGTTTCAGAGTATCTCCCAAAGCTAGTAAGCTGCACATGTTCTACAATTAAAACAGAACCTTGCTCTTGTCTGTTTACTCTTGAGGGTGGTACAGCAAACATTAGCGTGCCAAGAGTGTCCAAGAAGCTTAGTTTTTTAAATCCACACACTGTTATATGTTGTCTGCTGAGTAGTATTACACACACACACAGACAGGGTTTAGAGACATGCAGTTACATGAAACAAGATAGGCCCATATCCAATAGTAGGCCTACTCCCACACCACTTTATCCATTGTTCTTCCTCTTACACAATATTACACTGAGACTGAGGACTCAAATGTCTTTTGAAAGTTGGGTCTGATGCTTTTCATGTCTTTTCTGGCCCACGGCTTAGAGAAAAGGGTTAAAGGATGATGAAGTTGCTAAGTATGAGGTGAGACTGAATAGTGTCTATACAGGGCTGTATTCATTAGAGCATGAAATGGAAAACCTTTTACAATGGAAAATGAAAAAGAGTGTTTCTTATTCTGTACATGTTCTTGGGTATTTTGAAAGGCGCAAATAAAATGTATTAGTCTGTTTTCTTCCATTCGATGCCTAATGAACATGGCCCAGGGCTTAGGGATAAAGAAGATCAGCTTGCAACACCTTATGAAGAATTTTGTTTGGAAAGAGGCCGAAGGGTCTCTGGTATTCCTTGGGTTTGATGGAGGCAACTGATATTCCAATTGAAACACAATACATTTTGGCGCTCTTTTGAAAGTGCTCTGAAGTTGCTAACAAAAATTAGACAGTTGTGGAGGCTCATCCTGTAACATTTAAAATTACAAACACTGGGTTGCTCAGAATGACAAGTTGATGTTCTCCTACATAGAAGGGTTGTGTTGTGTCTGCATATTTAACGCTACATTTAGAGAACTGCACAATGAGAAACCAATTATATGGGAGCCTAGAATGCAGGCCTGATGTCTTACCAGAACTCGGTTCTCCAGTTTGTCACCCTTGACCTCCAGTTTCAACCTCTTCTTCAGGGTGAGCTTGATCTTCCTTCCCACGGCATCTCTCAGACTCTCTAGGAGGAACAAATTGGAAGATTGATACGATCACGCTATCGTTTCCTCTACTGCATGTAGGCTTATTGGAGGCCTTTATAAAATCATAAATAACTCATGCTTGGCCTGGGAAATCATATTAATAACAGAAGCAGAAATGCTTTTTGATAGGAAATAAAACCCAACTTAGGATTCACTTTGCCTGCATTGAGCTGTTTCTTTTAAACAGATGTATCAACAGTGGACCTAATGCCAGTTTCGTAACCACTATTCAAAAAGTAACTCATAAGTATTGAAAATACCACAGTCCATAGACAGTGGGTTTCCCCCAGGCCATATGGTAGTGGGTTTCCCCCAGGCCATATGGTAGTGGGTTTCCCCCAGGCCATATGGTAGTGGGTTTCCCCCAGGCCATATGGTAGTGGGTTTCCCCCAGGCCATATGGTAGTGGGTTTCTCCCAGGCCATATGGTAGTGGGTTTCTCCCAGGCCATATGGTAGTGGGTTTCTCCCAGGCCATATGGTAGTGGGTTTCTCCCAGGCCATATGGTAGTGGGTTTCTCCCAGGCCATATGGTAGTGGGTTTCTCCCAGGCCATATGGTAGTGGGTTTCTCCCAGGCCATATGGTAGTGGGTTTCTCCCAGGCCATATGGTAGTGGGTTTCTCCCAGGCCATATGGTAGTGGGTTTCCCCCAGGCCATATGGTAGTGGGTTTCCCCCAGGCCATATGGTAGTGGGTTTCTCCCAGGCCATATGGTAGTGGGTTTCCCCCAGGCCATATGGTAGTGGGTTTCTCCCAGGCCATATGGTAGTGGGTTTCTCCCAGGCCATATGGTAGTGGGTTTCCCCCAGGCCATATGGTAGTGGGTTTCCCCCAGGCCATATGGTAGTGGGTTTCCCCCAGGCCATATGGTAGTGCTAGGGAGGTTAGCAATTCAACATTTGTGCACTTTCTTCTCCCATGTAATACCAAACACAGCTTTAACCAGCGTCTGCCTCTTACAGGTTTCATGATTCTGTTGTCAATTTTATATTAAAAGGGAAGCCAGATGCCAACCAGGAAACCAGCTGAGGGAGGGACTGATCTGTTTAGGTGAGGCACCTAAAAAAAAATGTAGTCTTGTTTTTCTTCAGGGAATCCTGGCAAGAGTGGGGGAAACTCTGGATTACATCACTCTCTGGACATGAGGTCATCAACTCAGATCAGAACATTTACAGACAGAGAGATTTCCAAACATGGCCCAGACTGCCATTTTTGGACATCTATTTATGCATCCACAGTTCTCTGAAACTAATGTCTGAAAACTGTTTTTGCAGTTGTTTTCATGATGGTTCCATAACTTGATCAGTGTCCATTCTCAAAAGAAAAATTTAACAATTTGAAAGAACTGTGAGAAAAACTGAGGAAGAAATCTCATATGACCGTCTGTGCTTGTTGTATGTCCTGTGCTTTGCGTAGTATGACAATGGTTTATCCATACATTGGTCTATCCTAGAGGAGGCATGTGTCATCCCAATGGTGTCATCACACTCTGGGGGAATTTCTCAAGAGAAGAGCAGCTCCATTTCTTCTTTCCAACTTTGTGTACAAATGTATGTGGCAATCAGGTGGAGCTCGAAACAGCTGACATATCATGTTTATCCCCCCCATAGTCGTTGAGCAATTTAAAATGAACATTTTCAATGCAATAGTAACGTTAATTTTAGGCCAAATAAATTACATTACTGTTAAAAAGTTTCTTACCCAGCAACTCCTTAGGAATACCCGTATCTTCTTCAGACATGTTTAAGAATTAGGAGAGTTATGTGCAGTTACAAAAGCACAAAGACTAAGCACGACATGGATTAAAATGTAAAGTTATCCACCGACGAGTAGCCTAGTCCAGTTTCTTGAGTACCTGGGGTCGTTTTGCTTACTTTCTCCATTCATCCTCGAGCGCGTCAGAGCAATGTACCTTTTGGAGCTCAAGAGCCGAAATTAACGAATACAATGACATGAGAAAAATTGAAGACGACGTTATGCTTGGACTAGCATACTCTGCGAGTCTGTTGCAAAAAAATAATCACATACTTTCAGCAAACTCCTGAATGATCCCTCCCTCCTCAACAAAAGGTAGGCTACTCACCGAAGTCAAGTAGGGAAAATGTGACACCTGGTGGCAGGGCCGGCCCGCTCATTAGGCAGGAAGCGGCTGCCTACCTATCACGGCAGATTGACGAGTGCGGCATTTTCTGAGCTACTGTCCAAGGCGCACCTCCAACAACACAAAACCTCACATAATATGCCCCAAAACAACGACAATTTCTCTCTCAACCATTGGCATATGGGCTTTTTAGGTGACTGTTGATGCCGCCCTGTGATAAGCTTTGTAAAAAGGCAGGGATCCAATATATTTTTTATCTTGTCCATTCCCAGCGCGCCTCTCCAGGGTGCTGTTGGAGAGATGAATCGCAGCGGCACTTCACCAACATTCTGTAAAAAAAAAAAATCCTCCAAAATAAATAATGTAGTAGAAATAGTGTGTGGCCTTTTCTGTAGCATACACGCTGGATATAAAATGTATGACAGTGATGATACGTTTTACACTTAATGAGATGGAACGTTTTTACATCGTGCATGTTTCTCCGATCAAATAACCTCACCTAAATGGCGCCCAATCAAATACAAAATGCGTTGTCATGTTAACAAACCAAATATCCTAAAAATAGGACAGGTCAAAGTAAAGTGGACAATATATAATAGACAATCAGGCTACAACTGCTATCCAGGAGCTTAATCCGGTAGGCTAAATTGTCATGATCAGTGTTTCAAGTTTGTATCCTGATCATAACGAAAAAATAAAATACTTCTGCATTTCCCGCTGTGTAAATGCATTGCAAATAGGCTCAGGATAACTCCTGATAAAGTTGGGTAGCTGATATTCTGAGTTTAAATAGACAAATGTATTCATTACAGAAATCAGGACTGATAAAGCCAATGCAACAGCAAGTGTTAAAAGCAGTGGGCCTACCACATTTTTTTTTTAAAACTAGGCATGTCAGTAAAGAACCTATTCTTATTTACAATGATGGCCTACCCCAGACTACACTGGGCGCTGCTCTATGGGACTCCCAATCACAGCCAGATGTGATACAGCATGGAATCAAACCAGGGACTGTAGTGATGACTCTTGCACTGAGATGCAGTGCCTTAGACTGCTGAGCAACTCGGAAGCCCACATGGATGGGCATTCATAAAATAACATTTCAGGTGACACTGTAGGCAATACTTCAGTAAGCACGGGACGACACCGATGCCATTTGGACATGTTTTTTTGGTGCAGACATCTATGTTTATTCAGATTTTGACTGGTCTGGACCAGCCTTGATTTGGCCAAAACATAGATGTCTAGAAATGTAGTTTCAACTTTAATTCAGAGCCTAAAATGAACCTGATTTCAACGTCTGGAAAATATGTATTTTAGATGTCTTTTCAACGTCATTTTGCTTACTGGGACTTCTAGTAGGGGAAGCATTATTTTGTCTAACCTAGGGTGGCAGAATGGCCAGGTCCTGCCTGGTGACATTATGCCACATCTTTCTGACTCTGTGCAGGTAAAGAACCACTAAAGAGTAGGCCTAGGCTACCATAAGTACAGCAAAGTCATTACAGTATAATACAACTGCTGATTACTACTTCAACAACTTCAATTAATGGTTTCCCAAGTTTAGTTATTAAGCCAGCAATAATTCTCAAAAACACAACATATGTGTCATATGCAGCCAACCTTTTAAATGCGTCTTCGAAGTTGTAGGCTACAGTTGCTGACTATAGCTAAACAGAACGTTTGCCTCTTGGGAGTGCTTTGAGCCAAAACTTGTCCCAAAAACAGACATAAATATTGTCCAGATATGACTTCATTGAATAGAAAGGGGCATACCTTACCACACCTATGAGCAAAAGCATATTGTTTTCTTAAATGTAAGGATTTGTGTGTTTTTATGAGATAAAAAAACAAGTAATATTATAACCATACAGCATCCAAGCCAAATTTTGACATAAGTAAATACAGTAATGTCATGTTGTTCGTAATAATGGTCGGACCAAGATGCGGCACGGTATGAGTTCCACATACTTTAATATTAGTGAAACTTAACAACAAAAAAACAATAAATGAACAAACCGTGACTACTGAGGTGCTATTTGCACTAACTCCAAACATAAACAATATCCCATAACCCACAGGTGGGAAAAATGCTACTTAAGTGTGATCCCCAATTAGAGACGATAGCCTCTAATTGGGAATCATACCAAAACCCCAACATAGAAAAAACAACCTAGAACCCCACGTAGAAAATATAAACTAGACTAACCCCCCAGTCACGCTCTGACCTACTCCACCATAGAAAATAAAGTCTCTCTATGGTCAGGACGTGACAAGAAAATACACCTCCATAGTGTATCTAAAGGAAGGTCCTTGGGGAATTCCATGCCAGCGTAGCCCGAATATATATTTTTATATCTCAGATTGTTCTCTCAATTCTCACATAGAAAAACTTCATTAGGAGGAAGGATGTTTGACATGCTTTTTACCTTTGTATCACAAACCATTTTTGAGAAAATCATGATAAACTCTGACCCTCAACATTCCCTGTTCACCAATGACTGCATGGCTGCTCATGACTTTAACACCATCATTAAGTTTGCTGACAACACAACGGTTATAGGCCTTATCACTGACGACGATGAGGCAGCCTATAAGGAGGATGTCAGTGACCTGGCAGTGTGGTGCCAGGACAACAACCTCTCCCTCAACGTCAGCAAGACAACGGAGTTGATCGTAGACTATAGAAAACAGAGGGGCGAGCACGCCCCCATCCACATTGATGCGGATGTAGTGAAGCGGGTTGAGAGCTTTAAGTGGGGGTTCACATCAAAAGCGGTACCGACACACCAAGTATGGAACCAGCAGGACCCTGAACAGCTTCTACCCCCAAGCCATAAGACTTAAGACATAAGGCTAAATAGTTAACCAGAAAGCTACCCGGACTATCTGCATTGACTCTTTTTGCACTAACTCTTTTGGCTCATCACATACACTGCTGCTTCTGTTTATTATCTATCCTGTTGCCTAGTCACTTTACCCCTACCTATATCTACATACAGTATCCACCTCAATTACAGTGGCAAGAAAAAGTATGTGAACCCTTCGAATTGTCATAAAATTTAATCTGATCTTCATCTAAGTCACAACAACAGACAAACAGTGTGCTTAAACTAATTATTGCATTTTTCTTGTTTATATTGAATACGTAATTTAAACATTCACACTGTAAGTTGGGAAAAGTATGTGAACCCCTAGGCTAATGACTTTTCCAAAAGCTAATTGGAGTCAGGAGTCAGGTAACCTGGAGTCAAATCAATGCGATGAGATTGGAGATGTTGGTTAGTCCTGCCTTGCCCTATAAAAAAACTAAGATTAAGAATGGTTGACTTGCATAAAGCTGGAAAGGGTTATAAAAGTATTTCTAAAAGCCTTGATGTTCATCAGTCCATGGTAAGACAAATTACCTAAAAATGGAGAAAGTTCAGCACTGTTGCTATTCTCCTTAGGAGTGGCCGTCCTGCAAAGATGACTGCAAGAGCACAGCACAGAAGGCTCAATGAGGTTAAGAAGAATCCTAGGGTGTCAGCTAAAGACTTACAGAAATCTCTGGAACATGCTAACATCTTCGTTGACGAGTCTACAATACGTAAAACACTAAATAAGAGTGGTGTTCATGGGAGGACAACACGGAAGAAGCCTTTGGTGTCCAAAAGAAACATTGCTGCACGTCTGAAGTTTGAAAAAGTGCACCTGGATGTTCCACAGCGCTACTGGCAAAATATTATGTGGACAGATGAACCTACAGTTTTTTATTTAACTAACCAGGCAAGTCAGTTAAGAACAAATTCTTATTTATAATGACAGCCTAGGAACAGTGGGTTAAGTGCCTTGTTTAGGGGCAGAACGACAGATTTTTACCTTGTCAGCTCGGGGATTCAATCTAGCAACCTTTCAGTTACTGGCCCAACACTCTAACCACTAGGCTACCTGCCGCCCCAGTTGAGTTGTTTGGAAGGAACACACACCACTGTGTGGAGAAAAAAAAAACACACAGCACACCAACATCAACCTCATCCCAACTGTAAAGTATGGTGGAGGGAGCATCATGGTTTGGGGCTGCTTTTCTGCCTCAGGGTCTGGACGGCTTGCTATCATCGACAGAAAGATGCATTCCCAAGTTTATCAAGCTATTTTGCAGGAGAATGTTAGGCTGTCTGTCTGCCAATTGAAGCTCAACAGAAGTTGAGTGATGCAAGAAGACAATGACTCAAAACACAGAAGTAAATCAACAACAGAATGGCTTCAACAAAAGAAAATACGCCTTCTCGAGTGGCCCAGTCAGAGTCCTGACCTCAACCCGATTCAGATGCTGTGGCATGACCTCAAGAGAGCGGTTCACACCAGACATCCCAATAATATTACTGAACTGAAACAGGTTTGTAAAGAGGAATGGTCCAAAATTCCTCCTGACCGTTGTGCAAGTCTGATCCGCAACTACATAAAACGTTTAGTTGAGGTTATTGCTGCCAAAGGATGGTCAACCAGTTATTTAATCAAGGGTTCACATACTTTTCCCCCCAGCACTGTGAATGTTTACATGGTGTGTTCAATAAAGACATGAAAACGTATAATTGTTTGTGTTATTCGTTTAAGCAGACTGTTGTGGCCTAGATGAAGGTCAGATCAACATTTTATGATCAATTTATGCAGAAATCCAGGTATTTTCAAAGAGTTCACATACTTTTTCTTGCCACTGTACTCCTGCACATCGACTCGGTACAGGTACCATGCATATATAGCCAAGTTAACATTACTCATTCTGTATTTATTCCTTATTTTCTATGAGTTCTCTTTTTTTCTCTGTGCATTGTTGGGAAGGCCACACAAGTTAGCATTTCACTGTTAGTCTACACCTGAAGCCTGTAACAAATAAAAATGTATTTGATTTTGATTTATGTAAGTGGCCATTTTAGGCCCTTTTTAGACTTACAGTGCATTCGGAAAGTATTCAGACCAGTTGATTTTTTCCACATTTTGTTACGTTACAGCTTTATCCCGAAGATGGAAGAAGTTTGGAACCACCAAGAGTCTTCCTAGAGCTGGCTGCCCGGCCAAACTTAGCAATCAGGGGAGAAGGGCCTTGGTAAGAGAGGTGACCAAGAACCCGATGGCCACTCTGACAGAGCTCCAGTGTTCCTCTTTGGAGATGGGAGAACCTTCCAGAAGGACAACCACCTCTGCAGCACTCCACCAATCAGGCCTTTATGGTAGAGGGGCCAGACGGAAGCCACTCCTCAGGAAAAGGCACATGACAGCCCACAAAGGCACCTAAATAACTCTCAGATGAAACCAAGATTGAACTCTTTGGCCTGAATGCCAAGCATCACGTCTGGAGGAAACCTGGCAACATCTCTATGGTGAAGTGTAACCGATGTGAAATGGCTAGCTAGTTAGCGGTGGTGCGCATTAATAGCGTTTCATTATGTGACATCACTCGCTCTGAGACCGAGAAGTAGTGGTTCCCCTTGCTCTGCAAGGGCCGTGGCTTTTGTGGAGCGATGGATAACAATGCTTCGTGGGTGACTGTTGATGTGTGCAGAGGGTCCCTGGTTCGAGCCCGGCGAGGGGACGGACTAAAGTTATACTGTTACATTGATGCTGTTGACCCGGATCACTGGGTGTTGCGGAGAAGGTCAAAAGGAGGGTGAGTGTAACCGATGTAAAATGGCTAACTAGTTAGCGGTGGTGCGTGCTAATAGCGTTTCAATCGGTGACGTCACTCTCTCTAAGACCTAGAAGTAGTGGTTCCCCTTGCTCTGCAAGGGCCGTGGCTTTTGTGGAGCGATGGATAACAATGCTTCGTGGGTGACTGTTGATGTGTGCAGAGGGTCCCTGATTCGAGCCCAGGTTGGGGCGAGGAGAGGGACGGAAGCTATACTGTTACAGAAGCATGGTGGTGGCAGCATCATGCTGTGGGGATGTTTTTCAGAGGCAGAGACTTGCAGACCAGTCAGGATCGAGGGAAAGATGAACAGAGCAAAGTACAGAGGAATCCTTGATAAAAAATACGTGCTCAGAATGCTCAGGACCTCAGACTGGGGCGAAGGTTCACCTTCCAACAGGACAATGACCCTAAGCACACAGCCAAGATAAGGTCGGAGTGGCTTCGGGACAATGCTCTGAATGTCCTTGAGTGGCCCAGCCAGAACCCATACTTGAACCAGATCAAACATCTCTGGAGAGACCTGAAAATAGCTGTGCAGTGACACTCCCCTTCCAACCTGACAGATCTTGAGAGGATCTGCAGAGAAGAATGGGAAACTCCCCAAATACAGGTCGTCAAGCTTGTAGCGTCATACCCAAGAAGACTCAACGCTGTAATCGCTGCCTAAGGCGCTTCAACAGAGTGCTGATTAAAGGGTCTGAATACTTATGTAAATATGGTATTTAATTTTTTTATTATACATTTGAAATAAATTCGAATAAATAAAAAATAATAATATTAATATCTCAAATGTACACTTTTTAATGTTGTTCAATTTAAGAAATATTGTTTGTAACAATATCGCTAGAAGTACATCACATTTCCAGAGTGGGCTCTCTGCTAATTCTGAAATATACATTTTTTGAGCACCACCAACACAATGAATCGGAAAATGTATTCAAAGGGAACTCCCTCTGCTGGTGATTTGCTGAATGTGCAATCCTAAAGGAAGGCTGTGATTGGTTAATTACCTATATTTCAATTTCTATGTATACAATGGGTCATATCATTAAAAGTACCAGAGAGCCCACTCTGGAAATGTTGTGTGTTTGAAGAGTATATAGTCACAAACAATATTTTTTTTAAAGAAGGAAAATCTAAAAGGTACATTTTTTAAATATTAATGTATTTTTTATTTTGAATAAATTAATGAGAAACATTGTATTTCAGAATCTAGACATACTCTATATTTGAGAGAAAAATATAAGAAGTAAAATTACACCAAGATGTCTGAATCATCTACAGTTCACTGATAATAGGGTCATGAGTAGGTCTAAAAGGGCCTAAAATGGCCACGTTCACAATGATTTTCTTAAAATCAAACATCCTTTCTGACAAAGAATTTACTAATGTTAGAATTGCCCCACCAATTTTTTTTTTCGACCCTTCGTTCATATTCATAAAGGGAAGTGAACGAGGGCAGAAGGGAGGGAGGAAGCAATTTGCCTTTACTCGGACAAGCAAGCGCTTCCTTACTTTGAACAACTTTTTACTATTTTATCCCGTTAACTGTCTTGTGCTTGTTTACACACTCAAATAGGTCATTTGATTGTTGTTCATTTTGTGGCCACAAGATGGCAACAGATCCTTATGTTTTAAGATAATCAAATTTCACTGCAGAGAATTTCCTGGAAATCCCCCCAAAAGCCATACATGAGTATCAGCATTTAGGAGTCTTCAATATATAGATCTTTTTTACTTAACGAGGCAAGTCAGTTAAGAACAAATTCTTATTCACAATGACGGTTTACACCGGCCGATGCCAATTGTGCGCCACCCTATGGGATTCCCAATCACACCCGGTTGTGATACAGCCTGGATTTGAACTAGGGTGTCTGTAGTGACGCCTTTAACGATGAGATGCAGTGCCTTAGACTGCTGCACCACTCGGGTGACCAAAAGTGAATTGACACAGACAGTGGGTCTCATTACAAAATTCTTGATACTTTCTGGTGCGGAAATGAACAGCTCTGTAGATTTGATGACAGGAAGCCCATGTGGTTTGAAGAATTACAGTGGATTTCAAGTTTACTTTGTAGTTTGTTAATAATTAACATAATTGGGCACATGACCTTTCCTGGTCTGGTTTTAATGAACAACTCTCTGGAACAGACAGTGGTCTGATTCAGCACATAGAAGTGAAGGTATCCTGTGCTTTTTCCCAGAAAATACTTTCCTTTGTAGACCACCAAAATGAACAGTCATTACAATGGTATTTGACATGGCAAACATTGCCGGTTAAGATACAACGTTCTTGAACTTTTTCTATATGGGTAAGTTTATGTGTAGCAGCCTACGCATGAACTAAAGTGGCTAAGTCAGCCTTGACCCAAAGACATTGCTCAGGACCACGATGACATACATAAACAGTAGCAGTGCGTGGGTAAAATTACTGAGGAAGTCAAACCTGTAAAAAAGCGATATTACAACCTGTGTTGTGATAATTGTGTTGTTTGCTCTATAACCTATTAGTTCATGGACCTTGCGACTGTGATATATAGGCCTAAATCCGAGACAATAAGAAGACACAGTGGCAGAATAGAAATTTTTGCTCGCTAGCCTAATTTATTTTCATGAGCAACTTTAGCTATTTAACATTCGCATTCTACATCTAGCTACATAACTTCCATTCGCTCAGGCCAGGGGCACAATGTATTCATTTATGGTTCGATCAGAATCGCCGTTATACTCACTGGCCAGTACTGAGAATTAAGTAAAACCACCAGTCCAAATCCTTATTTCCATCCATGGCTAATTTAGGAAAGGGACAATTTTAGCTAGCTACCGGAAGACAACAACACAATGAGATGCAACAATTCAAGTTGTTTCTGTCAATGACGTAATTCTCCTGATGCGATGTGATAGGGGAGAATCCAAACAGGCTTCCCTTAACACATTTTTTTGGTACGCCAGGACCATTCACAGTTGAGTTCACTCAGTTTAGCATGTCAGAATATTTGTTATATTTTACTCTGCTAACATTAGAAGATAGCTTCTTTTTTTTTAAATGTGAAGACGAAAAGTTGTATACAATAAATGAATGTTCAGCGCCTCATATTGCCCAAGATATGGCACCCAGGCCTCTGACTCACAGACAGAGTCAATATTGAGGTGAACGAACATATCAATTATTATAAATTACTATGAGTCCGTCTCCTTGATGTACAAGGTGTTTGTAATATGATGTAATACTTTTTGGACTGAGAGCCATGTACAGTGCCTTCAGAAAGTATTCATACCGTTGACTTATTCATACCGTTGACTTGTGTTACATCCTGAATTCAAAATATATATATTTTTTATTCTCACCCATGTACACGCAATAGCCCATAATGACAAAGTGAAAACATGTATTTTTGTGTGCAAATGTATTGAAAATTAAATACAGATATATGTAATTTACATAAGTATTCACAGTCATGAGTCAATACTTTCTAGGTGCACCTTTGGTAGCGATTACAGCTTTGAGGCTTTCTGGGTAAGTCTCTAATTCACACCTGGATTGTGCAACAACTGCTCATTATTCTTTTCCAAATTCTTTAAGCTGTCAAATTGGTATTTGATCAACCATTTTCAGGTCTTTCCATAGATTTTCAAGATTTAAGTCAAAACTGTAACTCGGCCACTCAGGAACATTCACTGTCTTCTCGGTAAACAACTCCAGTGTAGATTTGGCCTTGTGTTTTCGTTTTTTCTCCGACTGAAAGGTGAATTAATCTCCCAGTGTCTGGTGGAAAGCAGACTGAACCAGGTTTTCCTCTAGGATTCTGCCTGTACTTGGCTTCATTCTGTTTATTTTATATCCTGAAAAACTTCCCAGTCCTTAATGATTACAAGCATACCGATAACATGGTGCAGCCACTACTATGCTTGAACATATGGAGAGTGGTACTCAGTAATGTGTTGTATTGGATTTACCCCAAACATAACACTTTGTATACAGGACAAAAAGTGAATTGCTTTGCCACATTTTTTGCAGTATTACTTTAGTGCCTTGTTTCAAACAGGGTGCATGTTTTGCAATATGTTTTATTCTGTACAGGCTTTCTTCTAGTCACTCTATCAATTAGGTTAGTATTGTATCCCATTTTTTTAAGCAAACCACTCAATATCGTCCCTACGTTACTTTGGCATCAAACATGTCACCCTCCCTAGGAGGGTGAGCTCCTAGAGTGTGAGGCTTTCCTTGAACTTTTCTAGTATTGTGGAGAAACTACAATGTTGTTGATCCATCCTCAGCTTTCTCCTATCACAGCCATTAAGCTCTGTAACTGTTTTCAAGTTACCACTGGCCACATGGTGAAATCCCTGAGCGGTTTCCTTCCTCTTCGGCAACTGAGTTAGGAACAATGCCTGTATCTTTGTAGTGACTGGGTGTATTGATACACCATCCAAAATGTAATTAATAACTTCACCATATTCAAAGGGATTTTCAATTTCTTACCCATCTCCATAATTGTATGTGTGGGGTACAGAGATGAGGTAGTCATTCAAAAATCACGTTAAACATTATTATTGTACACAAAGTGAGCCCATGCAAATTATGTGACGTGTTTAGCAAATTTGACTCCTGAAGTTATTTAAGCTTGTCATAACAAAGGAGTTTAATACTTATTACGTCAAGCCTGCTCCGGCTCTTCCTCCCCCTGGTGCCAGGATCCTCAGCACTACGCACTCAAACCACCTTCAGTACGCACACATGCCTTCACCCCATCACGCGCATCAGCGATCATTGGACTCACTTGGACTCAATTACTTGTGTCATTACCTTCCCTATGTCTGTCTGTTCCCAAACTCCCGTTCCCTGCTTTGGGATTATTTGTCTCATGTCCGTTTACCCGTGTTCAGACGCTGTTCCTGTCTTGTTTCCTTGTCTGTTCCCACATCAGTTCCCGAATAAATGTCTGACCTGCTTCTCCTGTCCGGAATCGGCCGTTACATATTGAACTTATTTAGGCTTGCCACAACAAAAGGGTTGAATACTTACTGACTCAAGACATTTCAGCTTTTCATTTTTAATTCATTTGTAAAAAGTTCTAAAAACATAATTTGCTTCGACATTATGGGTGATTGTGTGTAGGACAGTGACCAAAAATCTAAACTTTATCCATTCTAATTTCAGGCTGTAACATGAATAAATGTGGAAAATGTGAATACTTTCAGAAGGCACTGTATCTCTAGGGCTTTGGTTGGTTGAATAGCCATTGACATAAGCATACGCAACAGTCAAATTAGATGGGATAATTTTAGCCCATATGATTTTTCTATTCAAATTGGCACAATACACAAGACTGTAGTACTATACACAACTGAATACCTCTATTTCCTGCTAGGCCAAGGTGGTCTTGAGTTTCTCAAAGATCATTGACCACCAGATTGTAGGACCAGACAATCAATTCACATGCAGAATAACACTTTTTTCAATATTTTTTTGTTTAGTACAGCATCTTCAAATTGAGAAACTCAAGATGGTAAAAGCACTGAGTTTTTAATGGTTTTATAGAATTTCTACGTAAGCAAAGCCAGGCACAGCATGCTATTTGCTTAGAAGGATTTGTGCATTTGTATGGGCTGCAGGTGAGTTGATGCTGTATTTAGATCTCATTGGTATAATGTAATGCTTTCTATTTTTTTGTCTAGTCAGCATGTGACTCTACTCAGCACGTACCTAGAGTCAAATTTCCTTTTATAAAGTCATTTGCATAGACTGAATGCACTGTCAGTTATGCACTGAGAAACCAGACAACCCTATTCAGGGAAAAAGCTTTCGTGACAGCAGCATGCATCTTATACTGTACTATCTGTGTACATATAGTGAAAACATCCTCATCATATATTTACAAAACAAATGTATGATAGGCTATGTGCTGTGTCTGTTTTTAGAACTAGAACTACACATAGCAAAATTGTAATAGCGGCTATGTAATAGCTGCATTAACAAAATGAAAATAGAACACTTTGCATGATACACTTGTGTGTTTTTTCTGGACACACACTTTGCAGCACTTTAAGGCACTCAGTATGGAGTCAATTCCATATCAGTGCAGTCAATTCTTGGAGTGAAACTCAATTTTAGGAACAGACGAATAAATGAATGGATGAATATCCTCATAAAAATTGACCCTTTCATTTACTGTATTGAAATATAATCAACCCCAACCCTTGTAGGATGCCATTAGTTTTACATGCCTAAATTATAACCCATATTCAAGTGTATTTCTTCAAAAGGTATTGATGTGGGATCTAAAAGTGAGCTAGACATCAAACTGAGGAATGCTGCTATTTAGGGAGTTTTTCCTAGCCACCGTGCTTCTACACCTGCATTGCTTGCTGTTTGGGGTTTTAGGCTGGGTTTCTGTACAGCACTTTGAGATATCAGCTGATGTACGAAGGGCTATATAAATACATTTGATTTGATCTTGGAAAAGGAATGGTTTCCACCTTATACAAGCTGGTTGGCCTCTTCCCCAAACAGCAACATCCCTACTCAGTTATGTTGGGAACAGGAAATTGGAAGAGGACATGGGTGTATCTCTCACCACAGTTCAGTGGGATGGGATGCAATATGGAAAAACACAACTTTGTAAGGTATACAATTATTCAAATGAAGGTCTTGCACAGGGCTTATATCAAATCAAATTATATTTGTCACATGCACCGAATTAAACAGGTGTAGACCTAACAATGAAATGCTTACTACAAGCCCTTAAAACCTGTTGTGACTAGGGGGCAGTATTTTCATTTTTTGAAAAATAACATTCCCAAAGTAAACAGGATATTTTGTCAGGACAAGATGCTAGAATATGCATAGAATTGACAGCTTAGGATAGAAAACACTCTAACGTTTCCAAAACTGTACAAATACTGTCTGTGACTATAACAGAACTGATATTGCAGACAAAAGCCTGAGAAAAATCCAATCCGGAAGTGACTCATGTTTTGAATGCTCTGCATTCCGATGCGTCCCTATTGAGCAGTGAATGGGCTATCAACCACATTCCTTTTTTCTCTGTATTCCCCAAGGTGTCTACAGCATTGTGACGTAGTTTCACGCCTTTATGTTGAAGAATACCCGTAAGCGGCTACATTGCGCAAGTGGTCACCTGATGGCTCTCAGAGGTAGCCATTTTTGGTCCTTCTGTAGCTCAGTTGGTAGAGCATGGCGCTTGTAACGCCAGGGTAGTGGGTTCGATTCCCGGGACCACCCATACGTAGAATGTATGCACACATGACTGTAAGTCGCTTTGGATAAAAGCGTCTGCTAAATGGCATATATTATTATTATTATTATTATATTTTTCCTCTCGCTCCTACTGAAAAACCAATTGTCCTGGTGGATATATTATCGAATAGATATTTGAAAAACACCTTGAGGATTGATTATAAACAACGTTTTCTATGTTGCTGTCGATATTATGGAGCTAATTTTGAATATTTTTCGACGTTGTCTTGACCGCAATTTCCGGTCGATTTCTCAGCCAAACGTGAAGAACAAACTGAGTTATTTTGCCTACAAAAATAATATTTTTGTAAAAAAGGAACATTTGCTATCTAACTGGGAGTCTCGTGAGTGAAAACATCCGAAGCTCACCAAAGGTGAACGATTTAATTTGATTGCTTTTCTGATTTTCGTGACCAAGTTACCTGCTGCTAGCTGGACATAATGCTATGCTAGGCTATTGATAAACTAACACAAATGCTTGTCTTGCTTTGGCTGTAAAGCATATTTTAAAAATCTGAGATGACAGGCTGATTAACAAAAGGCTAAGCTGTGTTTCATTATATTTCACTTGTGATTTTCATGAATAGGAATATTTTCTATGAATATTTATGTTTGTTGCGTTATGCTAATTAGTGTCAGATGATGACAATGATCCCGTTCACGGGATGGGAGTTACAACAAGTTTTAACCAACAATGATGCAGTTAATATATATATATATATATATATACATACACACTACCGGTCAAAATTTTAGAACACCTACTCATTCAAGGGTTTTTCTTTATTTTTACTATTTTCTACATTGTAGTGAAGACATCAAAACTATGAAATAACATGTATGGGATCATGTAGTAACCAAAAAAGTGTTAAACAAATCAAGATATATTTTATATTCAAATAGCCACCCTTTGCCTTGATAACAGCTTTAGCACACTCTTGGCATTCTCAACCATTTTCATGAGGTCGTCACATGGAATGCCTTTCAATTAACAGGTGTGCCTTGTTAATAGTTCATTTGTGGAATTTCTTTCCTTCTTAATGCGTTTGAGCCAATCCGTTGTGTTGTGACAAGATATGGGAGTATAGAGATGACAGCCCTATTTGATAAAAGACCAAGTCCATATTATGGCAGGAACAGCTGAAATAAGCAAAGAGAAACGACAGCCCATCATTACTTTAAGACATGAAGGTCAGCCAATACAGAACATTTCAAGAACTTTGAAAGTTTCTTCAAGTGCAGTCACAAAAACCATCAAAGCTATGAGTAAACTGGCTCTCATGAGGACCGCCACAGGAATGGCAGATCCAGATTTACCTCTGTTGCAGAGGATAAGTTCATTAGAATTACCGTTCTCGGCCAGCTGTGCCACCAGAGACTCTGGGTTCGCGCCCAGGCTCTGTCGTAACCGGCCGCGACCGGGAGGTCCGTGGGGCAATGCACAATTGGCCTAGCGTCGTCCGGGTTAGGGAGGGGTTGGCCGGTAGGGATATACTTGTCTTATCGTGCACCAGCGACTCCTGTGGCAGGCCGGGCACAGTGCGCGCTAACCAAGATTGCCAGGTGCACGTGTTTCCTCCGACACATTGGTGCGGCTGGCTTCATGGTTGGATGCGCGCTGTGTTAAGAAGCAGTGTGGCTTGGTTGGGTTGTGTATCGGAGGACGCATGACTTTCAACCTTCGTCTCTCCCGAGCCCGTACGGGAGTTGTAGCGATGAGGCAAGATTGTAGCTACTAAAAACAATTGGATACCATGAAATTGGGGGTGAAAAGACATAAAATTCACACACAATTTTTTACAAAATAATTACCGTCCTCCGAAATTGCAGCCCAAATAAATGCTTCACAGAGTTCAAGTAACAGACACGTCTCAACATCAACTGTCCAGGAGAGACTGTGTGAATCAGGGCTTCATGGTCGAATTTCTGCAAAGAACACAACTAAAGGACACCAATAATAAGAAGAGACTTTCTTGGGCCAAGAAACACGAGCGATGGACTTTAGACCGGTGGAAATGTTTCCTTTGGTCTGGAGTCTAATTTGGAGATATTTGGATCCATCCGCCGGGTCTTTGTGACTCTGGGATGCTGGCTTTTTAGGCAGAGTTGCAAAGAAAAAGCCATATCTCAGACTGGCCAATAAAAATAAAATATTAAAATGAGTAAAGTACCACAGACACTGGACAGAGGAACTTTGCCTAGAAGGCCAGCATCCAGGAGTCAATTTGGTGTTATTTTAATGGACAAAAAACTTTTGAAAGGTAGTGTATATAACATTCACAATTTTTTATTTACAACATTTTTCTTTAACCATTTTTGGTCTTTAATGCAGGGCCGACAGACAAGTTCCTTACTTTCTCCCCCTTTCACATGCATCTTCCATTTTGCAGTAATGCTGCCAATAGTTGGTTGTAATTTTCAGTAGAGCAGACATTTCCATATATTTTTTGTTATGATATAATTTGCAAAGATTATACTGTTTTTATTCATTAGTATTTTTTGAGTTTAACCATTATATTTGTTGTATTTTTTGTTGTTGTCATTTAGCAGATGTGCTTATCCAGAACAATTAGGATTAAGTGCCTTGCTCATGGGCACATTGACAGAGTTCACATAGTCAGCTTGGAGATTTGAACCCGCAACCTTTCAGTTACTGGCCTAACCGCTTAACCGCTAGGCTACCACCCAGCCGACAATATTTGTTTAGTCTTTTCTGGTGGCTTAAACTGAAATTGCAACCAACCTTCTATGGCTTGTTTTAAAAATAGCGATATTTTGGAGATGTTTTCATTTTCAAATAGCCAAAAATGAATAAAATGTATTCTGAATAAAGGGGAAAACGCCATTCTTTAACATGAGTGAGGCAGTATAACTTTAAGTATAACTTTTGTATGCCTGAAGCCTTTAGTGAGTGGCCTAATGCTTTAATATTAAATTATTTCTGCCCTCCGAATTCATATTCATTATATAAATAGGCCCGTTTAATTTTCTCTGACTTTTAAATGTAATATTTTTTGCTCATATAATTTTGAAAACAAGTTGCTAGGTGTAATAAGCAAGGCCATAAACAAATAGGTAATCTGGGATATATCTAAAGAGTTAACCCGGATTATTTTTCCACAAATAGACAGATATTTTATTTTCTATGGTAGCAAGATTTCATCTATTTTTGCACACTTTCTATTAAAATGCATTGTAGTGAGAATTTATTTTGTGTCCTAGCCAGTCTCCAGATCTCAACCTCTTCTCAAATCTTTGGAGGGAGTTGAAAGTCCGTGTTGCCCAGCAACAGCCCCAAAACATCACTGCTCTAGAGGAGATCTGCATGGAGGAATGGGCCAAAATACCAGCAACAGTGTGTGAAAACCTTGTGAAGACTTACAGAAAACGTTTGACCTCTGTCATTGCCAACAAAGGGTATATAACAAAGTATTGAGATAAACTTTTGTTATTGATCAAATACTTATTTTCCACCATAATTTGCAAATAAATTAATAAAAAATGTGATTTTCTGGATTTTTTTTCTCATTTTGTCTGTCATAGTTGAAGTGTACCTATGATGAAAATTACAGGCCTCTCTCATTTTTTAAAGTGGGAGAACTTGCACAATTGGTGGCTGACTACTTTTTTGCCCCACTGTAGCTATGATTGACTATTTTACACCTAAGGTTACGATACATAACGTTAACCCATTGTATAAGAAATTATCCAAAATTAAAGTATTCCAGGTATTTATATATAAATTCCAGTCGTACTTTATCAAAAGCCTGTCACGCCCTGACCTTAGTTATCTTTGTTTTCTTTATTATTTTGGTTAGGTCAGGGTGTGACTAGGGTGGGTATGTTAGTTTTTGTATTATCTAGGGTTCTTTGTATATCTAGGGTTTTTGTAAGTCTAGGCATTGTATGTCTATGGTGGCCTGAATTGGTTACCAATCAGAGACAGCTGTTTATCGTTGTCTCTGATTGGGGACCATATTTAGGTAGCCATTTTACCTAGGGTATTTGTGGGTTCTTGTCTATGTGTAGTTGCCTGTCAGCACCCGTTTTGTATAGCTTCCTGGTCGTTTTGTGATTTTGTTAGTTTGTTCTGCGTTCTTTCTTCAATAAAAGAAGAAAGTATGCATATCACGCTGCGCCTTGGTATCCTTCGTATAACGACTGTGACAAAGCCTTTTCAAAGTCAGCTATGAATACCAGGCCTGGTTTCCCAGATTTGTCATAGTGTTCTATTGTTTCCAGTACTTGTCTTAAAGTATCTCCAATGTATCGTCCATGTAAAAAAAACTGTCTGATTAGGAGGAATAATATCCGACAATACCTTTTTAATTCTATGCGCTATGCATTTTGTTAGAATTTTTGTTTCACAACTCTGACATTTTCAAAATGGACTGGGGATCTATTTACCACTTGGGTCCTGTTGTCTGATAATCTACAACTCTTATAGGAGTGGTTAAAACAGAAAATAAAACTTCATTGGGATAGGGGGCAGTAGTTTCACGTCCGGATGAAAAGCGTGTCCAAAGTAATCTGCCTGCTACTCAGGCCCAGAAACTAAGATATGCATATTATTAGTAGATTTGGATAGAAAACACTCTGATGTTTCTAAAACTGTTTGAATGATGTCTGTAAGTATAACAGAACATAACCTTGTAGATTATTGAGGTTTTTCCTTTGAGAAATGAAGAAGTAGCACTGTTCAGAACGAGGGAAGTGGCGCGTGACCTGAAAAGCAGGCTCCACTTTGTTTTCCTCCGGAATTGAATGCTGTTTATTCCGCCTTAAATTTGATCGATTATTTACGTTAAATACCTAAAGTTGTATCAGGAAAGTTGTTTGAAATGTTTGGAGAAGGAATACAGGTAACTTTTGAGATAGTTTGTAGTCATGTCGCACGTGTTGGAACCGGTGTTTTTCTGAATCAAACGCGCCAAATAAATTGACATTTTGGATATATATCAACGGAATTAATCGAACAAAAGGACCATTTGTGATGTTTATGGGACATATTGGAGTGCCAACAGAGGAAGATCTTCAAAGGTAAGGTATGAAATATATCTTTATTTCTGGGGTTTGTGTCGCGCCTAGCGGGTTGAAATATGATTGCCTGTGTTTGTTTGCTGAGGTGCTATACTCAGATAATAGCATCGTATGCTTTTGCTGTAAAACCTTTTTCAAATCTGACATGTTGGCTGGATTCCCAACAAGTGTAGCTTTAATTTGGTGTATTGCATGTGTGATTTCAGGAAAGTTAAATTTTTATAGTAATTTATTTGAATTTGGCGCTCTGCATTTTCGCTGGATGTTTGCCAGCTTCCGTCCCACCTATCCTAGAGAAGTTTTAAAACAAAAAATAAAATGAATAGAAAAAAATCCTTAAAATTTACTTTGGTTAGTGGAGATGGAGGAGACTGAAACGAAAACATATACGTAAAGTACTTTGCTACCTCTTTCCAAATATAATTTGGTGAATTATGGGTGACTACATAATTTGTAACAAGTTTCAGTAAATAATTTTTGGTAGCATTTCTATGTTGAAGATTATACAAGAATTTGGTGCATTTTCCCCCATATTCCATCCAGTTAGCTTTATTTTAAATTTTAAATTTATTTTTAATTTTCACCTTTATTTAACTAGGTAACCTAGGTGAGAAAAAGTTATCATTTACAATTGCGACATGGCCAAGATAAAGCAGTGCAAAAGAAACCACAACACAGAGTTACACATGGAATAAACAAGCATACAGTCAATAACACATTAGAAAAAAGAGCAGCAAAGTAAATAAAAACAATATAGGGATGAGATATGTAGATTGGTTGGGCTATTTACAGATGGACTGTACAGCTGCAGTGATCGGTTAGCTGCTCGGATAGCTGATGTTTAAAGTTAGTGAAGGAAATGTAAGTCTCCAGCTTCAGCAATGTTTGCAATTCGTTCCAGTCACTGGCAACAGAGAACTGGAAGGAAAGGTGGCCAAAGGAGGTGTTGGCTTTGGGGATGACCAGTGAGATATACCTGCTGGAGCACTTGCTACGGGAGGGTGTTGTTATCGTGACCTGAGATAAGGCGCCACTTTACCTAGCAAAGACTTATAGATGACTTGGAGCCAGTGGGTTTGGCGACGAATATTTAGCGAGGGCCAGCTGACTAGAGTATACAGGTCGCAGTGGTGGGTGGTATAGGGGGCTTTGGTGACAAAACAGATGGCACAGTGATAGACTGAATCCAGTTTGCTGAGTAGAGTATTGGAAGTGATTTTGTAAATGACATCGCCGAAGTCGAGGATCGGTAGGATAGTCAGTTTTACAAGGGTATGTTTGGCGGCGTGAGTGAAGGAGGCTTTGTTGCAAAATAGGAAGCCGATTCTAGATTTAATTTTGGATTGGAGATGTTTGATATGAGTCTGAAAGGAGAGTTTACAGTCTAGCCAGACACCAAGGCATTTGTAGTTGTCTAGGTCAGAACCATCCAGAGTAATGATGCTAGTCGGGTGGGCAGGTGCGGCAGCGAACTGTTGAAAAACATGCATTTGGTTTTATTAGCGTTTTATTAGCGTTTAAGAGCAGTTGCAAGCCACGGAAGGAGTGTTGTATGGCATTGAAGCTTGTTTGGAGGTTAGTTAACACAGTGTCCAAAGAAGGGCCAGATGTATACAGAAAGGTGTCGTCTGCGTAGAGGTGGATTATGTGGCAAATTATGTGGATATATTGAAGCAACATCTCAGACATCAGTCAGGAAGTTAAAGCTTGGTCACAAATAGGTCTTCCAAATGGACAATGGTCACAAGTATACTTCCAAAGTTGTGGTAAAATGGCTTAAGGACAACAAATTCAAGGTATTGGAGTGGCAATCACAAAACCCTGACCTCAATCCTAAAGAAAATTTGTGGGCAGAACTGAAAAGCAGTGTGCAAGCAAAGGAGGCCTACAAACCTGACTCAGTTACACCAGCTCTGTCAGGAGAAATGAACCAAAATTCACCCAACTTATTGTGGCAAGCTTGTGGAAGGCTACCCAAAACGTTGACCCAAGTTAAACAATTTAAAGGCAATGCTACCAAATACTAATTGAGTTCATGTAAACTTCGGATCCACTGGGAATGTGATGAAAGAAATAAAAGCTGAAATAAATAATTTTCTCTACTCTTATTCTTACATTTCACATTCTTAAAATAAAGTGGTGATCCTAACTGACCTAAAACAGTGAATTTTTACTAGGATTAAATGCCAGGAATTGTAAAAAAAAACTGAGTTTAAATGTATTTGGCTAAGGTGTATGTAAACTTCCAACTTCAACTGTATATAATAAGCAGTGCCAGAGGAATGCCAGAGGAATGCCCAAAAATAGTCAGAGACTCCAGTCACCCATAGACTGTTTTCTCTGCTACCGCACAGAGGTACCGCACGGCAAGCGATACATTGACCAACCCCTCCATTTGTTTTGTACACTACTGCTACTCGCTGTTTATTATCTATACATAGTCACTTCACCCCTACCTACATGTACAAATTACCTCGACTAACCTGTACCCCCGCATATTGACTCGGTACCGGTGCCCCCTGTATACAGCCTCGTATTGCTATTTAATTGTGTTACTTTTTATCATTTTTTACTTTAGTTTAAATAAATATTAGTAAATACTTTCTTAACCAACAGTGTAGTTCAGGAAGAGTTAAGGGATTTAAGTAAGCATTTCACGGTAAGGTCCACACTTGTTGTATTTGGTGCATGTGAGAAATCAAGTTTGATTTGATTGGTAAACCATAGAGCATAGCCTAATATTTCAATTGTCTGTATTTATGAAAGGTACCCCCTCCCCTTCTATTGTTTATTGTCATGTTTTGATGTTTGTTGTCACTGTGCTGTTGTTGTCATTGTAAAAAAAGTATAAATACATCAAAATACATTCTCTTTTTTACAATTGAAATTGCTTGATTCATTGTCACAATACCCAACCTCCATTACATACACACACAAGGATAGGAGTAGCATAGTGTCAGTTGCAGATCAGTGTGGCTGGGTTATTAAGTGCCTTGCTCAAGGGCACAACGGCAGTGAATGGTGCCTGGGAGCAGAGACCAGACTTTTATCGCCAGGCCCTGGGCTTGAACCTTCCAGCTACTGGTCCGCCTCTCTAACTTCCATGCGAGCCATGGTCCGAATCCGTACTCAGAACGGGGCCAATACGGATCCCGGGTCCCTACAAGGTATGTATCCTGAAACACAAACAGCTGTTTTGTCACTTCTCAGCAGGGTATAATACAGTTTTACTGTACTTTCCCAGAGCCAGCTGCTATGCATTGAAGTGAATACAACTATGCTCAAATTCCCCTTCAGCTACTATTTCCTTTTTCCTTCTACTCATAAAAAGCCTTCAGTGTTTTGCTGTGTTTACATAATGACAAAGCATCTGAAGGCCATCTGTCTTTAAAAACAAGGGTGGTGTGACACACTGCTTGCCTAACACACACTCCCTAATCGTTCATCAGAAAAGTATGTCCTCCAGCAGCGTCTGTCAGTATTACTGAGATTACACAGCCTATTTGTCTGGTTATGTGGATGACATTGTGCACAGTCAGTGATAATGATGGCCATGACTGCGCATTTAAGGGGCGAAAATGTGGGGTGAAAATCCTTAAGTGTGGGCACGTACTGTATGTGGTATATCACACGAAAAGGGGTTGTGATGAAGCCTGATAAAATGTAAAATGTACTGATGAGCATGTGATGACTAAGCAAATAGTACAACACTGTGTTGAGTATGCGTCACTTGAGTGGGTTGAGTCACTGATGTGATCTTCCTGTCTGGGTTGGCGCCCCCCCCTTGGGTTGTGCCGTGTCGGAGATCTTTGTGGGCTATACTCGGCCTTGTCTCAGGATGGTAAGTTGGTGGTTGAAGATATCCCTCTAGTGGTGTGGGGGCTGTGCTTTGGCAAAGTGGGTGGGGTTATATCCCTAAGTAACAAACAAAAAAGTTACTTGGCCATTTTAAACTGGAATAAGAACCATAAAGTCCCCTGATGTCCAGTATATCGAAGCCTTCAGCTTGCTAGACCATTTTAACCAACATTGCACAATCAGACTGTGTATATTTTTTATTCTAACATGTATGCTACAACTCACCAATTGCACTGATATCAACTGCTGTTAATAGATATAAACTGCAGCATACATACTGGAGGCTGAGACAGAAGGGGTCAGGAGACACTGGGGGGCTAGGGTCAGTTTGTTATATCTGGAGTACCCCTCCTGTCTTATCCGGTTTCCTGTGTGAATTTAAGTATGCTCTCTCTAATTCTCTCTTTCTTTCTCTTTCTTTCTCTCTCTCGGAGGACCTGAGCCCTAGGACCATGCCTCAGGACTACCTGGCATGATGACTCCTTGCTGTCCCCAGTCCACCTGGCTGTGCTGCTGCTCCAGTTTCAACTGTTCTGCCTGTGATTATTATTATTTGACCATGCCGGTCATTTATGAACATTTCAACATCTTGGCCATGTTCTGTTATAATCTCCACTTGGCACAGCCAGTGGACTGACTGGCCACCCCTAATAGCCTGGTTCTTCTCTAGGTTTCTTCCTAGGTTGTTTTTCCTAGCCACCATGCTTCTACACCTGCATTGCTTGCTGTTTGGGGTTTTAGGCTGGGTTTCTGTACAGCACTTTGAGATATCAGCTGATGTACGAAGGGCTATATAAATACATTTGATTTGATGATATTTCCTAGGTGATGATGACCGGGGAGAACACAGAGGAGCACTTCTTTAAAGCAGATCTTTAGATCTAGATCTCAGTTTATTGTCTGTAGCCTAAAAGTAAGCGATGACTCACACAATAGTTGGGCTATTGCCTGGATTATTTCATTGCAGATTATTTGCGTAAATTGAGAGTTTGTTATTTGAGTGGATACAGCAATGCTTATGTCAAGTTATTAAATGTAAATCTTTCAGCTGAAATAATAATGAAAACTCTTCACGAAGCAGGGCAAGGAAGTCAAGCGTGTATGTTGAATTGTTTTATTGACTATTGAACTGATTACACATTCCATGGGTAACACTCAGTGAAAAATGGCTTTAGCAGATCAGAAACTTGTACTGTATAGTATATCTACGTGTGCGAAAGATAGTCTATTTGGTTATGGGTGCCGAGATTACTGCAAACATATGTGCTGTGTAAAGTTTAAAGCAAAATAAAAAAGACAACTTTTCACAAATAAAAAAAAATGCTACTTTGAAGTGTAGAGAGACATTTATGTAAGAGTAGCCCAAAGTCCTTGTGTCTCACATGAACAATTACATGAAAAGGAAGAAACATTATTGCAAGAAGCATTTAAGGACAGCTTTATGGATTCTATCTTATACTATATTAGAACATTTTCCATATACAAAAAGTGTGCCTTAAATAAATAAAAAAATATTTCTTAAATCTTGAAATCTTTCTTAAAATGCAACAAAATCACAAAACATGTTTGCATAACAGCAACATTTTGTGTGTGTGTGTGTGTGTTTGAAGGCGTAACCATTGATTGCAACAGAGGTAGGAACATGATACATTTAATGAAACAATCAGTGAAACAATATATCTAGACATGGGGTCCCCAGTTACATTCAGCCTTGGGACGATTTTTCCTTGAGTGCATGGTCGGGGGGCCGCAACACAGTTATAAATAATGGGAAAAAAGGTATACCCAAACGCGATTCAGCCCAGCTTAACAGAAAAAGCTGGTTTGTCCCATCAAGAAATCTATCAGATTTATGCAGAAACTGAGAGCACCTTTTTTCTTTATTCTGCCGGATAGTCACCAGTTGAAATATCCTGGGGTAAGGAATGTTTTTTGAATAGTTCTAAATCATTTGTACACTGCAAATCGACCGCAAGAATCCCAAACAGATATAGTGTTTGACAAAAGCAGAATAATTTCAAACCTTGATCACATTGGGATACAATCACATACAGTATACCCCTATGTATGTGTAGGAATACTTGGGAACAGATTTCCTAAATTAAAATGACTTTGAGCTGATTCCTGGTGATATTACAATATTTTATGTCCAACAAAGAAAATTATATAGGCCTATAAAAAACATCTTCTTCTTTTTTGCCCAGAACTTGTGTGGTCAAATAAAAAAACCAAGCGCAGAATTTGGCCCACGGGCAACCTATTGGAGAACCCTGGTCTAGACTGTATAGCCCACATACCCTATATGGACCATTTAAAATGAATGGACACCTGTTGAACTGAATAACTTTTTGCTGTCCTGCTCAATATGTTATTCAGAAGATGGGGATGACAGGCTACTTGAACTAATTTTGGGCTACTTCAACTAACTCTTCACAGAGTTTGGATTGCTGGTCGATATATGCCAGTTTACGCTCTAGTTTGTCTCCCATGTTGAAGGCCCCTATCTTCCTCAACACCTCAGGAAGTTTCCTAACCTGATCGTTCCCTGCACCTTGGTCCCAACTGTTCATAAAGTCGTGAATACCCCTTCTATTAAGCTTCATGACCGTTCCTATGAGCGGTTTCTTGCCTCCCTCTTGTGGCAGCCTCATTGCTAACCGACGCATTCTTTTGATTCCCATTGTCTGGTGAAGTTGAATGAAGAACGTAGGGAGGATTTCATGCAGATATTCAGCTCCATCTGAAAATTTAAAAAAACATGGTTGGGAAACTTAAACTCAGTAGAGGCCACAAATGATTAGTTCATTATAAATATTGTTATTCAAAATGTGTTTTACCACGAGTTCTGAGGTCATGGCATGAGGCGCACAGTTTATCGTGCCAGTCCTGGCCTTTCAGAACCACGCGCAGTCCACCAATTTTGCAGTTTGATTGCGCTAGACAGGTCGCTTTTGCGGAGGAAACTTCAGAATAGAATCCGGCCTGGCACTGCACACATTCTGTATCTTGTTGTGGTGTACCTGAGGAAATATTTTGAAATGTGTGCCACGTTATTCATCTCAAAATCATGTTTTACCAATTAAATGAGGAACACAATCCATTTAAGATTTGATTTGGGTTTGACATTCGGTACATGCTGAACGGGGGAATTGATTTGCATGTTTGCTAATTGTTTGCGTGGCTAGTTTAACTAAACCATAGTGTGTATTGCAGTCACTACATGTCTATAGACTGCTTTCGTGGAAATGAACCATATCTACATAAATGAAATAATTGAAGTATCCCTTTAATCCATCTTAATTCGCAGATTTGTTATTGATACCAAAATGCCATTTTTACAATCCAAACCAAGACAAACACAATCAGGAGAGACTGAGACATCTGAACATGCAACCTATGAATATGGAACTATAGACTGTAAACGGTGATGATAAGAAAGTGTTTAAATCAAATAGATTAAGTGGAAATAGTCATTTGGCGTATAACATTTTCTGTATGTAAAACGCGGCCTCTATTTTAGCCATACCTGTAGTATTCGCTCCATACCCGGGGGGACATTCTTTATGTTTGATGCATGCTTCGTATCTCTCGTTGAAGTAGTAATCCTCCTTGCACTCGCACTCGCAGTTGTTGGATGGAGAACACGCCTGCTTGACAACCTGGTTCTCGGCGCACATGCTGCAGCGCAGGCACTTGGAGATGTGGTTCCAAAATTCAGTGTATGCCCCATTGGGACATTCCGCACAGTCGCTCTTTCGCGTTGCACTGCAGGGCGCGCGGAGGTACGTTCCAGGTGGACAGCGGTCACACACTAACGAAAGACCAGAGTAACGATCATCGTTTTTGAAAGTTCGGGCGTGTAGTGCCATACTGGCATCAGCACTGACTAGCATCAACATAAAAAAGAGCTGTAGAGATAGAACAGACAGGTTGTCATTCACTTTGTTTATACAGCAGGTTCACAAATTCATATTCAATTAATTGCAATGAACTAAAAATACCGTTTTCATACAGACTAAGCATATGTTTCTACATACCGTCATTATGTAGGCTAATGCACCTCTCCTTTGGATTCAAATAGATGCTTGATTTCTTTGGTCCAGAAACAAGACCGCTTATTTAAGTGCGCGCCTATGCAAGCGCATTGGGCGTCACTGAGGTTGGTTTTAACATAGCCTATTAGTCAGTTAAACGTGTTGACGTTGGTATGAGTAACCCATTTTAACCAAGCGGAAACGTTGCAAATTCCTGTAGTCTCTGCTAAAGCAGGAGCATTCGCCTCCGCAGATTGAATAGAGCCCCTATTCTACTGAATTGACCATTTCTATGCTTCAATAGCATATGCATTTTATGCAGAGTTCTTCTCATATTAATTTACTGTTAGAAATGCCTGAGATGTTAGGCTAGTCATGGAATCATGCATTAATTGCACTGATAATAAATACTAGTTATTGTTCTTGTTAGTCTATTCATAGGAGGAAATGTGAACCCTTGAGGAAGGATATATCAAATAATATATTAATGAACTTCCTGAACCTCTCACCATGCATAATTGCTATTAGCCTACAAACAGGGTTGGGTAGGTTACTTTCTAAATGTAATCATGTTACAGTTCCTAATTACATAATCTGATTACTTTACCCCTTAAGAAGCATTCGAAGAAGACAAAATGGATCCATCAAGAACATTTGGTGCCTCATAATAATGGTCTGTGACTTGTGGTCAGACTTGCTCAGGTGGAACAAACTTAAAATTGCAACTTTTTTCAGTGCTGAATTGAATGTCATTGAGAAAACAGAAAGGTGTCAATGTATTTTTTCACAAACATCCTTTCTGATTTAAAAGTAATCCAATAAGTAATCATCTAGTTTTTTAAAAGTATCATTCATCTGATTACAATATTTTAGCTGGTAACAACTGATCAGTTACTCACCAAACGTGTCAATTACGCACCAAAATAATTACACACCCATATGCAAAAGTTCTACCTTTGAAGATGTCAATGTGTAAATGTATGTTCAATTCAATCTCAAAGCCAATGACCAGCATGACAATATGATAATCCCCTGTGGATGTCTTCCTCTGTCCTAAAATTCCAACTGTCCTAAAATTCTAAATCAAATAGCTAAATGATCCATAGTATGACCATCTTAAAACAATTCCATATTTGGCAAAACAATACAAATACCATGACCATTAGAAGTACCAGACAGTATGACTAAGTATGTGAAAAGTTATCTTTTTGAAATTGTTTTAAACAATCTGTTGCTGTATATATTTAACAAAGTGCTGATGTACATTTCCCCCGTAAATGGAAACAATTATTCACTCATTCCTTTGGCATGGGATAATTAACAAATCATTCCTCAAGTATGCCAAACATACTTTCCTATTGCAAAAATACGCTTGTGTAGGCAATTATATTTGATTCCATTGGTGACTCAGGATAAGACCTTCTTAGGTACTTAACCATTCAAATGATGTGCATTTGGATAACAAACTGACCAATTAAATAAGAAGCCGGTAAAACGAGGTTTACAAGAAACCTGGAAGGTGCTGGAAGGTTTATGAAGAACCTCTGTAAGCACGGCTGGTGAAAATACCATTAGTATTTTCAGTCTCATCCCTGTGGCATCTCTCAGTCTCGTCATTTCCGGTCACAACTTGTAGACATGCTGCTTGTTACTAACCTTACTTTGCTACCTGCCAACTTTACGGTTTTTACTTTTTAATTACCGTTTATATTTTTTGTTTTTCCCTCAACTTTTTCACCCCGGGCGCTTTATCTGGATGTAATTGTGAGGACCTCCACCAGCCGAAGCTAAGTAGTAACATTAACATTATGTCTTCTAATTGCAGTCGCTGTACTCATATTATACAGGAGAACGATCGCCTTATGGCGAGGATAGCTGTGCTGCAAGCCCAGCTTCAGACGCAATCGTTAGGCAAGGGGAATTTTAAGTGAAGGAAAAGGATGAAACAGCGTCTCTGCCACCAATAAGTACAGATAGTAGTATAGATCCCCTTGCACAGTCCCCGAAGCCAGACAATTTTCTCATGGCTTCTGGAAGGAAATGTTGTAGGAATGCTCAACCGGTGTCACTCATTCAGCCGACAGAAACTTTTTACCAGTTCTCCCCATTAAGCAACATGTCGGAGGCAGAGGCTGAGCCTTCTCTGGTCTCTCCTCCTCCCGTTACGGGGTCTGAGACGCCGAAGCCTCCCACCATTAGCTCTGACAAATTGAAACCCTAGTCATTGACGACTCCATTGTATTACACTTAAACCGAATCATACACTGTTTACCAGGGGACAGGGCTACCGACATTAAGACTAATCTGAAGATGGTGCTGGCTAAAGGTAAAACTGGCGAGTATAGGGATATTGTTTTCCACGTCGGCACCAACGATGTTAGGATGAAACAGTCAGAGGTCACCAAGCGCAACATAGCTTCAGCGTGTAAATCAGCTAGAAAGATGTGTCGGCATCGAGTAATTGTCTCTGGTCTCCTCCCAGTTAGGGGGAGTGATAAACTCTCACAACTCAATCGCTGGTTGAAAACTGTTTTCTGCCCCTCCCAAAAGATAGAATTTGTAGATAATTGGCCCTCTTTCTGGGACTCACCCACAAATAGGACCAAGCCAGGCCTGCTGAGGAGTGACAGACTCCATCCTAGCTGGAGGGCTGTTATCCAGCCTGCCAGCTTAGTGGAGTCTGCTACAGTCAGTGTAGTCAGCTCAACTATCCCCATTGAGACTGTGTCTGCCTCGATCTAGGCTGGGCAAAACTAAACATGGCGGTGTTCGCCTTAACAATCTCACTGGGAAAAAAGACCTCCTCCATTCCTGTCAATATTGAAAGAGATTGTGATATCTCACATGTCAAAATAGGGGTATTTAATGTTAGATCCCTCACTTCCAAGGCAGTTGTCAATTAACTAATCACTGATCACAATCTTGATGTGATTGGCCTGACTGAAACATGGCTTAAGCCTGATGAATTTACTGTGTTAAATGACGCCTCGGACTATACAGTGGGGAGAACAAGTATTTGATACACTGCCGATTTTGCAGGTTTCACTACTTACAAAGCATGTAGATGTCTGTAATTTTTTATCATAGGTACACTTCAACTGTGAGAGACGGAATCTTAAACAAAAATCCAGAAACTCACATTGTTTGATTTTTAAGTAATTCATTTGCATTGTATCCCACCCCCCACACATCCTGCAAAAGCAAAGGAGTTGCTAGCATTCATGATAGCAAATTATCTGCTCAGTCACCAACTAAGGACCATCAAAAGCTGCGCTATAAATTCTCAGACAACCCAAAGATTCATAGATGCCCTTCCAGACTCCCTCCACCTACACAAGGACGTCAGAGTACAAAAGTCAGTTAACCACCTGAGGAACTCATTTTAACCTTGCGTAATACCCTAAAAACAAAAAAACATTTGTAATAAGAAACTAGCTCCCTGGTATACAGAAAATACCAGAGCTCTGAAGCAAGCTTCCAGAAAATTTGCACGGAAATAGCACTACACCAAACTGGAAGTTCCGACTAGCTTGGAAAGACAGTACCGTTCAGTATCGAAGAGCCCTCACTGCTGCTCGATCATCCTATTTTTCCAACTTAATTGAGAAAAATAAGAACAATCCCACATTTATTTTTGATACTGTCACAAAGTTAACTAAAAAGCAGCATTCCCCAAGAGAGGATGGCTTTCACTTCAGCAGTGATAAATTCATGAACTTCTTTGATGAAAAGATCATGATCATTAGAAAGCAAATTTCAGACTCCTCTTTAAATCTGCATATTCCTCCAAAGCTCAGTTGTCCTGAGTCTGCACAACTAGGATCAAGGGAGACAATCAAAGCTTTTTTTAAATACTATATCTCTTGACACATTGATGAAAATAATCATGGCCTCTAAATCTTCAAGCTGCATACTGGACCCTATTCCAACTAAACTACTGAAAGAGCTGCTTCCTGTGCTTGGCCCTCCTATGTTGAACATAATAAATGTCTCTCTATCCACCGGATGTGTATCAATCTCACTAAAAGTGGCAGTAATAAAGCCTCTATTGAAAATGCCAAACCTTGGACACAGAAAATATAAAAACACTAATCAGCCCCTATCGAATCTCCCATTCCTCTCAAAAATGTTAGAAAAGCTGTCGTGCAGCATCTCACTGCCTTCCTGAAGACAAACAATGTATACGAAACGCTTCAGTCTGGTTTAGACCCCATCATAGCACTGAGACTGCACTTGTGAAGGTGGTTTTATTACTTTTTAATGGCATCAGATCAAGGCTCTGCATCTCTCCTCGTGCTCCTAGACCTTAATGCTGCTTTTGATACCATCAATCACCACATTCTTTTGGAGAGATTGGAAACCCAAATTGGTCTACATGGACAAGTTCTAGCCTGGTTTAGATCTTAACTGTAAGATATTGTTTTGTCTCTGTGGATGGTTTATCCTCTGACAAATCAACTGTAAATGTCGGTGTTCCTTTTGATAAAACATGGTGAATCCCCAAAATTGCCCTTCCTGGAAGCCTGTGTTTCAGGCATAAGGAAGTGGATGGCGTCAAATGTTCTACTTTTAAACTCGGACAAAACAGAGATGCTAGTTCTATAGGTCCCAAGAAACAAAGAGATCTTCTGTTGAATCTGACAATTCATCTTGATGGTTGTACAGTCGTCTCAAATAAAACTGTGAAGGACCTCAGCGTTACTCTGGACCCTGATCTCTCTTTTGACATATCAAGACTGTTTCAAAGACAGCTTTTTTCCATCTACATAACATTGCAAAAATCTGAAACTTTCTGTCCAAAAAGGATGCAGAAAAATGAATCCATGCTTGTCACTTCGAGGTTAGCCTACTGCAATGCTCTACTTTCCGGCTACCCGGATAAAGCACTAAATAAACTTCAGTTAGTGCTAAACACGGCTGCTAGAATCTTGACTAGAACCAAAACATTGGACCATATTACTCCAGTGCTCTACACTGGCTTCCTGTTAAGGCTAGGGCTGATTTCAAGGTTTTACTGCTAACCTACAAATGCTGATGCTTGAATTGTTTACTGTGTGTGTTTGGTTTCTGAGTGAGTTTGAGAGTTAGCATTTGTTGGTTTTTCCCCAGTGTACTTGCCCATCCAAGAAGGATAAAGGTCATTGGCCACAGAAAATGACTTCAAATCACATTATACTGTATGTACAGTAGCTTTGATTGGACTGATCATATCAACATCATTCTTTAAAAATCATAGCTAGCAGTCATTATCATGAATCAAGTTGACAATCTACTGGCAAATCATTTTTAATCCTTGTCATATGAAGAGAAATGATAGATCAGTGCTCATCAGCCATTGGACATAAACGTTACACAAGTTGGAAATCTCAAATTCAACGAGGGGTTTTGAAGGAATCTGTGACAGTGGCTGTGTGGTCTCAAATCTGTGATTAAGGGGCTCTTTTCCAAGTTTAAAATGATAAACATTCAACATTGGCCATGCTGTAGATGAAGCATGATTTGTACCGCGCTCAAAACAACTGTTAACTCGGAACTGCGAAAACTTGACTTCAATGAGTTCAAGACAACTGGGAAATCGGGAATAAACAAGCTCCGACTGGGAAAATAGGTTTTGAACAGTCATCCAACTAGGAATTGTAAATCCTGCCTCCAGTTGTTTTGAAAGCACCATAAATCCAGAGAATGCCAGACTTTGATGACAAAATTTGGACCGCCGCGCCACCTTCCTGTTCGAGTCCAAAAATGTATTGTATGCTGCTGGATAAATGATGTAATATGCCAGGGAAATACAGTTGAAGTCAGAAGTTTACATGCACTTAGGTTGTAGTCATTAAAGCTATTTTTTTCAACCACTCCACACATTTCTTGTTAACAAACTATAGTTTTGGCAAGTCAGTTAGGACATCTACAAACTAATCAAACTGTTCAACCTACTTCTTGACTGTCCTTTTACCCTATAGAGGGAATGTTTGGCGTGACACCTTCCCCATTTTAGGTAACCAGAATACCACAGTATTCGGTCATTGTATGTGTCACATCCCCACATCTGTTCTCAATGTATTAACATTCCCTCTACTCAGTTTCCCACATTATAATGGACTTCTTCTGAGCTTTTGACACAAAGATGTGTCACTTGACAACAGATTCACCTCATTCTCATGAATGCCTCGAAGAGATTGAGCCTACTTCCTTTCTCTGTGCCATTTGAATTACATTATCTTCAGTCACTCTAGTTGTGGATATAACACATACAATGGTACACGCTAGAGGGAACAAATCATGATGCACTGACTAACTTTCCAGGTAAACACATTGGTCGAATCAATTTTGTTTCCACGTCATTTCAATTAAATTGCGTTGCATTGGTATCTGTGCCTAGTGGGTCGATTGACCAAAATGATTCATGATTATACATGGATAAACAACTGATTTATGTGACTATAACGTCAGTCATGTATTCGATGACATGTTTGGGAGTTCAGTCTGATTACAACCCAATTGTTTTGTAATTACTTTATTCATCAGAGGAACTAAGGAAATACCTACACATGACGTTTAGAGTATGAGCGAATGTACTCTGGATAATGTTGGTACACATTTACCTGTCTGACACCATTGATGAGGCTTGAGAAAATCCGAGGTGAGGCTTCTGCCCATTCTCCTATACAGTGCGTTCTGGTTGGTGGCCCCATTACGGACAGTTGTCTGTCCCAATCTGGTACAATTGTTGTGGTCAAGCTGGAGAAAATAGCCCCCTGTACACTCTTCCTTCATACACTGTCACTTAGCTATGTGCCCGTATGTAAGAAATACAAATCATGACAAGGAATGGTACAGAACTGTGTATACACGCATAGGACATTTGCCTAGATATCAGTTATTGTGATGTTTTTAGGTTTTGTAAAGAGAACACAGTCAACCATTTGTAATCACTGCACCTCCACCACAGGTCAGTTCACTCCTGTGACTTTCTATTTACGGAATACAACTCAATCTTCACCTGTTAGTTGTATCTATCCACATGTATTACCTTGAACTTCTGTCCCTGAACAAATTGAATCCACACGTGTCCACTTTAGAATAATGGAGGATGGCAAAGGACTTTATGGATTACCTGTTGCATAATCAACTGACTGAATCACTTTTCCTCAAAACATTAATTGAGAAATTCACAAGAAAGCTGTTGCAAAGTTGTCAAGAATATAAAGAAACAGTCATAAGAACTGGTGACAGTTACCCAGCTCCAGTCCTCGATTACCCCCAAGAGAACACATTTTTGTTGTAGCTCCAGACAAGCACACATAATTAATATATATGCCATTTAGCATATAATTCTACTTGTCAAATAATTATCAAGCCCTCAACCAGGTTTTTTTTTATCCCGAGCTACAACTAAAATGTGTGCTGTTGAGGGTATTTGTCACGGGAGATCGGACCAAAGCGCAGCATGGTATGTGTTCATGCCTTTTTATTGTAACTGAACCCTATAACAAAATCACAAAGAGAAATAAACTAAACTGAAACAGTCCTGTCAGGTGCAGAAAACACTAAACAGAAAATAACTACCCACAAAAACCATGTGGGAAAAAGCTACCTAAGTATGGTTCCCAATCAGAGACAACGATAGACAGCTGTCCCTGATTGAGGACCATACCCGGCCAAAACAAAGTAATACAAAAACATAGAAAAAAGAACATAGAATGCCCACCCAAATCACACCCTGACCAAACCAAAATAGAGACTTAAAAAGCTCTAAGGTCAGGGTGTGACAGTACTCGAGGACCAGAGTAGGGAAACACTGGCCTTGAAGGTGCTAAAAGTGCTTGTTGTTTTCCTCAGAGGTTGTCACTAGCTATGTTTCCATGAACTTGTCCAGTGATTTTTTGGGGGGGCATTTGAAAATGTGGCATAGAAATAGATGCAATAATTGCCTGCTACGGTGCATTCCCATTAAACTGTCTTGTGTAAAAATGCCTGGATGTAATAATGTCACACCGGGGCCTCCCGGGTGGCGCAGTGGTTAAGGGCGCTGTACTGCAGCGCCAGCTGTGCCATCAGAGTCCCTGGGTTCGCGCCCAGGCTCTGTGGTAACGGCCGCGACCGGGAGGTCCGTGGGGCGACGCACAATTGGCCTAGCGTTGTCCGGGTTAGGGAGGGCTTGGTTGGTAGGGATGTCCTTGTCTCATCGCGCACCAGCGACTCCTGTGGCGGCCCGGGCGCAGTGCCCGCTGAACAAGGTTGCCAGGTGCACGGTGTACCCTCCGACACATTGGTGCGGCTGGCTTCCGGGTTGGATGCGCGCTGTGTTAAGAAGCAGTACGGCTGGTTGTGTTGTTTATCAGAGGACGCATGACTTTCAACCTTCGTCTCTCCCGAGCCCGTACGGGAGTTGTGGCGATGAGACAAGATAGTAGCTACTACAACAATTGGATACCATGAAATTGGGGAGAAAAAGGGGTAAAAAAAAAATATATATATAAAAATAATAATAATTTAAAAAATAATGTCGCACCAAAAAAAAAAGCAGTGTAGGATAAAAATGAAATGGTTTAATGTTTCTATTATCCATTTTAGGCAAATTAATTGTGCATTAATAAATTGGTGACAATTTGTTTGTTGATCATTAATAGACAGACATTTTCAGGTCTTGCCATAGCTTGTCAAGTCGATTTAAATCAAAACTGTAAGTAGGCCACTCAAGAACATTAAACGTTGTTGTGGTTAGCAACTCCAGTGTAGATTTGGCCTTGTGATTTAGATTATTGTCCAGCTCAAAGTTGAATTTGTCTCCCAGTGTCTGTTGGAAAGCAGACTGAACCAGGTTTTCTTGCAAGATTTTACCTGTGCTTAGCTGTATTCCATTTATTTTTATCGCCCTAGTCCTTGCCGATGACAAGCATCCCCATAACATGATGCAGCCACCACCATGCTTGAAAATATTTTCTACATTGTAGAATAATAGTGAAGATGTCAAAACTATGAAATAAAGCATGGAATCATGTAGTAACCAAAACGGTGTTAAACAAATCAAAATATATTTTAGATTTTAGATTCTTCAAAGTAGCCACACTTTGTCTTGATGACAGCTTTGTACACTCATGGTATTCTCTGGAGAAGCGTGCTGAGATCAATGGACAAGATAAATATTTTGTGTACCTGCCTTTGAGAGAAATTGTCCTTGTTTATGGCCAGAATTATGCAAGATTTTATGTGCTGTTGGAGGTGTGTCTTGGTCAGTTTAGCCATAGGAGGACGGTTTTTTGATTGGCTGAGCTGAGGTGGTGCAAATTCACATTCAAAGTCAAATGCAGATTATCAGCGAGAGTGATGGTGCTTTCAATACAAATGGGAACTCAGAAAAATACAAGGTCAAATCATGACATCAGTGATCTTCAGGTCGGAAAGTCGGACCTCTAGAAAGAGGCCCGAGATTCCGAGTTGGAATTCTGAGTTGGATGACCTAGTCGGACCTTGTTTATTTCCGAGTTCCCAGGAGTCTTGAACGTGGCATGTGACCCCCTCTTACTCTCTGTCAGTCACCCCTGTCGAAGCAGAAAGCCGAAAGCAGAAAGCAGATGCCATTAAAAAGGGCTCTTGAGGGCTACGCTGTTAAATGTGTGAAATTAACCTACTTATTTTCTAAAAGTTCTGGTTCTGCTGGTCCAAGTGCTGTGTGATAAATGACAGATCAGCTGCTGTGGTGCTGTTGAGGTAGGAAGTAAACAGAGAAAGACACACTCACGCACACTGACACAGGTCATGTAGCATACCAGTGGCGTGTATTCATGGATGCCAATGGAAGCTGTATATTGTATGAAATGTATTTCATACCTACCACAGTAGGCTAATTAGGGAAGGGGGATTCGGGGAAACATTTAGACTCTAGGCTACTTCCAATATAGCCTAACAAGATGTTAGATTTGCTTTAATAACACATAGCTAAGGCAATAGACATCTACTAGATATTTATACAGTGAGTTTTACTAAACACAAGTCATCATGTATTTCAATAAAGGTCAATTCAGGGATTTATGAGCTGCAGTAACAAGTGATTCTGGTGTTGGATTACAGTACATAGTCACTGCCACTGAAGGCTGGAAAGTCCCGCATATCTCCCATTTATTTCATTCTCTGAAGGACCTATTCACTTCTTGGCAGAAAGATACGGGAGCAGCATTGTCAAACGAAGCACAACACTGTAAATCTATCCGCATCCACATAAACTAGTCCCAGCATCATTCTTTGACCAACACAAAAGGTTGTATATTGAATTCAATAGAAGAAAACAGAGAGAGGGAGACTGCCAGTTCCTTAATGTAGCAATTGACTGTATTATACAGCACAGACATTAAGGTCTCTTTCTCTTTCTTTCATTGAATTATATGTAGCCTAATATTGAAACATGGTTTCATGGTTTCCATGTCTTTGATGCCATTCCATTCACTCCGTTCCAGGCATTATTATGAGCTGTCTTCCCCTCAGCAGCCTCCACTGCATTCCAAAGTCTAATAACTTCACCATGCTCAAAGGGATATTCCGTGTCTGATTTTTTGTTGTTGTACACATCTAAAATTGGTGCCCTTTGCAAGGCGTTGGAAAACCTCCCTGGTCTTTGTGGTTGAATCTGTGCTTGAAATTCATTACTTGATTAAAGGACCTTACAGATAATTGTAAATGTGGGGTACAGAGATGGGGCAGTCATTCAAAAATCATGTTAACCACTATTATTGAACTCCGAATGAGTCCATGCAACTTATTATGTGATTTGTTAAGCACATTGTTACTTATTTCGGCTTGCCATAACAACGCGGTTAAATACTTCATTTGTAAAAGATTCTAAAAACTCCATTTCACTTTGACATTCTGGGGTATTGTGCTTAGATCAAGGGACACAATTTCCTTTCCTCTACCTTATGATAGGTATGACAGTTATGACAGCTACCGTTTAGCTCAAATTTGGAACATTTATTTAAAAAAAATGGTGGATTTGTTAATACAGAAGCCTCTTTGTACCATGACAACTCCATACACATGCCATAACGGTATTGACTGAACATGAACCCATTAGAAATCCAGCCTATTTAGGCCTGTCGTCCATCAGTGTCCTGATACTGTAATACTCACTTATTAAATGCTAAATATATCCAGTCACGGAGCACAAATACTAAGTACATACTAAACACCACTAAAGTCAAGGTCATGTTTGGTAGACAGGACCCTGCTTGATACTGCTCTACAGTATCCTTCTCTGCAGCACGTATCCAAACTACAGGCTACTTATTCAAATTGACAAAGTTCATAAAAGCTGATTTTTTGCTGATTTTTTAAAAAGATGATCATATTAGTCCTATGTCATAATAATACCAATAACAGAATTACGTCATATATTAACTTCAAGTGTATGATTTTTGAAATTGCATGACTAAGTACACATTTTGATTTTAAGTACATCATTTCACCAGTTGTTTATCTGAATGATTGTGTCCAGTCTAAATGAGAGCACTGCAATCCAGTTCTTTCAAGCGCAATGTGTCAAGTTGACATATGGCAAGCATCCACAATGCCACAATTTCCCATCTGCTCAGCATGACTAGATGGAAGTTATCACATGGAGTTTCTCTAATCAGCATTTGGAGACAGGGCCAAGGAACTGACCCCCGCATAAACTCACGGTTTTATCAACATTTAGATAACCTTGATAAAAACTGGGAGTGAACTGCCAATCTAAGAATGTTATGGTTAGGATCATTCACAAGTGGAATGAGTTAGAAAACCCATTCCACTGATCTGACATCAGTTCATTCCAGTACATGAGAACCATTTACTGATGATACATCACACCCAGCTTTAAAGTTGTTGGGAACCTGCCTGAAAGAAGCACACCAATCTCTGCCAAGCGGTGTACCTCTCTTGGCATGAACAAGAGAACGACCTAGTACCAAGCCCTGGGGTACCAACATTGACCCCTCTCCATGTCATATGGCAGGAGCTATCTGTCATCTAGGGCAGCAAACCAGGAGAGTGAAGAGCCTAAGACAGGTGTACCCAAACTTTTGTGCTTTTTGAGGTTTCTGTTGATTTGCGACCGACCATAAGGGTTTGGTATTTTATTAGGATCCCCATTAGCTATTGCAAAAGATAGATAGTGCTGGAGGGGATGGCAGACGTTTTACGTGCCCCCGATTGTTTTTTTGTACATAATTTTGCCGCTACCGTCTCTTATGACTGAAAATAACTTCTAGACATCAGGACTGCGATTACTCACCACGGATTAACAGAATCCTATTTTTCCTTTCACGACTCTGACGAGCCCGACACGAAAGATGTTTCCTCCGGAACAGGCCCAGATCCTGTGATCTGCGTGAAGAAGAGGCAGAGAAAGAGGGGGCGAAGGTCAGGCTGCCTCCTGAGAATTCGTAGGTGATCGAATAAACACCCACTTCCCTCCATTCTGCTAGTAAACTTGCAAACCTTGGACCAACTGGCAAGTGTCTTCACTGATATTGTTTTATTTATTTATTTTATTTGTATTTTACCCCTTTTTCTCCCCAATTTTCGTGGTATCCAATTGTTGTAGTAGCTACTATCTTGTCTCATCGCTACAACTCCCGTACGGGCTCGGGAGAGACGAAGGTTGAATGTCAGAGGCTACACCGTGCACCTGGCAACCTTGGTTAGCGCGCACTGCGCCCGGCCCGCCACAGGAGTCGCTGGTGCGTGATGACCAGGCCCTCCCTAACCCGGACGACGCTAGGCCAATTGTGCGTCGCCCCACGGACCTCCCGGTCGCGGCCGGTTACGACAGAGCCTGGGAGCGAACCCAGGGACTCTGATGGCACAGCTGGCGCTGCAGTACAGCGCCCTTAACCACTGCGCCACCCGGGAGGCCTTCACTTACATTTTCAACCTCTCCCTGTCCGAGTCTGTAATACATGTTTCAAGCAGACCACCATTGTCCCTGTGCCTTAACAGTAACCTGCCTTAACGACTACTGACCAATAGCACTCACGTCTGTAGCCATGAAGTGCCTTGAAAAGCTGGTCATGACTCCAATCAACACCATCTTCCCAGAAACCCTAGACCCACTCCAATTTGCATACCGCCCCAACAGATCCACAGATGATGCAATCGCCGTTGCACTCCACACTGCCCTTTCCCGCCTGGACAAAAGGAACACCTATGTGAGAATGTTATTCATTGACTACAGCTCAGCATTCAACACCATAGCACCCTCAAAGCTCATCAATAAGCTAAGGTCTCTGGGACGGAACACCTCCCTCTGCAACTGTATCCTGGGTTTCCTGACGGACCACCCCCAGGCGGTAAGGGTAGGTAACAACACATTCATCACTCTGATCCTCAACACAGGAGCCCCTCAGGGGTGCGTGCTCAGTCCCCTCCTGTACTCCCTTTTCTCTCATGACTGCACGGCCAGGCACGACTCCAACACCATCATTAAATTTGCCGATGACGCAACATTGGTAGGCCCGATCACCGACAACGATGAGACAGCCTATAGGGAGGAGGTCAGAGACCTGGCCATGTGGTGCTAGGACAACAACCTCTTCCTCAACGTAATCAAGACAAAGGAGAGGATTGTGGACTACAGGAAAAGAAGGACCGAGCATGCCCCCATTCTCATCGACTGGGCTGCAGTGGAGCAGTTTGAGAGCTTCAAGTTCCTTGGTGTCCACATCACCAACAAACTAACATGGTCCAAGCACACCAAGACAGTCGAGAAGAGGACACAACAAAATCTATTCCCCCTCAGGGGAATAGGGTCCTCAGATCTTCAAAATGTTCTACAGCTGCACCATTGAGCGCATCCTGACTGGTTGCACCCCTGCCTGGTATGGCAACTGCTCGGCCTCCGACCGCAAGGCACTACAGAGGGTAATGCGAACAGCACAGTACATCACTGGGTCCAAGCTTCCTGCCATCCAGGACCTCTACACCAGGCGGTGCCAGACGAAGGCCCTACAAATTCTCAGACTCCAGCCACCCTAGTCATTTACTGTTCTCTCTGCTACCAAGTCTAGGTACAAGGGGCTTCTAAACAGCTTCTACCCCCAAACCATAAGACTCCTGAACATCTAGTCAAATGACTACCCAGGCTATTTTCAATGCCCCCCCTCTTTACACCACTGCTACTCTCTGTTGTCATCTATGCATAGTCACTTTAATAACTCTACCTCCATGTACATACTACCTCAAATAACCGGTGCCCTGCACATTGACTCTGTATCGGTACCCCCCTGTATATAGTCTCGCTATTGTTATTTCACTGCTGCTCTTTAATTACTTGTTACTTTTATCTGTATTGTCTTTTAAACTGCATTGTTGGTTAAGGGCTCGTAAGTAAACATTTCACTGTTAGGTCTACACCTGTTGTATTCGGCGCATGTGACTAATACAATTTGATTTGTTTTGAAAAGCAGCAGCTAGTCTTGCTGGGGTCCACACTTAACATGAAACATGACATAATACAAAACATTAATAGACAAGAACAGCTCAAAGATAGAACTACATACATTTTATTTTAAATGCACACATAGCCTACGTATAAATGCATACACACAAACTATCTAGGTCAAATAGGGGAGAGGTGTTGTGCCGTGAGGTGTTGCTTTACTGTTTTTTGAAACCAGGTTTGCTGTTTATTTGTGCAATACAATATGAGATGGAACGGAGTTCCATGCAATAATGGCTCTATATAATACTGAATGCTTTCTTGAATTTGTTCTGGACTTGGGGACTGTGAAAAGACCCCTAGTGGCAAGTGTGTGTATCAGAGCTGTGTGTATGTTGAATATGCAAACAATTTGGAATTTTCAACACATGAATGTTTCTTATAAAAAGAAGAAGTGATGCAGTCAGTCTCTCCACAACTATTAGCCAAGAGAGACTGGCATGCATAGTACTTATATCATCCCTCTGATTACAATGAAGAGCAAGACATGTCACTCTGTTCTGGGCCAGCTGCAGCTTAACTTTCCTTCAAATCAAAAATCAAATTTTATTTGTCACACACATGGTTAGCAGATGTTATTGCGAGTGTAGCGAAATGCTTATGGTTCTAGATCCGAAAGTGCAGCGGTATCTTTATTTATTTATTTAACCTTTATTTAACCAGGTAGGCAAGTTGAGAACAAGTTATCATTTACAATTGCGACCTGGCCAAGATAAAGCAAAGCAGTTCGACACATACAACGACACTGTCACGTCTAATCAAGGTGGGTGGAATCAGGCGCAGAGAGCAGATAGCGATAATAAAGTTTATTCTCCGGTGAACAAAATAAACACGGACAACCCAAATACACACAGGGTGAAATTATCCAACACAGGATAACAGACTAACCGGAGAATAAGAAACACAATAACACCGACAGACGAAATGAATGACAAAATAAACAATCCCGCACAAAACAAGGGCGGGACAACCTACATTATATACAGACACTAATTAACTAAACAACACACAGGTGAAAACAATCAGACAAAACCAACAGATACACGAAAAGGGATCGGTAGTGGCTAGTAGGACGGTGACGACGACCGCCGAGCACCGCCTGAACGGGCAGGAGAGCCAACCTCGGCGGAAGTCGTGACAGACACAGAGTTACACATGGAGTAAAACAAACATACAGTCAATAATACAGTATAAACACGTCTATATACGATGTGAGCAAATGAGGTGAGATAAGGGAGGTAAAGGCAAAAAAAGGCCATGGTGGCAAAGTAAATACAAAATAGCAAGTAAAACACTGGAATGGTAGATTTGCAATGGAAGAATGTGGAAAGTAGAAATAAAAATGGGTTAACAGGTAATATCTAACAATTCCACAACAAAACCTAATATCTAACAAAACCTAATACACACAGTCTAGTAAAGGAATGAGATGAGAATATATAAGTATAAAATATTTGTATGAGCATTGACAGAGCGGCTGAGATGCAATAGATAGTATAGAATAGATAGTGTAGGATACAGTATATACATATGAGATGAGTAATGCGATTATCTTTTTTGCCTTTTGCCTGTGACATCGGGTGTTGTATGTGTCCTGGAGGGCAGGTACTTTGCCCCCGGTGATGCGTTGTGCAGACCGCACCACCCTCTAGAGAGCCTTGCGGTTGATGGTGGTGCAGTTGCCGTACCGGGTGCTCTCAATTGTGCACCTGTAAAAGTTATTAAGGGTTTTCGGTGACAAGACATATTTATTCAGCCTCTTGAGGTTGAAGAGGGGGTGTCGCGCCTTCTTCACCACACTGTCTGTGGGCATGGACCATTTCCGTTTGTCAGTGATATGTACACCGAGGAACTTAAAACTTTCTACTTCTCCACTGCTGTCCCGTCGATGTGGATAGGGGGGGTGCGCCCTCTGCTGTTTCCTGAAGTCCACGATCATCTCTTTTGTTTTGCTGACATTGAGTGAGAGGTTATTTTCCTGACACCACACTCCGAGGGCCCTCACCTCCTCCCTGTAGGCTGTCTCGTCATTGTTGGTAATCAAGCCTACCACTGTAGTGTTGTCTGCAAACTTGATGATAGAGTTGGAGGCGTGCATGGCCACACAGTCGTAGGTGAACAGGGAGTACAGGAGAGGGCTGAGAACACACCCTATTGGGGCCCCAGTGTTTTGGATCAGCGGAGTGGAGATATCGTTAATGTCTAAATATGAAACTATTTGAGAAAAGATTACATTTAATTTAAGCCTCCTAAATAAAATAATTGTTTCAAAAGTAAACTTATGCTCAATCAGTTACCCCACCCACAGGAACACATACATTGGTTAGAAGGATGACACACACCCCTTCTCCTCCCTAGTACAAAGCTCCCATAACAATCATTAACATATAGTTCCAGAAATGTGAGGACAACTGTCCTAATGTTTAGAAGGGTGAATTTCAACATGCAGGTGATGATCACCATGCTGGAATGGTGAATTTTGACAACACTATCCAGAATACAGCACGAGTTGATTTTGGTAACTTGGTATGAACTTTGAACTATTATTCACTAAAGAAGAAGTGATACATCCTACACGTCGAGTTATCAGCTGCAGCTGTAAACGTACGTGGCCTAGGAAAGGACAGACAATCTCCTAAGAACTGAGGATACTTAAACATGTCCGCTCTACAACACTACGACCAGAAAGATTCTTCAAAGGACATTGGCAGTCTCTCAGAAGACAGCAGCTCTATGAACACTCTTCCTTGGTGCCCCACGTTACTAATGAGTTAATTGTTTCATAGTTTAATTCAATCACGTAATCAATTAAACAGTAGGTAATCAATTTGATAAAATAGCCTGTCATCTCAATTAATCATAGTCAGAGACACAACAGTATGATGGTGTTGAATACTGAGCTGTAGTCAGTGAACAGCATTCTTATATACAGTGCCTTGCGAAAGTATGCGGCCCCCTTGAACTTTGCGACCTTTTGCCACATTTCAGGCTTCAAACATAAAGATATAAAACTGTATTTTTTTGTGAAGAATCAACAACAAGTGGGACACAATCATGAAGTGGAACGACATTTATTGGATATTTCAAACTTTTTTAACAAATCAAAAACTGAAAAATTGGGCGTGCAAAATTATTCAGCCCCCTTAAGTTAATACTTTGTAGCGCCACCTTTTGCTGCGATTACAGCTGTAAGTCGCTTGGGGTATGTCTCTATCAGTTTTGCACATCGAGAGACTGAATTTTTTCCCCATTCCTCCTTGCAAAACAGCTCGAGCTCAGTGAGGTTGGATGGAGAGCATTTGTGAACAGCAGTTTTCAGTTCTTTCCACAGATTCTCGATTGGATTCAGGTCTGGACTTTCACTTGGCCATTCTAACACCTGGATATGCTTATTTTTGAACCATTCCATTGTAGATTTTGCTTTATGTTTTGGATCATTGTCTTGTTGGAAGACAAATCTCCGTCCCAGTCTCAGGTCTTTTGCAGACTCCATCAGGTTTTCTTCCAGAATGGTCCTGTATTTGGCTCCATCCATCTTCCCATCAATTTTAACCATCTTCCCTGTCCCTGCTGAAGAAAAGCAGGCCCAAACCATGATGTTGCCACCACCATGTTTGACAGTGGGGATGGTGTGTTCAGGGTGATGAGCTGTGTTGCTTTTACGCCAAACATAACGTTTTGCATTGTTGCCAAAAAGTTCAGTTTTGGTTTCATCTGACCAGAGCACCTTCTTCCACATGTTTGGTGTGTCTCCCAGGTGGCCTGTGGCAAACTTTAAACAACACTTTCTATGGATATCTTTAAGAAATGGCTTTCTTCTTGCCACTCTTCCATAAAGGCCAGATTTGTGCAATATACGACTGATTGTTGTCCTATGGACAGAGTCTCCCACCTCAGCTGTAGATCCCTGCAGTTCATCCAGAGTGATCATGGGCCTCTTGGCTGCATCTCTGATCAGTCTTCTCCTTGTATGAGCTGAAAGTTTAGAGGGACGGCCAGGTCTTGGTAGATTTGCAGTGGTCTGATACTCCTTCCATTTCAATATTATCGCTTGCACAGTGCTCCTTGGGATGTTTAAAGCTTGGGAAATCTTTTTGTATCCAAATCCGGCTTTAAACTTCTTCACAACAGTATCTCGGACCTGCCTGGTGTGTTCCTTGTTCTTCATGATGCTCTCTGCGCTTTTAACGGACCTCTGAGACTATCACAGTGCAGGTGCATTTATACGGAGACTTGATTACACACAGGTGGATTGTATTTATCATCATTAGTCATTTAGGTCAACATTGGATCATTCAGAGATCCTCACTGAACTTCTGGAGAGAGTTTGCTGCACTGAAAGTAAAGGGGCTGAATAATTTTGCACGCCCAATTTTTCAGTTTTTGATTTGTTAAAAAAGTTTGAAATATCCAATAAATGTCATTCCACTTCATGATTGAGTCCCACTTGTTGTTGATTCTTCACAAAATATACACTTTTATATCTTTATGTTTGAAGCCTGAAATGTGGCAAAAGGTCGCAAAGTTCAAGGGGGCCGAATACTTTCGCAAGGCACTGTAGGTATTCATCTTGTCCAGATGGGATAGGGCAGGGTGCAGTGTGATGGCGAGTGCATCGTCGGTGGACCTATTGGGGCGGTAGGCAAATTGGAGTGGGTCTAAGATAACAGGTAGGCTGGAGGTGATATGATCCTTGACTAGTCTCTCAAACCACTTCATGATGACAGAAGTGAGTTGTGGGGTGCTTTGCTGCAGGAGGGACTGGTTCACCTCACAAAATAGATGGCATCATAGGAATTAAAATTATGTGGATATATTGAAGCAACATCTCAAGATATCAAGCTTGGTAACAAATGGGTCTTCCAAATGGACAATGGCCCCAAGCATACTTCCAAAGTTGTAGCAAAATGGTATAAGGACAACAAAGTCAAGGTATTGGAGTGGCCATAACATTGTCCCGACCTCAATCCTAGAGAACATTTGTGGGCAGGATTTGTGAAAAACTGAGTTTAAATGTAGTTGGCTAAGGTGTATGTAAACTGCCGACTTCAACTGTATCTTCACACACACTATTATTATGTCTACTGTATTGCTGTCACATTCCTGATCATTAGTGACTGTAGTTGACTTACACCAAATGAGATTTGGCAAGACGAAATAACTTTCGGCTCAACATCCATCAGATCGGCCTCCCGGCTGGATGTTGAGACTCTGGGTTCGCGCCCAGGCTCTGTCGTAACCGGCCGCGACCAGGAGGTCCGTGGGGCGACGCACAATTGGCCTAGCGTTGTCCGGGTTAGGGAGGGCTTGGCCGGTAGGGATATCCTTGTCTCATCGCGCACCAGCGACTCCTGTGGCGGGCCGGGCGCAGTGCGCGCTAACCAAGGTTGCCAGGTGCCACGACCCATCTTCAATGCTCTAACTGAGGAGAGGAGGTTGTTGGCCAAGATCTCGCGATACATGGCCCCATCCATCCTCCCCTCAATACGGTGCAGTCGTCCTGTCCCCTTTCTTGGGGTTGTACTCATCCTTTTTCTTCCCCCAAACATGGTGAGTGGAGTTTAGACCAAAAAGCTCTATTTTTGTCTCATCAGAATACATGACCTTCTCCTATTCTTCCTCTGGATCATCCAGATGGTCATTGGCAAACTTCAGACGGGCCTGGACATGCGCTGGCTTGAGCAGGGGGACCTTGCGTGCCCTGCAGGATTTTAATCCATAACGGCGTAATGTGTTACTAATGGTTTTCTTTGAGACTGTGGTCCCAGCTCTCTTCAGGTCATTGACCAGGTCCTGCCGTGTAGTTCTGGGCGGATCCCTCACCTTCCTCATTATCATTGATGCCCCACGAGGGGAGATCTTGCATGGAGCCCCAGACCGAGGGTGATTGACCGTCATCTTGAACTTCTTCCATTTTCTAATAATTGCGCCAACAGTTGTTGCCTTCTCACCAAGCTGCTTGCCTATTGTCCTGTAGCCCATCCAAGCCTTGTGCAGGTCTACAATTTAACCCTGATGTCCTTACACAGCTCTCTGGTCTTGGCCATTGTGGAGATGTTGGAGTCTGTTTGATTGAGTGTGTGGACAGGTGTCTTTTATACAGGTAACGAGTTCAAACAGGTGCAGTTAATACAGGTAATGAGTGGAGAACCGGAGGGATTCTTCAAGAAAAACTAACATGTCTGTGAGAGCCGGAATTCTTACAGGTTGGTAGGTGACCAAATACTTATGTCATGCAATAAAATGAAAATTAATTACTTAAAAATCATACAATGTGATTTTCTGGATTTTCGCAGTTGAAGTGTACCTATGATAAAAATTACAGACCTCTACATGCTTTGTAAGTAGGAAAACCTGCAAAATCGGCAGTGTATCAAATACTTGTTCTCCCCACTGTACACAATCCATGTCTCAATTGTCTCAAGGCTTAAAAATCCTTCTTTAACAAGTCTCCTCCCCTTCATCTACACTGATTGAAGTGGATTTAACAAGTGACCTCAATAAGGGATCATAGCTTTCACCTGGATTCACCTGTCAGTCTGTCATGGAAAGAGTTGTTAATGTTTTGTACATTCACTGTATATACATATATTATACAACACATTTCCATCATAATTATCAAATGCCTTTATCAATATAGGTATATTTCAAAAGATAATTCATTTCAAGGCTTTCTGTGAATGGCAGCAGTTGGGCGAGTCTTTATTCTTAGAAGTTATGGAATAGGTGTTACCGTGATAGAAATCCAGTCCTGTGATCCACTCTATATCTCTGACACGTGATTAGTGGAACCACAGGTGGTGTTCAACCCGTAGAGATGCCGTGTCACTATTCTATGGAAGTATAAGAATAGATCAGTGACACAGACCCTAATTATGACTACAGAGGTGTTGACACAACAAGACTGAGTTACAGACAAAAACAATGCGAGTACAGACTAAACAAATTACGAACCAGGGGTTTTCCACCAAAATATCATGAAAGCTGACAGGTATTAGGAAAGGGTCATGCCAAAATGTGACTCTGTCTTCAAAACACATGAAAGTATAGATGTTTTCTCAACTATATAACACTTTTTTTTAGCTAATGTTTGCGTAGCTACCTCATTACAACTTAGTTAGTTCATCGTAGTTCATACAAGTGTATTGTGTATTTTCTAGATACTTCTGGTTATGCAAAGTTATCATCTAATGAGGCTAGCGAGGCAGGCTAGCTAATTACAAGCTAGGTGATGTTAGCCTACAAGTTGGATTTGCAAGTTAGTTCGTAGATCATACAAATGTCTCCCGTATTGTCTAAGGCAAAACTAAATAATGGATGCAGCTATGGTGTTACTCATGTCTGAGGCTGATTAGCACAATGAACTAGGAACAACAAACCGTAACGGCGTCACCGGCCTAAATCTAATCCAATCTGCAGTACAGACTAAACACAATCAGAGAAAAGCTCACATACAGTGAATACGGAAAGTATTCAGACCCCTTCACTTTTTTCCACATTTTGTTACATTACAGCCTTAATCTAAAATTGATTCAATTGTTCCCCCCCCCCCCATCAATCTACAGACAATACCCCATAATGACAAAGAAAAAAAAGGTTATTAAGAATTCACATTTACATAAATATTCAGACTCTTTACTCAGTACTTTGCTGACGTACCTTTGCCAGCGGTTATAGTCTCAAGTATTCTTGAGAATGACGCTACAAGCTTGGCACACTATATTTGGGGAGTTTCTACAATTCTTCTCTGCAGATCCTCTCAAGCTCTGTCAGGTTGGATGGGGAGCGTCGCTGCACAACTAATTTAAAGTGTCTCCAGAGATATTCGATCGAGTTCAAGTCTTTACTCTGGCTGGGCCATTCAAGGAAATTCAGAGGCTTGTCCCGAAGCCACTCCTGCGTTGTCTTGGCTGTGTGCTTAGGGTCGTTGTCATGTTGGAAGGTGAATCTTTGCCCCAGTCTGAGGTCCGTGCGCTCTGGAGTAGGTTTTCATCAAGGATCTCTCTGGACTTTGCTCTGTTCATATTTCCCACGATTCTGACTAGTCTCCCACTTTCCTCCAGAATCCTTTAGGTGCCTTTTGGCAAACTACAACCTGGCTGTTATGTGCCTTTTACTGAGGTGTGGCCTCCGTCTGGCCGCACTACCATAAAGGCCTGGTTGGTGGAGTGCTGCAGAGATGTTTGTCCTTCTGGAAGGTTCTCCAATCTCCACAGAGGAATTTTGGAGCTCTGTCAGAGTGACCATCGGGTTTTTGGTCACCTCCCAGACCAAGGCTCTTCTCCCCAGACCAAGGCTCTTCTTGTTCAGTTTGGCTGGGCAGCCAGCTTTAGGAAGAGCCTTGGTAGTTCCAAACTTCTTCCATTTAAGAATGATGGAGGCCACTGTTGCTGTAAGGTTTTTGGACCAGGGGTATCTCAATAGTCTGAAGTCGCTTCCTCACACCTCTTCTCCTTCCCTTCATATGCACTGATCAGAGAACACAGGGAAGGAGAAAGCAATATGGTGGGCGGCAACCGGTTGTTTGCCTTCTCTTGTCAAGTTATTTCCGTTTTTTCCAGATTAATTCACTTCAGACTATTGAGATGCATCCTGGTTGTTTTCCTATTGACGTTACCCCTCCACTGACGGCACCAAAGCTGTGCCCCGACTCTCTTGGCTCCTTGAGGTACAACATGAAGAAATCTGGCCTGCAGAGACAACAATTGTTATACACCATGACATTATACACAATGCACTTTAGGCTTGAATGTTACAGGGAAATCTCTGATAAGCAATCCAATAAATGCATGCTAGTAGCTGGGATGCCTCTCTTTTAAAGTGAAACTTAGAGTGGTGTTCTTTTGTGAACTACAGTAACACACGCAAATGCCTTACACTATATATATATACACACTGAACGAAAATATAAACGCAACATACAACAATTTCAAAGATTTGACTGAGTTACAGTTCACATGAGGAAATTAGTGAATAGAAATAAGTTCATTAGGCCCTAATCTATGGATTTCACATGACTGGGCAGGGATGCAGCCATGGAAGGGCATACCCCTTGGGAGTCAGGCCCACCCTCTGGGGAGCCAAGCCAGGCCAATCAAAATGATTTTTTCCTCACAAAAGGGCTTTATTACAGAAATAAATATTCCTCAGTACTCCCCCCGCAGCTGAAGAAGTAGGATGTGGAGGTCCTGGGGTGGCATGGTTACACGTGGTCTGTGGTTGTGAGGCTGGTTGTACGTAATGCCAAATTCTCTAAAACAACGTTGGAGGCGACTTGGCAGAGAAAGTAACATTACATTCTCTGGCAACAGCTCTGGTGGACATGCCTGCAGTCAGCATGCCAATTGCTTGCTCTCTCAAAACTTGAGACATCTATGGCATTGTGTTTTGTGACAAAACTGCACATTTTAGAATGGCATTTAATTTCCCCAAGCACAAGGTGCACCTGTGTAATGAGCAGGCTTTTAATTCAGCTTCTTGATATGCCAAACAGGTCAGGTGGATGGATTATCTTGGCAAAGGAGGAATGCTCACAAACTGGGATGTAAACAAATTTGTGCACCAAATTTGAGAGAAATACACATTTTGTACGTACTGTAAATCAACAGTCAGGGAGTCAGGTATATAATAAAACAGTCAGGGAGACAGGAAGTCAGGGATATAATCAAACAGTCAGGGAGTCAGGGATATAGTCAGACAGTCAGGGAGTCAGGTATATAATCAAACAGTCAGGGAGTCAGGGATATAGTCAAACAGTCAGGGAGTCAGGTATATAATCAAACAGTCAGGGAGTCAGGGATATAATCAAACAGTCAGGAAGTCAGGATATAATCAACAGTCAGGAAGTCAGGGATATAATCAACAGTCAGGGAGTCAGGGATATAGTCAAACAGTCAGGGAGTCAGGTATATAGTCAAACAGTCAGGGAGTCAGGTATATAATCAAACAGTCAGGGAGTCAGGGATATAATCAAACAGTCAGGGAGTCAGGGATATAGTCAGACAGTCAGGGAGTCAGGTATATAATCAGGGAGTCAGGGATATAGTCAAACAGTCAGGGAGTCAGGTATATAATCAAACAGTCAGGGAGTCAGGGATATAATCAAACAGTCAGGAAGTCAGGGATATAATCAACAGTCAGGGAGTCAGGGATATAATCAAACAGTCAGGGAGTCAGGGATATAATCAAACAGTCAGGGAGTCAGGGATATAGTCAAACAGTCAGGGAGTCAGGTATATAATCAAACAGTCAGGGAGTCAGGGATATAGTCAAACAGTCAGGGAGTCAGGGATATAGTCAAACAGTCAGGGAGTCAGGTATATAGTCAAACAGTCAGGGAGTCAGGTATATAATCAAACAGTCAGGGAGTCAGGGATATAATCAAACAGTCAGGGAGTCAGGGATATAGTCAGACAGTCAGGGAGTCAGGGATATAGTCAAACAGTCAGGGAGTCAGGTATATAATCAAACAGTCAGGGAGTCAGGTATATAATCAAACAGTCAGGGAGTCAGGTATATAATCAAACAGTCAGGGAGTCAGGGATATAGTCAGACAGTCAGGGAGTCAGGGATATAATCAAACAGTCAGGGATATAGTCAAACAGTCAGGGAGTCAGGAAGTCAGGGATATAATCAACAGTCAGGGAGTCAGGGATATAATCAAACAGTCAGGGAGTCAGGGATATAATCAAACAGTCAGGGAGTCAGGGATATAATCAAACAGTCAGGGAGTCAGGTATATAATCAAACAGTCAGGGAGTCAGGGATATAATCAAACAGTCAGGGAGTCAGGGATATAATTAAACAGTCAGGGAGTCAGGAAGTCAGGGATATAATCAAACAGTCAGGGAGTCAGGAAGTCAGGGATATAATCAAACAGTCAGGGAGTCAGGGATATAGTCAAACAGTCAGGGAGTCAGGAAGTCAGGGATATAATCAAACAGTCAGGGAGTCAGGAAGTCAGGGATATAATCAAACAGTCAGGGAGTCAGGGATATAGTCAAACAGTCAGGGAGTCAGGAAGTCAGGGATATTTACATTTTACATTTACATTTAAGTCATTTAGCAGACGCTCTGATCCAGAGCGACTTACAAATTGGCGCATTCACCTTATGACATCCAGTGGAACAGCCACTTTACAATAGTGCATCTAAATCTTTTAGGGGGGTGAGAAGGATTACTTATCCTATCCTAGGTATTCCTTAAAGAGGTGGGGTTTCAGGTGTCTCCGGAAGGTGGTGATTGACTCCGCTGTCCTGGCGTCGTGAGGGAGTTTGTTCCACCATTGGGGGCCAGAGCAGCGAACAGTTTTGACTGGGCTGAGCGGGAACTGTACTTCCTCAGTGGTAGGGAGGCGAGCAGGCCAGAGGTGGATGAACGCAGTGCCCTTGTTTGGGTGTAGGGCCTGATCAGAGCCTGGAGGTACTGAGGTGCCGTTCCCCTCACAGCTCCGTAGGCAAGCACCATGGTCTTGTAGCGGATGCGAGCTTCAACTGGAAGCCAGTGGAGAGAGCGGAGGAGCGGGGTGACGTGAGAGAACTTGGGAAGGTTGAACACCAGACGGGCTGCGGCGTTCTGGATGAGTTGTAGGGGTTTAATGGCACAGGCAGGGAGCCCAGCCAACAGCGAGTTGCAGTAATCCAGACGGGAGATGACAAGTGCCTGGATTAGGACCTGCGCCGCTTCCTGTGTGAGGCAGGGTCGTACTCTGCGGATGTTGTAGAGCATGAACCTACAGGAACGGGCCACCGCCTTGATGTTAGTTGAGATATAATCAACAGTCAGGGAGTCAGGGATATAATCAAACAGTCAGGGAGTCAGGGATATAATCAAACAGTCAGGGAGTCAGGGATATAATTAAACAGTCAGGGAGTCAGGAAGTCAGGGATATAATCAAACAGTCAGGGAGTCAGGAAGTCAGGGATATAATCAAACAGTCAGGGATATAATCAAACAGTCAGGGAGTCAGGGATATAATCAAACACTCAGGGATATAATCGAAAAGTCAGGGAGTCAGGGAGTCAGGGATATAATCAAACAGTCAGGGAGTCAGGAAGTCAGGGATATAATCAACAGTCAGGGAGTCAGGGATATAATCAACAGTCAGGGAGTCAGGGATATAATTAAACAGTCAGGGAGTCAGGAAGTCAGGGATATAATCAACAGTCAGGGAGTCAGGGATATAATCAACAGTCAGGGAGTCAGGGATATAATCAACAGTCAGGGAGTCAGGGATATAATCAAACAGTCAGGGATATAGTCAAATAGTCAGGGAGTCAGGGATATAGTCAAACAGTCAGGGAGTCAGGAAGTCAGGGATATAATCAACAGTCAGGGAGTCAGGGATATAATCAAACAGTCAGGGAGTCAGGGATATAATCAAACAGTCAGGGAGTCAGGGATATAATTAAACAGTCAGGGAGTCAGGAAGTCAGGGATATAATCAACAGTCAGGGAGTCAGGGATATAATCAAACAGTCAGGGAGTCAGGGATATAATCAAACAGTCAGGGAGTCAGGGATATAATTAAACAGTCAGGGAGTCAGGAAGTCAGGGATATAATCAAACAGTCAGGGAGTCAGGAAGTCAGGGATATAATCAAACAGTCAGGGAGTCAGGGATATAATCAAACAGTCAGGGAGTCAGGGATATAATTAAACAGTCAGGGAGTCAGGAAGTCAGGGATATAATCAAACAGTCAGGGAGTTAGGAAGTCAGGGATATAATCAAACAGTCAGGGAGTCAGGGATATAATCAAACAGTCAGGGAGTCAGGGATATAATCAAACAGTCAGGGAGTCAGGGATATAATTAAACAGTCAGGGAGTCAGGAAGTCAGGGATATAATCAAACAGTCAGGGAGTCAGGGATATAATCAAACAGTCAGGGAGTCAGGGATATAATTAAACAGTCAGGGAGTCAGGAAGTCAGGGATATAATCAAACAGTCAGGGAGTCAGGAAGTCAGGGATATAATCAAACACTCAGGGATATAATCAAACAGTCAGGGAGTCAGGGATATAATCAAACAGTCAGGGAGTCAGGAAGTCAGAGATATAATCAACAGTCAGGGAGTCAGGGATATAATCAAACAGTCAGGGAGTCAGGGATATAATCAACAGTCAGGGAGTCAGGGATATAATCAAACAGTCAGGGAGTCAGGGATATAATCAAACAGTCAGGGAGTCAGGGATATAATCAAACAGTCAGGGATATAATCAAACAGTCAGGAGTCAGGGATATAATTAAACAGTCAGGGAGTCAGGGATATAGTCAAACAGTCAGGGAGTCAGGGATATAGTCAAACAGTCAGGAAGTCAGGGATATAATCAAACAGTCAGGGATATAATCAAGTCAAACAGTCAGGGAGTCAGGGATATAATTAAACAGTCAGGGAGTCAGGAAGTCAGAGATATAATCAACAGTCAGGGAGTCAGGGATATAATCAAACAGTCAGGGAGTCAGGGATATAATCAACAGTCAGGGAGTCAGGGATATAATCAAACAGTCAGGGATATAATCAAACAGTCAGGAAGTCAGGGATATAATCAAACAGTCAGGGATATAGTCAAACAGTCAGGAAGTCAGGGATATAATCAAACAGTCAGGGATATAGTCAAACAGTCAGGGAGTCAGGGATATAGTCAAACAGTCAGAAAGTCAGGAATATAATCAACAGTCAGGGAGTCAGGGATATAATCGGATGAGGAGATAGTGGAGGAGGGAGTGAGTTTTAAAGGACACATCCATGTCACAGAAATACCACTAAGAAAAAATAGCACTCAGACACAGTGAACTGAAAAAGACAAAGAGAATATGTAGTATATCGGGTTTTGTTATCACTACTGGATTAGGCTACTGTTTCCATTATGCTTTGAAAGAAAAATGTTAATTCAGTCTTTACACTTATCTAACATACAGAGACTCAACATTTTCTTTAAGTTCAAAAGTCAGTGGTTATGAACTATTTATAGGCTCTTGTACTTTAATACCCATCATTGTATTATTATCTTTCTCAGATCTTATATTGTCATGCTGTTATAGGGACAATCAGTAGTTGCTACATGTACTTTTTTTAAAGTATAAATGAAGGATATGTACCTATTGATTCTGAAAGAATGTAACTTACATTATAAATGCCTCATGCACTGAGTTCAACTGTTGTACCCCATCATAACCCAAAATATAAGCTTGTTTTGCGCCAATGTTTGTAAACAAAACAAACAATGTAGCTTCAAAACATCATTAAAACTATAATTCATATCAGGTGAGATCTGGACAGGTTCCCAAAGCTGTCAATTGATATCTTGCATTTTACCAGGGCAGAAACATGAGGTCCTCTCTTCTGACAATAAGTTACTTCCTCTCTCTCACGGCCTTCCAGAGTTCACTGTTGTGGTGATTCCTCTGATAACGTGTGTGTAGCAGTACCCTGTGTAGGCTGTGAACTGGACAGCTCTCAAGTACAGTATGGAGATAAGCAAGGAGTTGCAGAGAAGGAAAACTATTGTCGTAAGTGCATCCAACATCCAGCTTCTTTTGAATGTTTCACTAATGGAAATTGCGTATAATGAGATATGGGTAACACTAAACTTAAAGCCTGCAGGAGATATTTATCATGATGCAGTCATAATGTATTGTAAGACTTACAGTTGAATTTGGGAGTTTACATACACTTAGGTTAGAGTCATCAAAACTCGTTTTTCAACCACTCCACAAATTTTTGTTAAAAAAAATATTGTTTTGGCAAGTCAGTTAGGACATCTACTTTGTGCATGACACAAGTAATTGTTACAACAATTGTTTACAGACAGATTATTTCACTTATAATTCACTGTATCACAATTCCAGTGGGTCAGAAGTTTACATACACTAAGTTGACTGTGACGTTAAACAGCTTGGAAAATTCCAGAAAATTATGTCATGGTTTTAGAAGCTTCTGATAGGCTAGTTGACATCATTTGAGTCAATTGGAGGTGTACCTGTGGATGTATTTGACATCATGGGAAAATCTAATCAAATCAGCCAAGACCTCGAAAAAAAATTGTAGACCTCCACAAGTCTGGTTCATCCTTGGGAGCAATTTCCAAATGCCTGAAGGTACCACGTTCATCTGTACAAACAATAGTATGCAAGTATAAAAACCTATTGTGGGAAGCTTGTGGAAGGCTACCCAAAACGTTTGACCCAAGTTAAACAATTTAAAGGCAATGCTACCAAATACTAATTGAGTGTATGTAAACTTCTGACCCACTGGGAATGTGATGAAAGAAATCAAATCTGAAATTAATCATCCTCTCTACTATTATTCTGACATTTCACATTCTTAAAATAAAGTGGTGATCCTAACTGACCTCAGACAGGGAATTTTTACTAGGATTGAATGTCAGGAATTGTGAAAAACTGAGTTTAAATGTATATGGCTAAGGTTTATGTAAACGTCCAACTTGAACTGTATGTCTTGTGATCATCTCATAGTAATCCTAACTATACCGAACAAAAATATAAACACAACATGTAATGTGTTGGTCCCATATTTCACGATCTGAAATAAAAGATCCCAGAAATGTCACATAGAGTGGGGCAAAAACAAACAAAGTCAGCCACCAATTAACAGTCAAGTTCTAACACTTAATGAAAAAGATGAGAAAGGCCTGTAATTTTCATATAGGTACACTTCAACTATGACAGACAAAATGAGAAAAAAAAATCCAGAAAATCACATTGTAGGATTTTATGAATTTATTTTGCAAATGATGGTGGAAATAGATTTTCTTTCCCTTATTTTGTCTGTCATAGTTGAAGAAAACCAATGATGAAAATAACAGGCCTCTCTCATCTTTTAAGTGGGAGAACTTGCACAATTGATGGCTGACTAAATACTTTTTGCCCCAGTATATATATTTATTATTTCAACTTTATTTAACCAGGTAGGCCAGTTGAGAACAAGTTCTCATTTACAACTGCGACTGGCCAAGATAAAGCAAAGCAGTAGGTTACAAATACAACAATACAGAGTTACACATGGGATAAACAAACGTACAGTCAATAACACAATAGAAAAATCTGTATACAGTGTGTGCAAATGAAATAAGGAGGTAAGGCAATAAATAGGCCAATAGTGGCGGGGGTAATGACAACTGAGCAATTTACACTGGAATTATATTTGTGCAGATGAGGATGTGCAAGTAGAAATACTGGTGTGCAAAAGAGCAGAAAAACAAAAATAAATATGGGGATGAGGTAGGTAGTTGGTTGGATGGGATATTTACAGATGGGCTGTTGATAAGAAAATTATGTTCTCAGGGTACATAACCCAATTTAATTATATTACTCTTAGTCTGAAAACCAGAATTTGTAAGATCAAATGTTTCAGGGCGGAATTTTCGAATCATTCAATTAACAGATCATTCTCAACTAACAGCTGTGTACAGCTGCAGCGATCAGTAAGCTGCTCTGACAGCTGACGCTTAAAGTTAGTGAGGGAGATATGTCTCCAACTTCAGTGATTTTTGCAATTCGTTCTAGTCATAGGCAGCAGAGAACTGGAAGGAAAGGCAGCCAAAGGTGGTGTTGGCTTTGAGGATGACCAGTGAAATATACCTGCTGGAGCGCGTTGTTGCTATGTGTTGCTATGGTGAACAGTGAGCTGAGATAAGGGGGAGCTTTACCTAGCAAAGACTTATAGGTGACCTGGAGCCATTGGGTTTGGCTACGAATATGTAGTGAGGACCAGCCAACGAGAGCATACAGGTTGCAGTGGAGGGTAGTATATGGGGCTTTGGTGACAAAACAGATGACACTGTGATAGACCGCATCCAATTTGCTGAGTAGAGTGTTGGAGGCTACTTTGTAAATGACATCGCCGAAGTCAAGGATCGGTAGGATAGTGAGTTTTACAATGGGTATGTTTGACAGCATGAGTGAAGGATGCTTTGTTGCAAAATAGGAAGCTGATTCTAGATTTAACTTTGGATTGGAGATGCTTAACGTGAGTCTGGAAGGAGAGTTTACAGTCTAGCCAGACACCTAGGTATTTATAGTTGTCCACATAATCTAAGTCAGAACCGTCCAGAGTATGATGCTAGTCGGGCAGGCAGGTGCGGGCAGCCATCGGTTGAAGAGCATGCATTTGGTTTTACTAGCATTTAAGAGCAGTTGGAGGCCATGGAAGGAGTGTTGTATGGCATTGAGGCTCGTCTGAAGGTTAATTAACACAGTGTCCAAAGAGGGGCCAGAAGTATACAGAATGGTATCGTCTGCATAGAGGTGGATCAGAGAATCACCAACAGCAAGATCGACATCATTGATGTACACAGAGAAGAGTCGGCCCGAGAATTGAACCCTGTGGCAGCACCATAGAGACTGCTAGAGGTCCAGACAACAGGCCCTCCGATTTGACAACCAAGGCTGTTGAGTCTGCCGATAAGAATACGGTGATTGACAGAGTCAAAAGCCTTGGCTTGTTCAATGAAGACGGCTGCACAGTACTATCTTTTATCGATGGCGGTTATGATATCGTTTAGGACCTTGAGCGTGGCTGAGGTGCACCCATGACCAGCTCGGAAACCAGATTGCATTGCGAAGAAGGTACGATGGGATTCAAAATGGTCGGTGATCTGTTTGGTCATTTGGCTTTCGAAGACTTTAGAAAGGCAGGGCAGGATGAATATAGGTCTGTAACAGTTTGGGTCTAGAGTGTCTCCCCCTTTGAAGAGGGGGGTGACCGCGGCCCTGACTCCCTGACTGTTTGATAGCATTTTGTGGAAGACAACCCAGACATTATCGGACGGGCCTGAGTGCTTTATACAATAAAAAGGGCCACACTTTGACACCCGGCGAACTAGTGTCGATATCATCCACAAATTAAATTATGAACCAGGACTACCACGATTTACTGGCACCAAATACAAAGCCTAACGGCTCTTTGAAGGAAATCAACACTTCCACTGAAGGAGGGAACGGCGCTTCGTACATTATCTGGACTTTGCAAAGCCAGTCATCTAAATCTGACATAACAACCACCCAGATTTTAGTGGGTAGCTTGCACAATCGTTTCTCATGGACAAACAGCCAATCATAAACAGCCCTGAATACTAATTACATTGGTAACCAGTTTATAATAGCAATAAAGCACGAGGGGTGTGGTATATTAGCCATATACCACACCCCTAAGGTTCAAATATTGACTAGATGGTGCTCTCAAATGTCTCTATACATAACATTAGTTCTGAACTATTTTTGGCGTGCCAGGCTTCCTACTGTATAACCAGTTATTTTAATTTCATGGTTATTGAAACAAAAATGACTCAAATGCTCATCTGCAACATTATAAGAATTTATTCTGATCAGAACCTTGCCACATGTTAATAATACACCATTTAGAAGGCAAAAACATAACCAGATACCAGATACAATGGAGGTTGTATTAAGTGACATGAAAATGTTTGTTAATTGTGCTGAATCTGTAGGACTTTCAATGAGTCAAGTGTTCTGCAAGCAGGGCCGTTATCAGTAGTAGATTTAGTACAGTACACTCAAAGCCAAACTGCCAAACACAGCACTTGACTCCACTGTCATAAGCATCATATACCAGTTGCTAAAGTTACGTTATAACACAGTTATAAGAGCACTTTTAACACCCATAATGCCAATGCACACCACTAGCCTGTTAGCTAACCTGAACAACACTATGTCACCAATAAAGTATTACAGAAAATTGTCATTGGTGTCTCGACTGTTTTTAACATTTGCTGTGTCATCCTTATGTAAACCTTATGTAAGTGTAGGAGGTGGCAATAAAGTCTTCACACCAATTACAAAGACACGTCAGGCTATAGTAGATCATCACTCTGCAGTATTAATAGATATAACCAGTGGTGTAAAGTACTTAAGTAAAAATACTTCAAATTACTACTTAAGTCGTTTTTTGGGGTACCTGTGCTTTAATTCACTATAAATATTTTTGACAACTTTTACTCTTACTTCACTACAATCCTAAAGAAAATAATGTACTTTTTTACTCCATATATTTTCCCTGACACCCAAAAGTACTGGTTGCATTTTGAATACTTAGCAGGACAGGAAAATGGTCAAATTCACGCACTTATCAAGAGAACGTCCCTGGTCATCCCTACTGCCTTTGATCTGGCGTACTCACTAATCATACATGCTTCATTTGTAAATGATGTCTGAGTGTTGGTGTACCCCTAGCTCTACGTAAATTTTAAAAACAAGAAAATGGTGCCATCTGGTTTGCTTAATATAAAGAATTTTAAATGATTTATACTTTTGATACTTAAGTATATTTTAACAATTACATTTACCTTTGATACTTAGGTATATTTAAAACCAAACACGTTTAAACTTTTACTCAAGTAGTATTTCACTAGGGGACTTTCAATTTTCTATTAAAGATACCTTTACTTTTACTCAAGTATGACAATTGGGTACTTTTTCCACCACTGGATATGACATCATCTTCCTGCAACCGAAAGCTTCCATTAACCTAATCCAACCCATTCCTCCACTTCCCCAAACAAACACTTAATTCACAACACAACACTTTCTCTCAAACCATACACAACAAAAGTCTAACTCCACTCCTATTTCGAACACAAGAGCTCTCTGGATTAGTGTGACGAAGTGGCAGCATTATTATCCTCTACATAATAAATATGACAAATACTATAAAAAATATACACCTAAGGATCAGACATGTACTGGGGAGAGAGAAAGAGAAAGAGAGAGACCCCACTGGGCACACACGGTTTGAATCAAAGTTGTTTTTCACGTCATTTCAATGAAATGACATTGAACCAACGTGTAATAGACGTTGAATTTACATCTGTGCCCAGTGGGACAAAGAGGGGCGAGACAAAGAGTGGAAGTGAAACACAGTATGAAATTTGAGAAGAGAAAACGATACAGAGATACAGTGAGAGTGAGTTTGTGTGTGTCTGTTTTAGGTGTCACTCTCGAAGGTGTGCAGGTAGGTCTTGAGGGAGAGGATCTGGGTGTAGTTCAGGGTGGTGGAGCGGTACATGTCCAGCCCTGTGAGGATCTCCACGTCTCTGACCCGCGCTGTGTGCAGCTTCAGCAGCTCCTCCACCCACTGCGACTCGTCCTCTGAGCTCTGCAGGACCACCACAAGACGAGATGAACATATTTTGTATGTGTGTTACATATAAATCGTATGTCATTTGGGCATTATCAGCTGGCTCATTCAATCTCGGTATTATTTATAGAAAGCATTTCAAAAGACTACACACAGCGTTACAAGGTCATCAATATTGATAGAGCGGAAATTACAATGACGTTACCAGAAAAAAATAGAGCTGCATTGATAGGAATCCCACTATATGACTGTCACAAGTAGGGCTGTTGCAGTGACGGTATCATCACCACACCGGCGGGTCACGAAGGCAGGAAGGCAGTCAAATTCCACATGACCGTTTAGTCATGGTATTTAGTCTTCTCCAAGCTCTGATGCTGCTGCTGGTCATTAGTAGCCTACTAAACTTGCTAACTGTCTGGTACTCAGCACTCTATTGTCCCTGTAATCACTCTGACATCAATGCAAATGTATTCGAAAATGTCATCAAACACTTCATGGGAGCCCATGAGCTCATTGTTGTGCAACTTTTCTATAGGCTATACAATTGCGGGAGAAAACAGAGTGATGGCCGCAAAAATAAAAGAGGAGGATCTCATCAGCATTCTATAGGCTAGGCCTACTCTATTTCTCAACTTTCCTAATATTAAGCATCTTACTTATATTTACAACAGGAGTATAGCCTACCTGATTGCCATGAAAATAAACCACAGGGAAAAGCGTCCTTTTTACTATTTAAGTGCATATTTTAAATAAAAGATTTGCCGCTGCCCCTGTTTTGATACAGGTGCAAGATAATGGTCCATTCTAAATCAATACAAATGTCACACATATATTATTTAGTATATATAAAGACAGGATTAAATCAAGAATAGTCTGATTGGTGACAATATTAGCCTATCACTTGTGAATTATATATTATCACTTGTGAATGATGCCCAGCATAAGAAACAATGGCCTTTTTTGAAAACTTTTTTCCTATCATGGTGGTAGTCTACACCTCATGTAGCCCAGCCCATAGGCCTATATAAGATTAGTAGCACAACTAAAGTGGCCAAATAACTTCTTAACATTAAGCACATGAATCCGCTTTACAAGGGGTGTAGAGCCTAACTGGCATATATAAGCAGTACGTGAGTTTCAAGTTTGGAGAAGATACATTTCACCATAGAAACCTTTATAATTAAAGCATTACATGCATATTTTCATTTGCAGTCACTTTTGATAATGGTGTTTTCCGCTAATGGAACATTCACGCTTACAGCCTACTACCATGTGCACATTGCTGAGCTTATAATGTGAAAAAAATAGCCTAATAGTTTACTAATATTTTACGCTACACTTTCTGATCTGTTGCTTCAACCACGTTGCATAAAAAACGTTTTTTGATGCTAGTGGTTCTATTGATTTGGGATCTATCCCATTCCATAACTGTCCCAGACTATGTTTGGAACATATACAGAATAGAATAGGTTGACTTTTGTACTAGGGGGCATAGTAGATTGACATAGGCTAGTGCTTTTGCTGTTCGTTAGGCCTACTCATCTTGTTGGTAAATGTGGACAGTTCTTCCAATATCTTCAATATGCACCTTGGAATTGGATAAGGACGTGCGCAGTTGCGTCCCAGATGTGTCTGTCTTCACTTGTAGCCTGTGAGAAAGACCTGTTCACGTGAACGCCTCTAAGTCAGAATCCCCCCTAAACGTAATGATACTGTAGCGCCGTGGAGCTTCGGTCGGCCCGGGATAGCCTGCCTCTTTTGGCAGGTGAGTAGAGCCGTTCGTGACAGGGTCGGGGTGCGGCAGAATGAGTTGCCGCCCCTCTCCTGATGCGCACCGCATGTTCGGATTGCGCAGCACACTCAGGGAGAAGGGCACAATGCAGAACCACTGACATCGTGGGATGAGTGGTCATGTAGCCTCAGACGATTAATTACAGTAAGTTCAGTAAAAGTTACAGACCGATAAGTGGTCATGGTCATGTAGCCTCAGACGAGCAATTACAGTAAGTTCAGTACCTAATCCATCAATTACAGTAAGTATAAAAAATATAAAGGATGATTATTCTTCCGATACACACTGGCAAATGGATGGATTAGGTATTGTCAACAGGGTTGTTGTCTCTAGTGTGTGTGTGGGCTGGTTAACACTGGGATAAAGTGATTAAAGTTAACGGTATAACTAATACAATAATTGGCTTATGGAAGCACTTCTCTAAGCGAGAGAAAGGTATATTATATATTTCCATATAAGCTATTTATGCTATATTTTATATTCTTGATCCTAATGATATAGACCTAGGTGTAAAACAGCTGAGGTGATAGAGCAATGACCCTGGAATAAAAAACATCATGTGTAGGGTGGAGAGAGGGTTGGTTTTACAAGTTTACTCACGCCGGATTGTCACTACTGCATGTGTTCTTGGCTGTCGTGCCGTGGCTGTGTCGGAATCCATTGTGAGTTTGAACTTGAGTATGCCTTCCCATTAAAGAGTGCCCGGTGTTGGCTTGCAGTTGCCTCTAGCACAGCCATTGTATGATACAACAGGATATAAGTTCATGCCTAAGACACATTTTTACTGGCAGTCATTTAGCGGCCGTTAGAATCTACGTTCCTTGTTCCTTTTACTGTCGGAATATAACATGATATAATGAAGACTCCATTAAATATGTCTTGCATGTAATGGACATAAAAAATGACTGGTCTTGCGATATATTTATGTCGTTTTCTCTTTTTACTTTTTTTTTTAAACGAACAACTGTATCCCATGAACTGAGCAGGCTAGGCTGACATGCTTATAGCCTGCTAGGACGTTCAAATATGATCATTCATGTATATGTATATACAACCTATCTCCTGATTCTGCCTCCTCAACCCTCCTCTCCTCCCTTTCTGCATCCTTTGACTCTCTATGTCCCCTATCTTCCAGGCCGGCTCGGTCCTCCCCTCCCGCTCCGTGGCTCGACGACTCATTGCGAGCTCACAGAACAGGGCTCCGGGCAGCCGAGCGGAAATGGAGGAAAACTCGCCTCCCTGCGGACCTGGCATCCTTTCGCTCCCTCCTCTCTACATTTTCCTCCTCTGTCTCTGCTGCTAAAGCCACTTTCTACCACTCTAAATTCCAAGCATCTGCCTCTAACCCTAGGAAGCTCTTTGCCACCTTCTCCTCCCTCCTGAATCCTCCTCCCCTCCCCCCTCCTCCTCTCTGCAGATGACTTCGTCAACCATTTTGAAAAGAAGGTCGACGACATCCGATCCTCGCTTGCTAAGTCAAACGACGCCGCTGGTTCTGCTCACACTGCCCTACCCTGTGCTCTGACCTCTTTCTCCCTCTCTCTCCAGATGAAATCTCGCGTCTTGTGACAGCCGGCCGCCCAACAACCTGCCCGCTCGACCCTATCCCCTCCTCTCTTCTCCAGACCATTTCCGGAGACCTTCTCCCTTACCTCACCTCGCTCATCAACTCATCCCTGACCGCTGGCTACGTCCCTTCCGTCTTCAAGAGAGCGAGAGTTGCACCCCTTCTGAAAAAACCTACACTCGATCCCTCCGATGTCAACAACTACAGACCAGTATCCCTTCTTTCTTTTCTCTCCAAAACTCTTGAACGTGCCGTCCTTGGCCAGCTCTCCCGCTATCTCTATCAGAATGACCTTCTTGATCCAAATCAGTCAGGTTTCAAGACTGGTCATTCAACTGAGACTGCTCTTCTCTGTATCACGGAGGCGCTCCGTACTGCTAAAGCTAACTCTCTCTCCTCTGCTCTCATCCTTCTAGACCTATCGGCTGCCTTCGATACTGTGAACCATCAGATCCTCCTCTCCACCCTCTCCGAGTTGGGCATCTCCGGCGCGGCCCACGCTTGGATTGCGTCCTACCTGACAGGTCGCTCCTACCAGGTGGCGTGGCGAGAATCTGTCTCCTCACCACGCGCTCTCACCACTGGTGTCCCCAGGGCTCTGTTCTAGGCCCTCTCCTATTCTCGCTATACACCAAGTCACTTGGCTCTGTCATAACCTCACATGGTCTCTCCTATCATTGCTATGCAGACGACACACAATTAATCTTCTCCTTTCCCCCTTCTGATGACCAGGTGGCGAATCGCATCTCTGCATGTCTGGCAGACATATCAGTGTGGATGACGGATCACCACCTCAAGCTGAACCTCGGCAAGACGGAGCTGCTCTTCCTCCCGGGAAGGACTGCCCGTTCCATGATCTCGCCATCACGGTTGACAACTCCATTGTGTCCTCCTCCCAGAGCGCTAAGAACCTTGGCGTGATCCTGGACAACACCCTGTCGTTCTCAACTAACATCAAGGCGGTGGCCCGTTCCTGTAGGTTCATGCTCTACAACATCCGCAGAGTACGACCCTGCCTCACACAGGAAGCGGCGCAGGTCCTAATCCAGGCACTTGTCATCTCCCGTCTGGATTACTGCAACTCGCTGTTGGCTGGGCTCGCTGCCTGTGCCATTAAACCCCTACAACTCATCCAGAATGCCGCAGCCCGTCTGGTGTTCAACCTTCCCAAGTTCTCTCACGTCACCCCGCTCCTCCGCTCTCTCCACTGGCTTCCAGTTGAAGCTCGCATCCGCTACAAGACCATGGTGCTTGCCTACGGAGCTGTGAGGGGAACGGCACCTCAGTACCTCCAGGCTCTGATCAGGCCCTACACCCAAACAAGGGCACTGCGTTCATCCACCTCTGGCCTGCTCGCCTCCCTACCACTGAGGAAGTACAGTTCCCGCTCAGCCCAGTCAAAACTGTTCGCTGCTCTGGCTCCCCAATGGTGGAACACACTCCCTCACGACGCCAGGACAGCGGAGTCAATCACCACCTTCCGGAGACACCTGAAACCCCACCTCTTTAAGGAATACCTAGGATAGGATAAAGTAATCCTTCTCACCCCCCTTAAAAGATTTAGATGCACTATTGTAAAGTGGCTGTTCCACTGGATGTCATAAGGTGAATGCACCAATTTGTAAGTCGCTCTGGATAAGAGCGTCTGCTAAATGACTTAAATGTAAATGTAAATATAGATTATAACTTCTCATTTCCGACTAATTGAAAATTATTTTTTCTATAAAGTATCGCCCTATCTTAAACAAGCCATACAAAGCTGGTTACAATTTCAGTTTTATCCTCCAGAAAAGGAAGAACAAATATTACAACAAATGCTATGGTTAAACTCAAATATATTGATTAATAAAAAAAGGTAAATAGGTAAATACCTTGTAATGGTGTGTGGTGAAATACATACATATTTAGAAATTGTTTTTGGGATTCTATTTCTATGGGTTCTGTATTCTAGATCTGTGGTTTATGACAATTTCTTGAGTAGGCTTCTTCAAGCAGAGAGACAGCCATAGACATAGTGCCCCTATGTGGTGAGAGAATTACCTTGCAGCTCTCGTCGTTGTCTGAGCGGTGGGGTAGGAGGAAGGAGAAGACATTGAGGGGGCCGTCACACACCCCGGCCGTCTGGTTGACATCCTGACAGCTGGTGATCACTACATAGTAGTGTGTAGGGACTGGAGCCGAGACTGCGGCGTATCTGGGGGTCATATGTGGGCCACAGTCATAAGTAGTCACGTTAATGAAGATACAGGCAAGCACACACACGCACACACACACACATGGAAGGGTGGCAGGCTGTTAAGCTAGCTGTTAAGAGCATTGGGTCAGTAACCGAAAGGTTGTTGGTCCAATTCCCTGAGTCAGCAAGGTGGAAAAATCTGCCGTTCATGAACAAAGCAATTAACCTGCAACAAGAACTGCTGAAGTGTTCATTTAGGCAGCCCTTTGCAACTGTCTGATTCAATGGGAGACATATTTTGATTGAATGCACTGAGCTGTGCAACTGACTAGGTATTACGCTTTTCTTTTACACAGAAAGACGCACTATTGCAGACACAAAAACAAACATGATCAGAGGAACCTGACCTGGTAGGTCTTAGTTTTTTTTATAGCTTGGCTACCATTTTCACAAATATGTGGTGAATTTTCTAAATCTTAGAACAAAACTCCAAATTGGTAACACGTGTAACAGCCAGTTTTACATCCAACACTTTTTTTTATTGTACATTAATTTTGTTTGTAGACATCTTTTACCACACAGCCATTGATCCAAAATGTTTACTGTGAAATATAATGAGTACATTGGTTTAATCACAAAAACAGAACGATATCTTTGCAATTGAGTAATTTTAACAAAGTTAATCCAATAGAAAAACATGTAAGATACATGTTCCAAAATTGTCCTTTAAATGCAGTACACTACAGTACTGTAAACTACAGTACATTACACTGTTTTCACATTAGGCAGTATACTTGCACTACCCATAAAAATGTACTGACCATCAAATGTCCATAATGTCTATCCCATGTGTGATCAAAGGTGTGATCATTGAAGACATCTTTCACAATGTAATGAATTGAAAGAAATGAAAGAAAAAAAACATAATATTTAGCAGCACTAGTTTGCATCAAGCCTGTCTAGAGTATTTGGCCATAAGTTGTCATCGAAATCACAGTAAATATCCTCATTGTTCATGCAGCTGCGGAAAAACCTGGCGAATCCAAGCCTGACATACTGCAGGTCTGGATTGAAATCATTGCATGCCTCATCCATGGCCTTCCACCTGTATTGTAATCGTATATTGTATTTTACAGTATTGTATTGTACTTCTGTATTGTAGTGGTCCTGTACGTGGTTCAGTTCATAAGAGCATGGGTCAACCAACTAGAGTTTTGTGTTTGACTCCCACTGTGGTCACATACCAAAATGTATGGACTGTTGTCACTTTGGATATAAGTGTGTGCTATATAAACGGCATATATTATGGTATTACAGTACTGTATAGGCCAATGCAATTTTAGTAAAGCAGTGTGAACCCCCCCCCACAATCATCAAAAAGATCCCAGCAACTTCATTTTGGATACAGTGCCTTCAGAAAGTATTCAAAACCCCTTGATTTATTACACATGTTGTTGTGTTTCAGCCTGAATTCAAAATCTATTAAATTAAAAAGATTCTACACACAATAACCAATGACAAAGTGAAAACATGTTTTTTGACATTTTTACAAATGTATTGAAAATGAAATACCAAAAAGGCATGTTGAAGACTATGGGCATAAGGCAAACGATTATGTGATTTGATGAGACAAAAATGTAGATCTTTGGCCTGAATGCAAATCGCTATGTCTGGAGAAAACCAGACGCAGCTCATCACCCGTCTAACACCATCCCTACCGTGAAGCATCATGCTATGGGGATGCTTTTCAGCAGAAGGGACTGCAAGACTGGTAAGAATAGAGGGAACAATGAATGGAGACAAATACAGGCAAAGCCTTGATGTGAACCTGCTTCAGAGTGCAAATGACCTTAGACTGTTGCAAAGATTTAGGTCCCAACAGGACAATGACGCCAAGCAAACAGCCAAGTCAATGCTGGAATGGCTTCAGAATGTGAAAGTCCTTGAAAGTCCAAACTCGTCCAAAGTCTAGACTTGAATCTCATTGAAAATCTTTGGAAAGACTTGAAGATTGTTGTTCACAGCCGCTCCCCATCTAACTTAACAGAGCTTGAGAAAATCTACAGGGAAGAAATCCTGATGTGCAAAGCTGATACAGACATATCCAAGATGACTCAAAGCTGTAATCTCCGCCCAAAGTTGCTTCTACAAAGTATGGACTCAGGGGTGTGAATAGTTATGCAAATAAGATATTTCTGTATTCCATTTTCAATAAATTTGCAAACATTTCTAAAAACATGTTTTCACTTTGTCATTATGAAATATTGTGTGTAGATGGATGAACAAAAAACGATTTAATCCATTTTGAATTCAAGCTGTAACACAAGAAAATGTGGATTAAGTCAAGGGGTATGAATACTTTCTAAAGGCACTGTGCATGTTTAATGTATAGTGGATGCATTTGTCTTGTTTTGAACTTATTGGATTATTTCGTATTGGTATTGTATTGATATTGTATTACTCCACTTTAGGAGCTACAAACACAAGCATTTCGCTGCACCTGCTGTAGCATCTGCTAATCTGTGTACCCGAACAATAAACTTTCAGATCATTTGATTTGTTACATACAGTACATTTCTGATCTTGATTTGTATTTTTGAATCAAAATATCATCATTATACTTTTTATGTTTCTACTTTACAGACATTTTCAAAATCTGTGCTAGACAAACCAGTTCACACCCTGGTCTGTTTCACCTGTCTTTGTGATTGTCTCCACCCCCTCCAGGTGTCGCCCATCTTCCCCATTATCCCCTGTGTATTTATACCTGTGTTCTCTGTAATAGTACAATATATCAAAAGTAATGTGAGCTTTGAATTGTGACAGGTAATTACTTTATAAGAACATGTATTGCCATCTTAAAATGTATTTCTAGATGAAACAATGATCAAATTTGGTGAAAAGGTGACTGTATGATTTTGTGTGTTATACTTGTACTGTTCAGAGTTTTGAAACAACTGCCTTTTTAATTATAACTTTTAGTTTTGTACTAAGTGTTGTAAAAATGTACCACATGAAAATTGCACCAAAGCGATAAAAAAACTGTTGTAAATAAACAGCATGCCAGTTACAATTTCCTTGAACCAGAATGAGGCTCTCTCCTCACTATATTGTTAATTAACTAAGGAATTACCATCTTCAGACAATCTGCAGATAATTGATGTCTGGAGCTCAGTAGTAAAAGTTTGCAAATCAGGGAGCCAGATGAAGGCTTGCTTACCAAAAAGAGATGTTAAAAAAGAGCCGTTTGTTCGCGAAAGACTCATCACTACTGGCTACACACGGAGTAATAGAAAAACGCCCGCGCCACACAAACAGGAACGGGAAATATTGCTGGAAATTGATTAGCAAATATTATGTTAGGTTTGCCTTTTTAAGCCAATGTCATGGCCGTCAAAAGAAGTGGACCAAAGCGCAGCGTGGTGAGCGTACATTTTCCTTTATTATGGAATGACGCCAACAAAACAAGAAACAAGATCAACAACCGTGAAGCTTACGAGGGCTAAGTACCACTAACACAAGTCAACTTCTCACAAATAACAAAGGGGAAAAGGCTGCCTAAGTATGATTCCCAATCAGAGACAACGATAGACAGCTGTCCATGATTGAGAACCATACCCCGCCAAAACATATAACTAAAGAACATAGAATATAGAATGTCCACCCAAATCACACCCTGATCAAACCAAAATAGAGACATAAAAAGGCTCTCTCAGGTCAGGGCGTGACACAATAGTGGCTAACCAGGGGTGGGGTAATGTCAATGTTGCATTGGTTAGATAGTAGCAGGGAGCTTGCTATGTCTGATACTTGTCAGATTTGTTTATGACAGTTTGCGGTAGAACACGTGAAAATTGCATGTACCGTAATTTCCGGACTATAAGCCGCTACTTTATTCCCACGCTTTGAACCTCGCGGTTTATACAATGACGTGGCTAATTTATGGATTTTTCCCGCTTTCACAAGATTCATGCCGCCAAAAAACTGAGCACCGTCACATAATGTGACGTAAATCGAGCGCGCTCAAACTTCCCATCATTCTGATTACGGTAGTCATTTTGTCACCCTCATATGCAGCTTTCAAGTTGAAGGCGATCAATCTGGCTTTTGGAAAAGGAAATAGAGCTGCTGCACGGGAGCTTGGCCTTAATGAGTAAGACGTTGGAAACAGCAGCGTGAGGAACTGACTCAGTGCAAAAAGACAACAAAAGCTTTCAGAGGGAAGAAAAGTTGATGGCCCAAAGTATTTGCAGCCACTCGACATCAGTGTAAATCGTGCATTTAAGGTGGTGCTCCGTGTTCAGTGGGAGGCTTGGATGACAAGTGGGGAGAAATCCTTCACTAAAACAGGCCGCATGCGAAGAGCAACTTATGGTCAAGTCTGCCAGTGGGTCCTGACAGCGTGGAGCATTGTCAAAAAATCCACTATCATCAACGGGTTTGGAAAGGCTGGACTGCTGCATGTTGAAGAGGGCAGCATGAGCTCAGCGGGTAATTTGCCTCCGGATGAAAGTGAAGAGGCGACAATGAAAACGATCCAACATCGGATTAAGCAATTCTGAGGCTATTCAACTCCGACACCGAAGGAGATGACTTCAGTGGTTTCAGTGCACAGGAGGAGGAAGATAGTGACCAATTACTTTCTTGGTAGGCTACTGTTTACTGCTATTTTTTTTTTTACAAGCAGTGTTTCGTTAAAGCATATACATTTTTTTACAAGCCGTGTTTTGTTAAAGCCTATTTATTTTTGTTACAAGCCGTGTTTCGTTTAAAAGCCTATTTATTTTTTTTACAAGCCGTGTTTCGTTTAAAGGCTATGTAAAGTTATTTGTTTCAATGTACCGGTAGGCACCTGCGGCTTAGAGACATGTGTGGCTTATTTATGTACAAAATACATATTTTTTTATAATTCAGCGGGTGCGGCTTATATTCATGTGCGCTTAATAGTCCAGAAATGACGGTACTTTCATGATTGTTTGGTGGCTACTCATAGGTCTGCAAGCTACTGGTAGCTCGCAATCGACCTGTTGGAGACCCTTGATTAATTATGTATTTCGGGCTCCTGAGTGGCACAGTGGTCTGAGGCACTGCATCTCAGTGTCGCTACAGACCCTGGTTTGATTCCAGGCTGTATCCCAACTGGCCGTGATTGGGAGTCCCATAGGGCGGTGCACAATTTGCTCCGCATCGTCCGGATTAGGGTTTGGCCGGGGTACGCTGTCATTGTAAATAAGAATTTGTTATTAATTGACTTGCCTAGTTATGTAAAGGTTCAATAAAAATTATTTAAAAAACAAACAAATCAATCCAGATTACTCCATTGGAACAGCCATAACCATATGAACATAAAAATACAATAACACAAACCTGAGTGAAAGGGCAACATCTTGACCTGTCACTAAGGCTGGGAATTGCCAGTGTCCTCACAACATGATATTATCACGATACTTAGGTGCCAATATTATCTGTATTGCAATTCTCACAATACTATATGAACACTCACCCATAAAAGGATTGATTTCTGACCTCAGCAGTACCAACCTTAACTACGCCATTAGAGGAAAAACAGTAGAAATCGCGAAAAATGCTCTCCAAAATCAACCATTGGGCGCAGGCCTTGTAAAGGGTCTCTCCAGTTTAGCCCTGATGTTTTGCCATCTGAGATTGGCATCGGTCCAATACTGCAGTGCACAGCTGAAGCACGAGCAGGAAATGGTAGACAAAGGGACAGGTGGAGAGAATCGAGGAAAATAATGACAAAAGCAGAAATGGGAAATATTATGCTAGCTGTAGAACTGCGGTTGAAAGCTGAACAATTAAATGTAATTGCAAAAACGTATGATGATGATCGAGCAAACTCTTCAGCAAAATCGTCTTCTACAGGAACAACTCGATTTAGCCAAAACTAAATACGACGATGTCCAAGCCAAAACTAGATTAATCTGACGAGTTATCTACAAACAGGAGCGCGCGACTTGATAAAATGCATGCAGTTTTGTTGAACATTACTCAAAGTAACAATGTTCTACTCCAAATGCTGCAGACCAAAGACGATTAGTTAATGAACACAATGACTAAGTTGGATGACAAATCAGCATAACTCATTAAAGTCGCTGACCAAATGAATGATGAGAGAACTCAGGTGATGAAGATGGAAATATTGATTTCTAAGGAAGTGGGGGAAATCTCATCACTGAATCTCTCGCTACTTACTCAAGACCTCTATCTGCAAACAATGACAGATAAGTATGAGACCGAAGGGAGCAAGTGCTACACTCACATGTCCAAAATCTGCAATGAAGCAGAATACCACCCTTAGGTACCATCTTGAGGAATTCCAGAATGGTCACACACTACAGCTTGACTACCCAACCAAGCAACCGGAGCCCAGTACTCAAAGGAGTACTTTTTTCATCCCCACAGGATGAAGCCAACCCTCTTCGCCCACTTGGCGCGGAATGCCTTGACAAACTCGTCCAAAATTTTCCCACCTCGTTCCAGGTCAGCCAAACGACACAGAGAAATTCCTAGCTGACATAGAGGACGCATTGGATGGCTACCCAAATGCTACGGGTTATAACAGGCTTTACCAGTTGAAGCGAACGTGACGAAGTTCATTAGTCTACAACAGCAACAAATGCTAGATGACTACGCTAAACTTGCCACAGCTTTGAAATTAGAATTCAGTGGTTCTGCGACTCACAAACACAATAGCTCACTGGCTAACACTGTCAAATAAGCTCGTCATGAACACCCACAAGCTTACTATCATAGGCTTCATTCAGCTTACTTTGGCCTACTCACTGAAACAGGAATGGAAGAGCTGTTACCATACAAACAAACACAACGCTAAGAGCCCTGACCAGGAGCACTAAATCCAGTTAGAGGGTAAATTATCAGGTAATGACGCACAAGAACGGTTTCTACCATGAAACCACGACTCCAATAACCACCGCGGTCGAAATAACTGTACAGTACGTCGCCATCGAAGTGACTACCACTACAATCAACCTTTTCGGTACGTAACTGCACCTAACCCACACAAAGTGTCAGAGCACAAGGGTAACAAAGGGTTAAAGGACAATCAAAACATAGACCAATGTCCTCATTTAAAATAAAAAGAAAGATGTTGAAACTTTCACACGCTGAGCTTTGGTCTCATTCCAGGAATTAACAACCTTAGCAAGGACGTTAAAAGAAGATCCCACCACCAAGTGACCCTATCCAGGGCCGTGCCCAGGAGTGGAGGACATCAGGCTTGGACCTATAGACTTTGGTAATGGCAGGGGACAAGACCCTGCCATGGAAGCCCACTCAAAGGCAGAAAAATCGAGGACCTTGAACTAAAGATCAGGCAAATCTTGGACACGACGCACTCCACTTTGTGGGGAATATGTCCACTAAAAGCCACCCCCTATTTTTGGGGACTGCTTAACTTGTCATAGTGCTAATTGATTCGGCACAACCGCTCATCTCTCAAGGGTTCAATGATCCAGAGCCAGTCAGGGAGTCAAGTGAGGAGCTCAACGCAAGATTCCGGAGACTAGGTGCTCACGTTGAGAATCATGCTGAAACAGAGCTAGGGTGTGCTGAGGAGCGTGACCATCCTCAAATCTGTGCTACTAGGAGCTGACTGTGGAAAACCAACCATGGTTTCACAGTATCTGGCCTCCACTGCAATGCAGTCATCCATTTTTATTTTATTTTACCTGTGTAACTAGGCCTCCGTAAGAACACTTATTTTCAATGCCCTGGAACAGTGGGTTAACTGCCATTCAGGCACCATTTGTTATCAGCTGGGGGTTTGAACGCAACCCCGGTTACTAGACCAACGCTCTAACCACTAGGCTACCCTGCCGCCCTGAGGGGCCATGAGGGGTGTCAGGTTTTGCTGCCGGCAGAATCCGATCCAAGTGGATATTACGATAGCTCAACACATTCAAATAGCAAACATGATTGACCATTCTTTTCATGATTTTGAGCCAGCAGTCTCTGAATAAGCAACTTCCCTTATCCTTGAAGTCATGCAGGTGTGATTTGGGTGGGCATTCTAGTTTTCTATTTCTTTGTTGCCCGGGTATGGTTCCCAATCAGAGGCAGCTGTCTATCGTTGTCTGACTGGAAATCATACTTGGGCAGCCTATTTTCTACCTGAGTTTGTGGGATCTTGTTTGTGTGTAGTTGCTTTCTGCACTGCATATAGCTTTACGTTCGTTTTATATTTTGTTGTTTTTTAATTTAAAATAAAAGTATAATGTATGCCTACCACGCTGCACCTTGGTCTCCTTCTAACAACGGATGTAACACATCATACAAACTGAGGCATCAGACTTTGTGAAAATGTATATTTGTGTCATTCTCAAAATGTTTGGCCACGACTGTACACTTCTCAATTTTGGGGTTTGCTTCTGAGTGTTGTATAAAATATATGATAAAATAAGAAACTATTTGTGAGAAGATGATGTTAGCCTTCTAAATGAGAGTATGTTTTTTTATATAAAGTTATAACTAGTCAGTGACCACACCCCGTGAGCATAGACATTTACATCAGCATCATGGAACGCCCCTTTTCTACTCCAGAATAAAATGGCTTGTGACAAAATGTACATTTAGTCAAGATAACAGGGTCCCCACGTTGAAATAGCTATTACTTTAGACCAAAACGCCGGGTGATGCTGGTGTGTGAAGTGGTTTAAACTACAACTCTACAAAAGCACAAGACCAGAGAACATGGAGATCATCCCCACGCTGAAATGGTGAAGAAATCTACCAACTAAAGACCGATTATTCAGGCTGCAGCTGTTTAAATACTTTAGTCTGGTAAATGCATCCGATTTAAGAACATTTTCAAATGGTATTCTGACGTATCCTCTCTAACAACCTACAACCACGAAAGACCTTGGAACTTCTGGAGAACGCAACCAGAGACTCTCTGATGAACTATTATCTAGCAGACGGACCGGCGATCACAGAAAGGGACAACAAAGGCATACACTCGCAAATATGTAAATTGCTATTTATTTTCTAATGAGCGGCTGTTCATGTTCAAAGTATTAGCATTTACATGAGTGTAGTTATGAACTGTAATACAGTGGGTCCACTCTGAGTTTCCCGCTCTTGAGCTGTCCCCACCCTTTTCCTTTGTCTACCAAGCTGTCATATCAGTTTCGTCCACTAGGGACTTTTCCATGTGTCATGTGACTACCCATTGTATAACTAATTGTGTGTGTGTTTATGTAATTTGGGGATTGATTAGTTAGTTAGGAAATAAATAATAAAGCCAATTTGTATATCGCTGATTCATGATTTGATGCTAGGGTTCGTGCAAATATCCAAGAGTTTGCGATGTTCAGAAATTAGCCTGATGAGGTAACAATACACTAATAGAAGACTAATTGATAAGATAATAAAATATCTGAAGCGTCATATTCGGGAAATTAAAAAAAAACATTTTCCCGTGGTGCCCCAACTTCCTAGTTAATTACTATTCCGTGATTCATTGAATTATGGAATAATTACACATAGTGAATTGATTTGATAATATTACAGTCTTCACATTTAATGACAGCAAATGCTACAACACACCAATAAGAAGAAGAGACTTGCTTAGGCCAAGAAACACGAGCAATGGACATTGGACCGGTGGAAATCTGTGCTTTGGTCAAAATTTGAGATTTTTAGTTCCAACCGCCATGTCTTTGTGAGATGCAGAGTAGATGAACGGATGATCTCCGCATGTGTGGTTCCCACCATGAAGCATGGAGGAGGAGTTGTGATGGTGTGGGGTTGCTTTGCTGATGACACTGTCAGTTATTTATTTAGAATTCAAGGCAATACACCATCCCATCTGGTTATCACTTAGTGGGACTATCATATGTTTTTCAACAGGAAAATGACCCAACACACTGTGTAAGGGCCATTTGACCAAGAAGGAGAGTGATGACATCAGATGACCTGGCCACCACAATCACCCGACCTCAACCCAATTGAGATGGTTTGGGATGATTTGGTTGAGAGAATGCCAAGAGTGTGCAAAGCTGTCATCAAGGGAAAGTGACTTTATTAAATATTTGTATTTATTTAACCAGGCATGTCAGTTAAGAACAAATTCTTATTTACAATGACAGCCTAGGAAAAGTGGGCTTGTTCAGGGGTAGAACGACAGATTTTGACCTTGTCAGCTCAGGGACTCGATCTAGCAACCTTTCGGTTACTGGTCCAATGCTCTAACCACTAGGCTACCTGCCACCCCAAATACTTTTAAGAATTTTAACACTATTCTATATTTGTTATTTTATAGTTACTATTTCTAAAATGTAGAAAATGTAAAAATAAAGAAAAACCCTTGAATGAGTAGGTGTGTCCAAACGTTTGACTGGTACTGTTAATAAAGTGTAATTTTGGGATGTAAACTCAAAATGTAAAATTGAATACATTTCAATTCTATATCTGACATGGTACAGGTGTCTTCTTTTTTTAAGCCCATAGCCATGTGTGTGAGGTGTATACTTTTGTTTCAAAGAATCACTCTGTGTGACCCTGATTTAGCTCACTGCAGTAAAGTGAATCTACTGTAGATGTTTGACTGCCGACATTCTTCATGGGATTCAATATGTAAAATCGGTATGCACTCGGTTCGCAAATTACGTTCAGAGGTGCTAAGTGCTCTCGGCCAGCAAACGCTATTGTTCTGAGCCTCTTACTCTTTGATCTTCACGGTGGTGTCCCGGAGGCCATCATAGTTGTTGTCAAAGATGGGACCGGTGACCACATTGATGCCGTTATTCTCCTCTGCGTAGCGCTTGAGAAGAGTCCCCTGGAGGTAGCTCCATATTTCTGCAGAGTTGAAGGGAAAAGAGAAAAAGGTACAAGCAAATGTGGTTTTGTTTTGGTACAGCAAAACAAATAACCAAAACAAATTCTTTCTAACATTGTCTGTAAAACACCTGTTGCATGAATGCATTTGGGACGTTATAAGTACTCATGAACTGAAATTAATTCTTATAGCCAGCCTTGAAAAATACTCTCTAGACTGCATCTGAGTATAGCGTTTTGTGAATACATGTTATTAATGTGGTCTTACACCATTTAAATTATAGCAGGGCACCTTGTAAGCATTTCAAAAGCCAAAGTCTGGTTTAATTTTGATGCACATTCCTTCAAGAAGAAGTAAAACTCATGCCCTGCTCTAAAAGTCCCCAGACAAGGGAACTGCTCTTCACATCCATCTCTACATGAGTGAGTGCGTGGGTGGGTACTGGACGTCTCTCTCCAGTGAGAGGACAATGGGTGTCAGCCTGTCCCTTCTCTCCCAGACCTGAGGTCATCAGACTAGCCTCCTTCCTCACTCCCCCTCCTACCTCTCCCTCCACACATTAGCATGGCCAGTCCAAGCAAAGATACAGCACAACACTCACAGAGGGCCACATGTACTATATACTATGTGATTGGTAACTGTAATAGCTTTGGAGGGAAGCATCTACCAGAGAAAAACAAATATTGAGCAACAAGGATCTCCTTAGAGAACCGATAACAACAACCTGCTTAACAAAACACAGTGGCAGATTTATAAAGCATTTGAACCAGCATTTTCAAATGGGTTGGAAATATACAAATAAAAATGTAATATGTAAATATAAATAAATGAATACTCACTTTTGAATGCAGGGTACATGGGAACGGTGTTTGTGATCAGTGATGCATCATATTTTGATTCAGGAGACAGGGCCAGCTCTAGCATAAAACATGTAAATATATACTTTAATTTACCTCCCATTTAGGCCTGGAAAAAAGCCTGCACACCCCCAAGACCAGGGTCATCTTCATTAGGTACCAAACTGAGTGAAACGGGAGATACTGTCTGAACTTGTCCAATAACATACGTTTGTTTTTATTATGCATTGCAAAACTTTTTGCTTCAGTGTGCCTTAATGAACATGACCCAGGGTGGACTAGTGTGCAACTCACCTGGTGGATAGAGGAAGCCATAGGAGACGTCTGTATCCTGGCTGTAGGTGGTGCAGGCCTGGCTGTGTTCAGGAGGAACCCGCAGGTCTGCTCTCACACACTCACTCATTGGCTCAGTCTCAGGGAGGGGTGTGACTTCTTCCTGGAAGGGAACATGTTCTCATTGGTAACACATTGTGAAATCCCATCGTAAAATGAGATAGAAATGGCAAACACCCATTGTTTACAAACACCCAATACAGTGTTTCTGTGTGTGATTGGGGCCATGTCATTAGTTGATTTGTGTGCTGTATCGTTTCTAAATCTGTATAGGGTTCTGTTAGGTTAGTGTTACGCAAGTCCCTATCCAGGCTCTCTCCCTCCAATAAATCAAAACCAGGCTCATTCTAATACAAAATGCAATTAACCAGTTGAGTCAAAGACCAAAATTACATTTACGATCTCCGAACAGGACTACTAATTGTTTTCATGCATGCTACTCACTGCACCCACTCAAGTAAACAGATACATTTCAAAAGAGCTTTGGAAAGATATGACCTAATACAATGTTTCCAAAATGGTGGCTCCAGACATACTGGTAGGTCCCTGACCAAAGACTGGGCTGGGGCTATAACAATTTTTGTGTGTCTATTCTATGGGTAACAAGAATAGCTACTAGAATAGCCTTATGTGGGTCACAAGTTTTAAAAAAACATTCGGAAACCACTAATCAACTAATCAACATGACAGAGGTCTGAGGACAAACTCTCAAATCATATGGATCGAGTCATTAAATGACTTGAAGTCAGTTTCATTTGTTGTGTTCCATGTGATGAATATCCTACTTGTTTGGGCACTGTGAATGACGTCCATAGGGGCATGGAGAGCTCCTGGCTGTATCCACTGATGAAATCACTGTGGAGGAGGAGGCTGTATGTCGTTTGGAAAATAACCGCTGGTCGACCGAAGGGGAGGTGTGTGGCTTCTGTGGAAACACCAGTTAATCAAGGAAGGAGAGCAGTAGTAAACCTGGGTTCGAAATGAGTCACTTTGTATTTTAATTCTACAGTGTAGCACTCTTTTCATGTTATATTGTCTGAATATTGCATGTTTCACGCATACTACGATTTTCTGGTTGTTGGCATCTTTTAAATTACAGAATGTAAAAAATATGTTTTCACATGTAGACACTGATATGATGCTCGCGATAATAAATGCAGTTATCACATTAGCATTAGTATTAGTATCAGGGTTAGCATTAATATTAGGGTTAGCATTAGCATTAGGGTTAGCATTAGCATTTGCATTAGTTAACGCATTCAAAACCATGGGGAAAATGTGTTGGAGTTGGCTAGAGACACTCAGGAGTGGAAAATGAACATGTGCGTACAATGTGTAAACGCTCTGCACTACGGGTTCTCGACCAATCACATTCACATGGGTTGTCTGTAACCGAGTTGAGTTGGTAAAGCTCACTCTTCAGCTTGAAATACCACCACCTGTGCCATTTAATTGCTTTTCGTGGCTAAGCTGACTAAGGTGTTTCAAGAGGACGGTCACGTGTATTTGCGAGACAGAGGACGCAAGATCAATCCCTCTCAGCAGTGGACTTGTGAGCGAGGAAGCAAAGCTGTTAAGCAAGTAGCATGCCGCCGGTTAAAGTGGTGTCGTGAACCGGATCTGCAGTTGCACTAAGGCTGGGGTTGCTGTGGACTGAGAGGAGCGAGTGTAACCACGTTGAGTTGATAAAGCTCACACCTCAGCTTGAAATACCCCCACCAGCGTCATGGATGTGACACAAGAGGGTGGTCACGTGTTTGGGATACAGAAGACATAAGATCAATCCCAGTTGTGGACGTGTGAGCGAGGAAGCAGAGCTGTTAAGCCACACAATGCCACCGGTTACATGTCAGGTGGTTGCTAAGCTCTTAGTCACTCAGTAAAACGGGAATGTCGGAGTATGAGTTTCAGATTAGTTAAAGGGATAGTTCACTCAAATTACAAAATTACGTAGTTTCCTTACCCTGTGAACAGTTTATGGACAAGGTAAGACAGCAATCCATGCTTTGGTTTTGTTTACCTGGACATTTGTGTCCAAAATCCAATGCAAGTCAATCTCCCCATATTAGCATTTTTCACGTTTCATGTCACACCTTGTCAAGAGAGACTAAGCCAGTTATAATACTTTGAATGCACCACTAACTGATACAATATTTCATAAAAACTGTTAGCCAGGAGATTCTGGAAGTTGATAAATAACCTGCTAACAAACTTTAAAATGGTTTTGATGATTCCACCCTAAATGGTAAGTGGAAAATAAGCTAAAACGTCAAAAAAGATAACTATCCCTTCAAGTAAACTGTAAACGACCACACTCTAAAAGATAGACACTTACCATCTGCTGCTGGGCTGAATCTCTGATTGTTCTCCTCTACTTTGTTCTGTAACAGAAGACAGTGACCTTCAGGGCTCCTGAGTGGCACAGTGGTCTAAGGCACTGCATATCAGTGCAAGAAGTGTCACTACAGTTCCTGGTTCAAATCCAGGCTGTATCACATCTGGCAGTGATTGGGAGTCCAATTGGGCAGTGCACGTTTGGCTGGGGTAGGCCATCATTGTAAATAAGAATTTTGTCTTAACTGACTTGCCTAGTTAAATATATATTTAAAGGCCCAGTGCAGTTACAAATGTGATTTCCTTTGTTTTATAAACGCAGCAAAAAAATAAATGTCCTCTCACTGCCAACTGCAGCAAACTTAACATGTGTAAATATTTGTATGAACATAACAAGATTCAACAACTGAGACATAAACTGAACAATTTCCACAGACATGTGACTAACAGAAATGGAATACTGTGTCCCTGAACAAAGTGGGGGTCAAAATCAAAAGTAATGGGCAGTATCTGGTGTGGCCACCAGCTGCATTAAGTACTGCAGTGAATCTCCTCCTCGTTAACTGCACCAGATTTGCCCGTTCTTGCTGTGAGATGTTACCACACTCTTCCACCAAGGCACCTGCAAGTTCCCGGACATTTCTGGGGAGAATGGCCCTAGCCCTCACCCTGCAATCCAACAGGTCCCAGACGTGCTCAATGGGATTGAGATCCGGGCTCTTCGCTGGCCATGGCAGAACACTGAACGAGCAGTACAGAACGAGCAGTATGGCTGGTGGCATTGTCATGCTGGAGGGTCATGTCAGGATGTGCCTGCAGGAAGGATACCACATGAGGGAGGAGGATGTCTTCCCTGTAACGCACAGCGTTGGGATTGCCTGCAATGTCAACAAGCTCAGTCCGATGATGCTGTGACACACCGCCCCAGACCATGACATACCCTCCACCTCCAAATCGATTCCGCTCCAAAGTACAGGCCTCGGTGTAACGCTCATTCCTTCGACGATAAACGCGAATCTGACCATCACCCCTAGTGAGACAAAACCGCGACTTGTCAGAGAAGAGCACTTTTTGCCAGTCCTGTCTGGCCCAGCAACGGTGGGATTGTGCCCATAGGCGACGTTGTTGCCGGTGATGTCTGTTGAGGACCTGCCTTACAACAGGCCTACAAGCCCTCAGTCCAGCCTCTCTCAGCCTATTGCGGACAGTCTGAGCACTGATGGAGGGATTGTGCGTTCCTGGTGTAACTTGAGCAGTTGTTGTTGCCACCTTGTACCTGTCCCGCAGGTGTGATGTTCAGATGAACCGATCCTGTGCAGGTGTTGTTACACGTGGTCTGCCACTGCGAGAACAATCAGCTGTCCGTCCTGTCTCCCTCTAGCGTGTCTTAGGCCTCTCACAGTACGGACATTGTAATTTATTGCCCTGACCACATCTGCAGTCCTCATGCCTCCTTGCAGCATGCCTAAGGCATGGGACACTGGGCATCTTTCTTTCGGTGTTTTTCAGAGTCAGTATAAAGGCCTCAATAGTGTCCTAGGTTTTCATAATGGTGACCTTAATTGCCTTCCGTCTGTAAGCTGTTAGTGTCTTAACGACCGTTCCATGTTCATTAATTGTTTATGGTACATTGAACAAACATGGGAAACCCTTTACAATGAAGATCTGTGAAGTTATTTGGATTTTTATGAATTATCTTTGAAAGACCGGGTCCTGAAAAAGAGACGTTTCCACACTATGAGGTTGGAATAATACTGTGAAATTGTGAAAATTATGATAATGCACTTTTAGTGCTGTTTAAAAAACACACCTGAAATTTCAGCCTGTTTTAGTGGGATGGAGTTTTGGCCTGCCTGGTGACATCAAATCAAATGTTATTTGTCACATTCGTAGGCCTTACCGCGAAATGCTTAACCAACAATGCAGTTCAAGAAATAGAGTTAAGGAAATATTTACAAAATAAACTAAAGTAAAAAATAAAAATAGTAACACAAGAATATTACATAACAATAATGAGGCTATATACAGGGGGTACCGGTACCGAGTCAATGTGTGCTGTTACAGGTTAGTCGAGGTAATTTGTAAAGTGACTATGCATAGTTAATAAACAGCGAGTAGCAGCAATGTAAAAACAAAGCGGGGGGAGTTACATGTAAATATTCCGAGTGGCCATTTGATCAATTGTTCAGCAGTCTTATGGCTTAGGGCTGAAGCTGTTAAGGAGCCTTTTGGTTTTAAACTTGGCGCTCCAGTACCGCTTGCCGTGCTGTAGCAGAGAGAACAGTCTATGACTTGGGTGACTGCAGTCTTTGACAATTTATCGGGCCTTCCTCTGACACCTCCTAGTATACACAGTGGGGAGAACAAGTATTTGATACACTGCCGATTTTGCAGGTTTTCCTACTTACAAAGCATGTAGAGGTCTGTAATTTTTTATCATAGGTACACTTCAACTGTGAGAGGCGGAATCTAAAACAATCTAAAACAAAAATCCAGAAAATCACATTGATTGTATGATTTTTAAGTAATTGTGAAGACTTACAGAAAACGTTTGACCTCTGTCATTGCCAACAAAGGGTATATAACAAAGTATTGAGATAAACTTTTGTTATTGACCAAATACTTATTTTCCACCATAATTTGAAAATAAATTCATAAAAAATCCTACAATGTGATTTTCTGGATTTTTTTTCTCATTTTGTCTGTCATAGTTGAAGTGTACCTATGATGAAAATTACAGGCCTCTCATCTTTTTAAGTGGGAGAACTTGCACAATTGGTGGCTGACTAAATACTTTTTTGCCCCACTGTAAATAAGAACTCTCTTGGTAGACCGTGTGGTCTAATGCTTATCATGAGGTATTCTACCTCAGGCAAGCAATACCTTGAGACTTCTTTGATATTAGACATCGCGCATCAGCAGTTATTGACAAATAGACACACACCTCCGCCCTCTTCTTACAAGACGTAGCTGCTCTGTCCTGCCGATGTACGGAGAAGCCAGCCAGCTCTATATTATCTGTGTCGTTATTCAACCACATCTCGGTGAAACATAAGATATTACAGTTTTTAATTTCCCTTTGGTAGGATAGTCTCAATCGTAGATCGTCCAGTTTGTTTCCAATGATTGCACGTTGGCCAATAATACGGAGGGAAGTGGTGGTTTACCTACTCGTCGGCAAATTCTTACAAGGCACCCCGCCCTCCTCCACCTTTTCCTCTGTGTTTTCTTCACGCTGATGATGGGGTTTTAGGCCTTGTCTTGACAAAGCAGTATATCCTTCGCGTCGGATTCATTAAAATAAAGTCTTTGTCCAGTTCTAGTTGAGTAATCGCTATTCTGATGTCCAGAAGCTCTTTTTGGTCATAAGAGACGGTAGCAGCAACATTATGTACAAAATGAGTTACAAACAATGCGAAAAAACAAACAAAATAGAACAGTTGGTTAGGAGCCCGTAAAACGGCAGCCATCCCCTCCGGCGCCATTATAAGAAAGAGAGTTCCAAACCTCTCTGTCAATACCAGCTAGTTTTTAGTTTTACCTTCCCTAATCAGAGCAGTTCCAGACAGTCCTAGCTAAATTCTTGCTTGAGAAATTGCTCTTTGATAAGAAGCTATTTTTGTTTATTTTTGAACATTTTAATTGAAAACAACAACAGTAAGGTACTTAATTGTTACCTTTAAGAAGTGATTTCAATAATGTATGTGTCATTAAGTTGAAATAAATGGAAAGGAATTGCAATTTTAATGTAGCTCCCAAATGACCTGAAATTAAAATGGAATGGACCCCAACCCTGTTACTCTATGAAACTCTTTGAGTTGGTTTCCAGTCATGACCTCACCACTGACCTCATTGTCACAGCTACATCCCAAGTCGTAGGTTGTGGCAGAGGTGGCGTCAGAGGTGGTGGGTGCGGTCACTTCCTCTGGCATGATCGGTGTGAAAGGAGGAGCTTTCAGCATGTCATTCAGACTGCCATGGGTTCCATTGTTAGGGGCAGGGACTAAGCCCAGGAGGTCTGGGAAAGAAGGGCATATGAGATGGATGCTACAAAGTTTCCACAGAGACTTTATATTTCCTGGTTATGAAATAACTCTTGTAAATATTGGTTTCAGAGTAATCAGGGGTGCCAACAAATAAGCTCGTACTAGCACTTAATAAGTACAGAAAGAAATCGTACCGCACATGACATTGTACAACTCAATATTTTCAAATTCTGCCACTTTGGTCTGGAACATAAAGCTTGGTCCATAGCCCAAAAAGATTGTCTATATTGGGAACAAACATTGGAAACAATGTAAGCACAAACAGCTAAGAATAGAATACAGTATGTGAAAAATGTTGCACTGATAGAATGTTAATTTAAGTGGTTACCCGCATACTGGTGATCTTATTGTCAAATCCGTGATCACCAAAGAAACCACATCTCCCAGGATGCCTCCTGTTTTCAGGTACTTTCCTGCATCACATAGAAAGAATACACAAAATAAAAAGCATTACACAAATACCAGTTAGTCCACAAATTCCATATAATGCTTTTAACTTAATCTAGTTGAGTTGATAGTATTAGTAGTGTAGAGAAATACAATACCAAGCAACGTGCCACTTTCTCTCCATGAGTAAGTGGACAGCCTCAATTCTGCGGTTGTTGGCGTAGTGAAGCCGTTTCGGGAGGTGTTGTTTCAAGTAAGGCTTAAAGTGCTGGGTTGGCATTTTACACTGAAAAACAAGGTCATTACATGGACTCTGTGACCACACATGTAGATGACTTCCTGTAAGTTCTACACAGCCAGCAAAATATCTAACAAAAACATAATAATTGTTTAGTTTTGTTCGTTTTTTCATGTGCACTTACTGTAAGATTTGCCACAACTACTTTTGGGTCATCTAAAAAAAGTAAACATAAAAAAGTAAAACAGATACATAGGAAAATAAACTAGAAATAAATAAATATGTGTGAACACATTCTAGTTCACACATCTAGCCTGCTACATCCATTCTCTTACAGTACTGTGTAACTCACAGGTGGTTGATTTGGGATCCCGGGCCCGGATTCTCCCAAGAGATCCATGGATCAGATTGATCTCATCCACGTTCACAGGATAGGTACTGAGGAACTCAGTCCTATCACAGTGGGCCTCCTCCATTCCTAGGGGGGAGAGACAAGTTAACATAAGCCAAAATAAACATTATTTTATGCTTGTAAAAAGGTTTTCTGGTTGTAGAGACATCAAATAACCAGATTACAACAAGGTACAATGTTATCAAGACATCAGGGAAAGACATCTGGTTTGGGTGTTATTCAGGGGTGGCAGGTAGCCAAGTGGTTAGAGTGTTGGGCCAGTAACCAAAAGGTTGCTGGATTGAATCCCTGAGCTGACAACGTAAAAATCTGTTGTTCTACCCCTGAACAAGGCAGTTAGCCCACTGTTCCCCGGTAGGGCCTCATTGTAAATAATAATTTGTTCTTAACTGACTTGCCTAGTTAAATTAACAAAATATTAAGTCAGTTAACCAGAGTAGACATAGGCTAGTGCAGATGCAATTCGAAATTGTGGTCTATTCTTCCATACCATGGTCTCCAACGACAATGATGTTGACACAGCGGTGTAGGTTCATCTGCTTCAGGCCATTCAACAGCTGTCCAATGACATTATCAATCTCCCTCAGGGGGTTGTCCAACTACAGCACACAAAACACACCAAGGTTACTACAAGTCATGCCTCAAGAACAATCTCTGGAATTTGTCAATTGTGGTTCATGATAACATTTGACCTGTATTTACAGTATCGATGAGTAAATATCACCGTAGTTAGAGAGCACAGCATTATTTAGCCGGTTAAAATGAGTTGTTCTTACGTGAAACATCCCCCACAACACCCACACCATCCCATAGCGACCTTTAACCATCTTTGGCCTAATTTCGTCCACCAGCCAGTTCTCGCTCTCTCTGTCGAACCAATTTGAGCCTGGGGATGAGGTTATTTCTGGCCCAATCAGAGGAGCTCACCTCATTGCTGAAGGGCCCCAGTCTGTGTCCGAAGGTGTCTGGCTGCTCTGAGTGGACAGCGTACACATAGGGCCTAGAAATAGCACACAGACACACATCTCAACCACTGACCTCAGTACAGACACACAGCTCAACCACTGACCTCAGTACAGACACACAGCTCAACCTCTGACCTCAGTACAGACACACAGCTCAACCACTGACCCCAGTACAGACACACAGCTCAACCACTGACCCCAGTACAGACACACTGCTCAACCACTGACCCATAATTAGTACAGTAACTTGCTTCTCTATTCAGTATCTATTAATACTCTTATATACACTGCTCAAAAAAATAAAGGGAACACTTAAACAACACAATGTAACTCCAAGTCAATCACACTTCTGTGAAATCAAACTGTCCACTTAGGAAGCAACACTGATTGACAATAAATTTCACATGCTGTTGTGCAAATGGAATAGACAACAGGTGGAAATTATAGGCAATTAGCAAGACACCCCTAATAAAGGAGTGGTTCTGCAGATAGTGACCACAGACCACTTCTCACTTTTGAATGCTGGTGGTGCTTTCACTCTAGTGGTAGCATGAGACGGAGTCTACAACCCACACAAGTGGTAGTGCAGCTCATCCAGGATGGCACATCAATGCGAGCTGTGGCAAGAAGGTTTGCTGTGTCTGTCAGCGTAGTGTCCAGAGCATGGATGCACTACCAGGAGACAGGCCAGTACATCAGGAGACGTGGAGGAGGCCGTAGGAGGGCAACAACCCAGCAGCAGGACCGCTACCTCCGCCTTTGTGCAAGGAGGAGCAGGAGGAGCACTGCCAGAGCCCTGCAAAATGACCTCCAGCAGGCCACAAATGTGCATGTGTCTGCTCAAACGGTCAGAAACAGACTCCATGGGGGTGGTATGAGGGCCCGACGTCCACAGGTGGGGGTTGTGCTTACAGCCCAACACCGTGCAGGACGTTTGGCATTTGCCAGAGAACACCAAGATTGGCAAATTCGCCACTGGCGCCCTGTGCTCTTCACAGATGAAAGCAGGTTCACACTGAGCACATGTGACAGACGTGACAGAGTCTGGAGACGCTGTGGAGAACGTTCTGCTGCCTGCAACATCCTCCAGCATGACCGGTTTGGCGGTGGGTCAGTCATTGTGTGGGGTGGCATTTCTTTGGGGGGCCGCACAGCCCTCCATGTGCTCGCCAGAGGTAGCCTGACTGCCATTAGGTACCGAGATGAGATCCTCAGACCCCTTGTGAGACCATATGCTGGTGCGGTTGGCCCTGGGTTCCTCCTAATGCAAGACAATGCTAGACATCATGTGGCTGGAGTGTGTCAGCAGTTCCTGCAAGAGGAAGGCATTGATGCTATGGGCTGGCCCGCCCGTTCCCCAGACCTGAATCCAATTGAGCACATCTGGGGCATCATGTCTCGCTCCATGCACCACAGACTGTCCAGGAGTTGGCGGATGCTTTAGTCCAGGTCTGGGAGGAGATCCCTCAGGAGACCATACGCCACCTCATCAGGAGCATGCCCAGGTTTGTAGGGAGGTCATACAGGCACGTGGAGGCCACACACACTACTGAGCCTTATTTTGACTTGTTTTAAGGACATTACATCAAAGTTGGATCAGCCTGTAGTGTGGTTTTCCACTTTAATTTTGAGTGTGACTCCAAATCCAGACCTCCATGGGTTGATAAATTTGATTTCCATTGATAATTTTTGCGTGATTTTGTTGTCAGCACATTCATCTATGTAAAGAAAAAAGTATTTAATAAGAATATTTCCTTCATTCAGATCTAGGATGTGTTATTTTAGTGTTCCCTTTATTTTTTTGAGCAGTGTATATTAATGCCCCCGCCCCCTCCCAAATTAGTCCATCTGAGTGTCTAGGGGAAATTTGGTTGGACAAATTGGTGGAAGTGAGGTTGGCACAGGTTGATGTTAACATGAAATGAGCATTGGGGATGAATATCTAACCTCTCATCGTCAGGAAGACTTAGCCAACGCAAGATGGTCAGGATTCTCCTCTCCAGTGGAATCACCCTGCAACGACACAGATATGTCAGTCAAATATACTTGCAGGTATCTCATGGTTTAGTTCTAGATTAACTGCATGTTATGGGGGTAAAACATTTTAGAAAAAATCCAAAAGGGTGCCAAAACATAGAAATATCAACCAAAGTGTTCGTCTGGCAGTCTAACGTGGCTCTCATGTGTGTATACTAATTAGCGAAACTTGCTAGCAAAACAAGCTGGGCTCTACGCTACCATGCTTTGAGAGCTCAATGGCCAATGTGTCTGCTTGAATGGGGGGTATTGTTTGTAAAGATGTGCTGTAGGAAGGACCAGCTCCCTCGTGCTTATTAGGTCATAGATATGCAAATGATTTGCGTCATTGCACAAGTAAAATCACAACTTATGTGTATTTATATTGACCCTTATCATCTTTAAACTACGTTTCACCACTCAATGGGGGGGGGGGTGTAAAGATGGTAATACCATGGATCCGTTAGCTATTTGATTTGGAATATTAGGACTCCTTTAGGTATAAAAAATATATATAAAAATGATTTGATACAATATTGAATTTGGCCTTTACTGCTATAGCCCATAGAAACGCACTGAATAACACATTCATAAATGGTAAAACTGACAGTCAAAAAACAAAGTAATTAACAAAGAGAGTGAACACACCATGGCCAGAAGAAGGTGCCTGCCTTCACCCCTTGCTTCTCTGCAGTGATCCAGATCTACAGACATACAGGGAAACAAGCATTGTTCCAAGCACAGATATAAAACATGAGGCATACAGTATGCAAAAAATCCATCCATTCACTTATTATCTTATCCATTCCTAACCACTTGCTACTGCTCCAAGTTGCTTTCTTACACTACAAATGTCCTTGTGCTCCTGCAAACGTATTGGTCTATTTCCCTAAGTTTAAAAAAACGTGTAAGTGTGAAGAATTGGACAGTATCTATACACTCACAGGTTGGCCACCCCACCAGCGGTGGTTCAGTTTCTCCCTCCCCCTCAAGTGGAAATTGGCGTCAAACACGGGGTCGTGCATCGAGTTTCCCACTATTCCATGAGACTCAGGATAAAGCCCCTTAAAAACATCACAACTCACAGAGTTATGAGAGAAACATCATTGAAACATCATTAATCGGCTTGAAAGTTGTTACAATGTTATTATAATGTCGTTACATGTTTTTACACTGTACATGGACATGTATTGGAAACCATCTACTTGAAAACCTATTTTATTTCAAGTTTCAATAAAACAGTGTAAATTCATATGGACATGCATCGGAATAAGTAAACATACCGTGGCAAGAGTATACAAATTGGGGAAAGTTTTGGAGGGGTACACTGGTCGCATGTAGGGTGCATGAGTGCCACATGTTCCTATATGGAAATAAATTAGCCAATGATCAGAAGCCTAGAATCTTTCATCACACTGCATGATAACTAAACACATCCATTCTGATCTAAAACATAATAGAGTAGAGTAGTAGGGTTTTTTCCCCCTCTAGAGACCCCTATGCCTTCTAGGGAGTTTTTCCTAGCCACTGTGCTTCTGCTTCTGCATGGCTTGCTCTTTGGGGTTTTAGACTGGGTATCTGTAAGGTACTTTGTGACAACTGCTAACGTAAAAACAACTTTACAAAATAAATGTGATTGACATGCAAGTTATCTGGGTACTTCACCTTTTCTGCCTTCAATGCCATTAGCTACAGTATGGCCTATCTAGTGTCAGGATGTGAGTGGGAGTGACTTACTCAGTTTCTCCATGTTGGGGATCACTGCTTTGCCCTTCTTCATATAGGAGGCCCGGAACCCATCCACCGACAGCATGATCAGAGGAGGGCGGATAAAACTGGGAAGAATGATCAAATACTCAAAAGCTGTCATGGAAAATGAAATGTTGATAAGATGTCACTTCTTTAGTTTACACAAATTATATGGGAACCATATGGCCTAGCAGTGTTAGGTCAAAAAGTGCCAACAGGGCTACTGGTTCCAGTCCAAGTTGGAGGTGACTGCTCAACTGCTGCCACTTTCCCCAGACCATGAAGCCATTGTCGCTGTTTCTGAGGATAAAATCATAACTAATAAGAAAACATTCTTGAGTTTTTGATTCAAACTTACCCTGCAGGACATTCAGGGCCTGTGATGTCCTCACACTCACCATCCATCCATTTAGTGTCTCCTGCAATAGGAGAATTTGAAAAGTCTAGCACATGATCTAGTAAAAGTCTGTTGCCGATACATTGGAATTTGATTCAAATTAAGAATTTTCTTCACACTGCTTGTTGCAAAGTTTCACTTCTTCATTTCGAAAGTATGAAGATTAGCAAGGTTTGTCAGAGTATGAGGATGATACATATAATACATGTATACCATGAAGAATGTGAAAGTTACTCACAGTTTGCACTTTTTATCGGTTCATTGTAAGCAAACAACATATGTGAAGCTAATGCACTTCTGTCCAAAGGAAGATGCAAGACAAGAACCCAAAGCCCACATCCTATGTCACCTTCTAACCAAATGCCTTCCCATTTGGGTCTCAATATGGAATGAACTGACCTAAATTAACTTTCTTCAACAGCCTTTCAGACATCCCAAGTTTGAGTGTGTACCTTTGCAGAGGGCTTTGTAGTTGGTGCAGCAGTCTCCTTTCTTCAGACAATCTTCTGAGCAGTGGCATGCATGTTCATCATTCCTCATCTCCCCACAGCGATCTTCACTGCACTCAAAGCCACCCGCTGCACCAGGGAAGGGACATAAGAGTCTGTATTCAGCATCAACAACTAGCTACAACAGGACCAGTCATGACTCATGGACCCAAATCAATCAGAAAGCAAATTCAATATCAGCCATTGTTTAATTTGGTTGAATTATTTTCAACAGTAGTGGATGGTTATAATCTGTTCATATTGGGGATTGTAGACTTGGTGGTTCGAGCCCTGAATACTGATTGGCTAAAAGCCATGGTACATCAGACCGTATACCATGGGTAAACATGTATTTTTACTGCTATAATTATGTTGGTAACCAGTTTATAATAGCATTAAGGCACCTCGGGTGTTTGTGGTATACGGCCAATATACCACGGCTAAGGGCTGTATACAGGCACTCCTTGTTGCGTGATGCTTAAGAACAGCCCTTAGCCATGGTATAATAGCAATAATACACTTCGGGTGTTAGTGGTATACGGCCATATAGCACAACCCCTCGGGTCTATTGTGCAATTATACCATGGCACCACAGTAAGAGACACCGTAAGAAAAAATAGTTCAAAGACAAGCTGGTACACAAACCTGTTTTTAAACAGTGCTCATCGAAATCTGAGCAGCAGCTGTAGTAGGTTTTGCACAAGTTGTCACATCTGCAACCTGGCGGTAAAGCTTCTTCCAATTCGAAACATCTGCCCTTACATGATCCTGCTGAGCTCACCCACAGGGAGTCTGAGATAGCTGGGACAAGAGAACACCATTACACAATGCTAAAGAGACACGCCAACTCCAAGTGACTCTGACTCAACTTCCATGGACGTGTCCTCGTATGGATACCACATTCACTAGAAAATACGTCAGTGCATTGAAAATGTAGCCTGGTAAACACAGCTAGTGTGTTGCACATAATAAGCTATGGCATTATGACAAGACAAAGGCAAAAGGCGATCAAGCTGAAGAAAATGTAACGTCAATCTTAAATATTGGGTTACTACAGTTCCAGAAAAAAGGTGCAATATGGAAGAAAATGAACAGTGGTGATGCCAAAGAACCATTTCCATCTTTGAAGGGACAAAACAGTTATATTATTCTCTATTTTACTCTACTGTAATAAAAGCATTATTAGCCAATTGAGTGTCAGGGCAGGAAAGGCCAGATGTCAACACAGAGATGTATTTCTCACTTTTGGTTTGTGGCGGAGATCCTGCATCTTCTCCAGGTCGACTTGCTTGAAAGACATATGCCACACTAACACTGGATCCCGTAAGGAGTGCGAAGAGAACAACTAACTGAGAAGAAGAGATAGATGTCATCCTAAAGCTGTTCATACAACATCAGAATCAAGGAGTCAAGCCTAGACCATGAGGTATTCCACCTGATGAATTCAAACAGATCCAAAAATAATTTTCAACTAGTGCGAAAGTACCAGTTATAGGTAGGTACTGTGACAACTTAGATATTTGTATACTGGTCGATGTCAACGACATTCAAATACTCAAGCTGAGCATGATTTATCTTACACTGTAAAATGTCATCAATGGAATAGTCCCAAAAGTGCACATTTACAGCAAAATCAAGTGCACCTCAAATAGGCTAATAACTATTTGACCTACAGCCTATATTTGACTCTGGTCTAACCATAGCGCCATCATTTTGGCAAATATTTTGTTACTAGAGTATGTACTGTATGTGTTGAGCTTGAAATATGATTCAACAATCATTGAAGAGAGGAACATAATATTTGTTTAGCTTGAAATACTCCTTTAAATTCATCACAACAAGTGGTTGTCTTTTGTTATTCCATAAACAGCCCACGAATTGACGCAGTTTGAAGAGAGGTTTGTTTTCCTAATGGAGAACAGAGCATCTGAATTTAGGTATAAAAACTTAATTATCATGGCAAAATATTTCCTACACAAATGTTGCTTTTTAAAAACTACCCCACATGTTCTTGTATTTTGAACGAGGTAATTTGATATTTGTATAGACCACCAGGTGTATTTATTTAGATTATTATTTATTTTTTACTGGGCTATTGAAACAAATATGTTTATATGTGACATTTTCTGGTGGGGATAAATAAATAAACATCTCAATAAGATGCTGAGTAAATTAAGAGAAGTACATTAAGAGAAGACTTAAATGAATGTGATTAATTATAGGCTAATCAATCTGAACAGACGATTCCTGTCACTCATTTGCGATAATATTGTTTCAAGTTCATCCGAACTGTTGCAGTTAAACTGATACATCTGACACAGGCCTGCCTATTCCGTTTCGGTTGAAACGTTCAAATAATAGCTGGCACCATTTAAAATGAATGAAGAACAATTCGTCACAGAACAGAATGGAGCCTTAGAGTACATGACTGTTCAAAATATTAATCATTAGCCAATTAGCTTGTTTACTTGCCCGGGTAAACAAGTGCGTGTGCCACTATTTACAGACTGTAGCCTATCGACAATTAGGCGTAGCCTACCGACAATTAGGCTATTAATGAATTGTTTATTTTCGTTGAAGACAAAATATTAATGAATAGGATGAATAATTACATACGTTTACTAATAGCCATCTTGCAAGATCTGGACGCCTGTCAATAAGATTCAAAGTACAATTTCTTCCCTACACCTATCAATATGTTGCAAGGACGCATTTAGCATTTTGTCAGGTTGTCCAAAAGAAATCCCAGAATTTCAAGACTACATTTCAGGATACAACAATTATGCAACAACTTTACCGTACCAATTTTCCCAGTAACATGTTCCAAATAGCGTATCCTCCTCTTTAGCATTCCCCAAAAGAGTCCAAAAATTGTGGGCAAAGTCCACCCCTGACCGTTCTGAATCGATGACCAGGGCACAGGGGTTCAGCGCTGTTGAGTTGTCTTGCTCAATTTGCTTTTTGCTGCAAACCAAAGCGGATTAAGTAATGGTGACAGTTGCACTGTGGTACAATGGTGCTGCTGGCAGATGTTCTGTAAACCATAGTCAGCACTAAACTGTGGGTTCACTCGACTCGCGCAATGACAGAGGGAGAGGGAGAGAGAGGCGCTCAGAGAGAGAAGGGGGTGGGTTTTTATAAAAACAACTTTCTCTACTACAGTTTATGTTGAAATGACAGCTGTAAAATCATGTAGCTGCCAACTTTGAGAAAACACCACCCCAAGAACTTGCTTGGAAAAGGCCTTGGGAGCATAGATGAAATTGCCATGGGGATGGGTGTGTGTGTGTCCCCAATGATACATATGCTATATTTTTTTTTTGGGGGGGGCTTGGAGGTCAGAACAACCCCGATAGTATAGAGACATGTCATTAGCAATGTCAACATGTATAGAATTGCGGGAAATTTGCTTTAACAGTTTACTTTGGGCACGAACAAAAGAAATGGGGTGTGCCTTTGGTAGTTCATCGATGTGTGATTTTGGTCATGTGTGCCATGACCAACGTAGCTAGTTTGTTAACTAAGCTAGCCACTTGTAGCTAGCCAGTAACTCCTCCAGTATGTCTTGATGTCATTTCACAGGATTTGTTTTTGGACGGAAGCAGTAGAGATTGGTAAGAAATGGCACTTCTGTTGCCAAATGTCTTATTCATTAATTTATTTAGATTTTTAAGCATTAAATGACCTGGTATGGTGGTGCATTCATCAGTTCTACAGCTTAAAGCGGTTATTTTTGCGTTTTCGCCAACCTTTAAAGTAACTGTCCAGTGTTTGCAGATTTCTTTGAAATATGACCTATAGTTAATTACAGCAGCTTTTCTGTGTTGGAATGGTGTGGGCGTACCCCAACAACAGAATGGTGTGAGCGTATACCGGTCATACAAAATATTCCTGCGAGTAGAACGGTGATTGGCCAAATCATCCTCCTCTATAAGGACATAGCAAGCATTTTTTAACAGCATGTTTGAGATACAAGTTTGAGGTGGGTTTTTTTAAATAGTTTTTTTTCTCCTATTTATGCTGTGGCCACAAATATGAGTATAGGATGAGTCAACAACATTACTTGGGTATGAGTTAAAAGAATATTAACTACTAAAAGTGAGATTTTCACTTTGACTTGAAATTGACACCTTATTGAAATAGGTTTTGAAAATGCATAGAAAAGAACTTCACTTGCCCTTTTGTAATTGCCTGTGTGATGTTGACAGTGTAACACATACCTTTTTAGGTATGAGGCCCTGATTTCATTTACGACAACAAATACTCCCCATTCTGTATAGTTTACCGATCATTCTGTTCTGTTTACTGAGTCAAAGGGGGATGTCACAATGCAAAGGGAACAGTTACTCAATGCTCCTCTCAAGGCTGTCCCAGAAGTATAGAGGGTTCAACCCGCCCACAGGGGCATCTTTCAGTGCATGCTGACATACAGTACAGTACACAATGTTATATTCCGTTCATTTCGCAGGGGCTCTGATTCACAGAATTATAAAGACGCCAATGTTACCAATACTCTGAAATCTGTATTTTTATGGCAGTCAAGCTCTTTACAGGAGCCTCTCTGTCACTGCTTTACTGTTTTGAAACTAATCAGGACAACCTTTGCTTGAGGGCATCCACTCCCTAAAATGTACACTGATGTTATGAAATATTTATGAATCAATGTTTTTTTATCCAGCCGTTGGAGGCTTAGGGAGTCATGGGTAGCTGTTGAATGACACAGCATTAAGACTTAAAGCTTGTCCTGTCTAATTAAGCTATTAGGCCTCTGGAGCATTATCTGGCATGGCCATGGAACAATTTGATTGGACCGTGAACCTCTGCTACATGGAGCTATGCTTACCTCTCTGATCCTACAGGAAGTTGGATTGGATAGGGTTTCAACTTCCATGTCACCTGGGAACTAAATTAATTAAACATTTTCTTTCCCTCTCTCTCACTCTCTGAAAAAGGGCTTCATTCAACTTCCGACACGGACTAAAATGACAGACTGTCTTGGATTGGACACAGTCTCGTTCCCCCTCAGGCTCTGGTTGGCTAACTTTACAATAAGGACACTTATTGGATATGGTTTCTAACAACGCTATCTTGCCATTTTTGACCAGAGAATCCTGCATGTAAGAGCCCTGGAGTTTGTTTTTTCTAACTCCAGATACACACCACAAGTTGAAATGGTTAAAGAAAATACATTAGACAAAGAAGAATATTATGAATTTGTGAGTTTATCACTGCTCCACATGCAGTATTGCTCAAGACCCACCCTGCTTCAGTCTTTGTACAGTCAAAAGTGTCACCCACTATGACAGACCTAAAAGGAAACATTGTTGCTACTCTAGATTAATTGAACATATTAAGAATTGCCCAGGAATAAAATTGACAGTAATATGGTTATAGGAAGTCAGGTCAAGAGTATACTCAAATAAGCTTGTGCTGACATTGCTCTCAAACAATGTGAAAGAGCACACCACTGCACTTTGGACAAAGTTTGTAAATATTTGCCCTACCACACACACACACAGTGTTCACCTGTAACAACGTAAAGATTACTTGTCAGCCTATGAGGCATTTCTCTGATCTTTATTAGCCAGTGTACCTTATTGATGCCATTGGGTTTCTTTCTGACAATGATGGTGTCTGTCAGCTAATCCCAGCAAAGGTCAACCAGACAGTTCAGCTAGGTCCAAATGCCTCAGTTAAAGTGAATGGAAAATATGATTTTATTTGGTGCTTATCCATCTATTTTTGGGGGGGAATGTAGCTGGATCTACGCAAACATTGGAATCATAATGAGACTACTTTTGAGGTCTGCAAACATTATGATTTCGAAGTGGACTGTCCTTTTAAAGACAGCATTGTATATTTGTGTATGTTACCCTTTTCTTAGAATATGTATTCCATGTAATGTTTACAGGAGACTAATCATATAAAAGAACCAAATCTTGCTTGACAGCTAGCTTCCCGCCAGCTTCTAGATTTGGGTCTGCGGGGAAAGGCTGAGATGTTTCGCCTAGTACAAGTGGCAGAACCACGGTGGACAAGTCGGTAGCAGACAAAATCAACATCCCCTCCCTTCTTAAAGCCTCGGCCAAGTCTAAGAGCCAAATGAACCTCTCCTTTTTCCAAAATCCAAAAGATGCCAGCCAGGTGTAGGTACACTCATACAAAATTGTGATTTGTCCAAAGAAACAGTGACACAAAAACCAGAGCACCAGTAGAATTGTTCCTCATAATACTAATATCACATAGCCTATGGACAGATGTAATATTTGACTGTTTTACCTTATTCATGTTGTTTATTGCTCAGTGTGTAGTGGCGAGTTGCGTAGAATTGTGACCACACAGCCCACTAATGTAAGACCATTGACCTACAGTTGAAGTCGGAAGTTTACATTTACATTACATTTACATTTAAGTCATTTAGCAGACGCTCTTATCCAGAGCGACTTACAAATTGGTGCATTCACCTTATGACATCCAGTGGAACAGCCACTTTACAATAGTGCATCTAAATCTTTTAAGGGGGGTGAGAAGGATTACTTTATCCTATCCTAGGTATTCCTTAAAGAGGTGGGGTTTCAGGTGTCTCCGGAAGGTGGTGATTGACTCCGCTGTCCTGGCGTCGTGGGGGACTTTGTTCCACCATTGGGGGGCCAGAGCAGCGAACAGTTTTGACTGGGCTGAGCGGGAACTGTACTTCCTCAGTGGCAGGGAGGCGAGCAGGCCAGAGGTGGATGAACGCAGTGCCCTTGTTTGGGTGTAGGGCCTGATCAGAGCCTGGAGGTACTGAGGTGCCGTTCCCCTCACAGCTCCGTAGGCAAGCACCATGGTCTTGTAGCGGATTACGAGCTTCTGGAAGCCAGTGGAGAGAGCGGAGGAGCAGGGTGACGTGAGAGAACTTGGGAAGGTTGAACACCAGACGGGCTGCAGCGTTCTGGATGAGTTGTAGGGGTTACATACACTTAGGTTGGAGTCATTAAAACTAGTTTTTCAACCACTCCGCAAATTTCTTGTTAACAAACTATAGTTTTGGCAAGACGGTTAGGACATCTACTTTGTGCATGACACAAGTAATTTTTCCAACAATTGTTTACAGATAAATTATTTCACTTATAATTCACTGTATCACAATTCCAGTGGGTCAGAAGTTTACATACACTAAGTTGATTGTGCCTTTAAACAGCTTGGAGAATTCCCCAAAATGATGTCATGGCTTCAGAAGCTTTTGATAGGCTAATTGACATCATTTGAGTCAATTGGAGGTGTACCTGTGGATGTATTTCAAGGCCTACCTTCAAAATCAGTGCCTCTGCTTGACATCATGGGAAAATCAAAAGAAATCAGCCAAGACCTCAGAAAAAAAATTGTAGACCAATTTCCAAACGTCTGAATGTACCACGCTCATCTGTACAAACAATAGTACGCAAGTATGAAGACCATGGGACCACGCAGCCGTCATACCGCTCAGGAAGGAAGTGCGTTCTGTCTCCTAGAGATGAAGGTACTTTGGTGCAAAAAATGCAAATAATCTCAGAACAACAGCAAAGGACCTTGTGAAGATGCTGGAGGAAACAGGTACAACAGTATCTATATCCACAGTAAAAAAAAAAGTCCCATATTGACATAACCTGAAAGGTAAGGAAGAAGCCACTGCTCCAAAACTGCCATAAAAAAAGCCAGACTACGGTTTGCAACTGCACATGGGGACAAAGATCGTATTTTTTGGAGAAATGTCCTCTGGTCTGATGAAAGAAAAGTATAATTATAATCCTCTGACAAATCAACTGTAAATGTAGGTGTTCCTCAAGGTTACGATTTGGGACCACTATTGTTTCACTATATATTTTACCTCTTGGTGATGTCATTCGGAAACATAATGTTAACTTTCACTGCTATGCAGATGACACGCAGCTGTACATTTCGATGAAACATGGTGAAGCCACACAATTGCCCTTCCTGGAAGCCTGTGTTTCAGACATAAGGCTGCAAATTGTCTACTTTTAAACTCAGACAAAACAGATATGCTTGTTCCAGATCCCAAGAAACAAAGAGATCTTCTGTTACATCTGACAATTAATCTTGATGGTTGTACAGTCGTCTCAGATAAAACTGTGAAGGACCTTGGCGTTACTCTGGACCCTGATCTCTCTTTTGACAAACATTAAGACTGTTTCAAGGACAGCTTTTCTCCATCTACGTAACATTGCAAAAATCAGACATTTTCTGTCCAAACATTATGCAGAAAAATTTATCCATGCTTTTGTCACTTCTAGGTTAGACTACTGGAATGCTCTACTTTCCGGCTACCCGGATAAAGCACTCAATAAACTTCAGTTAGTGCTAAACACGGCTGCTAGTATCTTGACTAGAACCAAAAAATGTGATTATATTACTCCAGTGCTAGCCTCTCTACACTGGCTTCCTGTTACGGCAAGGGCTGATTTTTTAGGTTTTACTGCTAACCAACAAAGCATTACATGGGCTTGCTCCTACCTATTTGGTCCTGCCTTACATGTATGCTATGGTCACAAGACACAGGCCTCCTAACTGTCCCTAGAATTTCTAAGCAAATAGCTGGAGGCAGGGCTTTCTCCTATAGAGCTCCATTTTTATGGAATGGTCTGCCTACCCATGTGAGAGACGCAGACTCGGTCTCAACCTTTAAGTCTTCATTGAAGACTCATCTCTTCAGTAGGTTCTTATGATTATGTGTAGTCTGGCCCAGGAGTGTGAAGGTGAATGGAAAGTCACTGGAGCAACGAACCGCCCTTGCTGTCTCTGCCTGGCCGGTTCCCCTCTCCACTGGGATTCTCTGCCTCTAACCCTATTACAGGGGCTGAGTCACTGGCTTACTGGTGCTCTTCCATTCCATCCCTAGGAGGGGTGTGTCACTTGAGTGGGTTGAGTCACTGCCGCGATATTCCTGTCTGGGTTGGCGCCCCCCCTTGGGTTGTGCCGTGGCGGAGATCTTTGTGGGCTATACTCGGCCTTGTCTCAGGATGGTAAGTTGGTGGTTGAAGATACCCTTCTAGTGGTGTGCTTTGGCAAAGTGGGTGGGGTTATATCCTGCCTGTTTGTCCCTGTCCGGGGGTATCGTCGGATGGGGCCACAGTGTCTCCCGACCACTTCTGTCTCAGCCTCCAGTATTCATGCTGCAGTATTTTGTGTCGGGGTGTCACGCCCTGACCTTAGAGAGCCACTTTATTTCTCTATTTGGTTAGGTCAGGGTGTGATGTGGGGTGGGCATTCTATGTTTTCTGTTTCTAAGTTTTGGCCGGGTATGGTTCTCAAAACAGGGACAGCTGTCAATCGTTGTCTGATTGCGAATCATACTTAGGCAGCCTGTTTTTCCACTTTAGTTGTGGGTAGTTATCTTTGTCAGTGGTCTGTATAACCCTAGGAAGCTGCATGTTCGTTTGTGATGTTGCTTGTTTTGTTGGCGACATTCTAAATAAAGGAAAATGTACGCTCACCATGCTGTACCTTGGTCCGGTCATTTCCCTGACGACGTTCGTGACACGGGGGGCTAGGGTCAGTGTGTTATATCTGGAGTATTTCTCCTGTCTTATCCAGTGTCTTGTGTGAATTTAAGTATGCTCTCTCTAATTCTCTCTTTCCCTCTTTATTTCTTTCTCTCTCGGAGCCCCCCAGTCCACCTGGCCATACTGCTGCTCCAGTTTCAACTGTTCTGCCTGCGGCTATGGACCCCTGACCTGGTCATCAACATGCTACCTGTCCCAGACCTGCTGTTTTCAACTTTCTAAAGACAACTGGAGTGGTAGAGATACTCTGAATGATCGGCTATAAAAATCCAACTGACATTTACTCCTGAGGTGCTGACCTGTTGCACCCTCAACATCCACTGTGATTATTATTATTTGACCCTGCTGGTCATCTATGAATGTTTGAACATCTTGGTCATGTACTGTTATAATCTCCACCCGGCACAGCCAGAAGACTGGCCACCCCTCATAGCCCGGTTCCTCTCTAGGTTCTGGGAGTTTTTCCTATCCATCGTGCTTCTACACCTTCATTGCTTGCTGTTTGGGGTTTTAGGCTGGGTTTCTGTACAGCACTTTGAGATATTGTAACAGTTTTCTTCCTCTGAAGGAGAGGAGGACCAAAATGCAGCGTGGTTAGTGTTAAACATCTTTAATAAAGACGATAACCGAGAACACTACAAAAATACAAAACAATAAATGTGAAAACCGAAACAGTCCTGTGTGGTGAAACAAACAGACACGGAAACAAATCACCCACAAAACAACAGTGAAACCCAGGCTACCTAAGTATGATTCTCAATCAGAGACAACTAACGACACCTGCCTCTGATTGAGAACCATACTAGGCTGAACACAGAAAAACAACCTAGACACACAAAACATAGAATGCCCACCCAACTCACGTCCTGACCAACAAAACAAACAATTAACACAATAACTAGGGTCAGAACGTGACAGATATCAGCTGATGTAAGAAGGGCTTATAAATACATTTGATTTAGAACTGTTTGGCCGTAATGACTATCGTTATGTCTGGAGGAAAACGGGGAAGGCTTGCAAGACGAAGAACACCATCCCAACTGTGACGCACAGGGGTGGCAGCATCATGTTGTGGAGGTGCTTTGCTGCAGGAGGGACTGGTTCACTTCACAAAATAGATGGCATCATGAGGTAGGAAAATTATGTGGATATATTGAAGCAACATCTCAAGACATCAGTCAGGAAGTTAAAGCTTGGTCGCAAATGGGTCTTCCAAATGGACAATGACCCCAAGCATACTTCCAAATGGCTTAAGGATAACAAAGTCAAGGAATTGGAGTGGGCATCACAAAGCCCTGACCTCAATCCCATAGAAAATTTGTGGGCAGAACTGAAAAAGCGTGTGCGAGCAAGGAGGCCTACAAACCTGACTCAGTTACACCAGCTCTGTCAGGAGGAATGGGCCAAAATTCACCCAACTTATTGTGGGAAGCTTGTGAAAGGCTACCTGAAACATTTGACCCAAGTTAAACAATTTAAAGGCAATGCTACCAAATTCTAATTGAGTGTATGTAAACTTCTGACTCACTGGGAATGTGATGAAAAAAATAAAAGCTTAAATAAAATCACTCTACTATTATTCTGGCATTTCACATTCTTAAAAGTGGTGATCCTAACTGACCCAAGACAGGGCATTTTTACTAAATGTCAGGAATTATGAAAAACTAAGTTTAAATGTATTTGGCTAAACTTCCGACTTCAACTGTAGTTCAAACAATGTAATGTAACTAAAAAAAACATATTTGAACTTCTTGTACTGCATGCTGAGAGGCCGGTTGAGGGGTATTATTCATTTATTGTATTTTGAAGGCCAAGCCATAGTTCACAAGTTTGAGAATTGTGAGCGTTGGCAGTTTGCTCCTTGAAAGGCTGACAGGTTTGAGGCTGTCTCTATGCTCTGCACAATAAGCAGCTTCAAAAGACATGTCTCCGCATGGAATTAGTATTGTTCATCGGGTGATTCCATATGAGATTGGCCCAAAGATTTTAACTTTGTTTTGGATATTCAAGAAATGAAATCCATAGAAAGGTCATTTTGGGGAAGGATGTTTGGCGTACCTTTGAACTCTGTTTCCCAAATAATTATTGAATTTGGGAAATTTGTTACATTTTGGCCTTACCCAGTCCTTCCTTTAGACACTACAACGATGAAGGCCAAAATGTCACTAATTTCCCCAATTGAATTCATTCTTTCTCAGTAGTCATTTTGGATACAGACTTCAAAAGGTATGCCAAACATGCTTCCCCCAAATGACCTTTCTATGGATTGGTAATGGATAAAAGCACAAGAACTACTGTACGTAAGGTTTGTCCTCTAATGCACTGCCCTTCAAAACTACCACATCCATAATGCCATGGGATATGTTTGCGCTTTTGTGCTTTGTGATGCTCAAGGTACATAGTAGAAGAGGGTCCCTTAACCACAAATCTAAAATCACATAACCCTACTGCCAATTCTAATCTTAACCATTTGTGGGATTAAAAAATATGTTATACTGTGTCAGTTTTCAGGAACTTGAATGTCATTGGAGGAAGGGGAGGAACATTCCTCTATTTAAATTGAATAAAACACATATATCCGCTCTAACCACTAGGCTACCATATTTAGTGATGAGACATGATATTTATTCAGTATAGATTAATCTAAAATTATGTTTTTCCCTTCTATACTGAATAAATATCATGTCTAGTCACTAAATATGGTAGCCTAGTCGTTAGAGCATTGGGCCAATAACTGAAAGTTTGCTGGATTGAGTTCCTGAGCTGACAAGGTAAAAATCTGTTGTTCTGCCCTGGAGCAAGGCAGTTCTGTTCCCTGGGCGCCGAAGACGTGAATGTCGATGAAGGCGGCCTCCCGCACCTCTCTAATTCAAAGGGGTTGGGTTAAATGCAGATAACACATATCAGTTGTACAACTGACTATGTATTCACCCTTTCCTTAAATACAGTATCTGGATAAAAAACACTGTTTTGCAATACAGTATCTGTATTTAAGGAAACAGCACACCCTATTTTCTGTCCTCCTCTAGGTTACTATTCAGTATTTAAAAATGGTTCATGGCTTTATAATTGACACATTCCTGAATTCCCAATTAGTTTGTTAAGCCAATTAACATTTAATGTTAGTTAGCAAGCAAACACAATCTGATACATACACTATACTGTCTATACAAAAGTATGTAGACACCTTCTCAAATGAGTGTATTCGGCTATTTTAGCCAAACCCGTAGCTGATAAGTGTATAAAATTGAGCACACCGCCATGCAATCTCCATAGACAAACACTGGCAGTAGAATGGCCTTACTGACTCGCTCAGTAACTTTCAACTGTAATAGGATGCCACCTTTCCAACAAGTCAGTTCGTCAATATTGTGTCCTGCTAGAGCAGCACCGGTCAACTGTAAATGCTATTATTTTGATGTGGAAACGTCTAGGAGCAACAATGGCTCAGCCATAAGGTGATAGTCCACACAAGCTCACAGAATGGGACCACCAAGTGCGTGTAGCACATAAAAATAGTCTGTCCTCAGTTGCAACACTCACTATCGAGTTCCAAACTGCATCTGGAAGCAATGTCAGCACAATAACTGTTTGTCGGGAGCTTAATGAAATGGGTTTCCATGGCCGAGCAGCCACACACAAGCCTAAGATCACCATAGGCAATGCCAAGCGCCGGCTGGAGTGGTGTAAAGCTCACTGCCATCTGGAGCAGTGGAAACACGTTCGCTGGACTGATGAATCACGCTTCACCATCGGACTGATGGACGGATCTGGGTCTGGTGGATGCCAGGAGAATGCTTCCTGACCAAATGCATAATGTCAACTGTAGAGTTTGGTGGAGGAGGAATAATGGTCAGGGTCTGTTTTTCATGGTTCGGACTAGGCCCCTTAGTTTCAGTAAAGGGAAATCTTAATGCTACAGCATACAATGACATCTAGACGATTCTGTGCTTCCAATTTTGACAACAGTTTGGGGAAAACCCTTTCCTGTTTCAGCATGTCAATGCATCCGTGCACAAAGTGAGGTCCATACAGAAATGGTTTGTTGAGATTGGTGTCAAAGAACTTGACTGGCCTGCTCAGAGCCCTGACCTAAACCCCATCGGACACCTTTGGGATGAATTCGAACGCCGACGCCGAGCCAGGCCTAATCGCCCAACATCAGTGCCCAACCTCACTAATGCTCGTGGCTGAATGGAAGCAAGTTCCAGCAGCAATGTTCCAACAGCTAGTGGAAAGACTTCCCAGAAGAGTGGAGGCTGTTATAGCAGTAAAGGGGGGGGACCAACTCCATATTAATGTCCATGATTTTGGAATGAGATAGTCGACAAGCATGTGTCCACATACCTTTGGTCATGTAGTGTATGTCTTGAATTTTCCCTTCTGTTCTTCTGCTTTCGGCACCCGTATGTTTTCATCTGTCCATTTTTCTATAGTTATTAAACTTATCGGTGGGATATTTTGCAAGTTTCTGGTCAAACTACCCACCATTGCTGTTTTGAAAGGTAACTTGAGTTCTGAATGTTTTACATTACCGAGGGGAGAATGAACAGAACCATTCAGATCTCTTGCAGTAGCAATTGAAATCTTTTCCATCCAATCGATGATTGAATGATCTGACATGCACGTTCAAAAGATTTGTGAATTTGGGGGCATATTTTTGGGAGAGACAATTTTTGCTAGATACTGGTGTAAGGTGCTGCAAGACTTAAAGGGGCAATCAGCAGTTGAAACAATAACAAAGCGTGATCCCTGTCACTGTTTCAGTAAAAGGGTAAGGGATGGAGCTAGAGAAATGTAGCCACTCAAATGTATAGACTTAGCTATGGATGCAAGGACTGATGATCCATGATATAAAACTATAAACATAACCATAGTTTGAGGCAATAGTGTTTGTTTACATTTACTTTATTTACAAACATTGGAGTAAAAAAAGTGTATATTTTGGGTTCTGATGGGGTGCACCAGTTGAACTAAGTTCATGATGCATTTAATTTATATTCTTCATGAATCATTCAGAACATACAGTTGAAGCCGGAAGTTTGTCTACACTTAGGTTGGAGTCATTAAAACTTGTTTTTCAGACACTCCACAAATTTCTTGTTAACAAACTATAGTTTTGGCAAGTCGGTTAGGCCATCTACTTTGTGCATGACACATGTCATTTTTACAACAATTGTTTACAGACAGATTATTTCACTGTATCACAATTCCAGTGGGTCAGAGGTTTACATACACTAAGTTGACTATGCCTTTAAACAGCTTGGAAAATTCCAGAAAATTATGTCATGGCTTTAGAAGTTTCTGATAGGCTAATTGACATCATTTGAGTCAATTGGAGGTGTGCATGCGGATGTATTTCAAATCATATCTTCAAATTCAGTGCCTCTTTGCTTGACATCATGGGAAAATCAAAAGAAATCAGCCGAGACGTCAGAAAAAAATTGTAGACCTCCACAAGTCTGTGGTTCCGTGTGGTAGAGGGGATCAATCCAATTCGCAAAAAAATTGACAGTTATAGAGGCCCAAGAAGAAAAAAAATAATAATAATTGTCCGATAGGTGTATTCAGATAGCAGCCGATAAGACAACGATTAGCAGACCGCAGATGGGCGTTCAGGTAACGTTGTGACGGAGGAGCCAGCTGGATAACAACATCGGTAGTCCAGTTGTGAAGGCCCGGTGGGGCTCCGTGTTGGCAGTAAAACGGGTCCGGATAGGTGATTGTAGCCCAGGAGTGACTGATGGAACACTTCAGCTGGCTAGCTCCGGAATAATTGATGTTTGCTCCGGAATCGACGTAAGCCGATAGTCACATGGATAGCAGCTAGCTAGCTGCGAGATCCAGGTTTAAATGTCCAGAGCTTGCGGTTGAAATCCGGGGACATGGAGAGAAAAATAGGTCCGGTAAGTTCCAGTCCGAGCCGCACCATACAAAACTGGCGATAGATTTAAGCTAAAGGATAGCTGATGACCACAAACCGTGGTTAGCGGAATAGTAACGATTAGCCAGTAAAGAAGCTAACTAGCTTCTGGCTAGCTTCTGTGGAGGATTACAGATTTGAGGTAAATAATACTTTTTCTTTTTTATATAAATTGGTGAGGCGGGTTGCAGGAGAGTGTTTTGAAGATGAGTTTATGGAAAATAAAAAATATATAAAAAGGTATGGGAAGATTATATATATATATATATAGGAAACAAGGACAAAAGACATCTGACTGCTATGCCATCAAATGGACAATGACCCCAAGCATACTTCCAAAGGTGGCAAAATGGCTTAAAGACAACAAAGTCAAAGTATTGGAGTGGCCATTACAAATCCCTGCCTCAATCCCATAGAAAATTTGTGGGCAGAACTGAAAGTGTGCAATCAAGGAGGCCTACAAACCTGACTCAGTTACACCAGCTCTGTCATGAGGAATGGGCCAAAATTCACCCAATGTCACAAACGTTTTAAGAAGCGGACCAAAATGCAGCGTGGTATGTGTTCATTGTGATATTTTAATTAAAGAAAGCACTGAACACAAACCAATAAACGAAAACCGACCGTACCGCTATATACCAAAATGTACTAACATAGACAATCACCCACAATGACAAAACAGGCTACCTAAATATGTTTCCCAATCAGAGACAACGACTAACACCTGCCTCTGATTGAGAACCATATCAGGCCAAACACAGAAACAGACAAGCTAGACATACAACATAGAATGCCCACTCAGATCACACCCTGACCAAACAAAACATAGAAACATACAAAGCAAACTATGGTCAGGGCGTGACACCCAACGTATTGTGGGAAGCTTGTGGAAGGCTACCCGAAACGTTTGCCCCAAGTTAAACAATTTAAAGTCAATGCTACCAAATTCTAATTAAGTGTATGTAAACTTCTGACCCACTGGGAATGTGATGAAAGAATGAAAGCTGAATTAAATCATTCTCTGTACTCTTATTTTGACATTTCACATTCTTAAGATAAAGTGGTGATCCTAATTGACCTAAAACAGGGACATTTTACTAGGATTAAATGTCAGGAATTGTGAGTTTAAATGTATTTGGCTAAGGTGTATGTAAACTTCTGCCTTCAACTGTATCATCAATTTTTAAGTAAAAAAATGTAGGAACTGCAAATTGCCGTTTTAAACAAATTTGCACTTTGGTGCTGTAGCGTCGACAGCTTGATTAAAAATAGGTATTTTTGAAAATAATTTACCAAGTCTAAATCTGACATTGATTTGAATTTAAAGAAAAATACAGTATGATCTACTACCATCTGCATTGGGATTCTTGAACTCCTCATGCTGAAACATACTGTCTCTGCTGGTGAATAGTGGTACTGTCGTAATTTCTACTTCTGTGTAACCTACGGTCATATGTTCTTTGTTACAGCACTGTTGCTGTACGACCACAAATATAATCTGGCTGGATCAGGACTGCTTGTTATTTAACTTGTCCATTGTTAGAAACAAATTTAGATGTCCTCAATAATTATGATCAACAAAATGGTTGTGGTTTGGTAGTCACTGTTAGTCCGTCTATGGCCAGTAGATGGCAATGTCATCTATAATACATGTCCATTTTAGTAATTTAGCAGACACTTATCCACAGAAACTTACAGTAGTGTGTGCATACATTTTTCTACTGGTCCCATGGGAATCAAATCCACAACCCTAGCATTGCAAGTGCCATGCTCTACCAAGTGAGCCACATGGGGGTAATACAAAAAGCACCGTAACAGTGGTCACCAACCCTGGTATTGTTAACACTTTTGCTCAAGCCCTGCACTGCAACACTACATCCAGCTGACCAACCATTGTCTCTTGGAAAGTGTCTCATTCCTTCAACCATCTGTCAACTGACTTTAAATGGCAAATGTTAAAAAAAGCACTGAAATGACACTGTGTGCCTGCTATTGCTATCATGTGGGCCTATAGCAAGGGTGGACTCTGTTACACATGATACAAAGCAAGGACAAATTAAACTACATTTGTGGTTCAAATGTATTACATGTGCTGATAAACAGTAAGTCGTGGTAATACTATCATGTTGACTGTACTGTCATCTTGCAATTCTCTAAACTTAGCTTATCGTCTATATTTTTGTCACTGTTCAGTGCAGGCTTTTATGGTCATCTTGACATGCCTTGAAGGACGTTAGTCCACATACAGCATAGTACATACTTTACAGCTTACTGCACTTTATAAAACAGTGGCCTTATGTGACTCACACACTACCTTTTCTGGAATTCCGGAGGCATCTATCTTTGAGCAGAGCCTAACTGTTAGTATTAGTAGTATAATATCCAGGAACATTCTGTTATTTTATTTGGAGACAAATGGGAAAGAGCTTTGCACTACATGTGGGTTTTATTGAATTGAGCCCTAAGTCTACAGATGAAGGAGCTTAATTTGTGCTAGTTTGTTACAGAAGGAAAATGCAGCAACAAGAAATGTCAATCATAATTCATGGACAGGTTTTTGTAGGGGTTGATGCATTTTTCATTAGGACAAATCAAGTCTGACATTTTAAAGTGGAAATTGCAAACTTTAGAAGCTTTTTGAAACCTTGAATAGCCTACAAGTTTGCATTTCCTGCTGAGGCAACAGAATAGTGATCAAATGAAAATCGTACATCTGTATGTAAGATAAGGCCTATATAAAGTTATTGAGCTGTATGTTTTCTAAATACCAGAGGCAGTGTGTCATCCATATCAGACTTTATCGGCCTATTGATCATGACTCACCTCTATACAGTGGGGTGCCAGGACAACAACCTCTCCCTCAATGTGAGCAAGACAAAGGAGCTGATTGTGTTCTATAGGAAAGGAGGGCCGAACTGGCCCCCATTAACATTGACGGGGCTGAAGTGGAGCTGATTGAGAGTTTCAAGTTCCTTGGTGTCCACATCACCAACGAACTATCATGGTCCAAACACACCAAGACAGTTGTGAAGAGGGCACGACAACACCTTTTCCCCTTCAGGAGACTGAAAATATTTGGTATGTGTCCCCAGATCCTCAAAAGGTTCTACAGCTGCACCATCAAGAGCAGGCCTGGGCAATTCGAGTCATTGGGGGCTTGATTGGTGTCATACTTTTCCCCCATCCCTAGCAAACACACCTGCTTTAAACTAATAGAATTTTTATTAACTGAAGATTAACTGAAGGTTAGTTGATTATTGGAATCAGGTGTGTTAGCTGGGGCTGGGGCAAAAGTGTGACACCAATCAGGCCCCCGAGGATTGGAGTTGCCCAGGCCTGATCAAGAGCATCCTGACAGGTTGCATCACCGCCTGGTATGGCAACTGCTCGGCATCTGACCGTAAAGCGCTACAGAGGGTAGTGCGTACGACCCAGTACATCACTGGGGCCAAGCTTCCTGACATCCAGGACCTATATACTAGGCGATGTCAGAGGAAGGTCCAAAAAATTGTCAAAGACTCCAGTCACCCAAGTCATAGACTGTTCTCTCTGCTACAGCACGGCAAGCGGTACCGGAGCGCCAAGTCTAAGACCAAAAAGGCTCCTTAACAGCTTCTACCCCCAAACCATAAGACTGCTGAACAATTAATCAAATGACCCCCCTTTGTTTTTACACTGTTGTTACTCACTGTTTATTATCTATGCATAGTCACTTTACAGATTAACCTGTACCCACGCACATTTACTTTGTATATAGCCTCGTTATTTTGATGTCATTTTATTGTGTTATTTTTTGATTTGATATTTTAAAAAAAAATTTTTTTTTTAATTTAATAAATATTTTCTTAACTCTATTTCTTGAACTGCATTGTTGGTTAAGGGCTAGTAGGTAAGCATGTTGTATTCGGCGCATGTGAGAAATGACATTTGATTTGATGTATGTCTCTCCTCTCACATTGCTAAAAGGTAAAGAGACATTGCTATTGCAGAATAGAGGTCATTAATGTTATACTACGGATTATGGTGCACTCAGTGTTGGTGTGTGGTCAATGATCATCTTGGTTTGATGATCATCTTGGTTTGTCATTGAATTATACAATAAACTTTCTCTTGGATATAGTTCACATAATCTAGGACGGTGATAGTAAACTATACAGCAAAATCACTGTATCATATTGTTTTAAAAGGGGTTGAACAGGTTCATTGACCTCAATGACACCCAGCAAACTCATGGACACTTTTGTTTCTAGAAACAAGTATGTTTGATCCTATTATGTTCTATTTGCTACTGCTCTTAAATTTCTGATAGCTTATTTGTTTTCAAATGACCAATGCTAATATATAGGCCTGTTATATAATTGGGTAAATACGTTGAATATTGTATTTGTAGAAGCAAATACCTCATGCTGACAACAGCTAGGAATGTTCTTGATTTATCTCACAGAATGCCATTATCACTAGGCCATTATCAGCAGTTTGTTTGTCTATATGTCATTGTGGATGTTGTTGTTGTTGATAATGTTGAACCTTCCTGCTGTCCATGTCTCTCATCCATATACCATGTCAGAGAATGTGTGTGTATGTGTGTGTTTATGTGTGTGTATGTGTAACAGAGAATGTCCAGTCATTCCACTCCATCTTGCCTGACCACAGTGACCAGTGGAAAACTCCACTGTGTCTGTCCCTACCTCCATTAGAGCATTAGTGATCCCAATGCCTTTCTCAGCTCTTATCTCCTACCCTGGGATAGCCTGGCAACAAGGCATCCCTCAACTCCTCCCTCCCTCTCCCTCCCTCCCAGCAAACCTAGACTGTTTACTCTTTCTGGGGGTTAACATTTAACATTTACACCGGAGCACCATAGCTGACTGCAGCATCAGAAATATTAGACAGCAACTTCCCAAGTTACTTGGCACTTTGGCTGGCAAACCTTTGAAGTGAATTTAATTGTATTATGGGACCTCGGACAGCTGGTAAGGGCTACTTTTATTATGTGAGGCAAATATGTGAAAAGTGTTGAGTTTAGGTATATTGGAATTGTCCACAAGTAAATGTGGAACTGTTTTCATTTGTACTTGGGCTCAACTAAGTATTTTTAAATGATCACATTTATTTGTTATTTTGGAGTGATTGAGAACAATTTTATTGATGACAAATGATAGATCAGTCCAATTATATTAAACTATAAATTAGAAGAGCTACAGAACATAGATGAAAGCATTATCACATTGAGTTTGACGGGGGGTGAATTCCACCTTTATTTTATGTGCCATCATAATGGTATGCTGGTGATTGTTATGTAGCTAAGTGCAGTATCCATAGCTACATGGATAGGCTGGTACATAAATATTAGCTTCTCAGGAAGTGTTATTGTGATATCAATCAGGTCAGGGATTGTTGATACAGCACATTGTGTGGCTATATTTGATTAACAGCAGACGCTTAGTTCTTTCAAAACACTCAGATATGAAATGGGAGGCAGGGGGTGTGTGTGGTGTGTGTTTGATGTGTTCTACTATAGATACTACAGCACAGTAAACAGTTCTGAATGTGTGTATGAAATTTCAGAATGAATAACATGGCTTCCTTTCGTTATTAGTGCTTTTTCCTCTCAGTACACTTTGTCAATCACTCTCAATTATACAACATGTATATGTTCTCTCTGTGCGATATCTCTATATATTCTTCTTCTCCTCTCAGTCACTCCATCCAAGGAAAGAAAGATGGTGTCTGGGGCGCATGATAACAGTCTTAGTAGTGGCAACAGTGGGTATTATAACAGAGGCCCCACGCTTACCCCTACCTCACCTGTGCTGTCAAACCCCAAATCAGGTAAGAGTCTCTTTGGTCTTCATCTAAAGCTCTATCACATCCTATCTACTATACAGATTCAATATAAACACCACTGTTCATGATTACACTGAGAACCTGCTAATTAAGTGTTTGTTCCATTGACAGTGCTGAAGAGACAAGTGAGTCCAGAGGAGCTGCAGAGACCAGGAGGCCCATATATAAAGAGGACATTTACAGTACGTTACCACAGTGTTATCTCTTATTCATACCAAAAGCATGAAACTCAACCAAATATCATTCAAATCCATAACCTTTTTCATGAGTACATTATATTTGTGATTTTACTGACTATTTTCTTTTTAAGTAATCTGATCAATCTACCTCCAGATTGTGGGTGATGCGGTGGGCTGGGGATTTGTGGTCAGGGGGAGTAGGCCATGTCACATCCAGGCAGTGGACCCCAGTGGGCCTGCAGCAGCAGTAGGAGTGAAGGTGAGTACCATGGCATTGTGGGACATGTAGTGTAAAGAGCAGCTCCAGTGCCTCCAGGTTGATAGCTTTGTCAAATCAATATTGTTAGATGGGTACGCAATAAACGTCTTCCTCTGCTATATGCAGCTCTCATAAATTATATTCAGTACGTACAATATTTGACCAAAGTCTGTTTTCCAGGTGCGCCAGTTTGTGGTCTCTGTCAATGGTCTGAACGTCCTGTCTCTGGACTACAAGATGGTCAGAAACCTCATCCTCACTGGAAAACGAACCGTGGTCATGGAGATTATGGAGGAGTCTGATTGTTGAGGATGAGGTTGTATTGTATTCGGTTACAGTCAACTTAAGGTCTCAGTCACCCATTGGCTCTTGGAGGCGGAAAGCGTAGAGTAAGAATGTGGACTGTATTGGCCCAAATAAATCCATAGAAACCTTGTGACCTTGATATGGAGCCATATGGACTTAGCTACATCATCGACCTGAGACGAGGGTCACAGAAACAGCGACCCCACAGAAACCTGATGGGCCCCACTGTGAAGACGTGTGTTTACATCATCAGTCCAAGACTGACCAGTGTTCCGTGGTTAACATGGTTCCAGCTTGTGCTTTTGTTCTCTTGAGGCGGTTTAGACTTTTGACCTGTTCGCCTACTCATTGCCATCCCCCTGCTGTTTGCTTTTCCATCCACTCCCTCTTATGCTCCAATAGAGGGTTCCTTCCTAGAAAGACTAGTAATTTAGGTAGTTGTTGATAAGTGAGGTGGCACATATTGTAAACAACTCCATGCTTTCTGACATGGCTGAGGTGTTTTTAAATATAAGTTGTTTTGTTGAATTAGCTTGGCATTTTGCTTTGAATATGTTTGGCATTGAATTCTTAAGTTTGGTAACAGGAGCAATTTAAACATTCTACTTATATTGGCCTGGAAATAGCACAATACTGTCAAACTGCAGACCACATACTGCCAAGCTGCATAAAAAGGCTTGAATGTCATCTCAGTTTCTCAAATCAAATTAAAACAAATCTGATTCCATTGCAATGTTTTTGGAAACCCACAATACTGACAAAAGTTCAAATAATCAGTCAGTAGTAGCCTATCAATATGTTAATCCTTTTTTATTTTTTAAACAACAAATGAATGTATTATGTCAAAGTGAAATAGATAGGTTATAGCAGTGATATTGTGCATATTGTAGAATACTTCAAGTGTAATGCATGATCACATGGTCCAACATAAGGTATGAAGGACCAAAAGCACTAAAGGATGTGTACTTGTATATAGCCATACACTGTAGCCTGACCCTACACATTTGCTATGATCAACTGATCTTTAGAGGGTATTAGTGCAGGCAGGCCAGCAAGCAGTATCTACATTTGTGTTCGTGTTTGATCAGTGTGTAAATATTTAAATTAGCCAATGAATTAATAAAATAAAGTAATTCAATTCAAAATATTAGCAAATGTGTATTTCAATGTATCAATGTTTATGATATGAATCTTTTAAAAAAAAGGAATCACATCAAATGAAGCAAATTATTTTAGCAACATCAAGATTATGGCTAGAATTTTTACTCAGCTTCAATCTAATGGCAATAAAGTAACAGCATGTATTGAACCATGACAGGTACTTTAAACTGCAATAAAATAAGAAATTACCTTGAAGATCAAGATCGACAGGATCACATTGGCATTCATAAATTAAGTGGACATAATATATGGTCAAGGAGAGCATGGTGCTATTAAATCGTAGATTACATAATGAACATAGTATAAGGAACAACATTCAACAACGTAAACAGAACCATAGATTATATATGACTCTGACCACCAGGTGGCAGTATGTACCACATAAACAACTCATATTCGCAAATTGAATATCATTGAATGAACATCCAAATCTCTTTAACAGGCTTTTTCAGTACTTTAATATGTTTTTTTGTTTTGTCATCATGTTTGTTTGATGTCCCATCTGCCACAATAATATTACAATCAATCGATCACATTTATTTATAAAGCCCTTTTTTACATCAGCTTATGTCACAAATAGCTTATACAGAAACCCAGGCTAAAACCCAAAAGAGCAAACAATGCAGATGTAGAAGCAAGGTGGCTAGAAAAAAACTCTAGAAAGGCAGGAACCTAGGAAGAAATCTAGAGGGGAACCAGCTTCTGAGGGGTGAGGGGTGGCCAGTCCTCTTCTGGCTGTGCACAGTGGAGATTATAAGAGTACATGGCCAATAAACAAACTACAAGCTATTTCCCTGCATTATAGATTGTTTTCCCGCATTATAAATAGGGCTGCTATCACTACAGAGTAATAGAGGGATACAAACATATCCATCTTCGCGCCAGTTAGTGTAGGAAATGTAGGTTAAGATATCTCTCTTGAGGGCATTACAGGGGCTAAGGGCTCAATGGTTTAAGTGCAGTAGCATAGCATGCTCTTTAGATGGGTCAGGGCATGTGTCAAGGGCAGAAATAGTGAGCTATTTCAAACTCCATCTAGTGAGGGGATTATTATAAATATGATTCTTTATCACCTCTGTCATGACCATGACCTTGCTGTCACTATACCTAAAACATGGCGTTCCTAACTACCCCTCTGTGCTTATAGAGAAACAGCAGCAGCGTAGCCTAATGGTTAGAGCGTTGGACTAGTAACCGGAAGGTTGCAAGTTCAAACCCCTGAGCTGTCAAGGTACAAATATGTCATTCTGGCCCTGAACAGGCACTTAATTTGTTCTTATCTGACTTAAAGGTAAAAAAAAATAGAGAAACATTTGACATTGGGCCAACTGGGAAAGGTCCGTAGCCTAAGACTGCATAGGGTTACCCATGCTAACTGTACTGCATTCAGTCATCCTTAAGTCAATGATGTGTTAACTGCCCATTGATGAATGAGCAGTAGTTTGATGTGAGATGGTCTAATCAAAACAGCTATCCTGAAGTAAAAAAAATAATAATAATTTCAACAGCAAAAACAGCACTTGCTGTTGAAAAATATATATATATTTTTTTAACTTAACTTTGGGATAGCTGTTTTGATTAGACCATCACATCAAACTACTGCTCATTCATCAATGGACAGTGTGTTTGGAACCATTTAATTAAAAAATGAATTGTGTGAAACATTAAACTTGATTGGATATTCATAAAAAAATGTTTAGGCTGCACTGGAGTGCCATCCTACTCATAACACCAATATTGCAAATTCAGGGGTAACCTGCCAGGGACTCTGACCATCAGTTCAACACCTTAACCATTAGTCCAATAGGTCCAAACATCTTCAAGCAGTTGCTAGGTTGTACTAAGGTTGTTGCTATATGTTCTAAGTTAATAGTATCTTAACTTGGGTGCGTGCTATATGGATCCTTGGGACGCCCCTACCCCATTGAAGTTGACATTTAAAAAGGTTAAGGCTAGGGCTAGGTAAGGGTTATGGTTAAAGGTTAAGATTAGGGCAGGGGTTAAGGTTAGGGTTTTCAGGTATGACAGCCAGATAGATGGAATGCAAACAAATAATAGATATTATCAATTGAAACCTAAAATTGTTGACATATTCAGATTTTGAGAGGACTAGGCTACTCGGAAACCACTCATGTAGCAGGTTCACAGGTAAATATTGTTGTTATAGGCCTACGTAACAACACGAATGTGTGTGTGGGTGTGTATGTAATATAATAATAATAATAATATGCATTATGCCAAGATGCCATATGGCTGGCTGATTAAGCTACCTAAATGTTTCAGCCAAATCAGTACATTCTCCCCTAAGAGGAACGAACAATTGCACGCGCTCGTGCTGACTAGAAGCGCGCGAAAAATACATAAAATGAAAAAAAGGTCGCAGACGAATGTTAAAAACAGGTAGATTGCCCCGCGGGCGGTCAGACATTTATCTGCCTCTATCGAGATTTAACGAGGTGAAGGAATGAATAGCTCAAGGGACGGGTGAATGATTGGCGCAAGGGATGGGTGAATGAATAGCTCAAGGGATGGGTGAACGAATAGCAACGCGGGATACACCCACTTTCTCAAATCTGACACTGAAGAAGCGCGAGCTGAAGATAGTTTGCCAACAGCCGGCGAAGGAAGACACCCATGAGGGGTCCATTTGGAGCAATACTACCTGTAAACAAATGTTTTGAAAAAGGTATGATATATTTTCTTTAGTTTGGGATAAAGTCAGTGTTTTATGTCTACACATTCAAAGTAGAAGTGGTAGGAAGTGGAACGTCACCTGTCAGTGGTGGTCGTGGGGGCGCGTTTGATTTATGCAAATTTGGTTTTGTCAATTTACTTTATCTGTTGTATTTTGTCGATACTGTGTGTTTATCTCATTTATAATTTAAATATAACGTACAGTCGTTTTCAATATTTTCCTCAATCTGTAGGCCTACACGAACCATCATCGAGGATAGTTGACTTCTACTGTGCTTTGCCTGTAGGTTACTCCTGCAATTTCTCAAAAATGCAACGATTAGAATTCTATTTATTAGCCGAGGAGAATGATTTGTCATGTCGAATTGAAGTGCTCTTTGATATGTCAACAAGCCTAATGATGAAGTATTCCTGTTGAAATGTTTGCATAAGTTTGAGATAAAGGTAAAGGTGTGACATCTTTTTTTTTACACCCTCATTTAAAAAAAACAAATACTAATTAATTTTGCATAATTGCATGCATTTTATTCCTGCCACGGTACACTGCAGGATCATGCCACGTTTCAAAGATCCTTTGAATGGTTTATGGGTTTCAGTATGGTTATGTCAAAGTTTAAATGCTTTTGATGAGTTCGTAGTTTCCAAAATTATTTGAAATTTAAATGGGAATTCACTTTTGTATCTAGATTAATAATATTTATTGTATTGCTCTATAACTTATAGGGATGTGCATCTTTCCCTTTCAAGATGATTTATCCATGTGTTTGATGTATTTGATACCATTCCACCCACTCCGCTCCAGCCATTACCACGAGCCCGACCTCCCCCCCAAAAAGTGCCACCAACCTCCTCCCGTGCTAGATACATGAGCTCCAATACGATACAGGAACAATACGTTTTAGTTTGAAATGATTCCATGCGAATTGGTTTGATTAGAGAACGAGTCGAAGCTATTTGGTTTGATGTAATACGATACGATGCACTAACATTTGTTGGGTAAACATGTACATTTTCTAGTCTAAATTCAAATCTGCTGCTGATGGAGCTCATGAAATGGGCCTTTCTGTGCTGGATTTGTGTGTGTGTGTGTGTGTGTAAATTATGTATGTATATGGTGTATGTACAATCTAGGCACTTTAGCTGAGCCATAAGGGAGACAAGGCATCTACCATCCCAATACCACCATCAGATTGGGGGGCAATGTAGCCTAAGTTTTTTGTCCACCCCCCACTTTGGTTCTGAAATTGTCACCCACTAATTAACTTGTCATTTTTGCATATTATGTGTGTTGAGCTACTAATGTATCAATATTAGTTGTTTACAAATTAGTTATGACATAACCAATGAATATATTGCACAACTTTGGATTCCACCCCATCTCAAAATGGAATTGTTTTGACCATTTGGGAGTTTTTACTGAGGGATCTTCTCTTCACCTCTTTCTTTGGCCATGCAGTGTGCCTTGTGTGATTACTGTCCTCATTATGAAATGATCAACTTTACCTTGTGTATCTACAAATAGTTATATACACTGATTGTTTAAAGTAAAACTACCAAAACTATTGCTGATGGTGAACCTGAACAATACAAATAAAATCTATTGTAGTAAGCCCTGTTCAGCAGGTATAGCCAGATGAGAGTTTCCACTGGGTACAGACCTCAGTTCAACGTCTAGTTTTGATTTACATTGGGTTGAGTTTTTAACTACCGTGAATTCAACATCATTGGATTACGTTGAAAAGATGGGTTAAAAAAATACAAAATGCCCTTACGTTAATGACTTTTAGCAAATCCAAACAGTTTTCCACGTTGATTCAACGTCATCACATTGCTTATTTTGGGTTGAAATTATGAGGAAACAACACTGGGTTGTGTCTCAGGTAGCTTAATTTTATACCGGTAAAACACAATTTTCAAAAGCACATAGATAACAATAACCTAGCAAATTAAATAGGTTGTCACTCAACTAATAATGCCTAATATCACACACACAAGCCATTTTAATGTTTGAATTCTGAAGGTGCCACGCAGATGTGCAAGATCAGGAACATGCCGCATTCAGCATGCGAATCTGGGCACAATGTGCTGTTTGACTAGACTACTGATATTGCCTGGGGTTGTTCGGCATGCAAAATGACATTTAGATCAATGACTGTCAACACAGTTACATCTAGTTCGACAGTGAAGGAGAGGACGCATCAGTTGTCACAAAATATTAGGTTTTTGGAAGGTAGAAAGAATGTAATATGAGAAAATAAAATTGTGAACAGACGATTTGTAATGTTGTTACATTTGGACCTGTTTGGGGTCCACAAACCTACGCACTTAATCGGGGACCTATGCATATCTGTGAATTGTTACATCCATAAGAACTTTTCTAATTCCATCCCTTATTTTGAAAATGCATTAAAGGGATAGTTTGAGATTTTCAGTAAAGCTGTTCCAGTTCTAGACTTCCAGTTATTGCGCTAACGCTATTTAGCATTGGCTCGCAAAACTACCTCTAACTTACTTCGTACTGGACGCAGACACATAAAAATGGTATCCACAAGTTCATCTGACTCTGGGAAGGTATAGATAATTGTGAAAACCCCAAATTATCCCTTTAATAATGGAAGTAATTTTTTTCTATAACATCAAGCATTGTCATTCCCTTTAATGTCTCCTCAGGTTTTCTGAGCTCCTCTCCTTTACCAGTGTGAAGGATGCAAGCTATAGGACTGAAGATGTGGGTATGGAGTCCTCTACTCTGTCTGGTTCTTATCTCTCTCTTACCTGTGCAAGCTCAGGGTCAAGGTAAACACAATCGTATAGGCTGCTCCTTATCCTCTGTCGTCTGGTGTGTGTCTTTTTGATGTGCAGCTTTTGTCGAAGTATTTGTCTTTGTGTTGCTGTCACTTTGTGATTATTTTACTTCAAAGGGAAAAGTCACTATCTTCTGGTATATTGGCAGATTTTTGTGTATAATATCACCTCATTAACATTCCATTTGCAGTCGACTCAAGTGCTTTCAGAATGTGCTTTGACATGAACTACCTACCCTTACTGTATATATCTGCCTTTGACCTTAACCTTGTTGATGCGAAGAAGAACAATAACTGCATCCTCAAACAGCTGCAGTTTGTTTATCTGGGCTTGTCTTGACACCGTTGCCGTCCTCAAGTGAAACAAACCACAGCATTCCACAGTATAGTGCCGCTTTGAGTTGTATTGTAGCATTACACCTTGGACAGCATCCATTAGTTGTCGGCAGAAGCCTTCTGTTCTGAAGAGCTGCCCTCTGGTTTAAGATAAACAACCTGTCCCTTTTACAGGTCTGGGTGGCCTGTCAGTTGTCTTCAATAGAAGTTTCCTTCAAAGTACAGTACACCAGAGAGGTTTAACTGAAAGCATCCAGACCTTACGGCGATCAACAAGGGAAGGAGGTCTGGTAACACAGGCCACTGTCACCCAACGGCATGTGGCCACATGCCCATCACCCAATATGCCCCTCCTTATAATCAATCAATCAAATGTATTTATAAAGCCCTTTTTACATCAGCCGATGTCACAAACTGCTATAGAGAAACCCAGCCTAAAACCTCAAACAGAATTCAATGCAGATGTAAAACCACGATGGCGAGGAAAAACTCCCTAGAAAAGCTGGAACCTAGGAAAAAATCTAGAGAGGAACCAGGCCCTGAGGGGTGGCCAGTCCTCTTCTGGTTGTGCCAGGTGGAGATTATAACAGTACATGGCCAAGATGTTCAAATGTTCATAGATGGCCAGCAGGTTCAAATAATAATACGCACAGTGGTTGTAGAGGGTGCAACAGGTCAGCACCTCAGGAGTAAATGTCAGATGGCTTTTCATAGTTGATCATTCAGAGTTCGAGACAGCAGGTGCGGTAGAGAGAGAGAGAGTGTCGAAAACAGCAGGTCCTGGACAAGGTAGCCCGTCTGGTGAACAGGGCAGGGTTCCATAGCCGCAGGCAGAACAGCTGAAACTGGAGCAGCAGCACGACCAGGTGGACTGGGGACAGCAAGGAGTCATCAGGCCAGGTAGTCCTGAGTCATGGTCCTAGGGCCCAGGTCCTGCATGAGAAGAGAGAGAATTAGAGGGAGCATACTTAAATTCACACAGAACACCGGATAAGACAGGAGAAATACTCCAGATATAACAGACTGACCCTAGCCCCCCGACACAAACTATTGCAGCATAATTACTGGAGGCTGAGACAGGAGCGGTCGGGAAACACTGTGGCCCCATCCGACGATACCCCCGGACAGGGCCAACCAGGCAGGATATAACCCCACCCACTTTGCCAAAGCACAGCCCCCACACCACTAGAGGCATATCTTCAAACCACCAACTTACTACGCTGAGACAAGGCAGAGTTTAGCCCACTAAGATCTCCCCCATGGCACGAACCCGAGGGGGGGCGGCAACCCGGACAGGAAGATCACGTCAGTGACTCAACCCACTCAAGTGACACACCCCTCCTAGGGACGGCACGGAAGAGCACCAGTAAGCCAGTGACTCAGCCCCCGTAGTAGGGTTAGAGGCAGAGAATCCCAGTGGAGAGAGGGGAACCGGTCAGGCAGAGACAGCAAGGGCTGTTCGTCTCTCCAGTGCCTTTCCATTTACCTTCACACCCTTGGGCCAGACTACACTCAATCATAGGACCTACTGAAGAGATGAGTCTTCAATAAAGACTTAAAGGTCGAGACCAGGTGGGCGTCTCTCACATGGATAGGCAGACCATTCTATAAAAATTGAGCTCTATAGTAGAAAGCCCTGCCTCCAGCTGTTTGCTTAGAAATTCTAGGGTCAATAAGGAGGCCTGTGTCTTGTGACCATAGAGTACGTGTAGGTATGTACGGCAGGACCAAATCGGAAAGATAGGTAGGAGCAAGCCCATGTAATGCTTTGTGGGTTAGCAGTAAAACCTTAAAATCAGCCCGAGCATTAACAGGAAGTCAGTGTAGAGAGGCTGGCACTGGAGTAACACATTTTCACAGATTATTTAAAATGCATTACACTTTCCATGTCTGACTTGTTCCAAACTTCCCATGGGTGCTTGAGGCCTCATAAACCCTCACCAGCCTTCTGGCTGTTTGCAAAAGACAGCTATGAAAAATATATATAAGAACTTAACCCTATCTTCACACAGGCAAGTATTTTGTCTTGGAGATGTTGTGCTACTAGTTTGTTTTGGAAATGTGCAAATGAATGCAACAAGTCTCTGAAGGTAAAAAAAAAACACACACACAAACAACACAATTTCTAATTCTCTCACTCGGGGAAGCGACATTCTTCATAGAAGAGGTATCTTTTTCCAGAGAGTTAAGCCCTGCTGAATACCCACCCCCCATTTTCAGGTTGGTGAGCTCGGTACAGTATTATCATTTGCATGCACCATCTTCGGGCTCTTTACCTTCTGATGAGTTACCCCTTTCTATGCGCTTGATTGTATTGTTTCCATACCTACATTAATGTCTGAAGGTATTTAAAGGATACATTGGCAAAATATATCTTGCCTGCTCTTAATGAGGACACAAACAAGACAAGTTTGTGTGACTGTTTGCAGTCTTTTCTGTTGTTACCAAATTGGATGGGGAATGTTTTTTTTGGGTGTTTGTTTGTTTTTGTTTGGGATTTGGTAATGCCTATTACTGCCTGATGTGCAGAGCTGATGGGATGTTGACCCAAGAGGAAGTGGTGAAAGTGGTATATCGCTCTACTTGCAGATAGATATCTTCTTGAAGACAGGATTAAATGCTATTCCAGTGCCTTTCAATTTGTTGCTGCTGCAATTGAAAAAAAAAGGCACATTCTACTCTGAAAAGGCCTCAAAGTAAAGAGCACACTCTTTGTAATACAATCTCAATTCGACTGCTCCGGTGAAATGCAATCATGATGAGATCGGGGATGGTACTTTGGTGTTGAGATAAGTGCTTCACAAAAGACCCCCCGCCAAAAGAGATATGAGAGCTATCAATGGCAAAGGAAGGGAGAGAATGTGACTTTGCTTTTTTGTGACATCTGTGGTACTCTTTGAATCTGTATCTTTTTAATTGGCCAAGATTCAATCTTTTAGGACTGTTCAAACACAGATGGAGAGTGCCTGTTACCTCGCCAAACACTGGCTGGAGTTCAATCTAACTGTTTCATAATCACTTTTAACTGGGGAATCTCGAGTTTCATGCATTTCCATTGGCAAAAAAATCCCCAAACCCTTCACACTCTGCTAATTACTGAATTTGGATATTGTTTTTTCAAAAAACTTTGGTTTTTACGCCTTATTGAACTCCAACCACTGTCTTGGTGTCATTAACCATGCATTCAATATTACTTTTGAATACTATATACAAACGCTTCTTGAGTTAGTCAGTTATTGTAAAACTGTGTTTCGTGTCTTTTTTTGTCTAGTTGCCACCCCACGAAGACTTCGTTTCAAAGTCCTGAGCGCAACCCAGCTGCATGTGTCATGGAAAGAACCGAAAGGAGAATTTGAAAGCTACAAATTTATTTATAGCACACAGTCAGGTAAGGTCCAGCAATGAGAACGAACGATCAAGTTACGATTCGGCCCTGAAGGAGGCTGTCTAACTTATGTTGCGTGTTTCACAACAGCTTTATACTTGCCGTGTAGAAAACATAATTACATATCAACTAAACATCAGATGGGTTATTACTCATCTCCTATGACATGAATGTCTTCTGGAGGTTTGACTATAGTCATGATAGTTGGAGTAGGAGTTGAAGAACACACAGACTGATGGGTAATAAATCATGAAGAAAAGAGGAGAGTGGCACACACTTTTGTACACCCATTTTCTTATTGCAGTGAGAGAGCCAATGTTTTTGGCGTGCACTTGCAGTAAAGAAATAGGAGTACTACAGAGTGTGTGATTTTCCTGTATTTTATAGTCACGATGAGAAATTAACCCCAAACATCGATTTTGTAATCTCTAATAATCACTATGATTGATACACCTATTAGGTGACTCACTGTGTAGTACAGCCTACCATTTCACTTCTCAAGTTGTTCTTAAGGAAACATATTAATAAATGGCCCATTCTCAATATATAGATAGACTCCATGACATTCTACCATGGCTTTTACTTTGTCCTTACTTGAAGCTGTAGCTTCAGTGGCTTGCCTGGCCTTGAGTTGGTGTTGATCAAGATAATGGAGTAAGCGTCAGATAAGACTCAGTGAGCAGAGCAGAAGCAGCTGTATCTAAACTGCCTGAGGCCAGCCGGGGCATGGGACACAATCTCATCCCACCCCTGGCACCCTGCTGAACGAGCACATTTCCCCACCAAGCTGGCTTCCTCTGGTGAACTTCTCTTCATGCCAGCTGCAGAATGGAGGATATTTCAACCTTTTCTTCCAGACCTGGGTTCAAATAGTATTTGTTTGTCTTTTTAAATGCTATGAGCTTTTGATCGAGCCTACCTGGAGTACGGGTGGCGAGTCTTGCCCTTTTGGGGCTATTCCGTTGGTTCCTTTGCACCAGGCAAGCTCAATCTAGCGCAGCTGAAGTATTTTAGTATTTTAAAGAAAACTAATGCTATTTGAAACCAGGTCTGATTTCCCTCTTCTCTCTTTCTCTCCACCCCTGCAGTTCAGTGTTTGTCATTGCTCAGAATGGCATTCCAATTGCGGAGTCAGTCAGAGTTTTTATATTACGTGTGGGTTGAAATGGGAGCTCCTGAGAGAGGCTAGTCAGTGAGCCTTTGTTCGTTGAAGAAGACTTGCTTTGACAGAGGGTGACACCCGCAGACATACACAAATCATCATGATTGGGGTGGAATTGAATGCAGCACTGGATTGTGGGTAATAACTCTTACTCCCTTCTCCAACACTTAGGGCTCTATTTTAACAAACCCAATGTAATGGTAAATCTTAGCACTGGCAGTAGCTCTATAGGTTTAGGGGTGTGTCAGACATATTTTTGCTATTTTCACAACCAGAATTATAGCCGTAGTAGACCATTATTTTAGAAACCCTTTATCGATAGTCTCCTTGGCTAATGCATGGCCAGGATAAGAAATATAAATAAAAAGGGGATATCCGCTCACATTTTTACTGCTCCCAAATATGATCTTTTAATACAGCTTTGGTGATTAAGATGTATTTCAAAGCGGTCTCACGGGCCAAACCCTTAATCAATTGTCTTGGGTACTTACTGAATGCATTGGGCAGGACAAATAAAAACAGCCTTCATTGAGAGGAGGGGAAGCAATGCTTGGATTTTAATCAAATGAAAGGAAATGAGGTTGAGGTTTAGGGACACAAAAAGAACACCTCTCTTGTTCCATGTGCATATTTGCGCATATGGGCTCTGTACATCACGGAAGGATAGGCTGCGTTTCTGCTGTCAAAATCCATGTCGTTACTGCTAAGACCAGCTTTTGGTTGGTCTTAAATATCCCCACCAGCGCTGCCTGAAATTGGCATTTTGGTGTACGTTTTTAAGGACACACTTTGCCACCCCTCCCACCTCAGCGCAAGAGAGCTCATATAAAGAAAGGTAAATTACCAATCCTGGCGCATGTGTTTGAAAATAGCAGAGCGCCGGTCTAAATTGCCAATGAGCATGATTTTGACATTGCACTGGCTTAACACCAGCCGAAAATAGAGCCCTTACACTCCCATCTTCGTCAGGTTTGACCGTTATAAGATTCAGGGTAAGGTAAGTGTGACCACTGTGCATTTCTGATGCATTATGTATCATGTATACGGAGTGTGCTGTATCAACATAGACATTTTGCTGAAAAATATAAAACAATCAGTGGTTTTCAAGTATGCTGTGGTACATTCGGAAGTATTGGTCAATAATGCCTATGAATGACCTATGATGGACACACCCCCTCATTACATAGTTTTTTGAATCATCTTTAAACAAGATCTGGCAAGGTATGACACCCCCATTTCTACAACATGCCCACTCACTTCCATTTGCAACGTGTTGCCTTCAGGTCATGCAAAGCAGATGTACCATAATTGTAATAAAGGAGGAACTGAAATATGAGTGTTAAATGTCATGATAATTGTAATTCTGTAGTTCTGTTCTGATATGCAGAACAATAATGACGAAACCTAAGGTCAATGCATAAATAGGACATTTTAGCTACTTAGCTACATTACCTTAAGTGCTTCAATGCTCTGCCAGTGTCAATTGATCTAAATGGATTTTGAATCAGTAGGCGACACTGTGAGTGCATTCTCCTGTTTTTTTTTGAAGAGAGAGACAGTTGAGTGAGTACAACTGAGGTTCTTCATGTACTGTGGGTACTGCTTAAAATAATTCAGGTGTGTTGGAGCGCGGAGGCCTCTCTTTACTTGTCCTGCAGCAGCCGTTTAGCCGCTGACTAGTTCGTTTACTGCCAATATACCCCCGTAGCAGTAGTATCCTTCATTGCGACCAGCACGTCAACATCATTGTCATTCCTGACATTTAACCTGAAAAGGAGATTTCAAAAAAGTCTAATTGAAAATGTTTTTGTTTTTTTAACTCTTTTTATTATGATAAACTAATTTTCAATAGAATGCATTTAATAAACAAATCAGAACACAAGTGAAACCAATTTCTAAGTTTTGGTCTTGTTTGTTACTTTCTTCCAATTACAGATGCAGAGGAGACTGAACTAGAGATGACAAAAAAGGAAGCCAAAGTGATCATAGACTTTGACCCCAGAAAGTTGTACACAGTCAAGGTCACTGCTGTGAAAGGTGCTCAGGAGAGCAAGCCACTTCAAGGAACATTTAAGAGTGAGAAGAGCCTTTTAACTTTTACAGCTTATTCTATGATTTCATGAGGTTGTTTTATCAAAGGAAATAGTTGATCTGTGTGATTGCCATTGTTCTTACATCTTTGACAAAATGTATTCTACAGTATAATGTGTCAATGGAAATGTGTTTGGTTTGTTTCTGCCCAACTTTCAGAGCCTGACAATGAGAACGTACAGCCCCAGAATGTACGACCCAAAAACCAGAAAGACACCAGTGTCACTGAGGAGAACAATGAGATATCTGAAGGTAAGGTGGAAGGTAGGAGTGACCAACCTCTGAAATCTGGAAATTGCTGTGGCTCAGTCTTCAAATCGCAATTCAAAACCTGGATTTCAACCAGGATCTCAGCATAGAGAAGATTCACTTGACGATACACAGGTAAGTTTGAGCTCCAGAGGCCTCTTGGTTGGTGCTGAGGCTATCCCTGGCGGTGGAGTGGACTGCTGTACATTTGTCATTGGGAGTGGATGCGACAATTAGAAAACATTGCCCTTGATATTTCTGTTTGAACTTTTCTGAAGAAGAAAGGCCTTGAATGTGATCCTCATTCCCACTCGCTCTTTGGAGAAACAACTGCAATGTGCTTCATTTCAAGTAGACTTTGAAGGAAAGTTCAGGGTTGGAAAATGGTCAATTAAAAATAAGCACAGTACATTTCAAAGCATTTTGGAGCAATGATCTATTTGTGATTGCTGTGTTGCACAAAACCAAGGTAAACCTTAACTATTTTCCTTTTAAAATGAGCATGACGTTGTTATAAATCTGTCATGACAAATGATCGCCCAGGATCTAAAAACAGGAATGACTAAGTTTACCAACAGTCATCACGAACCACCAAACATGGTTGTAGATGTCTATACAATTTTCAGAGAAGAAACAACAGTAGAATATACACATACATTACATCAAATAAATAGTGCATTAACCCTGATAGAAAGCTGTAGTGTCATAGGAGTCTACAGCTATGTCTCAGGGCTAATACTGAATAGGAGGATTCAGCCCCAAATGAAATAACCTTTACCCTTACAGATGTTATGTATGCAATAGTTGCAGAGGTGTTTTAACACTCGTTCAAACAGATAAAAGAGATGTAAGGGAATAAGTATTGATTCTTTGCAACGGATTGATCTCAAAGTGTCTGAACAGAGTTGTCTGCAAGAAAAAAAAATTCTGCCACATTATTGCAACTTGCCTGTATTCAGCGTTATTTAAAAAAAAAACAGGGATTTTGTAAGAGCTGTTGGTGGGCTGAAACAGGCTATTAGTGGGAGATTTAGGAGTTTGTTTTCAGACAAAGAGCGTAACAGTGTTTATAAAACTCCTGTGGTGTGTGTGTCTCATGGCGACCTGGACCTCGTCTGTGTTTCTGGCATAAAGAGCTATGATTTGGCCGAGGTGTCAAAAAGTAGTTGAGGGAAGGCTTTGCAATTATGGAATGTGGTGTAAGGATCCCTGTGGTGCTTTGAGATCTGCGGTCGATCACCTGCCGTCTCTTAAAATGCCTATGGGTAAAAGACAGAAGGGGGAAACTAACTCAAGATATAATGATGCTGCTTTGGTTTCTCCCTCACTCCATCTTCTTTCTCTCTTTTCCTCCTCTTTCTTTTCCTCTCAAGCTCTCATTTATTCCTCCTCGCTGTTTCTCTCCTTTTTCTCTTTCTCCCTCCCTCTGCACTCTCCCTCGCTCTATCCATTGCATGTAGACAATTGACACAGGCAGCTATCTCCTTGCCCACACTTGCAGAATACCGTTGCTATGTTATCGTGGGGCCCGTTCAAGGATGTCTCCAGCCTTGGTAAGTAAACCCCCTGTAGCTCCCTGCCTGCTTGCCTGCCTGTCTGGGTGTGCAGGGATGCCAGAGGGCATACAGGTGTGCCCAAGGCCTGGCAGACACCTCAGTCCCACACAACCTAGCACTTAGCTCCATGTATATACTCTCTGAACTGGTCCCAGGAAGGATACTAGACTCTGATATTGATGCCCTAATTGAATATTCTGGGGCCAAACTTCTGGGGCCACTTCCGGCGTGGCGGTGGTGTCATAAGGGACATATACAAGTGATTAAGGCCAGATGACTCATGCGTCACCATAGCAGCGCTTATGTTGTGCAGGGGCTCGGGGTTCATTGACACATTATTGAGCAGAAAAATGATTGGTGTCAGTCAGTTAAAGCATAAAATGGCGTAGCTTATGTATGACAAATTTATTTTCAGCCCCGTTTGGCTCAAGAGAAATAGACGGTTATGGGCGTGTGCTGTGTGGTATATTACAGTGCCGTAACATTATCATAGGCATTACTTAACCTCTTAATTTCATTCCAGTTTGTGCTTCCAATGCCAGCTTTTAGGTATATTCTATATGCAGCAGCATAAGCAGTTACCAGTATATCTGAACCGATAACCGCAATCAGTACCAGACCATATCCTTTACCTTTCAGCTAGACTGCTTTTAGTTCCTGCTACCTGCTCAAGTTAGCATTACCTTATCTGCCCTGTCGCGTTGGGGTCAAGGGAAATATTACGCCTCCTCAATGTCCCTTAACTAGCAGGTGGTTGGGGAAGTGGTACAACCAGACATTATTACGCTGCGATGACATGTCCCATTTGTTTAACTTTAATTACACGGTCATTTGTTCACACGGAGGCAATTGGACCGTATCCGGAGAGGCCGGCGAGATAATGAGATCACAGCTTGCTCCTGATGTCCCCCACTCATCAGGGGACCCTAACGAGCTGTAGTGTCGCCCCCAGGAACCACAGGTTATATTTTAAGCATGAAAGACTTTTAGTGGTCTCCAGTAGCCTACAGACAGGGCTGCTTAGAGGACAGAGAGGTTCTCTCTAGTCTCATGAATAACAGCTAAGAGATGTGGACAGAAGATGTAATGGTAGTGGTATCGTTTGAGGCCATGTTTAGTGAAGGAGGAGATCGTTATCTTGCCTTTCTGTTGGTTAAGATGTGATTGAATATCTGTGCAGTAGTGGATAAAAATGTGACAGTTTGCACTAATTCAGTACTAACAGGCATGGATTACTTTCCTAATTCTCTTGGCTGTCTGGAAAACACAGTGTTTTCATAAGACATAAGAACAACCCAAGGTAAAATAATATAGCTACAGTATCTCTGTAACCATGGGCACAGTCACAGACATGGTTTTGAAGGCTGAACTAGTACAAACTGTTGGACTTCTCTGTTCGGTGTCAAAGGCACTAATCAAACTAATTAATTTGTTTGGTAACAGGCTGTTTTTGTACCTTTTATATTCAGCCTTAATGCTGTCCATTTAAGACTTGCAGGAAAACTGTGAAGTGAAAATAATTTGATGGACAAATGGAGCATTGGAACTTTTATGCTGGACACTCAATCAACTCAAATGTATTTATGTAGCCCTTCTTACATCAGCTGATATATCAAAGTGCTGTACAGAAACCCAGCCTAAAACCCCAAACAGCAAGCAATGCAGGTGTAGAAGCACGGTGGCTAGGAAAAACTACAGGTCAGGGTTCCATAGCCGCAGGCAGAACAGTTGAAACTGGAGCAGCAGCACGGCCAGGTGGACTGGGGACAACAAGGAGTCATCATGCCAAGTAGTCCTGAGGCAGGGCCCTAGGGCTCAGGTCCTCCGAGAGAGAGAAAGAAAGAGATAAAGAGAGAATTAGAGAGAGCATACTTAAATTCACACAGGACACCGGATAACACAGGAGAAATACTCCAGATATAACAGACTGCCCCTAGCCCTACTACTACTGGAGGCTGAGACAGGAGGGGTCAGGTGACACTGTGGCCCCATCCGATGATACCCCCGGACAGGGCCAAACAAGCAGGATATAACCCCACCCACTTTGCCAAAGCACAGCCCCCACACCACTAGAGGGATATCTTCAACCACCAACTTACCATCCTGAGACAAGGCCGAGTATAGCCCACAAAGATCTCAGCCACAGCACAACCCAAGGGGGGGCGCCAACCCAGACAGGAAGACCAAGTCAGTGACTCATCCCACTCAAGTGACACACCCCTCCTAGGGACGGCATGGAAGAGAACCAGTAAGCTAGTGACTCAGCCCCTGTAATAGGGTTAGAGGCAGAGAATCCCAGTGGACAGAGGGGAACCGGCCAGGCAGAGACAGCAAGGGCGGTTCGTTGCTCCAGTGACTTTCCATTCACCTTCACACTCCTGGGCCAGTCTACACTCAATCATAAGAACCTACTGAAGAGATGAGTCTTCAATGAAGACTTAAAGGTTGAGACCGAGTCTGCGTCTCTCACATGGGTAGGCAGACCATTCCATAAAAAATGGAGCTCTATAGGAGAAAGCCCTGCCTCCAGCTGTTTGTTTAGAAATTCTAGGGACAATTAGGAGGCCTGTGTCTTGTGACCGTAGCGCGCGTGTAGGTATGTACGGCAGGACCAAATCCGAGAGATAGTTAGGAGCAAGCCCATGTACTGCTTTGTAGGTTAGCAGTAAAACCTTGAAATCAGCCCTTGCCTTAACAGGAAGCCAGTGTTGGGAGGCTAGCACTGGAGTAATATGATCACATTTTTTGGTTCTAGTCAAGATTCTAGCAGCCGTATTTAGCACTAACTGCGGTTTATTTAGTGCTTTATCCAGGTTGTCGGAAAGTAGAGCATTGCAGTAATCTAACCTAGAAGTAACAAAAGCATGGAATAATTCTTCTGCATTTTTTTGGACGGACAATTTCTGATTATTTCAATGTTACGTAAATGGAAAAAAGCTGTCCTTGAAACAGTCTTGATATGTTCGTCAAAAGAGAGATCCTTCACAGTTTTATTTGAGACGACTGTACAACCATCAAGATTAATTGTCAGATTTAACAGAAGATCTCATTGTTTCTTGGGATCTGGAACAAGCATCTCTGTTTTGTCCGAGTTTAAAAGTAGAACATTTGCAGCCATCCACTTCCTTATGTCTGAAACACAGGCTTCCAGCGAGGGAAATTTTGGGGCTTCACCATGTTTCATTGAAATGTACAGCCGTGTGTCATCCGCATAGCTGTGAAAGTTAACATTTTATTTTCGAATGACATCCCCAAGAGGTCAAATATACAGTGAAAACAATAGTGGTCCTAAAACGGAATCTTGAGGAACACCGAAATTTACAGTTGATTTGTCAGAGGACAAACTATTCACAGAGACAAACTGATATCTTTCCGACAGATAAGATCTAAACCAGGCCAGAACTTGAACGTGTAGATCAATTTGGGTTTCCAATCTCTTCAAAAGAATGTGGTGATCGATGGTATCAAAAGCAGCACTAAGGTCTAGGAGAAGGAGGACAGATGCAGAGCCTCGGTCTGACGCCATTAAAAGGTAATTTACCACCTTCGCAAGTGCAGTCTCAGTGCTATGATGGGATCTAAAACCAGACTGAAGCATTTCGTATACATTGTTTGACTTCAGAATTGAAGTGAGTTGCTGCGCAACAGCTTTTTCAAAAAATTTTGAGAGGAATGGGAGATTCGATATAGGCTGATAGTTTTTTATATTTTCTGGGTCAAGGTTGGGCTTTTTCAAGAGAGGCTTTATTACTGCCACTTTTAGTGAGTTTGGTACACATCCGGTGGATAGAGAGCCGTTTATTATTTTCAACATAGGGCCAAGCACAGGAAGCAGCTCTTTTCAGTAGATTAGTTGGAATAGGGTCCAGTATGCAGCTTGAAGGTTTAGAGGCCATGATTATTTTCATCATTGTGTCAAGAGATATAGTACTAAAACACTTGAATGTCTCCCTTGATCCTAGGTCCTGGCTGAGTTGTGCAGACTCAGGACAACTGAGCTTTTGAGGAATATGCAGATTTAAAGAGGAGTCCGTAATTTGCTTTCTAATGATCATGATATTTTCTTCAAAGAAGTTCTTGAATTTATTACAGCTGAAGTGAAAGCCATCCTCTCTTGGGGAATGCTGCTTTTTAGTTAGCTTTGCGACAGTATCAAAAATAAATTTTGGATTGTTCTTAAATAGGATGATCGAGCAGCAATGAGGGCTCTTCGATACTGCACGGTACTGTCTTTCCAAGCTAGTCGGAAGACTTCCAGTATGGTGTGGCGCCATTTCCGTTCCAATTTTCTGGAAGCTTGCTTCAGAGCTCGGGTATTTTCTCTATACCAGGAGCTAGTTTCTTATGACAAATGTTTTTAGGAGTGCAACTGCATCTAGGGTATTGCGCAATGTTAAATTGAGTTCCCCAGTTAGGTGGTTAACTGATTTTTGTCCTCTGACGTCCTTGGGTAGGCCGAGGGCGTCTGGAAGGGCATCAAGGAATCTTTGTGTTGTCTGTGAATTTATAGCACGACTTTTGATGCTCCTTGGTTGGGGTCTGAGCAGATTATTTGTTGCGATTGCAAACGTAATAAAATGGTTGTCCGATAGTCCAGGATTATGAGGAAAAACATTAAGATCCACAACATTTATTCCATTGGACAAAACTAGGTCCAGAGTATGACTGTGGCAGTGAGTCGGTCCGGAGACATGTTAGACAAAACCCACTGAGTCGATGATGGCTCCGAAAGCCTTTTGGAGTGGGTCTGTGGAATTTTCCATGTGAATATTAAAGTCACCAAAAATTAGAATATTATCTGCTATGACTACAAGGTCCGATAGGAATTCAGGGAACTCTGCTGTATATGCTGTATATGCCCAGGAGGCCTTTAAAAAGTAGCTTTAAAAAGTGATTGAGTAGGCTGCATAGATTTCATGACAAGAAGCTCAAAAGATGAAAACGTTGTTGTTTTTTTGTAAATTGAAATTTGCTATCATAAATGTTACGACATTTGTGGGATGCGCAGGGGATATGGTCACTAGTGTAACCAGGAGGTGAGGCCTCATTTAACACAGTAGATTCATCAGGCTTAAGCCATGTTTCAGTCAGGCCAATCACATCAAGATTATGATCAGTGATTAGTTCATTGACTATAACTGCCTTGGAAGTGAGGGATCTAACATTAAGTAGCCCTAAATTGTGATGGAGGTATCACAATCTCTTTCAATAATGTCAGGAATGGAGGAGGTCTTTATTCTAGTGAGATTGCTAAGGCGAACACTGCCATGTTTAGTTTTGCCCAACCTAGGTTGAGGCACAGACACGGTCTCAATGGGGATAGCTGAGCTGACTACACTGACTGTGCTTGTGGCAGACTCCACTAAGCTGGCAGGGCTTGCAGCTCAGCTATCCTAGCCATAAGGCTACCGTTCTCCTGTATATTATGAGTACAGCGATTGCAATTAGAAGGCATCATGTTAATGTTACTACTTAGCTTCGGCTGTTGGAGGTCCTGACGAACCATGTCCAGATAAAGCGTCCGGAGTGAAAAAGTTGAATGATAAAAAGTTGAGTGAGGGGAAAACAAAAAATATAAATGTTAATTAAAAAGTAAAACCGTAAAGTTGTCTGGTAGCAAAGTAAGGTTAGCAACAAAACACACAGCAGCACGTAAACAAGTCTGCAAGTTGTAACCGGAAATGACAGCGATCAGTCAAAAAATGATGAGTGAGATAGGGATACTAGGTATACTACTTCCTATTGAGACAGGCATTGTGTCATTCATAGGATGGTGTTATGATATGTTTTATAACAGTTTCATGGCCAAAAAAATACCTGGCTGGCTCGGTCAGTCAGCTTGTTGTGAAAGGAACCTGTTTACTCTATATGGCTCTAGATCAGGAATGGCCAACATTGATGGGGTTGGAGGCCACAAAAAATTCTGAACTCATCTTGAGGGGCCGCAGTGGATCGCGGGGCTGCGTACCCACATCCAAACCCACACATGCAGTCAGAGTCGGCCGTAGCCTTTTGGGGGCTCTAAGCTAAATTTTGTTGGGCTATTTGAGTGACTGTCAGTGACTGACATAACAAGAGAAAAACTGCTGATGCACAACCAATTTTCAAAATTGCACCTTGTGTATTCTACTATTGATCCGCGGACTTACAAAAGGGGAGCCGCGGGCCTCCAGTTGCCCATCCCCGCTCTAGCTGATGGATACATTGCATACCACTGCAAACTTACAGCATTTATTATGTACAAAATCAGCAAAAAATAAACAACTCAACGCAATTTAATTTCCCCATGCTACAAAACCATGATGAATCAACAAAGCATGCCTCATCGCAGACGGATGCACTGTTCATATAGCCAAATTGAAAGTGAGCAAAAGAGGGCTGTAGCCTAGCCAGAGAGAGTCTGGGATTCCATTAATGTAAGTGCAGGCTTTACTGAGTTATGAATCATGGAGCAAAAGCTCCATCAATGTAACTTGACATTGAAACAGAGTCATTTGGAGGGGATAGGAATGTGACAGGTGACAGATGCTCTCAGGCGGGTAGGCAGGCACCAGTCTAAAGGCACCTAGTTAACCCCCGCCAGAGAGAAGATCCCATGTGATTACGTCCATATGGTCTGGAGGAATTGGCCTCTGTTGACCAGCATCATTCATCATTCATTACACTTTCTGAGAGGTCTCTCTCTCTCACACACACACACACACACACACACACACACACACACACACACACACACACACACACACACACACACACACACACACACACACACACACACACACACACACACACACACACATTCTCACTCTTAAACACAAGCACACAGGTGCTGTCACATCACCCAACACTTCCCGTCTGTTGTTAACTGTTTCTAGCGACAAGTGCATTTGAATATTCGCAGGATGCATCTGGCTTACAGTAATTTCCCCCGGGTTCCCACGACAACGTCTGAACGATGTCACATTGTCTGTTCATTGTTTGTTCTCTGCCAGATGATGCTGACAGATGTTACTTGTTAATCTTCGCTCGATCGACAGCGTGGCCCTTTCTCCATATGTTGCATCGCCTCACAATCACAAAGCCAATACCCAGAGGTGAGGTTTTACCTGTTCCACTCTGCCCCAGTCGCTGTAGTCCCATCACTCACTGGGAGTGTGGCCGTATGGCCTCTCAGCTTAACATCTTCACAAATAGGCTTATGGTATGATGAGGTATGGTGGAAATATGCAGACAGAAGGCCATACATTCTGTAGACACATTTTGGATTTTATTGGACAAAAGGCTTTGAACAAGGTGATTTTTCTGTCACAACAACCTTTATCAGGCAGAGGCTGAAGTAGATTTTAAGTTGATTATTTTTAAAATTAATAATCGAAAGAAATTAGCCTATACCTGCATTGTTTATAGAAATGCGTGAGGGAAAATCCACCTCGACCCCCTAGGGAATAATGAATGCATACACCATCCCATCACTATTAATAAGGCACTGCCCATATCTAAACCCTTACATATTTCAGCCACATATTCCAATATTCCATATACTAGTATAGAATTAAGAGACAACTAGCTTGGCTATTTTGAGGCTTGTATTTATTGCCTCTTGTCTGTGAGATGCCTGTGGGAGGGAAGCATGGAGATTCCTCATGATGGTATGGTCTGCATGATTGAATTATTCTCCTGTATGGTGGAGCTCCTCGAAGACATCTCCTGTGAATAATGTCAACCCTATGAGATGATTAGGGTTTGATTTGCTACTGGGGTATGGGGGAGGGTTGGTGTTGAGCTCCACTGGCTGATCACATCTATTATTGTCAGAGGGAGCTACAGTAGTTCGTTTGGAGTTGTTGCAGTAGTTGTAGTTGCATACATTCATGGTATATGTGACAGGATTTTATATTCTTCTTACTTGATTATTTATAGGAATAAATGTGTGTGTGCGTATGTGTGCACGTGTCACTTTTGTCATAAGTAGCTTTCACTAATCCATCACTTTAACGCTGCAATTTGTTCATACTGTAGATGAATGAGTAGACCTTTGGGGATACCTGCCTAGTGGACACACACGTGTGGAATCTGCAACTGGCTTCTGCACACAACTATTTTGCCCTTTTATGTCTTTGAAGAGGAATGTTAGGCCCTTAGCTTGAGGTTATGGTGTCTTCTCTCCTCTGTGTGTAAATTACACACATTATAAATCTGGATGGGATGAGAGAAAGGTGCATGGACCAGCTTTGACATGGAGAAATGGGAACTCTTGGCTCCCTCTTCCCCTAGGCGTTACCGCAGTCGCCTTAACCCTGACCCCGCCTTGGCCTTGACTGTTGACACTGTGACCCGTCAGAGCCACAAGTGCCTGAGGTTCTCCACTAATAGCTATGTTCTAAAATAATCTCTCCCTCGCCCCTTTCTCCATTCTTACTATCCAACTCTCTACTTTTCAGTATCCTTCTCTCTCGCTCTCCCCCCTATCTATCCACCTGGCTATGTTTGTTGCCCTGCTATTAAAGGCACTCAGACAATGCTCTTTCACTCAGTCCAAAATTGTTCCCTCCAATTGAATGTTCAGAAAACAGAATTCAATTTTGGGAGGTTATTTTATGAGGTTGACACACAAAGCACTTTATACTGTAAAGTTATTTGACGTTTTACTTCCTTTACTAAGGTCTATTATGATGAGATATTGATTGGTTTTCTGGTATAATCTGGAAACTGAAACTCCAGGATTGTACAGACTTGTAAGTAGACCACCCAGACTTGTAGGTAGACCACTCAGTGGTAGGTAGACCACCCAGACCTGTAGGTAGACCACTCAGTCAGTGGTAGGTAGACCACTCTTGGTTTCGTAACATGTTCCAGCCTGGTAAAGCAGTCATTTTATCTGGGGGATAATATTTTTATATTATATTATATTCTCTCTTTTCCAATGAAAAAAGTATGTACAACTGTTTCATTTGTGTATGTTTTGGAATGGATTTGATAACTGAAACACCTTTTTGATTGTAACCATATTTAAATGATGATCTCTACATTGCCTTGATGTTCTGTACGTTCTCTCTCCCCAGAGATAATGAGCAACACTTCCAGAAGATGTCTGTTCACCGAACTCTGAGACTGAATCTGTGTACCACTGCAGCTGTGTGCATGGAATGCTCTATGGGAAAAGTGGCATATACAGTGCCTTCAGAAAGTATTCATACCACTTGACTTATTCCACATTTTGATGTGTTACAGCCTGAATTAAAAATTGATTAAATATATTTTTCTCACCCATCTACTAACAATACCCCATAATGACAAAGTGATTTTATTTTTGCACATTTATTGAAAATGAAATACAGAAAGGTCTCACTTAGATAAGTATTCACACCCCTGAGTCAAAACTTTGTAGGATCACCTTTGGCAGCGTTTACAGCAGTGAGTCTTTAAAGCCTTGTTCAGGCCTTAATGCTCAAATCAGTTTTGTTTTTCAAATCTGTTTTGGACTACTGGCTGTCCAAACAGCAAGTTACAAGTGACCAAATTGGATTTGTGTGTGTTCAGACAGCAGTCATTTGCTGACAAGGCTATGCTAGTTGTCATAGTAACGGGGGGGTGTACAGTGGTGTAGGTTGATTGGTGGTGGTGCTCATGCTTCCTGTCACTCAGAAGTTATGCAGCGGGGCTTCCTGAGTGGCCCAGCGGTCTAAGACACTGCATCACACTGCTAGAGGCATTACTACAGACCTGGGTTCATTCCCGGGCTGTGCCACAACCGGGCCGTGGCCCGCAGTCCCATAGGACGGCGCACAATTGGCCCAGCGTGGTCCGGGTTAGGCTGGTGGGGCTTTACTTGGCTCATCTCGCTCTAGTGACTCCTTGTGGCGGGCTGACTCCTGTCGCCAGTTGAACGGTGTTTCCTCCGGCACATTGGTGCTGGCGGGTGTTAAGGAGCGCAGTTAGGTGGTTCATGTTTTGGAGGATGCATGACTTCGTCGAGCCCGTTGGGGAGTTGCAGCGATGAGACAAGATGGAAAATTGGGGAGAAAAGGCCACTTTTAAAGCCTCAAAAGGATAAGAGGATCCAACTTTCCAACTAACCCTAACCCTAACCCTAACCCTAGTTAACTATTTAGCTTTCTAGCACATTCACTGATTTGTTTGTAAAAATTAACAAGCTAGGTAGCTACCACATGTTCTTTTCTAACTGTCAACAGAGTAGCCTAGCTAGTAAGCAACAAGATATGCCAAATAACAGTCTAAAAAACACTTGATGGCAAATAATCAGATGGCCAGGAATCAGATTTGTACCTGAGCTTCATGGGTGGTTTGAAATGTGGCCTGATATATCAGATTCCATGTGCTTTCTGGCTATTCAGACTGCAGGAAAAGTAACAGATTCTAATTAGATATGCAAATAAATAGGATTTGAGTCACTTCAAACTGCCAATGTGAACACGGCATTAGAGCTTTCCACACCTGGATTGTGTAGCATTTGCCCATTATTATTTACCCAAATTGTCAAGCTCTGTCAAATTGGTTGTTAATCATTGCTAGACAACCACTTTTAGGTCTTGCCATAGATTTTCAAGTAGATTTAAGTCAAAACAGTAACTCGGCCACATTCATTGTCTTCTTGGTAAAAACTCTAGTGTATATTTGGCCATGTGTTTTAGGTTATGGACCTGCTGAAAGGTAAATTAATCTCCCAGTGTCTGGTGGAAAGTAGACTGAACCAGGTTTTCCTCTATGATTTTGCCGGTGCTTAGCTCCATTACATTTATTTTTTATCCTGAAAAACTCCCCAGTCCTTAACGATTACAAGCATACCCATAACATGACGCAGCCTTCACTATACTTGAAATATGCAGAGTGGTACTCAGTAATGTGTTGTATTGGATTTACCCCATAACACTTTATATTCAGGACAAAAAGTTAATTGCCTTGACACATTCTTTTCAGTATTACTTTAGTCCCTTGTTACAAACAGGATGCATGTTTTGGAATATTTTTATTCCGTATAAGGCTTCTTTCTTTTCACTGTCAATTAGGTTAGTTTTGTAGAGTAACTATTCTGTTGTTGATCCATCCTTTTTTTCCCCTATCACTGCCATTAAACTAACTATTTTAAAGTCACCATTGGCCTCATGGTGAAATCAATGAGCTGTTTCCTTCATTTCCGGTAACTTAGTTAGTAATGACGCCTGTATCTTTGTAGTGACTGGGTGTTATGATACACCATCCAATGTGTAAATAATAACTTCACCATGCTCAAAGAGATATTCAATGTCTGCTTTTGTAAATGTTTTACCCATCTACCAATAGGTGCCTTTCTTTGCGAGGCATTGGAAACCTCCCTGGTCTTTGTGGTTCAAATCCACTGCTCGACTGAGGGACCTTACAGATAATTGAATGTGTGGGGTACAGAGATGAGGTAGTCATTAAAAAAATCATGTTAAACACTATTATTGCACACAGAGTGAGTCCGTGGAACTTATTATGTGACTTGTTAAGCACGTATTTACTCCTGACCTTGTTTAGGCTTGATATAACAAAGGCGTTGAATACTTATTGACTCAAGACATTCAAGCTTTTCGTTTCTAATCAAATCTGTAATAAAAAAAAGTGAAAAACATAAATACACTTTGAAATGATGGGGTGTTGTTTGTAGGCCAGTGACAAAATACATCTACATTTAATACATTTTCAAATTCAGGCTGTAACAATGTGGAAAAAGTCAAGGGGTGTGAATACTTTCTGAAGGCACTATACCATTCAGAATCTGAAATCAATCATTGTAATCCACGATAAAGGGTTATGGAATGTTGGATCACTTTTACAGTATTTTGCTTTTAATCAATAAACTGCTGCCCTTTTCTTATTTGTGTCTTTGCTGGTCACACAATTTCACAATTTTCACACACACACACACACATCAGTTTGTATAGGAGAAATATACTGTACAACAAAAATAATAATCTTGATTCCGGGTATATTATTTATTGCGTAAGACTGAAAGCCTGACAGTTTTCTGAACTGTGAAAGTCAAGAGTTTTTTCCTGAACTTAAGATACATAAGCATATTCAATGCAGGTTTGTGCATATCCTGCAGAAACCTTCTGAATCCACACAAAGAGTTCTGGGTCAATGCTTTTCCCTCACACTGAGTGTGTTGGATCAGGATAATAGCGCATTGCTGTCATGTCTGTTTGTGCTCTAATGACAGGCCTGTCTCTACTTAAATGGATTGGCACAGATTGTGAGAGGAGGCATAATGAGATATATTATTATGTGAAAGGCTATGTAGCAAAGTGTTGAAATAAAATGTCACCTAATTAAGGCATATTTTCTTTCATTGACTGGGTGTATTCGTAAGCACTAGAATAATTTAGCATCAATTATACTCTAAATTGTCCTTCAGGGAATTTTGTGGGAAAATGGTTTGAACTGAATAAACAAATGCTTTGGACCTAAGCTGCACTTCAAATAATGAAAAATGAATTTAGAAAAATCATGATAACATTTTAATTCTTTGATTCAGTTTACCTGTATTTGATAAGTTACTCTCTTCAGTGACCTTACTTTCCCCTTTATGCTACAGTAGTGGTGTGTTGTGCATTCTTGTGTTTTATCTAGGTTAATGTTTTAATGCTTTGTCATTAGTATGTTGGTATTAACAGATTTGGTCTGTATTTCTTTCCTTTACAGAGCAGTTCATGTGTAAGACCCCGGCCATTGCAGATATTGTGATCCTGGTGGACGGATCATGGAGTATCGGACGGATAAACTTCCGTCTGGTCCGCATGTTCCTGGAGAATCTGGTTAGCGCCTTCCATGTGGAGTTTGACAAGACACGGATAGGTGAGGAAACAATCTGTCATCTATTCTACTGGTTTCTTTATCATCATCATCATCATCGGTGATGTTTTTTCCCTATCATTGCCATCATCATTATAATTATGAGAAAGCAGTATTGCTAAAGTGCTCATGATTAGATGGTGATAGCCAATTAGCCATATGGCCATGGCCATATCCTGTCTATTCCACCCACTGGAGTCACAGGTACTGTAGTTTCTGTGTTGTCGTGTTGCTGTGTTTCATCTGGGTAATAAATGATTATCGTCAGTACAATAATGGAGTGTGAATGTGTGTTGAGAGAAGCTCATAGTGTTACCCTGTTCACAGGTCTGGCCCAGTACAGTGGTGACCCCAGGATGGAGTGGCACCTGAACACTTTCACCACCAAAGAAGCAGTCATCGACGCTGTGAAGAACCTGCCTTACAAAGGAGGGAACACATTGACGGGTACTAGAAAATAATCCTTTCGTCCTCTGTACTCTGTAATACTACTGAACTCCACATAATACACATTACCCACCTGGCACAAATTACGTTCATTATTTTATTCTACCACATTGTATTAGATGTCCCGATAACATGATTCATCTGTTTTCCATGACATTTTGAGATTTAGACAGGTAACCCAATAATCTTAACAAAGATGCTAATACTGTATGTGACACTCCTCAAGAACCGCTGTGTATGCAGGAGTTAGACAGTATGCTGATATTCTTCTATCTAGGTCTTGCATTGACGTACATCCTGGAGAACAGTTATAAACCTGAGTCCGGATCCAGGGCCGGCGTTCCCAAAATTGGAATCCTGATCACAGATGGGAAGTCTCAAGACGATGTCAGACCCCCGGCTCAGAGTCTGAGAGAGGCGGGAATAGAGCTGTTTGCCATTGGTATGAGACAAAGCCTCATCTTAGTTCTCTCTAAATGCTCATATATTTCTGTAGTTAAAGGGATAGCTTGAATGCAGATGCACTTTTCTTGACGGATGGAGGACAATCTTTCACCTTTAACATTTATATTTATGAAAACTGGTTTGAGTGTGAAGCCACGTGTTCTGACACATGCTCAGTGTAATGATATGAAATCTAGAGATGTCTCATTCTACTCATCCTGATCATCTTTCCCTCTCTTAATGTCGGTATCTCTCTCTCACGCGCTCTCTCTCTCTCCCCCTTTTCCTCCTTCACGCTCTCTACCTCTTTCTCTGCAAAGGTGTGAAGAACGCCGATGAGAAAGAGCTGAAGGCCATCGGCTCACCTCCAGAGGAGACGCATGTCTACAACGTGGCCGACTTCAGCGTCATGAGCTCTATCGTGGAGCGTCTGACCAGGACCGTCTGTGACCGGGTCGAACAGCTCGACAAGGCCATCAAAGGTGAGTCCGATTCAAGAAGAGTAGTAGATTCAGAAAAGAGAATTGAGAAGGTTAAATCCAGACCTGGGTTCAAGTACATGTGTATTTCAGTATCTGCTATTTAAAATCTGTGGTTATGAGTATTTTCAAATGCACAACCCAAAACAAGTACTTCTATTTGAGTCATTAATTGAATGGTTATTTGTAAAAACCAAATAGTCTACCAAAATATATTTGACAGTATTTTCAAATACTTATTTCAAATACTATTTTCAAATACCTGGGTTAAATGCATGGCAGTATATTTGAGTATTTTCAAATACTTTTCAAGTTTTTGTCACCCCGCTCCTCCGCTCTCTCCACTGGCTTCCAGTTGAAGCTCACATCCGCTACAAGACCATGGTGCTTGCCTACGGAGCTGTGAGGGGAACGGCACCTCAGTACCTCCAGGCTCTGATCAGGCCCTACACCCAAACAAGGGCACTGCGTTCATCCACCTCTGGCCTGCTCGCCTCCCTACCACTGAGGAAGTACAGTTCCCACTCAGCCCAGTCAAAACTGTTCGCTGCTCTGGCTCCCCAATGGTGGAACACACTCCCTCACGACGCCAGGACAGCGGAGTCAATCACCACCTTCCGGAGACACCTGAAACCCCACCTCTTTAAGGAATACCTAGGATAGGATAAAGTAATCCTTCTCACCCCCCCCTCCCTTAAAAGATTTAGATGCACTATGGTAAAGTGGCTGTTCCACTGGATGTCATAAGGTGAATGCACCAATTTGTAAGTCGCTCTGGATAAGAGCGTCTGCTAAATGACTTAAATGTCATGTAAATGTAAGTTTATTTTCAAATACATTAAAATATACTTGTCTTTTCAACAAAAATCTATCTGAATACCTACTTCGAATGTATGTGAAAGTAATTGAGATATTTGGAACAGTATTTGAACCCAGGTCTGGTTACATCACAGGTGAGCATCATAGACATTATAGTCATATAGTATCCCTTTTTACAAACAAACAGTGTTTGAAATGTGTCACTTCAGCCATTTCGGAAAAATCCAGATGAAAGCAAACAAATCCATCCTCTCACCCTTTCTCTTTCTTCACCCACCCTACATTCTCTCAGGCGACAGAGGCCCAGAAGTCACCATGACCTCTCCCAGAGGCCTGGTGACCTCAGAGGTGACAGCCAGGAGTTTCCGGGTGTCGTGGACCCACGCCCCAGGGACGGTGGAGAAGTACCGGGTGGTGTACTACCCTGCCAGCGGGGGCCAGCCCGAGGAGAAGGTAGTGCAGGGCACAGTGGACACAGTGGTGCTCAACTACCTCCTCTCCCTGACTGAGTACCAGGTGGCCGTGTTCGCCATCTACGCCAGCTCAGCTAGCGAGGCCCTCCGAGGCAGCGCTACCACATGTAAGTCTAGTTACAAAACTGAATCTCATCTGATTTAGTGAGGGCTAGAAGTTGATGAAGGACAAAGAAATCCCCCTTGGATATCTGTGAATACTAAGTACACAAATTACCTTAAAGGGGTTAAAAGGGGTGGTGAGTAACCTACCACTGTCAGACTGACATACAGATGGAGGAGGAAGAAAGACAATTTACGCCATCCAGTAATGCTGTAAATGCTCTCACTTTTGGAGCGCTTAAGTGTCCCGTATTGCATTTAGGCCTATATTTATGTATTTCTATAGACCAGTAATTTAAGGGAGGGGATGTGGCCACTCTCGGCCAAACAGGTTAACGGGAATGGAGATTACTTTGCTGTGTGAATTGTGAGTTATGCCTGTTAATTTAATTGTTTACAATTTGACTTTTGTTTCTCCATTTACCATGTTACAAAACTGGTTAGCAAACCTACTCTCTTAGAAAAAAGGGTTCCAAAAGGGTTATTCAGCTGTACCCATAGGAGAAACTTTTGAAAAACCCTTTTTGGTTTCAGATCGAACCCTTTTGGGCCCCTATGTAGAAAGTTCTGTGAAAGAGTTCTTTATCGAACCCAAAAGGGTTCTACCTGGAACCAGAAGGGTTATGCCTGGAACCAAAAGGATAATACCTATAACCAAAAGGGTTATACCTGGAACCAAAAGGGTTATGCATGAAACCAAAAGGGTTATACCTGGAACCAAAAAGGGTTTTCAAAGGGTTATCCTATGGGGAGAGCTGAAGAACCATTTTAAGTTCTTGATAGCATCTTATTTTCTAAGTGCATATAAACTCTGGCCAATCAAGGGAAGCTAGGACATACTAACAAGTCTGTAACCTTTGAGTCGAGGTAAGCGAACAGGGTGTTGTATGTCTTTGTCCCTAGTGGAGACAGCATAGCCTACTCACCAGGGTCCAGGGAGAGTTCAGTCGGGACTCTGTAGTCGGCCAGCCCAAGCAGGTTATTAGGTTCAAATAGTGACAAAGATAATAGTATAAAAAAATATTTAAATAAATAAAAAAAGACATACAAAGGAAAAGTATTCAGACACAAATGGTAAAACCCTGCCTGGTCAGGAGGCTACTCCCAATCAGCATCTCAGCTAGATAATCACTCCTACCTGTGAGCAATCACTCCCTACCGGCACTCCAAGCACCTGGCCCGGCTGCTGCTGGGATATAAAGAGGGAAAATGGACTGCTAACTGTGTCCTAACCTCCTCCCTACCTCTAACTCCTGATTAGACAGAACAGGGCTGGAGCAAAAACCTGCATATGCAGTAGGTAAATATTTCATTGTTAGTCTGCACCTGTTGTTTACAAAGCATGTGATGAATAAAATGTGATTTTATCTGAGCTCTCCATGAAGAGGGTTTTGCTAACACTGGTCTACTGGTCTAAGTCATGTCCTAGTCTTAACCCTGCGGGAACTGTGTGTGACCTCTGTGTGACCCATAGAAATAAAATTACTAGAACAGGCTGAAGCGCCTCTGACCTCAGCAACTTGACTGCACCCTCATGGGTACACTCAATTTGATTGATATGGAATTGTAATCCTAAACGTTGACTTGAATGTTGTTGCATGTTCTAGTAATTCTATGTTGTCACCCATATATGACCTATGTGACCCTTGTGTGTTACAGTGGCCCTGCCCACGGTGAACAACCTGGAGCTGTTTGACATCACCCACAACACCATGAGGGCCCGCTGGAGGGTCGCAGAGGGGGCTTCTGGCTTCATGATCCTCTATGCCCCGCTGACCGAGGGAGACGACGCCGATGAGAAGGAGGTGATAAAAAGGAAACAGAAGGGATGATAGAGAAAGGAGGATGAGAAAATGAGAGAGAAGAGGAATGAGATGGTAAAATAAAGACAGAGTGGAGGACAAAAGACTGTCAGAAAGAAAAGGAAAGAAGACAGATGGAGAGGGAGAGAGAAGAGGATGTAAGATATGGAGTGGTTACATTTAAATACAAAGGAAAGTAAAGAAGTAGTAAGAGAGGGAATTTAGACTCAAAGCAAGGAAATATTTAGAAGACACTCTAACTCAGTGTTCGCCAACCTTTTCTGAGTCAAAATGCAAGCCTAGATTTACCGCTCCAATTTTTTTTTTACTTGACTTAAAAAATGTAACCCTATTCAACATTAACCAACTAAAAATGGAATGAGGTTTGTGCAGTAGACTATAGGCCCAATACATTATCACTGCATATTGGCTACACTTGAATTGCCCTGCCAATGTTGTTTTCTTAGAGGTTTTGAAATTATCTAAAATAAATTGTAGGTATATGATCACACTGGTAATAAATAATGTGTTGTATTACTTGAGGCACAGCTTAGTGAGCATAATAATGTGTTTTTTTATTTACTGGACTGATGGCCTGCATCTGATGGTCAGTCTGAGGGGAGGGAGCAGCGGTGAGGCTGTCTATCACTCGACTCACCATCCCTCCTCACTCTCTCACTCCGCTGAGAAAAAAGAGGACACAGTCTCCCTGATGGCCAAACTTAAGTCGCACTGCATTATTTCTGCCTCATGCACCAATTCATGGTGTTTCTCCTATGACCAGAGAAGTGAAATATTCCTCGATATGAAAAAATACACAAGCCGCTAATATATATAATAACAACGCAAGTTTATGGAAAAACCTTGCTGTACTTATTGATTGCAGCTGCAGTGCTGGTTGTAGCGTGAGTGGAAGTAGGGAGCTTGCATTTTATGGCTTATAAAACTATTGAACAAAGTGTTGACAGTGCTGAATAACAACTTAATCATGAACTTAGTCATAAAAACAGCAAGTCTCTAGTCATGATTTTAACATTTTAGAAATCTCACATGATCAACTTTGCTGTGCCTTCGATGCTATGGTGCTATGGTGCGAGGAAACTGTGCAGACACGGTGATCTGAGCTATCTGATTGGCCAGGTGTAGGCCTATAGGTGCACTTGATTTACTCTCTGGGCCTGCCAGGTAGGTTCTACCTTCAGAAACATAAAATGGTTCATAACCTTTTTCTCTTGCTAGGGCTGCTGAATCAAGTGCACCTATTACTAACAGCACAAAACGAAGAAAAAAATAGGAACGCAGGGCATTATCGTTGTTTTTCTTACAGAAATGTTTGGTGTTCGACTAGGAATGGCTTGGAGATCGACCAGTTGGTGACCACTACTCTAACTAGTGCAATGGAAAGGGGGGAGGTGAGATGGAGAGGGAGAGAGAAGTTCCTCCACCCAACAAATTCCACCCATCCTGTTTGTGCTCATTAAAAAATAACACTCTCTAGGCACAGTCATCAGTTCGGGTTCACAGTCTCACTTGCTCAGCCTGTTGGGGCACAACACTTGAATCCTTTTTCAAATAAAGTTATACTGGTTGTTGTCGATCAATTCAGACAGGTATTAAGTGCATATCTCAGTTGTATAGTTAAATGATTCAGCCTCTAGCTAGATTAGCATAAAACAAAAGGAATTCTAGGGCAGAATGCTCCATTCTCTAAAAAGTAGTTATTTCACATTCTTATGTATCACGTCTGGCTGGCTGGCTGGCTCGCTGCCACTTTATCTAGCCATCTTGCCCTCGTCTGTTTGATGCTTGCTTCTGTCTTCATCAACCCCCTGTATATAACTTGTTCCTTTGCCAACTTCTCTGTTTACCTGTCTGTCACCTTGTCTAAGGTCTCTGATGACTGTTTGTACAGGTGAAAGTGGCTGAGACGGTGAACGAAGTGGAACTGGAGAACCTGACCCCAGACACAGAGTACACAGTGACGGTGTACGCCATGTACGGAGAGGAGGCCAGTGACCCTATGACCAGTCAGGAGACCACGCGTGAGTAACCGCCTCATACACTCGTACTCATGCACGTGCATGCACAGATTCACACACGCATGCATAAGCAGGCACACACACATGACAATTCCAGAAACACTGATCTACCCGTAAGAAAACAGGTGTGTCGCTTGTAACAACATGAGTAGATGAAGCTGTCGTAAATAAATGTAAATCTCTATCAGAACATGAGATGGATATCTACCGGCTGAGCATGAGATATTTACTGTAGGTGTTTAGATGTTTGGTTAGCCATCAGGCCTAGTGAATTTGCATACTTCTGCCTGTATCTTGAATGAGCGATATCAAGCCCTGGCAAGCTTTAGAACAAGACCGAACGAACAGGCTGCCAAAACAATGGTGTTTGTGCTGATTTGACATTTCAGAGCTATTTGGGGGCATCATGTTAGTGTTGAAGTTGACAATCTGTCAGTCACCACTTTGCTAATTAATGTGTTATTATCTTTCTTTGAACGTTCGTAAGGGAGATGTCACGACATGTACTGTAGATATACAGTTGTAGTCGGAAGATTACATACACTTAGGTTGTAGTCATTAAACTTGTTTTTCAACCAATCCACAAATTTCTTGTGAACAAACTATAGTTTTGGCAAGTCGGTTAGGACATCTACTTTGTGCATGACACAAGTCATTTTTCCAACAATTGTTTACAGACAGATTATTTCACTTATAACTCATTGTATCACAATTCCAGTGGGTCAGAAGTTTACATACACTAAGTTGACTGTGCCTTTAAACAGCTTGGAAAATTCCAGAAAATTATGTCATGGCTTTAGAAGCTTTTGATAGGCTAATTGACATAATTTGAGTCAATTGGAGGTGTACCTACCATCAAACTCAGTGCCTCTTTGTTTGACATCATGGGAAAATCTTAAGAAATCAGCCAAGACCTCAGAGAAAAAATTGTAGACCTCCAGAGGTCTGGTTCATCCTTGGGAGTAATTCCAAACGCCTGAAGGTACCATGTTCATCTATACAAACAATAGTACGCAAGTATAATCACCATGGGACCATGCAGCCGTCATACCGCTCAGGAAGGTGATGCGTTCTGTCTCCTAGAGATTAACGTACTTTGGTGCGAACAGTGCAATTCAATCCCAGAACAACAGCGAAGGACCTTGTGAAGATGCTGGAGGAAACAGGTACAAAAGTATCTATATCCACAGTAAAACAAGTCCTATATCGATATAACCTGAAAGGCCGCTCAGCAAGGAAGAAGCCACTGCTCCAAAACCGCCATAAAAAAGCCAGACTACGGTTTGCAACTGCACATGGGGACAAAGATCGTACTTTTTGGAGAAATGTCCTCTGGTCTGATGAAGCAAAAATAGAATGGTTTGGCTATAATGACCATCGTTATGTTTGGAAGAAAAAGGGGGAGGCTTGCAAACCAAAGAACACCATTCCAACCGTGAAGCACGGGGGTGGCAGCATCATGTTGTGGGGGTTCTTTGCTGCAGGGGGGACAAAATAGATGGCTTCATGAGGCAGGAAAATTATGTGGATATATTGAAGCAACATCTCAAGACATCAGTCAGGAAGTTAAAGCTTGGTCACAAATGGACAAGCATACTTCCAAAGTTGTGGCAAAATGGCTTCAGGACAACAAAGTCAAGGTATTGGAGTGGCCATCACAAAGCCCTGACCTCAATCCCATATAACTTTGTGGGCTGAACTGAAAAAGTGTGTGCGAGCAAGGAGGCCTACAAACCTGATTCAGTTACACCAGCTCTGTCAGGAGGAATGGGCCAAAATTCACCCAACTTATTGTGGGAAGGTTGTGGAAGGCTACCCAAAACATTTGATCCAAGTTAAACAATTTAAAGGCAAAGCTACCAAATACTAATTGAGTGTATGTAAACTTCTGAACCACTGGGAATGTGAGGAAATAAATAAAAGCTGAAATAAATCGTTCTCTCTACTATTATTCTGGCATTTCACATTCTTAAAATAAAGTGGTGATCCTAATTGACCTAAGACAGGGAATTTGTATTAGGATTAAATATCAGGAATTGTGAAAAACTGAGTTTAAATGTATTTGTTAAGGTGTATGTACACTTCCAACTTCAACTGTATTTGTCGTTCCACGAAATGAGTGCCTTTTGCATCCCTTTGATATTTTAAGTAGAAATTGTGCACCCATATTACATTTTACAAAACTGCTATATTGAATGAAGTGTCCTTTAATATAGACCACATGGAGAATTCAATCAATCAGATTTTTTATATGAATAAAGACTTGCTAAAGTGCCAAAATTCAGCATTCAGACATGTCCCTCCATGCACCCTCTGTCACTTCTAGGAAGATATAAACCCCCTTAACACCATAATTACTCCACGTTTTCACCGTCATTGTAAAGCCCTAGATATTTTGTTGATTTAAAACCTGTTAAGACTCTATACTGCCCCCGTTGGAGAAAGTGCGTACCCATAGTAAAGTGAAAATATTTTTTCCCAAAATTGCTAATATATGCATATAAAAATTATTATTGAATAGAAAACACTCTAAAGTTTCTAAAACCATTAAAATTATGTCTGTATGTAAAGCAGAACTCTCAGGGCAGCCTTTCTCCCAAACTCTCTCTTGTGAAGAGAAAAGTTGGGTCAACTTTGACGTCATGGCCCCCACCCTTCCCAGGCAGCTACCGATCCAGGAACAGTCTCTATCTCTTCAGCGCGATGCCTGCTTTCAAATGGCACGTTCATTGTGAGAATCCCACGAGCCCTCGACGTTTGGCGGGCGAAATTGCTCGTGTCCCTCTGAAAAACAGGCACTCTATTGCGCGCGGCCGATTTGGAGTACGTTCTTTTCCATGATCCAGCATTTGAAGCCGGATTGTCTGTTCGCGCTGATCTTTGTTCTACATGCTAAAAACATCATAAAGCTCGATTTTTCACATTGTTTGACCAGTTTAGTGGACATATAATATGTAAATTGGAAGTTTTGATGCGCAAGAGTGCTGGACCAGAAGTCATTTTGGATGCATTTCAGCCGAAGCTGTTAACATGTGCTAATACAGAGACACACAACGTGAAACCAAACGATGTATTGGGTAAGTATGACTCCTTCTACGTCTTCTGATGGAAGAACATCAAAGGTAAGGGAATATTTATGTGGTTATTTGGTGTTTCTGTGGACTCCAAACGTAGAGGAGACATACTGCTAATATCTGAGCGCCGACTCATAGTATAGCCCAGTGAACGATGTCTGTAACGTTAAAAATAAATGTAATACAGCGGTTGCATTAAGAAGAAGTGTATCTTTGTAAATATATGTAGAACATGTATATTTAGTCATGTTTATTGCTTGTTATCTGACGTTATCTGTCGGAGCTATCATCATTTCTCCTGACATTTGAGTAGCATTTTTTTAAATGTCGTCATTGTAAACAGAGATTTATGGATATAAATGGCATATTATTGAAAAAAAAAAACGTACTGTGTAACATGTAATATTACTGTCATCTGATGAAGATTTTCAAAAGGTTAGTGAATTATTTATTTTTTAATCCTACTTTTAAATTAGATTTTTTCTGGGACAAAATAGCCACCGCTTGCCTTTTGTTTCGGTGGTGATCTAATATAAATATGTGCTATGTTTTCGCCGTAAAACATTTTAGAAATCTGACTTGCTGGATAGATGAACAAGGTGTTTATCTTTCATTTGAGCTATTGGACTTGTTAATGTGTGGAGGTTAAATATTTCTAAGAATTTTTTTTTGCATTGTGTGTTATGGTAATGAGCTTGAGCTGTAGTCACGATCCCGGATCCGGGATGGGGAGTTCTAAGATTAACAAAGTCATTTCTGAAGATTATTATTTATTTAATGTGATTAGTGATTCATTTACATGTGTCCTTCATTTCAACCCTGTTACGTGAACTGAAGTCTCGTTTTAATATTGTGAAACTATTCCTTAATTTTTTTGAAGAAACATTGAACATCTAATAGTCAACTCATTGTGTTAAAGGAGGTGAGCTGGATATATTGTTTTTGTCAATTTTCTAGTGTTTTGTAGTGGAAAACAGCTGGTCAAGCATAACACATCAACCCTTGTAGTGGAAAACAGCCGGTCGAGCATAACACATCAACCCTTGTAGTGGAAAACAGCCGGTCGAGCATAACACATCAACCCTTGTAGTGGAAAACAGCCGGTCAAGCATAACACATCAACCCTTGTAGTGGAAAACAGCCGGTCGAGCATAACACATCAACCCTTGTAGTGGAAAACAGCCGGTCGAGCATAACACATCAACCCTTGTAGTGGAAAACAGCCGGTCAAGCATAACACATCAACCCTTGTAGTGGAAAACAGCCGGTCGAGCATAACACATCAACCCTTGTAGTGGAAAACAGCCGGTCGAGCATAACACATCAACCCATGTAGTGGAAAACAGCCGGTCGAGCACAACACATCAACCCTTGTAGTGGAAAACAGCCGGTCGAGCATAACACATCAACCCTAGATAGACTGGCAAGAAATGTTTTAACAATTTAATTTGTTTTGTAAAACTTACATTCAATTGCCACTCCCTGTTTCACACATCAAGTTTCCATTCCACCTGTCACAATAGGATTTATGGCTGAGTTAAGATGAAATTGTCAACCTTGTTACGGTCATCCCAGTTACATTATTTGGCACTTAATAGGCACTTATTATAGTCATTTTTTGTATGTAACCTCTTGAGATGGGAAAACATGTTTTTTATTAAGTTGAACATGTGCCCTTTATGACAGAATGTTAAAATATAGTAAAATCCAACGTTTTTTGGGGACCAAGTTATACTTCTCAAAAGGCACGGAATGGGTGGAACGACCCTTACAGAGACTTAAAAACAGTTTAGAAAGTAGTTGTCCTTACACGTTTTGTCTGTTTTAAGGCTACAGGATAGTGCCTTAAAGGGATAGTTCACTCAAAATAAAACTTTGTTGGATGTGGTGTAGATCCAGCCTATATGTCTCAACCCTAATAGAATGGGAAAGATAAACACGGTCTTAAATACTGTTAGAATTGAGGTACGTAACATGATATAAATAACATATTGTGTATTCTCAACTCATTTCAACATCTGTCCTATGTCCCACTGTTCAGCAGCCTGATGGAATGAAACTTGCCCTCTCCTATTCTTACTGAACAGTGGGGACCCTTAATCTCCTTCCAGAGGGCAACAACTCGAAACATTGGGCAAGATTGTTGGTGGGGGTCCTCTCTGATGCGCTTGGCATTGGCCCTTGCCCATTTATCGTAGAGGCCCTGAAGCCCCTTGCACTGCAGCCCACAGAGCTTGGAATCCAGGTTCATAGTCTTCCTGTGGACACCTTTATGAGCCACTGACAGCCCTCTGTACCAGACCAGGAACAGAAAGTCAGCACACTCTCTATACGACAAGTGTAGTAGTTGGAGAGTATCCAGGTGTTGACATTTCAGTTGTCTCAGTCTGCGCAGGAGTTGTTGCCACTTTTTATTGATGTTCTGGGTGTTGGCTGTCCATGATGATTGCCAGCCACTGGGGAAAAACTGGTTGAATCAATGTTGTTTCCACGTCATTTCAACCCAAAAATTAAATGTGATGACGTTGAATCAACGTGGAAAATTGATTGGATTTGAAAAAAGTTTCTTCACACTACTTTTAACCTAATTCCAATGACATGGTGAAACTTGTTATTGATTTGACGTTGAATTCACACTAGTTGACAATTCAACCAAATGTACATCAAAACTAGACGCTGAGCTGACGTCTGTGCCCAGTGACCAGGTAAACTCCTCACCCTGTCTACCTGTTTACCACCCAGGACTAGGTGGCTCACTGGGTCTGCCTTTCTCCTGAAATCAATGAGCAGTTATTTTGTTTTGTTGATGTTGAGTGTGAGTGTGAGGTAGTTGTTATTGCACCAGTAATGAATCCTGTTCACTTCTGTTGGGAAATGCAGTCATCTGAGAGGTCGACAACGGCGCTGTCACCTACATATTTCACTGCCAAGCAGTCCCTGTCGGAGACACTCAGATCATTGGTGTATATGGAGAATAAGACTGGGGAGATGCTAGTTCCTTGGGTGGAACCGGTAGATGAACACAGAGGAAGGGATGTTGTGTTGTTGAACTTAGTCCAGCACCCGCAAGGTAATGCTGGGGTCAATCTATAGGTAGGAAAGAAGGTGAGGCTGCATGCAGTTAAAAGCAGCGTAGAAGTCGAGGAAAAGGATGCACACATAAGAGTGAGCCCTCTCCAGGTGTGTCATGGCACTGTGCAACAACGTCAAGACTGCATCCTCCACTGATCTGTTCTTCCTGTATGCAAACTGCGTTGGAATACACTACCGTTCAAAAGTTTGGGGTCACTTAGAAATGTCCTGTTTTTTTTTAAAGAAAAGCGTTTTTTTTTGTCCATTAAAATAACATCACATTGATCCGAAATACAGTGTAGACATTGTTCATGTTGTAAATGACTATTGTAGCTGGAAACGGCAGATTTTTTATGGAATATCTACATAGGCATGCAGAGGTCCATTATCAGCAACCATCACTCCTGTGTTCCAATGGCACGTTGTGTTAGCTAATCCAAGATTATCATTTTAAAAGGCTAATTGATCATTACAAAACCCTTTTGCAATTATGTTAGCACAGCTGAAAACTGTTGTCCTGATTAAAGAAGCAATAAAACTGGCCTTGTTTAGACTAGTTGAGTATCTGGAGCATCAGCATTTGTGGGTTCAATTACAGGGTCAAAATGGCCAGAAACAAATAACTTTATTTTGAAACTCGTCAGTCTATTCTTGTTCTGAGAAATTAAGGCTATTCCATGCGAGAAATTGCCAAGAAACTGAAGATCCTGTACAATGCTGTGTACTACTCCCTTCACAGAACAGTGCAAAGTGGCTCAAACCAGAATAGAAAGAGGAGTGGGAGGCCCCGGTGCACAACTGAGCAAGAAGGCAAGTACATTAGAGTGTCTAGTTTGAGAAACAGACGCCTCACAAGTCCTCAACTGGCAGCTTCATTAAAAAGTACCCCCAAAACACAAGTCTCAACATCAACAGTGAAGAGGTGACTCCGGGATGCTGGCCTTCTAGGATGTTCTTTTAATGGACCAAAAATATGTTTTTCTTTAAAAAATAAGGACATATTTAAGTGACCCCAAAATTTTGAATGATAGTGTAGATCCTTGCCAAACTTTAAAACATTTTTCTCCAACTTTATTTCCAATTCCCTCATGAACCCAGTTCACCTTCACTGCATCCTTTTCATGCTCCCTGCGTCTATAACTAAGTGCTGACCCTGATTTAAATTGAGGTGAATGAAGCGCAGCAAGAAAATCCAGGGAGTAATTCTAAGCAGGACTTCTATCCCTACCTAAAGTGAAGCTCCTTGTTAAATTTTAACTTTGCCAGAGAATGTGTTTTGTGCGCAAAAGGCCATTCTTCTGCCCTTTTGTTCCTCGGAGAGGAACTCTCAAACAAAAAGAGTCACGTCATGCACCGGTGGAAGGGTGACTCAGGTTCTTGTGTTTAATTGCAACAATATTAGGGTTGACCTGTGAGCCGTGTTCCTGTTCTCTGCCCCACTCTTCTCCCAGTACCCCTGATCCCTGCGCGGAACCTGCGCTTCTCCAACGTCGACCACAGCTCTGCCAGACTCACCTGGGAGGCGACGTCCAAGAAGGCCAGCGGTTACCGCATCATGTACGTCAAGACCAATGGAGTGCAGACCAATGAGGTGAGTGCTCACAGCACTTGGCCAATAACGTAGCTGGACTTTAAGCCCATGAATAGATTGTGTTAATGTTAATGTCACACACTTTCCCCCTAAAGAAAAACTTTCAAAAAACAGTTAGCATTTTGCTAACATATAAACCTTATAGAAGGTGATATATAATCTGATATATGATTCTGCCTGATGTATAGAAAAGTAGGCATCACTGGAAGGATAAATACAATAAATAAATATATTTATATACAGTATATATGTTTTATTGTCACATAGAGGGACTCACACTGACTGTTAACCCTGACCTCTCTCTTCGGTGGCTGTAGATGGACGTTGGCCGTATCACCACCCTGTTACTAAGGAACCTGACGTCATTGACCGAGTACACGGTGGCCATCTTTGCTATCTATGATGAGGGCCAGGCAGAGCCCTTGACTGACAGCTTCACTACTAGTAAGACTGCCTCTACCTGTATAAGCAATGTTATTGGCAGCTCTTGGCTTTCAACAACAGCCTTTATAATACAAAAAAGACCATAAATGTTGTGGCTTCTAGAATGTGCCATAGAAATATAATTATTAAAACGGACGTTCCCATTCAATTCAACGTTCCGTGATGGATGGGCATTCTATTTCTCTGGAAAGTGGTACCAAGTCATGAACACTTTCTTACATGTGATAAAGTGTATCTAAAAGAGAGTGCTGACTGAATATGACCACTCATATGTGGGATGCCAAAATGATGTGGAACTCCTTCCATTATTTTGAGGCTTCTTTACCCTTTGTGTCTAAACCAGAGACGGTCCCAGAGCCTCTGAACCTGAGGAGCAGTGAAGTCTCCACAGAAAGCTTCAGGGTCACCTGGGAACACTCAGCCCAAGATGTGGTTCTTTACAGACTCACATGGACCCCCATCAGAGGAGGAGACACTAAAGAGGTCTGTGTCTGGCTGTCTTATCCAGCTGACTGACTGACTGGCTGGCTCGTTGAATGGATGCACAGTTCTCTTTCTGTCTCTTACTGCAATTATGTTTCATTCTGGTGTCTCACATCAGCTACAGAATCTATGACTGCAATTGAATTGTCTCTGCTAGAAGGTTTTCAGCTAAGTGATTTCTCTCAGGTTATGCATGCTGTATTGGAAGTTGTATGACTCACCTCCCAATGCTTGGCATACTTTCTATCACATCCCTGAGCAGTTTAAGATTGACCATCTATCAGGCATTCATTGAATGTTGACACAAAGCCAGTCATGCTAGATACAAATATGGATTGCTTACTTACCTTCTACAGTATGTGTTTGAAGGGTTATTTTGAAGCCCTTTTGGTGACTGTAGAATTCCAGTCCGTAAGTGCATTTGGTAGCAGCAGAAATATCTGACGTTGACTCAACTTCTCAATACATTCTCCTCCCTCCTTCCCTCTATGGTGAAGATGCCAGTGAACGGTAAAATGAATAGCCACCTGCTGACTGGACTGAGGCCCATTACTGAGTACGAGGTCTCTCTGATTGCTGTCTTCAGAAACGAGGAAGAAAGCAACGCTGTGACCCTCACAGAGTCAACAGGTAATTAAAGAAAACTCCACTCCAATCAGGGTTAATTGAACATTGGGGATTGTATTGATTTAGTGTTGCCACTGTGCTACTGCTTGCTCTTTAGGGGCTTTGAGGCGGGTTACGAGTAAGCACTTTGTGACTTTCGATGCATTTGTTAGAATCGTGCATGTCCACCACACACAGCTTATATACATACCCGTGTCTTGTATGTTTGCTACAGTGAGACTGGTCTTGAGAAAGACCTTGGTGCTGAAACATTGTCATTAAACAGTCTAAACTATAGACTCCCCTCTTATTTTTCTTTTGAAGACTCAATGTACACATTTACTTAATTGATCTGACCATTTTGTCTGTTTTTCAGTGGCAAGAACAACGACTACCACAAAAGCTACTACTACCACAACTACCACACAAGCTACCACCACAGCAGGTAAATTAGATTTTTTCAGTCTTGTACTTGTCGTGTCTTTGGCTATGCCGGATTAAGTGATATGACATGCTATTCTATAAGATCCTTTCTCTGGAATTAATATTACCTGATTGAGCTAATCATGTAACTGTAATTAACTAGAAAGTTGGGGCACCACAAAATACTATTTATGGAGCTTTTATCTTCCGAATAAACTCTTAAAGACCTAGTAATATTTTACATCAATAGCAGTCAATATTAATCGTCACCTTATTTCAGTCTCATCTGAAAGTTGTAAATTCTTGGTTATCTTCACGAACCCTTGTAAACAAGTTGAATCAGCAATACAAAATTGGGTTTAATCATTTATTTACGAAATACCTAACTAATCACACAGAATTACATATACACAGAATGAATGATACCTTGATTACAAATTATATCATGAAGGAAAACGTCCCTAGCGGAGGGCACAGATTTGACAGCTGGTTACACAAAGAAAAGGGGCTGGGTTTGAGTGAAAGAGCGGGAAGACTGAGGAACAATGGGAGCGATGTCTCTATCGTAAATACATTATCTTATGCATTCTAAATTACCGCCCATTTGGAAAAGGATTATGCAATAAATATTTACTCTGAACTGCACTTCAGTAGGTTGGGGGTAGATGGAAGGCCGTGTTGCCCAACCGAGTCCTTTGAAAAATGTCTCTGGTGGTAAATTGGATATGTTGTAGTAACATTGTTGTGTGGTAGACGGGATACTCTGTTCTTTCCTAGCCCACGTTTGCAGCTGCTGTTGCTAACTCAATGGCTAGGAGGTATCACTTCTATAGTGAATAAGTTCAAAGTTCATACCATTCGCAACCAAAGCTCACGCTGAGGTTGGCTTAGTTCTGTAGTTGACATGTTAGTCCTTTTAACATATGGACCGTCGTCCTCACATCCTCGGAACAGGAGGTTATATTTTCGTCAAGTCTTTATATAGTGGAGCGAGGAGGATGTGTTTGAAAAGTTTTATAACCCATGTCTCTTCACAGGGGCGGGCCACTGATTGAGCAGAGCCCTAACCTTATGAAAACCCAAATCTCTAATTTGGAAGCTAAAATTACATTTCATCTCTTCACCAATAATTTTATATTCAAACATTTAAATTGAACAACAATTCCATGTGAATCCGATAACTACAATGTGCAGACTTTCCACTGTAGAGTTTATGTCATCATATCATTGATGAGAATGTCTCAGATGACAACCGAACTGACATCATATTCATTAAGTACCACCGCATATGTTCAATTGGTCGGATTACCAGAATATAGTTCATTTCCCCCCACCTTCTGATGTTTCCAGAATATCTCTAAGTTAACCAAGGGATTTTCAAATGTCACATCAGTAGGGTAGAGAGAGGAAAGGGGGGAGAGGTATTTATGACTGTCATAAACCTACCCCCAGGCCAACGTCATGACATACTGTAAAGATTTTTATAAAGGGATTTTTTCGGGAGCTTTTAATAGTATTTTCCCCAACTTGTCCTGTTGATTATAATAGTGATGGTAATGATAATGGATTGCATTTAAATTGTGCTTTTCACTTGGTTTTAAATTGCAACTCACCTCATCAATAATATGTAGCTATGATCTCACCAGGATCTCTGTGTTTTTGTTTGCTGTTTCTTTCTGCACTGTTGCGTCATTAGTCTAATGATATTGTGTTTATTCAAATGTATGCATCCACCCACACCGTCTGCATAGTAAAGCCACCTGGTGTCTCTCTCCTCGCCCCATTTTCCACCTCCCTTTCTCAACTCATCCTTTTCCAACCTCTCCCTCCCTCCACCCTTACTCTCCCTCACTACCCTCTTTTTCTACCTTCCTCCAACCTCCTGTACCCTCTCTCCCTCCCTCCCTTCCTCCTTCACCCAGTTGTGCGTCTGGGTGTGAGGAACCTCCTGCTCAGCGATCACACCACCTTCAGCATGGAGGTGTCCTGGGAGCTGCAGGACCGCAACGTGCGTCAGTACCGCGTCGCCTATGTCACCGCCAGGGGCGATCGTGCCGAGGAGACGGTAAGACGCAAACAAGAAGAATTCCTTTCTTCTCCGTTAGTATGATTCCCAAGATCTCCACAGCCTAGCTCTTTTCAATGTCAGCCCTTCCTCTAATTCATATTTAAGATAAACAAAGTATGACCCCCACCACGCTTCCTAGTATGACCCTCTTATATGGCCACTACAATAAAACCAGCCCCTCGCTCTCCCATTAGCGATAAGCTTACATTGTCTGAATGGATTAGTGTTGATGCCATTCATTCAGCCAGTGTCTCTTGAGAACGCACTGCTCTTGGTGACCTTCCAATGATTAGATATGTATGTATGGGAGAAATTGGGGTTGTATGGTAGTTTGTGGCAGATGCATAGTGATATAGTGTTTAATCAGATTCTTTATCTATTGATGTCAGAATGTTGTCGTCCGCTTTGTATTTGAAAACTGGTGGTGGGAATGTTGTCGATAAGTAGTACTTATCTCTTGTATAAACTTTGCTGGTTTTGTAATGCGGCATCCCAAACCAATGTTACAGCCTCATTGAAAGATAACTTTACAATGCAATCATGACTTTCAATGACAAAACACCAATTCATTCCTAGTCCACTGCTATAGTACAGGAAAACCGGGAAAAGCCACTAACGCCTCGCATTTTGTTTCTGATTTCACTGGCAACTTTCAGCACCACAGCCTGAACAGCTCCCATCCAAACACAGGTTATTGAAGGCCAGCCAGGGAATAAGAGCAGTAGAGTGGAACCCACAGCCATACTTTGTAGTAAAGTTAAGGGGATTGAGAGTTTGCATTCTTCACAGATACTTCATTCCCAACTAGTTTGAACCGGATAAATTATAAATAGTTTGAGGGAGCGACCAAGTTATAATTTTTTTAGGCAACGACGGTAGCACTGGGACTTGGCTACTTGGGTCACACTCCGTCCTGCGGTCCCCCCCTTCGAAAAAGATAGCTGCTATTTTCATCAAGTTGGCCTGAAATTGATTTGTCAAACTCGCCACTTGTCACGGCTGTGGAACTTTTTGGGATGGAGACGAGGCTAGACCGCACACGTTCGGAATGCAAACAGGAATGAGAGGAGGAATGGAGAGTGGATGAGGGAGAAACAGAGACGGAGAGAGAGGGAAGAGGAGGAGACGTGGCTGCAGTCCAAAAATGACAGACATTCTAGGTGATTCTGAAATTAGACAGCCTACATTACGAATTCACAGTGTTCACATGTTGAGTTATGCGTTGTGCCGTACATTAGTCAATTAACTTCTATAGCCTCTATAACTTCTAACTCCTGAAAGTTTAAGTATCTTGTTTGACTATTTTTCCAATTAAATGTACTGATATCAGTGTTTAGATAGACATTGAATTCGAAATGGGGGTATAGACTATTATTAATTACATTTGTTCATAAATTGGGGGCAAAGTACAAAAAAACATACTTTTAATTGTTTACTTTTGTAGTCCGACAGTCCAGGTCTCGTTTCGCCCACTTTTGTCTCTCACCTCTGCCCCTTTGTGCAGGCTGCTATCCTCCTTTATCCCCAAGCACTCCCTGGCTTAACGACCCACAGCCTTTCCTCATTGTGGCAGGAAGTCCATATAAGGCTTGGGGGTGGAGCCAGGTACCTGCAAGATATCTCTCCTCAATTACCACTCCCCTCAGCTCTCCTTGCTGTCTGCCACAGTACATACAGAGATTCATACGCAACCAGAGCCAGTATGATTCAGATATTTTTTTTTGCTCAAGTGCATTCCTGACATGTTCTTAGCTATTTTTGGGAGGAATTCTTCTTTGTCATTAACTGATTCCCCTTCATGCCCTAGACTAGAGATTCTCCTGAATACAGTATCAACTTCCTTCATCTGTGTCTTGTAATCATTCAGTTTACTCAGTCATTTGCTGAATGGTTTTCTTCAGTGTAGCATGTTCATTCATGCACTATCACACGTTATTACACATAACGTAAGGAGATGAAGATTTGCTTGGCTGCAGGTATCCTAGCTGTTAAGAGCGTTGGGCCAGTAACCAAAAGATCACTGGTTCAGAGCCTATTTGAGCAAGGCACAAACCCAATTGCTGCTATTAGTTGCTCTGGAAAAGAGCGGCTGCTAAATTATGTAATGTAAAAGACGTGAAAACGGAAGTCAGATCAATTTCTCTGTTATCACTAAAAACAAAGACATCACAGAGCTCCTATTAGCTAGCCTGATACCAGATATTTTTGGCTGTCTTGCCAACTCCTATGGTCAGACAGGTCTGCTACAAGGCTACAACTCCAGTACATTTAATCACCAGTCACATTGACCCAGCATGTCCCTCCACTCCAGACAATACCAGAACCTTGTCGTCCTCATATTGTGATTGGCAAATGTGTGTGTGTGTGTTCTAGAAAATGGTCCCAGGTGGTCAGAACAGCCTCCTGCTGCAGCCACTGCTGTCTGACATGGAGTACAAGGTGACGGTCACCCCGGTCTACGCCGACGGAGACGGCCCCGGTGTTAGCCGCATGGGACGCACCTGTAAGTCTGTCTGCATGACCTTCTCTCCATGGTGACACGGACTCTGAGATATACAGTACCAGTCAAAAGTTTGGATACATCTACTCATTCCAGGGTTTTTCTTTATTTTTACGATTTTCTACATTGTAGAATAATAGTGAAGACATCAAAACTATGAAATAACACATATGGAATAATGTAGTAACCAAATAAGTGTTAAACAAATCATTCTTAAAAATAGCCACGCTTTGTTTTGATGACAGCTCTGCACGCTCTTTGCACACTGAGTGTACAAAACATTAAGAACACCTGCTATTTCCATGACATAGACTGACTAAATTAATCCAGGTGAAAGCTATGATCCCTTATTGATTGATGTCACCTGTTAAAATCCACTTCAATCAATGTAGATGAAGGGGAGGAGACAGTTTAAGGAAGGATTTTTAAGCCTTGAGACAATTGAGACATGGGTTGTGTATGTGTGCCATTCATAGCGTGAATGTGCAAGACAAAATATGTAAGTGTCTTTGAACAGGGTATGGTAGTAGGTGCCAGGCACTCCCGTTTGAGTGTGTCAAGAACTTAAATGCTGCTGGGTTCTAACGCTTAACAGTCTCCCGTGTGTATCAAGAATGGTCCACCACCCAAAGGACATCCAGCCAACTTGATACAACAGTCGGAAGCATTGGAGTCAACATGGCCAGCAGCCCGCCCCCGGTGGTTGTCAGAAGCTGAAAGCACTCACATCATTAACAAACATTTTTGAATGGAATTCACATTTTCATTCTTTATCTTCCTAAAAAGCTTACATGAGTAATTACTGATTATTTTCCCTGCTCTGAAAATAACAGTCCCTGGACACCAATTTGAAATGTATTGTCCACTTTAAGAATGAAAAATGAGGCAATCCCTCAAACAACAATGTCACATTGAATGTGTGTGTGTGTATATGTATGTGTGTGTGTGTATATGTATGTGTGTGTGTGAATGATTTGTACTGTATGGAAATGGTCTGGAGAAGTCATGCTAACTCTACTGAATCCAGTTGTAATTCAGTCCAATGCTGTGAGTCTGACTCAAAAAGTTAGTAATCTTAAAGCCCATCAGACATGTATCGTGTTTAATTTAAGAACTCCCCAGTGTGCTTCTCCTTTTAGGACAGGAGGATGGAGTGACTCATATGTACACAGAGTTTCTCATCTACAATTCATAACTGTACTTGATGAAAATGTACCTTATTACTGAGTGAGTTCTGTTCTCTCTCTCTCTCTCTCTCTGTCCATTGCTCACTCACTCTATACCTCTATCTCTCTCTCTCTAACTTTCTGTCTGTCTCTTCTGTTCTTTTTCCATGTAACTCTCCCTATATCTATCTGTCTCATGTCTCAATACTTATTTCCCACCTATCCATCTCTTCTTTCATTCATCCTGCAGTGCCACTGTCTGCTCCTAGGAACCTGAGAGTGTCGGAGGAATGGTACAACCGCTTCCGTATCACCTGGGACACACCCCCATCCCCAACTATGGGCTACAGAGTCGTCTACAAACCCATCTCTGGTATGTACACACACATTCATCCCCCCCCACACACAGTACTGATTATTTCTAAAGACAGCCCATCTTACCCACATAAACCCTACATTATCTATACTGATTATTAAAAGCATATATTATACAGTCCATCTCTTCCTTTTACTACTACTACTACTACTACTACTACTATTATTACTACTACTATTACTACTAATTTTACTACTACTACTGCTATTACTACTACTACTACTACTACTATTGCTACTACCACTTTTACTACAACTATTACTATCCACTTTTACTACAACTATTACTATTACTACTACTGCTACAATTACTGCTACTATTACTATTGTTACTACTACCACAATTACTATTACTGCTACTACTACTATTACTACTACTAATACTATTAATACTACTATTACAAGTACTACTATTACTATTACTACTATTGCTATTGCTGTTATTACTACTATTATTGCTGCTACTACCATTGGTCTATTACTACTACTACTATTATTACTACTATCACTACTACTACTACTAGTACCACTACTGCTGTTACTACTACTATCAGTACTCCTACTATTACTATTACTATTACTACTATTAGTATTTTACTACTACTACTACTATCACTACTAGTACTACTACTACTATTACTACTACTACTACTACTACTACCATTACTACTACTACTATTAATATTACTACTAATGTCACTACTATTACTACTACTATCAGTACTCCTACTACTACTATTACTACCACTACTAGTAATAGTACTACTACTACTACTACTATTACTAATACTATTACTATTACTACCACTACTATTACTAATACTAATATTACTAATATTACTACTACTACTACTACTCGTACTGCAACTACTATTACTACTACTATCGGTACTCCTACTACTACTACTATTACTACTACTACTACTAATACTATTAATACTACTATTACTATTACTGCTACTAATTTTACTACTACTGCTACAGTATTGCTATTATTACTACTCTTATTACAACTACTACCATTAGTATATTACTACTACTACTATTATTACTACTATCACTACTAATACTAGTACTACTGCTATTACTACTATTACTACTACTACTACTATTGCTACTACCACTTTTACTACAACTATTAGTATTACTACTACTGCACAAAATGCTTATTAACAGAGAAATACCTATCATGCTATTGATAGGATGCCCTCTCGTAGAGGGCAAAACCGCATTGACACAAAACATATTTAAAACTTTCCACACAATTATGTCTAAAGCTGTTTTCTGACTGACAAGCCACTACACTCAACTCCACTTCACCCTTAATACGATGCAGTATTCATGAAATTCATGCAATCACGGACAGCTGAAAAAAAATCAATAATGTTTTAAATGCTCCTTAGGCGAGAGTAGCCTACGAGTTCTGCAAGCAGTGTGCTGTAGTATGTGTGGTAGTGAATGTGAGCTGTCTATCTCTCACACACACACACACACACACACACACACACACACACACACACACACACACACACACACACACACACACACACACACACACACACACACACACACACACACACACACACACACACACACACACACACACACACACATACCTCTCTTCTCCACAGCTCCGGGACCTGCTTTGGAGACCTTTGTGGGCGAGGACGTGAACACCATGCTGATCCTGAACCTGATGAGTGGTACTGAGTACGGCGTCAGGGTCATCGCCTCCTACACTACCGGCTCCAGCGAGACCCTCACCGGCAAGGCCAGGACATGTGAGTAGACTAGCCCCAGGTAGAATGGGACTTGAGAATGGATACTTTGCATAATAAACAGTTAATGAATCGATAATTCAACTTATTTAACTTATTTAACTCAGCGCCTCCAGGTAGAACGGGACTCCAGAATGGACACTGTGTATACTGTAACTGCATAATTACTTACTTACTTATCCTCTTCATGCCTACAGAACATAACAAACCTTTATACTAAACAGTTTAATACTTACTACAAGATTTTTGGTCACATTGATCGCTCATCAGAAACAAGAAAATTTACATCAAATAATGACATTTTTAGATATTATACCACTTTCGTTAGTCATCATCTTTTTTCCAATCCAATGTAAGGTTGAGTTAGACCCCTCTCTACATTTACACAGAGTGATTAGGGTTCAGTGCCTTGCTCAAGGGCACGTCAACGCATTTTTCACCTATTTGGCTCAGGGATTCGAACCAGAAACTTTTCAGTTACTGGGCCAAAGCTCCTAACCTCTAGACCACCTGCCGCCCCTGTAGGTTGACTGGAACTGTCTGAGTCAGTGTGAATTATTGAGTAGCATAGCTTCACTCCATCAGAGACTGAAGACGCCAAAATGATATCAAGTGGCCAGGCATGCGTGCCTAATGTAGTACCAGTGTCAGCAACTCAGCACTGTAACAGAGATCATTGTCTTATTAGAGCTGGCAGCTCCCAGATAATCAGATTGTAGGGAGGAGTGGAGACTAGAGACTCGCATTCGTTTGCGTTAAGACTACGCTATCACCTTGTGCATAATAATTAAGCAAAGCACGCTTGGGTAGCGTGCAATTTTGAAGGGCATAGATAGCAATATAGCCATCAGGATAGGGGTGTCTCTTGGGTGGAGTTTGATGCCTGACTGACATACAGTGAGCATGTTAATGAACACAGCACTATAATAAGAGAAAATGGGGATGGCTCAATGTCATGTTCAAGATCTCCTTGTCTTACTGTTATTTTTAAATATAGTTGTGTTGTGTATATTTTATGTTATGTAGTATGTAACGCAGTCTACCTTAAACATTGTGAATTTAGTCATATGCATTGTGAAATTAGCATGTTCCAAGGTATGCAGATGAGATTATTTACCAAACAGTTGTGGGTAAATTTGTTTTTGTGACTCTCAGTACAAAACATGGACAAAATTTACTCCCCAAAACACTATATCCACCAATTTTTCACATTTGTGTTTTTTCCTCAGAAATGATTGCTTATGGGTACTTTCATGTGTGTGTAAAATATAACTGTTCTCAGATTTTGATGCATATATTTTAAATGTGTAGTAAAATGTTTGTTTTTTTGCAGAACGCTATATATCCATTGTTTAGCTGGATGCAATGTTCGCATCCTATATATTTAACTGTGATATGTGGTTGTCTCCCTTAGCTATTGTAAGATAAATGCACTTACTGTAAGTCGATCTCGATAAGAGCTTCTGTTAAATGACAACAATGTCAAATGCAAATGTTATACATACAAATCTCATATTACTGTATTGAGTTATTATTATTAGTTTAAAATTTAAATATTGATGTCACAAATGTATAATTTGTACATTTCTTTGTTAAAAATGTAGTTATTTGTTACATTTGACTGTAAAACATAGCTGTACTACTTATTTCTCTGAGAGTGAGGCGGATATATAGCATTTTGCAAAAAAACATAATTATTTGTCTCTCTGAAATTAAACCATCAAGTGATAGATTTTAAACGAATACATGTCTGTCATTGAACAACATGCCATGATTAAATAGTGAAAAAAACATACCAATCTTTTTCATATTTTCTTTAAACAATAAAACCTCATTTACTAACATTTCTGAAAATGGATATGTAGCGTTTTGGAATGAAACTGTACTGTATGTCCCACTGAAATATTCAAACCCATAGCAGCACGCAATAATGAGATTAAGAAATGCATGCATATATTTGCATAAATGGTTTGTACTGTTGATCGTTAGGAGTAACATACCGGCACCATATTTCAACTCTCAAAATAACTTTTACGCAATGAAAAATGCATGCGTGGGTTACGGAAGCCAAGGCTCCATATATTTAGAGTCCAATTCAAATGGAGACATATACTGTGTGGCGATAGATGTACTGCCTGACGGTAAATGTCTGCTCGGTATCGTTAAGGATATGCAGGTCTTGTGCTGTATCATTTTATCACTGGTGTTTTTACCGTCACTGCTCTGGTTAAAGTCAAGTCACGATGACAAGATTACAATCCAATATGTTGCAGTATAGCATTACAGTCTACTGGATACTGATCCATAGACATGCTTTTCAGTATTAGGCCCGTTGTGAAATGGGTTCCAGTATGATATGGTGGATCTGCCACATGCAGGACAACAACAAAGGAGTTGGCTCAAGCAGAGGCAGATCTGGCATCCATGCGCACACTATGTATCTCCTTCAGAGGAGTGGTATGGTTGCCAGTGTGATGTGGTGGATCTATTACAGTAATAATGTGCCTGTCTCTCTCTGTCACAGTGTACCTTGGAGTGACCAATCTGAACACCTACCAGGTGAGGATGACCAGCGTGTGTGCCCAGTGGGGTGCCCACCGCCACGCCACTCTGTACCGTGTGGTCATCGAGTCGCTGCTCAGTGAGTACCGAGCACCACACAAACATACATTATTATCAACTTCCCTGTGCCTTTTGAACCAACAACAGTTTGTTTACGGTATTGAGCATACTAAAAGCAAGTAATTTGTCGTGGCAGGAAAATATCCACACCCTCTCCTTGACAGTATTTTTTTTTTTTTTTTTTCCACCTTTATTTAACCAGGTAGGCTAGTTGAGAACAAGTTCTCATTTACAACTGCGACCTGGTCAAGATAAAGCAAAGCAGTGCGACATAAAACAACAACATAGAGTTACACATAAACAAACGTACAGTCAATAACACAATAGAAAAATCTATCTACAGAGGAGTAGGGAGGCAAGGCAATAAATAGGCCAAATAGGCTAAATAATTATAATTTAGCATTAACAATGCTGTGTTCAGACTTACACTGTACAGTACAGTATATGCAACCAAATCCACATTGGTATTCCCACACACTGACACAGCCACTCTAGTGGAAGGAGGTGATTACCATGCGGCCACACGTCTCCATGTGGATAAGGCTGTCAGCTCACCCCTAAAATCCACATGTGATCCCGGTCAGGAATTATACTCCTGGCAGGGAATCACGGTCGGGACACGGAAGCCTGCCAGGAGGAGGATTCACTTGTAATCCTGACAGAGATTTCACACATCCCAACATAACTGAATAAGGAACTGGGGGATAGTCATTTGTAACATTATTCAAATGCTGTGATATACCATGTTATTGTCACGGCAGATTTCCTTCTCTTCCTCTGAAGAGGTGAAACAAGGATCGGACCAATATGCGGCGTGGTAAGTGTCCATGGTATTTAATAAGAAAACTCAACATGAACACAAATTACAAAACAACAAAGTGAACTGGCAACGAAACAGTCCCGTGTGGCACAAACACAGACACAGGAATCAATCACCCAACAAAATACCCAAAGAACATGGCTGCCTAAATATGGTTCCCAATCAGAGACAACGATAAGCACCTGCCTCTAATTGAGAACCAATCTAGGCAACCATAGACTTAATAAACACCTAGAAAGGAAACAGCCATAGACTTAATAAACACCTAGAAAGGAAACAGCCCCATAAACAAACAAAACCCCCAGACAAGAAAAAACACATACAGCACCCATGTCACACCTTGACCTAACCAAAATAACAAGGAAAACAAAGAACACTAAGGTCAGGGTGTGACAGTTATATTATGCTATATTATATACAGTATAAAGCATAAGATATAACATCAGTAGGACAGACTGTACAGGTTTGGTATAGGGGCTAGTATTTGGGGTTAGAGTTTTGGTTTAGAGTCATATACAGTACAGTAGGCCTACAAGGCTTTAAAAAAGGTGAGCTGATTTGACATTTACATATCCTATAGTTAAAAAAGTCAATGATGGCTAGCCAAGTGTGAGTGGGGACAAGATATACAGTACATTCGAAACTATTCAGACCCTTAGATTTTTTGTATGGATAAAGCCTATTTCGAAACATTTTTAAATAGTTTGTTTACCTCATTAATCTACACACGATACCCCATAATGACGAAGCAAAAACATAAAAAACTGCAATCACATTAACATAAGTATACAGACTCTTTACACAGTACTTTGTTGAAGCACCTTTGGCAGTGGTTACAGCCTCGAGTCTTCTTGGGTATGACACTACAAGCTTGGCACACCTCTATTTGGGGAGTTTTTCCCATTCTTCTCTGTAGATCCTCTCAAGCTCTGTCAGATTGGATGCTGAGCATTGCTGCACAGCTATTTTCAGGTCTCTCCAGAGATGTTAGATCGGGTTCAAGTACAGGCTTTTTTACCTGGGCCACTCAAGGACATTCAGAGATTGCGTTGTCTTGGCAGTGTGCTTACATCCCCACAGCATGATGCTACCACCACCATGCTTCACCGTAGGGAAGGTGCCAGGTTTCCTCCAGACATGACGCTTGGCATTCAGGCCAAAGAGTTCAATCTTAGTTTCATCAGACCAGAGATTCTTGTTTCTCATGGTCTGAGAGTCTTTAGGTGGCTTTTGGCAAGCTCCAAGCGGGCTGTCATGTGCCTTTTACTGAGGAGTGGCTTTTGTCTGGCCACTCTACGATAAAGGTCTGATTGGTGGAGTGCTGGAGAGATGGTTGTCCTTCTGGAAGGTTCTCCCTTCTCCACAGAGGAACTCTAGAGCTCTGTCAGAGTGACCATCAGGTTCTTGGTCACCTTCCTGACCAAGGCCCTTCTCCCCCGATTGCTCAGTTTAGCCAGGTGGCAAGCTCTAGGAAGAGTCTTGATGGTTCTAAACTTCTTCCATTTAAGAATGATGGAGGCCACTGTGTTCTTGAGGACCTTCAATGCTGCAGACATTTTTTTGTACCCTTCCCCAGATCTGTGCCTCGACACAATCCTGTATCAGAGCTCTACGGACAATTCCTTTGACTCATGACTTTGTTTTTGCTCTGACATGCACTGTCAACTGTGGGACCTTATATAGACATGTATGTGCCTTTCTAAATCATGTCCCGTTAATTGAATTTACCACAGGTGGACTTCAATCATGTTGTAGAAACATCTCAAGGATGATTAATGGAAACAGGATGCACCTGAGCTCAGTTTCGAGTCTCATAGCAAAGGGTCTGAATACATAGGTAAATACAGTATTTTTATTTTTTAGGTTTAATACATATGCCAAAAATTTCTAAAACCTGTTTTCACTTTGTCATTATAGGGTGTTGTGTGTAGATTGCTGAGGATTTTTTAAAAATGTAATCAATTTTAGAATAAGGCTGTTACGTAACAAGTGTGGAAAATGTCAAGGGGTCTGAATACTTTCCCAAGGCACTGTACTTGTTATGCGGATGACCGTAATTGCACCTCATTTTTGAAAATGTTAGGATGAGAAAGAAAAACAATTGGGTTTCTTGTTCAACGTGCTCTGACAGGGAGTTCCAGACACTTTTGTTCCAGATTGTAGTTAACTAGATACTGAATTTGCATCGAAGCAGCACATTATTAGGCAAAACAATTATATTCAGGAAAAGATTCTAGGAGCCTTTTACCTTCTAAGTAACAATTATCACTTCACAGACGTGAGACTTCCAACCAACTGTCAGTGTGGGTGGGTGTCTGGAAGTGAAATTAAACCTGATGTCAAAGTGAGAGTTTGCTACTCAGTCAGTGCCGTAGTCCTAAATAGATATTTAAAGTTTATGAGAAGTTTTAATGCCCTCAAATTGGTCTAAATTCCATATTGTATGCCCTTCCATAGGATTATACGAAATAAGTCCTGAATTAATGAGAACCTGGCATTCATCTAATTCTAGACAATTAATGACATCCAATTAACAATTTATCCTAATATACAATTAACATTTAGTGGGATTTATACAACAGGTGGAATATGTCACGATCGTCGTATGGAGTAGTCCAAAGCGCAGCGTGGTGTGAATGCATAGTTTAATGGATGACGAAAAAACACGAAGTACACTGAACAAACTAACAAAACAACAACCGGCCATGACTGCCAATGAACAATGTGCTAACATGCAACATAACATAGACAATAACCCACAAAATACCCAAAGAATATGGCTGCCTAAATATGGTTCCCAATCAGAGACAGCAATAAACACCTACCTCTAATTGAGAACCAATCTAGGCAACCATAGACCTACATAAACACCTAGATGGAAACAACCCCATAAATCTACAAAACCCCTAGACAGTGAAAAACCCTAGATGAGACAAAAACACACATACCACCCTCGTCGTGACCTAACCAAAAAAAAAAAAAAAAAAAAGAATACTCAGGTCAGGGCGTGACAATATTTCAGTTATAGAACATTTAAAATGTCTATGTCACATCAATGCTGTGTCGATCCAAATATGAGTATAATCTGTCAGATAGGGAAATAATGCAAGCAATTCATCAAGTTTAACACTGAGACCAAAACTTCATTATTATCATGTAGCGTTTCGCACATTGCAATTTCACAGCATTACCTTTGGGAGCTCCTGAAATATTACATCTATCAGCCGGCATTAGGCCCAAATTAGGATTTATGATGGCTAGATAAATATATAATTACCCAGAGAAAATACCACCTCGGTGTATGTTGGAAAATGGCTTGAATTGAGGCCTTAAGGGGAACGTTCCGAAATAAAAATTATGGGGTGAGAAATGAGCCCGCCACCTATACAGGAGACCTAATAATGAGATTCTATTCAGATTAAGGCCACCGCTTGGGTTGCCAGATTTTTCAATAACCCCCACAGTTTGTGTAAGAGGCACAGGTGTTTAAGGCATACATGTTTAAGACACAGCTTTAGTATGTTCAATAGGTGCTAATACTGTGTGCATATTCAGCTCTGTGCTTTTTGATGACTTAATATAGTGTTAGACACAGTAGTCATTGGAAATTACTGAATAGGATGTGTTTGTAATGAGGCTTTTACTTTGTCAGAATCTCCCCACCTTTATGTTCTATGTATTACTCGGCTACATTGTCAGTGATTACAAAATATGCCAACTGTACCCTGGTATCATCTGTCATTATGGCTGTAATAATACTAGTCCTCCAATTCAGAAGATGCTTCACTTTTGTCACGCTCAGATATTGATATTTACTTGATGCTTATTGATGCAGGATTTTTGCAATGAGGCCCTTTATCTACAGTGCATTCTGAAAGTATTCAGACCCCTTGTCACATTCGTTATAAGGATCGGACCAAGGTGCAGCGTGGTATGCGTACATTCTTATTATTTAAAGAATGAAACACTGAACAAACTAACAAAATAACAAAACGAAACGTGAAGCTATACAAACGAGTGCTGACAGGCAACTACACATAGACAAGATCCCACAAACACCAAAGGGAAATGGCTACCTAAATATGATCCCCAATCAAAGACAACGATAAACAGCTGTCTCTGATTGGGAACCATATCAGGCCAACATAGAATTACAAAACCCTAGACATACAAAAACCCTAGACAATAAAAAAAACCTAGACAATACAAAACTAGCGTACCCACTCTAGTCACACCCTGACCTAAACAAAATATAAGGAAAACAGAGACATCTCAGGTCAGGGCGTGACACCCCTTCACTTTTTCCAAATGTTGTTTACATTGCAGTCTTATTCTAAACTGGATTAAATAAAATACAAAATCTCATCAATCTACACACATTATCCCATAATAAACAAAGGGCAAACAGGCTTTAATTTTGTTATGTAAATATATTTTAAAAAATGTTTACTGAAATTATTTACATATTTATTCAGACCATTTGCTATGAGACTCGAAATTGAGCTCAGGTGCATCCTGTTTCCATCGTTGAGATGTTTCTACAACTTGATTAGATCATTCTTAAATGAAAGAAGTTTGGAACCACCAAGAATCTTCCTAGAGCTGACCGCCTGGCCAAACTGAGCGATCGGGGGAGAAGGACCTTGGTCAGAGAGGTTAAATGCGGTGGTTCGCACTTTTAGTTTTGCACGAATGCTTCCATCTATCCACGGTTTCTGGTTAGGGTAGGTTTTAATAGTCACAGTGGGTAAAACTGATTTGCCGAAAGGAGGTCGGGGGGCTTGTAGGCATGTCAGAAGTTGGAGTAACAGTGGTCGAGTTTTGCAGCAGCGCGAGTACTACAGTCGATATGTTGATAGAACTTCTGCAGCCTTTTTCTCAAATTTGCTTTGTTAAAATCCCCAGCTACAATAAATGCAGCCTCAGGTTATGTGGTTTCCAGTTTGCATAAAGTCCAGTGGAGTTCTTTGAGGGCCGTCATGGTATCAGCTTGAGGGGTGATATACACGGCCGTGACTATAACCAAAGATAATACGGTGATAATTTGCTTTTGCTTGTGAGGTATGTAATCGCAATTACACCATCGTTAATCATGAAACATACACCCCCGCCCTTCATACAGTATATCCCGAAAGAGCCATGTTTCCATGAAGCAGAGTATGTTACAATCCCTGATGTCTCTCTGGAAAGAGACCCTCTCCCTGAGCTCGTCAACTTTATTATCCAGAGACTAAACATTAGCGAGTAATATACCCGGAAGCGGTGGGTGGTGTGTGCGCCTCCTAAATCGGACTAGAAGACCACTTCGAGTACCTCTCCTCCGCCGGCATCGTTTTTGGTCAGTTTCTGGAATCAGTTAAATTGCCTTGGGGGGTGCGAACAAAGGATCTGCTTTGGGAAAGTCATATTCCTGGTCGTAATGCTGGTAGTGCTGGTGAGTTACCACCACTCTGATATCCAATAGTTCTTCCCGGCTGTATGAAATAACACAAAACATTTTCCTAGCTAAAAATGTAAGAAATCATGCATAAAAAAACTAAATACTGTAAAGTTTCTGATAAGAGAATTATGTTCTCCAGGTACATAACCCAATTTAATTATATTACTCTCAGTCTGCAAACCAGAATTTGTAAGATCCTGGTCGAATTAAACAGACGGAGGCCCAGCTAAAATAGTCAAAAAGGTTTATTCACGGGAACGTTCTGGCGTGCACAGTACAAAGCAATTCATTTTATACTGACCTCATACGCACGCACACACATACACACAACCATACGCACACACATACACAAAAACAGACGCACACACATACACACAAACAGACGCACACAATGTCCTGCTACGCAAACACTGTCTGTCTCACTACCCAGCCGACAGAGATTAGTGACCTTGTCCTTGAAACGTACTCCCCGTTCTCTCCAAAATCTCTAGTCAGGTCAGCACTGAGCTCAGACAGTCTGTGTTTTAAAATACCATAAAGACATATTGTTTTACCCTAATTCTGACTAGGACTACACATTTATTGACTATGATTTTATACGTTCTAATTATTTCCATACAATTATATGTTTCAGGGCGGAATATTCTAATCATTCAATTGACAACTAACAGTTTCCTAAGAGCAAGAAGCGAGGCAGCCCTCTCTGTCGGTGCCATCTTAGATACCCAAGAAGACTCGAGGCTGTAATCGCTGCCAATTTTTTTATTTGCAAACATTTCTAAAAACCTGTATTTGCTTTGTCATTATGGGTAATGTGTGTAGATCGATGAGAAAAAAACTACAATTTAATCAGTTTTAGAATAAGGCTGTAATGTAACAAAATTTTGAAAAAGGTCAAGGGGTCTGACTACTTTCCGAATGCACTGTCAGATGTTATGTCTCTGTGTCCAGTATGAAGGAAGTTAGAGGTAGTTTTCCGAGCCAATGCTAGCTAGGGTTAGTTCAATGACTGAAATGTCTATGTGTATCTACCAGCTTGCTTTGCTAGAGACCCATAGACTTCCACTAATTTTGTTAACGCTAGTTAGCATTGGCTCGCGAAACTATGTCTTACTTCCTTCATACTGGACACAGAGACATACATTTTTTATCCACAAGTTCATCTGACTCTGGGGAAATAGATAAAGGGCTTCTGCCAAAATCACGGTGTATCCCTTTAAAGAAATATGGTAGACCCAAACCCTGGAAGAGAGGTTGTACAATAGAATGTGGACATCTTTGAATTGGAATTCTAAGAATTGGAATTCATTACATACATGTCTATGGTGAACATGCTCCTGCTAATGACAACAGCATTGACTGTGATGGTAACTAGTGGTAAACTATGTACAGTATGTGATGGTAATTCTGTCTTCATTTTAGATGGATATAAGCAGGAGGCGAGACTGGGAGGAGGAACCACCCGGCACTGCTTCAATGACCTGACAGCTAACACTCAGTACAAGATCAGTGTGTACGCCCAACTCCAGGATACAGAGGGACCTGCAGTCTCCACCACAGAGAAGACCTGTAGGTGTTCTCTTCAACAGCTGCTTAGTGTACACTCTACGATAGCCCTACAAACGACTTGCTACTATGCTCAGAAAGGTTTCTTACGATATTGTGACAATATTGTGACCCACATATGTTCCAACATCACCACTGTAAAGTCCTGTCGCTAACATTCTAGCTTAGGGGTTGGCAACAGGCAGCTCGCGGGCCGTAACTGGCACCCAAAATGTATTTTGGCCCCCCAAAGTGTTTAGTAAAAAAAATTAAAGACTGTAAAATCACCAGCTAAAAATGTTTAATTTACGAAATCTATTCCTAAGTATCCCTGCTGTCTGGGTAGGTTCCTTGTTTCTTGTCCATCATTGGCTTAGTGGTGAAATCACCAGCCAGACAATATCTTCTTTAAGTAAATCAATCAAACCTTTATTAATGCAATTGCAGACAGAAGTTGACAACGGAAACACAGCACGTATGTTTCAGAGTAAGTTCTGCAAAATAAAACATGTCAAAGTTGCTTTAATATATTTGCAGTCAACCCCTAGTGATGTAACTGCCTACATCAACACCTTCTACTCATGAGACCAAACCCGTGCGTATACAGTTATACAAACTTGCAGGGGAAAACAATAGTCCAGTGTTTTCTAAGGGCTCGGGCAGTAATTTTCCATTCACGTGTGGCTTACAGTGGTATGTCTGACTAGTCTCTTATCTATTTACTCCCCTGCAGGGGTCTGTGTCTATCTCTTTTAGACTTGACGCGCTTTCTCACAGACACCCAGTTTTGACCGCAATGGCTCACACATCTGCTCAGACCGTTTCTATAAGAGGCAGAGACTAGAAAAGAACTGTGGAACAGTATTAAACCTTATAATGGATATACAGTGGGGCAAAAAAGTATTTAGTCAGCCACCAATTGTGCAAGTTCTCCCACTTAAAAAGATGAGAGAGGCCTGTAATTGTCATCATAGGTACACTTCAACTATGACAGACAAAATGAGAAAAAAATCCAGAAAATCACATTGTAGGATATTTAATGATTTTTTTTGCAAATTATGGTGGAAAATAAGTATTTGGTCAATACTTTGTTATATACCCTTTGTTGGCAATGACAGAGGTCAAACGTTTTCTGTAAGTATTCACAAGGTTTTCACACACTGTTGCATAGTTGCATAGTCATTTATTATAATATATCAATCATTTGGTGCAGCCCCTATCATGACCCCCATCACCACACATAAAAAAATAGAATACAATATATGATTGTGTCTCAATGTAATCTCGGTATGAAATGATAGTTATTTTGAAATACAATCTCTTTTTGGGTTTAGTTGTGGTCAATTTGCAGTGTACAAATGATTTGAATTATGTTCCGGCCCTCCGACCATTCTTTCCGACAAAAAACGACCAGTGTCTGAATCTACAGTGCCTTGGGAAAGTATTCGGCCCCCTTGAACTTTGCGACATTTCAGGTTTCAAACATAAAGATATAAAACTGTATTTTTTTAAAGAATCAACAACAAGTGGGACACAATCATGAAGTGGAACAACATTTATTGGATATTTCTTTTTTAACAAATCAAAAACTGAAAAATTGGGCATGCAAAATTATTCAGCCCCTTTACTTTCAGTGCAGCAAACTCTCTCCAGAAGTTCAGTGAGGATCTCTGAATGATCCAATGTTGACCTAAATGACTAATGATGATAAATACAATCCACCTGTGTGTAATCAAGTCTCCGTATAAATGCACCTGCACTGTGATAGTCTCAGAGGTCCGTTAAAAGCGCAGAGAGCATCATGAAGAACAAGGAACACACCAGGCAGGTCCGAGATACTGTTGTGAAGAAGTTTAAAGCCGGATTTGGATACAAACAGATTTCCCAAGCTTTAAACATCCCAAGAAGCATTGTGCAAGCGATAATATTGAAATGGAAGGAGTATCAGACCACTGCAAATCTACCAAGACCTGGCCGTCCCTCTAAACTTTCCGCTCATACAAGGAGAAGACTGATCAGAGATGCAGCCAAGAGGCCCATGATCACTCTGGATGAACTGCAGAGATCTACAGCTGAGGTGGGAGACTCTGTCCATAGGACAACAATAAGTCGTATATTGCACAAATCTGACCTTTATGGAAGAGTGGCAAGAAGAAAGCCATTTCTTAAAGATATCCATAAAAAGTGTTGTTTAAAGTTTGCCACAAGCCACCTGGGAGACAGACCAAACATATGGAAGAAGTTGCTCTGGTCAGATGAAACCAAAATTGAACTTTTTGGCAACAATGCAAAACGTTATGTTTGGCGTAAAAGCAAGACAGCTCATCACCCTGAACACACCATCCCCACTGTCAAACATGGTGGTGGCAGCATCATGGTTTGGGCCTGCTTTTCTTCAGCAGGGACAGTGAAGATGGTTAAAATTGATGGGAAGATGGATGGAGCCAAATACAGGACCATTCTGGAAGAAAACCTGATGGAGTCTGCAAAAGACCTGAGACTGGGACGGAGATTTGTCTTCCAACAAGACAATGATCCAAAACATAAAGAAAAATCTACAATGGAATGGTTCAAAAATAAACATATCCAGGTGTTAGAATGGCCAAGTCAAAGTCCAGACCTGAATCCAATCGAGAATCTGTGGAAAGAACTGAAAACTGCTGTTCACAAATGCTCTCCATCCAACCTCACTGAGCTCAAGCTGTTTTGCAAGGAGGAATGGGAAACATTTTCAGTCTCTCGATGTGCAAAACTGATAGAGACATACCCCAAGCGACTTACAGCTGTAATCGCAGCAAAAGGTGGCGCTACAAAGTATTAACTTAAGGGGGCTGAATAATTTTGCACGCCCAATTCTTCAGTTTTTGATTTGTTAAAAAAGTTAGAAATATCCAATAAATGTCGTTCCACTTCATGATTGTGTCCCACTTGTTTTTGATTCTTCACAAACAAAAATCAGTTTTATATCTTTATGTTTGAAGCCTAAAATGTGGCAAAAGGTCGCAAAGTTCAAGGGGGCCGAATACTTTCGCAAGGCACTGTAGTTGCCTACCCCTGGTATAGATGCTTAGTATTCTTTACTCTACATGCGACATACAGTACTACTACAACCAACTTGCTACATACTATTCTCACAGCATAGTTACAACATTGTCACAATGTTGTGACAACATTAGTTACAACATCAGTCCACAGGAAGCTGATAAGAAGCCTAAGAACAATTGACACATTCCTCAACATGAACAAAACACTGAGAACATAATTGTACTAAAAATGATTCCCTCTAGACTGTAGCAACATTCTTAGAAGATTTTCCAAACCAAACATACAGCTGCATGATTTACAGACAATCACAACATTTTCACAACATTATTAGTCTCCTGTGAGGCACTTTAATTCCTCCCTGCACTGTCGGAACTAGAAGCACAAGCGTTTCGCTACACTCGCATTAACATCTGCTAACCATGTGTATATGACCAATAATATTTGATTTGATTAGGAGTGAATTGTGATTGGGTCTGTGGCCAACTCACAACAGTAATCAAGGCACTCTGTCCAACCGACCAGGCATTTGTTTGCATTGAGTTGATTTACGTTGAGTTTAGACACCAATTTATAGCTTTGTTTTGATACAGATTACAGCTTAAAGGCCTTTTTAAATTGCCCTGTGTTTCCCCAGGCTGCCATCAAAAGTAATTCCCAGTTTGAGGTAGCTGAATTACTATGGCGATAAAGTCTATGTGGTTTTCAGCAGGGTTTCTGAGCTAGAAAAAAACGGTACAATTCATTTCAATTTGACTACCGCTGCTGGTAGTGATCAAGCTAGAAAATTACATGGGTAACTTAATCATAAACTCAGCATGCTTCTAAGCATAAGCTACCATCTCAGATTTACTCTCTTAATTCCTTCTGATTCTTCTACCATCCGACTAATTATATATATTATGTTTGATGGTAGTATCAATGAGGGATCTTCTGTGTGAGGATTTTTTTTTTTATGTAAATGAAAGCCTCACCAAGCATGTTTGTCAGGTGAGGTGACATAGACATGTAATAAGGATGTTATAATGATTTGTGTGTGTCTTATGTCATTGCTTTCATGCAGTCCCTGTTCCCACCCCGGCACCCACCAGACCACCCACCACGACCGCTCCTCCCAGTATACCCTCAGTCAAGGAAGGTAAGACAAAAGGCCTGTTGTTAACAAATACCTGTGGGCCCTATTGTGGTGCACTCTTCTAATTAAGAGGGTATTTCCACTCCATTTCTATATGGTGACCAGCACTTATGTCATCAGTGTTTTCCTTAGTAATATCTTGGGTGGGCTGCTGGAGAGAAATACTTTAGGTCCGTATATTATTTAGTAAGCTATAGTGCTTTTGGCTTGGTCTCAAAGCACTTCATGTACCTAAATGGGGTAAAGGGAACTCATACTGTCCACCACCACAGTAAACATCTACCTGGGTGGTGTATCGTAGCCATTTTGCACCCGAATGCTCACAAGTCACCAGGCATTGGCGAATATATACTGTAGAGATATCCCCTATGGTAGATTATCGACACATGTATTTGTGTGCAACTCACTTTGAGTGGCATTAACCATTAACATAATTTTGTCTGGTGCTCAAGGAAATTCGAAGGGCTTTGGCTTCCAGGCAATGCCCCCAATGGAATAACTAGCATTAGCGCAGTCAGGACTAAAGATATTGAAGGTAAATCAGAGAGCCCTCAGAACAGGCAGTTACCATGGAAATCACTCTGTCAAGTTGCTGGGTCAATTTTCAACTGGTCTGACATTCAAACGTCAAATGACTCCTGACACAAATTTGTGAATCTAATATAAGTTCATATACGCAGTGTCTATTGCAGTCATGACTACAGACATCTTAAACGATAGTAAAGCTGTTTAATGTGCTTTTGGAATAATCATAAATCTTTTCAGACTCCCAAAAATGGTCCCATTATGAGCTTTTGAGTCTGAGATAATACTGTAAGCCGGAACTTGTGTTACAGTCTTGTATCAAGTCAGAATATTTCATAGTTTACAATTCTCCAACAAACACATGCAACATAATATTATCTGATGATATAACCTGTAGAAAATAAGTAAATGTTTACCTTTATTTGCCGTTTTTGAGAACAATCATTTTAGCAGTTTTCTGGGATGAGTTTTGTAAAAGTTAATTGAAAACTCACTCCCTCTCTGTTGGAACTCAGACCAAGTCCATTTTAAAGCCTGTAAATCATTTTTTAAATTTTTATTGTTGGCATAGGAAATATCAACAAATGCAACTTTTAGTTTACTTTGCATCCCACATACTAGCAACTTGGTTATTATCTTTGTTTCCTTTGAAAATCACAGAGCAGAACAGAACAAAAAACGAAAGCAAACAACAGGAACTTAGGTGTTATACTGGTCAATCTGACCCTGGCTGGCCCTGGTATTAGAGAGGGAAGTTGTTGAGATAATTGCCAATCATCACAGCTCCTCTCTCGTAAACTGTGGAGAAAGAGAACGCTCTCTTCACTCTCCATTTTGATTCTTCCACTGCTGCTTGCTGAGGCTAGTATCCATTTGTATTACCTCTATATATGCTGTCTGTCAGAACTCTTTTTGTATGCACTGAATTTAAATTGCTCTTGATAAGAGCTCTTTCTCTCTCCTCTCCCTTTTTCTCACCTGACAGTTTGCAAGGCGGCCAAGGCAGACCTGGCATTTCTAGTGGACGGCTCCTGGAGCATTGGGGATGACAACTTCCTGAAAATCATCCGCTTCCTGTACAGCACCACAGGAGCCCTCGACATCATTGGACCAGATGGTACTCAGGTAAATATTGACTAACCAATGGTCCTGTGGCCAGCTAGCACTTACAGATGTAGGATCTTAATTGGATCACCCTGTTGCAGGAGAACTTTCCTGCAATCCAGGAAATATAAAACTTATGGTGTATTTGAGGTTTAAAAAGGCTTCTGAAGTTTGACATTTCAGATTTTATTTTCCCTTGTAAATTGTATCAATCTCTATAAAAATGTCCATTAATTATAGTCCACATTATACTTCCTATTTCCTGTTGCTGCAGGATTATTTTCCTGCTGTACCAAACTAGCTCAAATTACGATCCTACATCTGTACAGTATTTTACTTAATCTTGGAAGTGATATACTCAAATAAATTGTCATAAATGGTCTTGGAACACCTATGTTTGACTATGTGTCACGTGTGCGCTTTTATGAACAATACATTTATGCTGTCCATTATTAGTCCACTCATTTACTACCCCCCAAAAAAAAAAAAAAAAAATCTTTCTCCCATCAGGTGGCAATTGTCCAGTTCAGTGACGATGCCAGAACCGAGTTCAAACTTAACTCGTACGACAATAAGGAGAGGCTGCTAGAGGCCATTAACCACATCTCCTATAAGGGAGGGAACACCAAGACAGGCAAGTGGACATCGGGCCTTATTCACTATATTAAAAACAATGTTTTGACCATCAAGGCAAACCTTTGTCAAACCTTATTCACTCTCTACCAATGTAGAGTTTCATACTATTACTCTGACGCATACTTTAACGGGAAATGTATTTTAAAAATCTACTTCATATTCAACATCTCCAGCACCACCCCAACATCAACATATGTGAAAATGGCACGTTTCTATGTTTTGTAGTAAAAAAAAATAGAGGAAGATAAGTGTTTCCAATGACATCATCAACCAATTAGTAGACAATTAGTAGGTAATTAGTAGTACATACTTACTCACAATTGGTCAAAATCACACGAACACAATCACACGAAGTCATTGGAAACACTTATCTTCCTGTTTATGACATAACATAGAAACGCACCATTTTGACATATGTTGATGTTGGGGTGGTGCTGGAAATGATGAATATGAAGTAGAAATATTTTGCAGTTTCCCTTTAAGTTCCTTTTTCTTTTCTTTTTTTTTTCATGTCTAAATGGACTACCATAACAGTAAATTAACAGGATGACTGAATCCCATTGAGACAGCTGTAGATGCCAGATGAACAGAAATACCCTTTATTGACTTTCCTTTTGTAACCTGCTGAAAAAGAATCAGTCATTGTAATCAAGCAGGCCAGAGTAATCAAGCCCAGCTTCCAAAGAACAGTGAGATGCTGTCATTAATCAGTGGATCCCCAAGGGAAACGATAATGCATTCATCTAACAATATATATATTTTTTTCAAACGGGTGCAACGAAGAAGTCCGCTTGGTAATGCTAATTGTTGCATTGTGTTCTCCTTTGAATATGCTGTATTTGTGTGTAATGTGTATTGTTGCAGGTGGGGTGGGAATAATAACAAAGAAAATGTGTTGTTGCTGAATATTTTTGCAGTGATACTGATAACCCAACACCACGATCCTCTACCAAGGAGCCTGGCTATATCCTGCTGTCGATATCGCTTTGAGTGTAACTCCTTTCTTTATCTTCCCCTCCTATCCTCCCTCTCTCTTTCTCTCCCTCCCTCCATCCCTCCCTCTAATTCTCTTACTGTAGGGCTAGCCATCCGACATGTGAAAGACACCATCTTCACAGTGGGAGGAGGTATCCGGAGGGGCATCCCCAAGGTACTGGTGGTGTTGACTGACGGGCGCTCTCAGGATGATGTCAACAAGGTCTCCAAAGAGATGCAGATGGAAGGTGAGGCACATGATGCAATAATTTCATTGAATAGATTGTGGTACAAGAAAAGAACATTCTACAACACAAAAAAAGTATCTGTATATGTTAATCCAACAAAATGTTTTAGTTAGGTATGTACATAACACACTATTGGCAATACTGTATGCTTACCTTCTTCACAGGGTACATTGTTTTTGCCATTGGTTTTGCGGATGCGGACTACGGGGAGCTGGTGAGCATCGCCAGCAAGCCTAGCGAGAGACACGTTTTCTTTGTGGATGATTTAGACGCCTTCAAGAAAATTGAGGAAAAGCTGGTCACTTTTGTTTGTGAGGCTGCCACTGCCAGTGAGTCCTACAGGAGCACAATCTAAATCTGTCATATAAAAGCACAGGGGGCATATTATTGTGTGCATTTTATCCATGCAATGACATAAATGTTTTGTCTTTCAGCTTGTCCTTCGGTGGCGATGAGTGGCAGTACCTTGCCAGGTTAGAGACTGAAGCATACTTACTTATTCATGTGTCCTGGCACACAGGGCACAGTCAAGACCTCTCTATTCTCATACCCGTTGACTAGTTATGACCCCAGTATAACTGTTATGCACAAAATCACTGTAAACTGGACAGGTACAGTACAGTTGACTTCTGCTCAGTGCACATCAGATAAGTGAAAACTCTGGACTTAAGACTACGTAAAATGGCCTCTTTCCGAGTGCACATGTAAGTCAGAATGTCTTAACGATAAGAAGTAGAAGCTCAGAATTGAGAAATCATGATGAAAACAGAGCCAGTCACAATTTTAAAAAAATATTATTTTTACTTGTCAGTAGTACTGTGCATGGACATGTCTGCTTTTAAACCAACTCATGGTTGTTTATGTTGTGGCTGCAGGTTTCAGGATGATGGAGATGTTTGGTCTAGTGGAGGGTCTGTATGGACATGTATCAGGAGTGTCCATGGAGCCTGGCACCTTCAACAGCTTCCCCTGCTTCCGCCTGCACAACAACTCCCTCCTTGCCCAGCCCACCAAGTATGGACACTAGCATCTTAACTAAAAGGCATAACAGTACATTGCCTTCTATCAATCATGTAGAATTTAGTAGACACTCTTGTCCAAAGCGACAAAACGTCAGTGAGTACAATGAGCATGATACAGGTAAAGCTACTCTATGACAGCGGTAAGTATTGGCACCACTTACCCAATGATAACATAAACAACACCTTACAACATACAACTTACTCTACTCCCCTGAATTGAATCCTCTTTTCCTGACACTTGGCCTGAAAATGCTGTTATTACAATGAAGAGGTGGTGATAATGACAGACAGCTGGCCTCACCTGGTGTATTTCATCTCCTTCATCTGCAACAATCCCACATCACAGAAAACATAGTCATTTTGTGTCTCATTCTCAAATTATAATGCAGCAAATGTGGTACATATACAGTATGAAGAAACAATAGCTTCCTGCTCTTAGCCTCTTTTAAGAATTTAATGACACTATTGAAGGAATTGAATTGGCAAGTTGAAACAGCTTTTGAAATGGTGTTTGATAGCAGTTGAGCTCTGTAAAGGTGCTACAACAAACGCCACTGTATGTTCAGACTAGAGCCTATTGTTCTGGGAACTTTCCACCCCAGGTTTATCCACCCCGAGGGTTTGCCCTCTGATTACACCATCACTATGCTGTTCCGCCTGCTGCCTGAAACGCCCAAGGAGCCCTTTGCATTGTGGGAGATCCTCAACAAGGACAACGAGCCCCTGGTGGGCGTCATCCTGGACAGTGAGTAGGATGCCTGGGGACGGGACTGGGTCTTAGCTGGGACCGTGTGTCAAGTTCCCATTGTTTGGTTGCTGTCATAAGATAGGCAAAGCAATGGACATTTTGCCAGGTGTCTTTGCTCATATTGTGAGCAGCACAATGATTTGTGTGTAAATCGTAGGCTATAGTAGGCTACAGGTCTAGTAAACCATCTATGCCTCCTCTATTTGAAACAAGAACATTCCTCACTATTTTCGAGTTTGTACTGAATATGTTATGAAACTGCAGAAAGTTAGGCAAACATTCTCTTTCCAACGTTAGACGGTGGCAAGACCCTCACCTTCTTCAACCATGACTACAAAGGACAGTTTCAGACTGTGACCTTCGAGGGACCTGAGATCGAGAAGCTCTTCTACGGCAGTTTCCACAAGGTCAATGTTCAAAAACACTCTTTGTTATCTCACTTCCTCAGTGCAACGCTGCTGCAACATCACCCTAACACCTCAGGGAATGTCCTGCTTCCTGGCTATAAGCCAGCTTGTTGAGTGATGTTAAGTCACTCATGTCTGGCTTTCAGTGGAGCTTACAATACCTTTGCCCTGAGACATGTCTGTAGACTCCCATGTTATCAGGGCTAACAATACCTTAGGCCTGAGACATGCCTGTAGACTCCTATGTTCTAACAATACCTTTGCCCAGATCCATGGCCTGCTGCTTAAGTGAATGATGATATGCTTTTTCTCTTCACTGGCACAGTTATCTGATAGTGTATTCAAGTCACCCACTTGCCAATGTCATAATCATCCTCTTTCTATTGATGCCAAAGCTTTGCTTGGCAACTTACATTATCATCCATGAGTGAGATGTAGCACCTGAAACAAACACCTACCTTTTTTGATGCAGTTCTTAAATCACTTATGTTTTGACTATTCAAATAGTTTCAACTTTTTTGCTGCACAATAATAATATAATATTCCATTTAGCAGATGTTTTTATTCATGCATACGGGTAGCCCCAGTGGGAAATGAACCCACGACCGTTAGTGTTGCATACACCGTGCTACCAACTGAGCCACACAGGACCACTAAACAGTGTGTAGCTGTAGCATTAATATATAGTGTGGGTAGTACTGTGCCATTTGATGTTCACAAGAAATGGCCATCATATTTGACTTGCTATCTGCTGAAATAAAATAAAATATTTTAAAAAATGCTAACCATGTGGAATGAAGCTGGCACCCGAAATATTGCCAGGATAACGTATGCAAATTTGAATCATAGCCACTTTCAAACAAGCTAAACAAACTAAACTATGCAGGGAGGAGGAAATTGATGTGACTGAAAGCGACTATGGCCTGGATTCATGTAAACCACTGTTGCCTTTTTCCTCAGCAAATTATCACCAGTGATTACTGCAATTCTTTCTCCTGCCAATCCATAAGTATTCTCATGTGTCATCTTGTCAGCACTTCGCCCATCAGGCTTGGTGATAATGTGGTAACATATTAGATGACCTCTCAAGAGGACTTGACTAACGGTTAGATACTTCTCTGACTCCTTGCATTGCAGTAGGTGTTTTTTTTAAGACGCCTAATTCAAATGATTCATCGGGAATCTGTTTTTGTCACAAAAAAAGGTAAATAAAAAGGAAATGCTACAGTTCCATCCTTATCAGCGCTTTAACATAGTAATGCACCAATGTCAAACAAAGCTGAAAGTGCTGTTTTATAAAGACATACGTTCACAGTTGATAATCAGGTATGAATAGATATTTGCTCGAATAATGTCTTGAAATTCCCCAATATACTTCCCCCACGAGACATCCCATTTCCAACCAAGCATACAGGGGAAACTTGACGTGTCAAAGGGAGAAAAACGTCTGCAATCCACCGACTTCAAAACCGACTCTAGTTTCGGGTGACTAGTGGAATGCTTGCGCAGAAATCTGTCCTTCTTTTACAGCCTGTGTCTCTTTGAACCTCTTTCTGTTTTCTGAAACCGTAACTCTTTAATGCTCCCCAGTGATTTATTGAGACGCGCATATGAGATGTTTCAATCGCACTGCGTCTGTGTTCCAAACAGACCTGGGTTCAAATACTATTTCAAATCATTTAGGATCATTTATCTGTGTTTAGAATTGAGCTTGCCTGTCGCCATGGAACCAATAGAATAGCCGCAAAAGTGTAAACCCTGCCAAACTGGCACTCCAGGCAGGCTTCGGCAAATGCTCAAAGTATTTGAAAGATTTAAAATAGTATTTGTACCCAGGTCTGGTTCTTCATTTTCCCTGTAGCTGCACATGGCTATTAGCAAGACCAGCGCCACGGCTGTCATTGACTGTAAGCTAGTAGGGGAGAAGGCCATCAACGCGGCGGGCAACATCACCACGGATGGCCTGGAGGTGCTGGGACGATTGGTGCGCTCCAGGGGGAAGAAGGACAGCTCTGCACCGGTAAGCTGTGACAGATAGATCAGAGAGGGTATACAAGAAGACGTTTTGACATCGATGTAGAATTACTAGAATATACTGTAGTTCTAAGGACATCCCCATTCAATATCCATGTCAATATTCCGTAATTAGATTTCTATGCATTTTTAACCCCTTGATTCTTCTTATTTTATGTGCAGTTGGGCTGAATTCTAACATACACTATGGTGTTTAGTGTCATGGAGTATTCAATAGAGTGGTGATAAACTACCTAGGTTATGAATTCTTAAAACAGCATTAAGACAGAGAGTTTGAATAAAGTATAATCACATCAGCACGTCAAGATCTATTTTCCACTAAATATAAACAAGTCATAGAAACAACTGTACTTTTCATATCCAATCTCCCAGTTCCATAAATTGCCCAGATATCCTCATACAGGAATAGCAGTGAGATGTACTCTCTGATAGGCTTGATCATTTTCTTTATTTGACAAAAAACTCTTCACAATTCTCTTTCAAATTGACCCCTTTCAGGACAGGAGAAAACAGAGCAATCTGTTTGGAGAGACCAATTATTGATAGATTCTTCCTCCTCAATAAGAGATGTGCAACAATTCTGTTAACAATGCGTGATACTGAATAATTATCATACTTTCTCTCAGGTCTTATTTAGGAGATTCACAGCTTGCTGCTAGATCTATCAATAGACAATTAGTCAAGTAACAACATGTTTGTAGTGAATGTAAGAAAGGATGTGTGTGTGTTTGTTGCTCTTTTTGTCCTCAGTTCCAACTGCAGTCGTTTGACATCGTCTGCAGCACGTCCTGGGCCAGCCGAGACAAGTGCTGTGAGCTTCCTGGTTTGGTGAGTTCACACCTCGCTACTGATCTCATCTACTGACTGATGTGGGATGACCTTAACCTTTGTTGTAATGTGTCGTAGGATGTTGTAGGACAGTGTCATAGATGTCATATTGTGTCATCTTGTTATTGTGTTATCATAAGGTCATTATCCTATTATTTGTTTTAGCATTATCGTCATTATCATTATGCTTTGGTCATTATCATAATCATTAGGTCATTGTACTCTTGTGTTGCATGTATTGTCATACAGTCATGTTATGGTGGTATTTGTCTCATCTCTAAGAGGAAGGAGGAGGACTGTCCTGCCATGCCGAGGGCCTGCACCTGCAGCCAGGAAAGCAAAGGTCCCCCTGGCCCCACTGGACCCCCTGTGAGGACCCTCCTTCTCTCCTTAATCAGCATCATGTGTTACTTACAGCTGTTGTTGAGCTAGGATTTCATTCATTCATTGCATTCAGTGGCTGATGAACATAACACAGTGTGACATATGGGGATGGAGAGTACATACACCCGGTGTGTGATAGTGTGTTTAGAATGTGTTGATAGTGTGTGTCTTTAAGGTCTGTGGTCCTTATCTTAATGGTGTGTGACAGAGGGTGTGTGGGTGTTTGTGTTATCAACAGGGAGGACCTGGGATCAGAGGAGGGAGAGGGGACCGTGGAGAACCAGGAGCTGTGGTACAGTGTATACACACACACACACACACACACACTCATGTAAATAAAAACACAATGAAAGTCAATGCAGCTTGTAACAATTCCACAAGCACTCAGTGGGTGGGTGGGGGGACAGACACATACCCTCATTGATGGATACCAGACACATACCCTCTTGGATACCTCTCTTCCATAAAATATCCCTTGTGTACTGCTAAGCTGAAAATCCACTCTTTCTATAAATGCCATTTGCAAAGTTCTAATCTTTTATTCATTTCTCACTCTCTCATGCTATTAGACTTGGATTGCACGGGTCTTGAAAGTCCCAGAAAATTGTACTGGTGTTTGAATGGGGTGTTATTATAGCATGTAAAGGTCCTTGTAATGCCGCCGTCCTCGCAGTGCACCCATGCTGTCTTTCTACTCTCATGAATTTCATATTCATTGGAGATGCAACGTGCCCCCATGAAAGTCAATGACCTGCGACTGGTAGGCTCATGACAAGACAGACAGAGAGCAGCCTCGCTGGTCTCTGATTTGCAGTTAAATCACTGAGTTAGCCTAAAGCCCCCTCTCAGACACCCAGACCTAGGTCAGGTAATGTATAAAGGATGAAGACAGTTGTATGGAATAAAATATATACAATTTAGTGGATTCGGCTATTTCAGCCACATCCGTTGCTGACAGGTGTATAAAATTATGTCTGAGTGTTGGAGTGTACCCCTGGCTATCCATAAATAATAATAATAATGCCGTCTAGTTTGCTTAATATAAGCAATTTGAAATGATTTATACTTTTACTGATACTTAAGTATATTTTAGTAATTACATTTACTTTTGATACTTAAGTATATTTAAAACCAAATACTTTTAGACTTTTACTCAAGTAGTATTTTACTGGGTGACTTTCACTTTTACTTGAGTCATTTTCTATTAAGGTATCTTTACTTTTCCTCAAGTATGATAATTGGGTATTTTTTCCACCCCTGGTTAGGTTAGCCAATCATGTGAGTGCATGCGTACTCCAAAGATGGAGAGGGACAGTTTATGGCTTGATCAGTGGAAGGTGGTCAGGGAGATGGTTGATTAAAAGGTTGTCTGGTGACGATCTTATCTTATTATTGGCCTATATGTAAATAAAAAATGTTTACAGTACTAGTGTTCAGTTAGATTTTACTTTGTAATTTGGTGTGTATTTCCTCAATTTGTTCCAGTGATACTAGATTGTTGTAATAACTGTAGAAAGCAGGGAATTGAACTAGAACTATAGTCAAATGTTAACTATATTCTAATCTACTTTATCAATGTGTTCTTCTGTCTCTGTGACAGGGACCGATAGGTCCAATTGGGGACGCTGGTTCTCCTGGGCTGCAGGGGCCTCCTGGACCCCAGGGGCCCAGCGGACGTACCATCATGGGCCCTCCGGTAAGCCAAACATACACATTAATTGAGACACACACCATCTAATACTGCACATATTAGAGGAGTCTAGTATCCCAACACACATAACATACAGTAGCTACAGTACCCGATTTACCTAGGCATGCTATAAAGACTGCCTTTTAAAAGGTGTTGTAATACTCAGATGTTGATTCTTTCGTGCCCAAGGGATGTTGTTAAACGTAAGCTGTAAAGGAGGGAGGATGTATCGTAACCTAATAGACTGTAAACAGAACAGTCAAATATGAAGTATTGGGTTACACCTGCATTGGTATTAACAGATCAATGACTAATGAATGACAGGTAAAACATTAAAGGATACGCCCAGATGTCTTAACTTTACTAAGGCCATGTTGAAGCCAGCCTATGGTAAAGTATTTGATGGTATAACATACAGAAGTGCTATATTTAAGACATTATCTATTTGTTGTTAATTCAGGATTATTGTCATGATTGTCATTGTCATTATTGCCATGATTGTGATAAGAGACCAAGTTGAGTTCCATATCTTTATTACGGCGAAACTTCAAACAAAAACAATAAACCAACAACGAAATGTGAAAGTAGTGGTGCCACATGCACATACACAAAACAATATCCCACAAAGACAGGTGGGAAAAATGGCTACCTAAATATGATCCCCAATTAGAGGCAACGATTACCAGCTGCCTCTAATTGGGAACCATACAAAACACCAACATAAAAATAATGAACTAGAACACCCTCTAGTCACACCCTGACCTACAACTCCTTAGAGAACCAAGGGCTCTCTATGGTCAGGGCATGACAATTATGGTGACAGGTAGGGGATAAGTAAAGGTACAGCTACTGGAAGAGTTTGGAAACAAATGGCATTTGTAGTTAGAAAGCACACTGTGACCAGATAGTGACGACCCCAACTTATGAAATAGCCTCCAAATAAGCTTGATATTTGCTGTTGATATTTATTGTTGTTTTTTCCAACTTCAGGGTGGTCCCGGAGAAAGAGGTGAGAAGGGTGCAGCTGGCGCTCCAGGAATACAGGTAAAGACCACCATTTACTTCCTGCCCTTTCAGACACACTTTCCCTCATCACAAAATGGCATTTAGTCTTCAAATGACATTCAAATGACATCACTGCACCAAAGGGAGATCTTTTGAATGGCATATTGGATATCTATCTCTGTAAGGTAACTGTAATGGGAACATGTCATTCTGAATTCTGGTATGAGAGTTGCTGCATAATTTGAGTGAAAGAGCTTCTGCTACCGTTTGGTTGATGGGATGTCAGTTTTATTTCAATGCATTAAAGGATTTACACAGGTAATAAATAAGAGGAGAAGGAAGAAGTTGGTCTTAACCACTGATACAGGGTCAGATATTTTCCATCCTCCTAATGGTAAATTTGAGCATTGGCGGTTGGGTAATCTGATTCTAGATCTGTGGTTATGGGCAGCGCCTGCCTGGACCGTAACAAGACATCACAGCAGTTTTTACAAAACAACAGATATTTCCCCTCTGTTGTAATGACTCATGCCTAAGATGTAATACACTTTCATTATAATCAATCTCTGAGCAAATTAAGATGGATCCTGTCAATAACTGTAGAGGTTGGGAGATGTATACTTTTGTTTGCCATTGGCATTCAGTACTCGTTGTGTCTGAGTGAGGGAATTTGACTTTGACGGCTGTGAAGGTCATACAAGAGACTGTGTATTACAAACAGCTCCAGCTTCACAACATTAATTATCTGTAATGAGTTAGGATAATGGTCCAACCATCCGAGCCTGTCAATACAAATGTATTCATGCTGACACCCTTAACTGGCCTTTTTGTTTTCACCATTTTGTTTTCTCTCTCTACGGTTGCAGGGCATTCCTGGATCTCCTGGGTCATCAGGTCGAGTGGGACAAACAGGAACAAGGGTAAGGTCTTGTCGGTCTGTTTACAGTGCATTCGGAAAGTATTCAGACCTCTTCCCTTTTTTCCACATTTTGTTATTATTTACATACATTTTCAGACCCTTTGTTATGAGACTTGAAATTGAGCTCAGGTGCATCCTGTTTCCATTGATCATTCTTGAGATGTTCCTACAACTTGATTGGAGTCCACCTGTGGTAGATTTAATTGATTGGACATATAAGGTCCAACATTTGACAGTGCATGTCAGAGCAAAAACCAAGTCATGAGTCAAAGGAATTGTCCGTAGAGCTCTGAGACAGGATTGTGTTGAGGCACAGATCTGGGGAAAGGTATAAAAAAATATCTGCAGCATTGAAGGTCCCCAAGAACACAGTGGCCTCCATCATTCTTAACGAGAATAAGTTTGGAACTACCAAGACTATTCCTATAGCTGGCCGTCCGGCCAAACTGAGCAATCGGAGAGAAGGGCCTTGGTCAGGGAGGTGACCAAGAACCCAATGGTCACTCTGACAGAGCTCTAGAGTTCCTCTGTAGAGGTGAGAGAACCTTTCAGAAGGACAACCATCTCTACAGCACTCCACTAATCAGGCCTTTATGGTAAAGTGGCCAGACGGAAGCCACTCCTCAGTAAAAGGCTCATGACAGCCCGCTTGGAGTTTGCCAAAAGCCACCTAAATCTCTAGTTTGATGAAACCAAGGTTGAACTCTTTGGCCTGAATGCCAAGCATCACGTCTGGAGGAAACCTGGCACCATCCCTTCGGTGAAGCATGGTGGTGGTAGCATCATTCTGTGGGGATGTTTTTCAGCGGCAGAGACTGAGAGACTAGTCAGGATCGAGGGAAAGATAAACGTACAGAGAGATCCTTGATAACCTGCTCCAGGGCAGGGTAGCCTAGTGGTTAGAGCGTTGGACTAGTAACCGGAAGGTTGCAAGTTCAAATCCCCGAGGTGACAAGGTACAAATCTGTCGTTCTGCCCCTGAAAAGGCAGTCAACCCACAGTTCCTAGGCCGTCATTGAAAATAAGAATTTGTTACTGACTTGCCTAGTAAAATAAAATAAAAAATACAAATTCAGGACCCCAGACTGGGGCAAAGGTTTACCTTCCAACAGGACAACAAGCCTAAGCACACAGCCATGTCCATGCTTGGCTTTGGGACAAGTCTCTGAATACCCTTGAGTGGTTCAGCCATAGCACGGACTTGAACCCGATCTAACATCTCTAGAAAGACCTGAAAATAGCTGTGCAGCGACGCTCCCCATCCAACCTGACAGAGCTTGAGAGGATCTATAGAGAAGAATGGGAGAAACTCATCAAATACAGGTGTCAAGCTTGTAGCGTCATACCCAAGAAGACTCAAGGCAACTCAAGGCAAAACTGGCAAAAGTGCTTCAATGAAGTACTGAGTAAAGGGTCTGAATGCAGTGCCTTGCGAAAGTATTCGGCCCCCTTGAACTTTGCGACCTTTTGCCAATTCTTCAGTTTTTGATTTGTTAAAAAAGTTTGAAATATCCAATAAATGTCGTTCCACTTCATGATTGTGTCCCACTTGTTGTTGATTCTTCACAAAAAAATACAGTTTTATATCTTAATGTTTGAAGCCTGAAATGTGGCAAAAGGTCGCAAAGTTCAAGGGGGCTGAAGACTTTTGCAAGGCACTGTACTTGTGATATTTATCGGCTGCCTTCGATACTGTGAACCATCAGATCCTCCTCTCCACCCTCTCCGAGTTGGGCATCTCCGGCGCGGCCCACGCTTGGATTGCGTCCTACCTGACAGGTCACTCCTACCAGGTGGCGTGGCGAGAATCTGTCTCCTCACCACGCGCTCTCACCACTGGTGTCCCCCAGGGCTCTGTTCTAGGCCCTCTCCTATTCTCGCTATACACCAAGTCACTTGGCTCTGTCATAACCTCACATGGTCTCTCCTATCATTGCTATGCAGACGACACACAATTAATCTTCTCCTTTCCCCCTTCTGATGACCAGGTGGCGAATCGCATCTCTGCATGTCTGGCAGACATATCAGTGTGGATGACAGATCACCACCTCAAGCTGAACCTTGGCAAGACGGAGCTGCTCTTCCTCCCGGGGAAGGACTGCCCGTTCCATGATCTCGCCATCACGGTTGACAACTCCATTGTGTACTCCTCCCAGAGCGCTAAGAACCTTGGCGTGATCCTGGACAACACCCTGTCGTTCTCAACTAACATCAAGGCGGTGGCCCGTTCCTGTAGGTTCATGCTCTACAACATCCGCAGAGTACGACCCTGCCTCACACAGGAAGCGGCGCAGGTCCTAATCCAGGCACTTGTCATCTCCCGTCTGGATTACTGCAACTCGCTGTTGGTTGGGCTCCCTGCCTGTGCCATTAAACCCCTACAACTCATCCAGAACGCCGCAGCCCGTCTGGTGTTCAACCTTCCCAAGTTCTCTCACGTCACCCCGCTCCTCCGCTCTCTCCACTGGCTTCCAGTTGAAGCTCGCATCCGCTACAAGACCATGGTGCTTGCCTACAGAGCTGTGAGGGGAACGGCACCTCAGTACCTCCAGGCTCTGATCAGGCCCTACACCCAAACAAGGGCACTGCGTTCATCCACCTCTGGCCTGCTCGCCTCCCTACCACTGAGGAAGTACAGTTCCCGCTCAGCCCAGTCAAAACTGTTCGCTGCTCTGGCCCCCCAATGGTGGAACAAACTCCCTCACGACGCCAGGACAGCGGAGTCAATCACCACCTTCCGGAGACACCTGAAACCCCACCTCTTTAAGGAATACCTAGGATAGGATAAAGTAATCCTTCTCACCCCCCTCCCCTTAAAAGATTTAGATGCACTATTGTAAAGTGGCTGTTCCACTGGATGTCATAAGGTGAATGCACCAATTTGTAAGTCGCTCTGGATAAGAGCGTCTGCTAAATGACTTAAATGTAAATGTAAATGTAATATTTCAGTTTCATATTTTTCATAAATTTGCAAAAATGTATAAAAACCTGTTTTTGCTTTGTCATGATAGGGTATTGTGTGAAGATTGACGAAGGGAAAAAAACTTGAATCCATTTTAGAATAAGACTGTAACGTAACAAAATGTGGATAAAGTCAAGGGGTTTGAATACTTTCTGAAAGCATTGTAATCAAAATGAATAGATTTATGTGAATATGAAGTTGTGGTATATGAGCTGCCATAATAGCACAGTCTCATAGGCATTAATATGTACTTGTAACACCTTTCCACAGGGACTTCCTGGTAAAGATGGACCCCAGGGGCGAACAGGACCTCCAGGGACTATAGTGAGTATGATTGTTTGTGGATTTAGCATCAGGAACTGATGAATTAATTTGATTTAATGTCAATGAATTGTAAAATTTAATCTGCAATTTACAATACTTTCTTGTCAAAAGTACTGTCCCTGTAGGTTAATTGTTTGTGCTCCTTGGCGAATGTGACTGTTTTCTTCTTTGCTTCTTGGCCAAATGTTTTGTAGTACCTCAAGTTACCACTGGAAAAACTAAAGTTACACATTGTACGTTTGAGTGATTGCTCAATCAGTGAGATGACAATTTGTTTGTTTGTGTTTCACCCACAGGGCACTCCAGGAGCTCCTGGGTCACCAGGGTCAAGTGGACCTCCAGGGTCGCTGGGAAACCAGGGACCTCCTGTGAGTTATCTGAACCTCTATGTCCATTACTACTACTGAAGCAGAGCTGATCCACTAGCTGAGGAAATACCCAGCAAGCGGAACTGATTGAAATTGCAGCATTACAACAAGATACGTCAGTATGATGTCATTTCAATCAGCTTTGCTCGCTTTTTGTAGAATTAGGGAGGGAGGTCTTGGGAGACAGCAAAGCCATATAGTATGTACATATATTGTACATAGTCCTACAGTATAGTGTATCTATCATAATTAGACCCAGAGTTTTTACTGACTGCATGACTTGACCAACGAAAGTTACACACTCTAACGAACACAAGGCATTATTCTAGGGCAGGTCACATGGTCAGGAATATACCATATTTCTATGTGTATGTGTAAGGATCTGGGAGAGAGGGCAACAGTTCAGAGACAGGGGAAATTATTTAAGGAACTACACAGTGAAGTTAAAACCTGTTTTCCCTTTGTCATAATGGGCTATTGTGTGTAGATTGAGGAGGAAAACACAATTTAATCCATTTTAGAATAAGGCTGTAACATTAAAAAAATAGGTGGAAAAAGTCAAGGGGTCTGAATACTTTCCAAATGCACTGTATATTAAGTCACCATAATCAATTTCAGAAAGAAAAGTGGCTTGAACAAGCATCTTTCTAGCCTCAAATGGGAAGCAAGCCTTGTTACGAGAATAGAATCACAATTTCAGTTAAACTTCCTCACAAGATTATCTACATGAATTTTTTAGGACAGCTTATCGTCCAACCAAAGACCAAGAGCCAGAGAAGGTTAGCAGTTATTACATAGTAGTGCCTCTATGTAATAACTGGTACTGCATAGTTATTATATGACCTTTGCAGAGAAATGGTTATGCCAGGGTTCAAATAAGGACCTTAGCAAAAAAGGAAAAAGATGACAACAGCAATTGAAAACTCAAAAAATGTGTACAGTTTTACTTCATTATTTTCTGTCCATTATCATTCTACCTCTTGTTCTGTTGCAGGGTCCCGCCGGAAACAAAGGAGAGAAGGGAGAAAGAGTAAGTCATAGATAACAAACATATTGCTTTGGCAGCAGTGGCAACCACCCATTCATGCCAAAACAGCTTTTATTCAATTTAATTGAGATATCTTATGATACTTACCTTGTTCTGTATAATATAATTATGTGGCGTAAGTACTGTTCTTAACATCAATTTTCAAAACAAGTAATGCCCTCCTTTCAAGTAATTGCTGCTCCTCAGCTTGGGGTTATAGGGGTTCTCTGACAGTCTGACAGTAAACAATTACCATTACAACAAGTTTTCTTAAGAGAAATATCACACGTTGTCCTGCAACCAGAACCCATTTTGCATACCTTATAAGCTAAAACTTTAGAGCCGTGTTACTCAGCTGTAGAAAAAGGGTTTCTACTTCACAGCAGTTATATTTTAAAGAGCTATTGTTCTAGTGTTCAAATCAAATTTATTTACATAGCCCTTACATCAGTTGATATCTCAAAGTTCTGTACAGAAACCCAGCCTAAAACCCCAAACAGCAAGCAGTGCAGTTGTAGAAGCACGGTGGCTAGGATAAAACTCCCTAGAAAGGCCAAAACCTAGGAAGAAACCTAGAGAGGAACCAGGCTATGAGGGGTGGCCAGTCCTCTTCTGGCTGTGCCGGGTGGAGATTATAACAGAACATGGCCAAGATGTTCAAATATTCATAAATGACCAGCATGGTCAAATAATAATAATCACAGTAGTTGTCGAGGGTGCAGCAAGTCAGCACCTCAGGAGTAAATGTCAGTTGGCTTTTCATAGCCAATCATTAGGAGTATCTTTACCGCTCCTGCTGTCTCTAGAGAGTTGAAAACAGCAGGTCTGGGACAGGTAGCACGTCCGGTGAACAGGTCAGGGTTCCATAGCCACAGGCAGAACAGTTGAAACTGGAGCAGCAGCACGGCCAGGTGGACTGGGGACAACAAGGAGTCATCATGCTAGGTAGTCCTGAGGCATGGTTCTAGGGCTCAGGTCCTCCGAGAGAGAGAGAGAAAGAGAGAATTAGAGAGAGCATACTTATATTCACACAGGACACCAGATAAGACAGGAGAAGTACTCCAGATATAACAAACTGACCCTAGCCCCCCGACACATAAACTACTGCAGCATAAATACTGGTGGCTGAGACAGGAGGGGTCAGGAGACACTGTGGCCCCATCCGATGATACCCCCGGACAGGGCCAAACAGGAAGTATATAACCCCACCCACTTTGCCAAAGCACAGCCCCCACACCCCTAGAGGGATATCTTCAACCACCAACTTACCATCCTGAGACAAGGCCGAGTATGGCCCACAAAGATCTCCGCCATGGAACAACCAAAGGGGGGCGCCAACCCAGACAGGAAGATCACGTCAGTGACTCAACCCACTCAAGTGACGCACCTCTCCTAGGGACGGCATGAAAGAGCACCAGTAAGCCAGTGACTCAGCCCCTGTAATAGGGTTAAGAGGCAGAGAATCCCAGTGGAGAGAGGGGAACCGGCCAGGCAGAGACAGCAAGGGCGTTCTTTTTAAAGTACTTTACGGATTGGTGTCGCCCGTAACAGCATTGAATGGCTAATAAGGTTTTTAGACAAGGCTCAAAAGGCAACATCTAGGCTTGGCCACAACAGCTATGTTTTCCAATTAAAAGAGTTGATGTCAAATTCATGGCTGGCAGGCTTTCTACCTAAGTAATGGTGGAGGATATTTTACCTGTGGGGACGATAAAACAGGTTGGAGTGTAGCCGTGGACTTGGTGTCACCATGTGTTTTTTCCTCTCCAGGGTGACCTGCAATCCCAGGCATCGGTCCAAGCAATCGCCCGGCAGGTCTGTGAGCAACTGATACAGAGTGAGTCATTTTTTAAATCCTCCATCTGGCTCTCTTCCTGTGTGTGTGTGGATGTGTGATTGCATAGGTCTTGTGTCTTTGAGTGTAAGTATATTCTGTGGAAGGGGTATACAGTACATGAAAATGTGAGTGTTGTCTATGGAAGTGTAAGGGTATTTTGCCATTGTCATCCGTTCATGCGCCACTGACCTCGGCCTGACGTCTGTCCCACAGGTCACATGGCTCGCTACAGCTCCATCCTTAACCACATCCCCAGCGCACCCGTCTCCGTCCGCACCGTTCCAGGTCCCCCAGGAGAGCCTGGGCGGCAGGGCGGCCCAGGACCACAGGGAGAGCAGGGGCCCCCGGGCAGACCAGGGTTCCCCGGGTCCAACGGAGAAAATGGACAAGCAGGAGCCAGAGGTACTGTATAGAGAAGGCTCCGATTTAACTTAAGCTTTCAAGTGAAGATATAGTCATGTAACCTATGCCATAAGCTTGTGGGATACGATATTACAGTAAATGATACTGCCAGGTAACGTATTAAAACATAATTTATCAGGTTTCAGGTATGACCCAGATGCAGACAGTGTCGAAGAAACAAAAATGTATTTCTAGTACAGGGGCAGGCAAACGAAAGGTCAAAGGCAGGCAGATGTCAGTAATCCAAAGAAGGTACAAAAGGTCCAGAACGGCAGGCAGTCTCAGGGTCAGGGCATGCAGGGGTCAATAATCCAGTGAATTGGGCCAATGTATAGAACGGCAGGCAGGGTCAGGGCAGGCAGGGGTCAATAATCCAGTGAGGCAGGGCCTCCCGAATGGCACATTGGTCTAAGGCACTGCACCACAGTGCTAGCTGTGCCACTAGAGATCCTGGTTCAAGTACAGGCTCTGTCGCAGCTCTAGCGACTCCTGTGGCGGGCCAGGCGCAATGCACACTAATACAGTTGCCAGGTATACGTGTTTCTTCCTACATATTGGTGCGGCTGGCTCACGGGTTAAGCAGGAATTGTGTCAAGAAGCAGTGCGGCTTAATTGGGTTGTGTTTGGGAGGACGCACGGCTCTCGACCTTCACCTCTCCTGAGTCCATATGGGAGTTGCAGCAATGGGACAAGACTGTAACTGCCAATTAGAAACCACGAAAAAGAGAACATCTTTTTTTAAATAACAAAAAACATTTATCCAGTGAGGTGGGGCAAGGTATAGAATGGCTGGCAGGGTCAGGGCAGGTAGAACGGTCAAAACTGTGAAGGACTAGAAAACAGGAGCAAGCACAGACAGGAGCAGGGGAACAAACGCTGGTAGGTTTCATGAAACAAAATTAACTGGCAACAAACAAACAGATAACACAGGTATAAATACACAGGGGATAATGGGGAAGATGGGTGACACCTGGAGGGGGTAGAGACAAGCACAAGGACAGGTGAAACAGATAAGGTGACACACTAATATAATCAGAATAAAATGATTACACAGGTAGATCTACAATATTGTTCATGCCACTTTTAGTGCTGATGGTGATATAATACGGAAAGGAGATAAGCATGCCCACTTCTCTGCATTTTGTCAAAGTGTGTGTCCCGTTGGTCTCTGTCTGGTCCAGGTTTGTCAGGAGAGAAGGGTGACAAGGGAAGCCCAGGCGCAGGAGTCCAGGGTCCCAGAGGCCCTGTCGGGCCCCCAGGTAACCAAAACAATGCCCGCTGAACCCCCCAAAAAAACTGCACAGTTCCAACTTCAATTTTCCTCCAGGGACTTCCTTTGCTACTGAGCCTTTGCAGAGGAAATCAACATCTGTTGAGCAGGTGGATTAGAAAATAGGAAGTCATCCGATCTGCTTTTGATTAAGCACTCCCGTCTTGATTCAAGGGTGAAATATGAAATGGAGAGGGTAGCTGGAGTTTTATTTAATTTACTTTGGTTGTTATTCATTAAGCTGCCCTTACTGGTTTAATGAAACCTTATTAGAGGGCATAGCTATTTACTCCTGTATTGATTGTGGTCTAGCTGATACAGTGTGTTGATTGAAATCCTGAAGCAGTTGCCAGGTTGGGCCACAGGAGAGAACTCTGAGAGAACACTTCAGGAATCTGGCATGCGCGAGATGAGTACCCCCAAGGATATTTGAAAAAGGATATTCATAGCATTTCCTGATAGAGACAGCTCAGTAATAATAGCATTTTGGGTCTGATGAAAAGACACAAAAGCTTATGCTTATTGGTACTGAATGCTGGGTAATGGTAAATGTGCGGAAGTGTGGCCTAATCATGGATTCTGTTTCAAAGCACACTACTAGATTTAAAGGGATAGTTCACCCAAATTATAAAATTATTTATTGGTTCCCTTAACCCTGTCAGCAGTCTATGGATAAGATATGACAGCAATCCATACTTTGGTTTAATTTCTCTGCCACTGCTTCCACATGCTAATGTTTTATCATTTGCGGCACAAATCGCATTCAAGTCATGGGACTGATATTAGCATTATTCGCACATTATCTTCAAAACATCTATAAATGACTTTGTTGAGCTTTATAATACATTTTAGATACTTTCCTATTATTTGGACATGATGCTAATATCGGTCCTGTGACTTGTTTGGGATTTGCGCCACAAATGGGTAAGGAAACCAATGTGTAATTTGGGTGAACTACCACTTTAACTTGGTGAATTCTACCTCTATATGCAGTGTTCTTAGTCACAATGAAGACAATAATAATGCCATCATGTTTCAAAGGTTTGTCTTAACATTTCACATGATGATTTCACTTCGGAATGTAGCTCAAAATTAAAACCTTCATTGTTAATTGAACATTTATTTGTTGTATTAAAACACACTTCCTCCCTTTCTCCGCCTTTTCCTTACCTCTCCTCCAGGACCAACGGGTCAGGGCCGGACAGGTAGCCAGGGTCCATCTGGTCGGCCGGGGAACCCTGGAACCCCTGGGAGGCCGGGTATCCCTGGACCAGTGGGGTCGGCTGGACCTCCTGGATACTGTGACCAGAACTCCTGTGTGGGCTACAACGTAGGAGGTAATTATGACAATCGTCATCCCTTACCACTGTAAACACACCAAAACACAACAAGGCAACATAAAATGAAATAAAATACAAAGTCCAATACATTAGATCTAATTTGTTTTGCCATGTATAGAGAATTCCATTGTCATTCCCATCATGTTGTTGGGTAGATAACACTTACCTGGGGATACACTCTCTGAGAATGCTTTAAAAACCCTAAATTCTTGAGTAAGGCTGAGGGTTTGTAATCAGAGAATATGTCAAAGGGTTCGGACTGAATCTGGCCTTTTTTTAATGTCTTTATATCTGATGTATTGTATCATACCCTGTCAATCAATCACTAACGAATTTAATCCATCAGAAGCTCTTTGACAGGGAGACCTGAGCAAAGAGCTCTCATTGGGTTAAATCCGCCAGAGGGTTGACCCGAATCACACCTTTATCCACACTCACTGTATTTCAAGGTGAAGCTAAGACAACATGACTAGGGTTGAATGGCGGTAACCCGGTTACCTCCCAAAATCACTCCCTTTTCCCGGGATAAATAACTGTGAGAACTGTCAATTATTATAAATTGATTTGATTTGATTTGAAAATTATTTGTCTGAACAGCATGGCGTGAAATGGAACTGTGAAAGGGTATGCGATGTCTAAATCTGGCCTCTCTTCAGCATCTGCATGATGAATTAACGCTCACGGTGGGGACAGACATCCCATGTCTGTATGGAGCGCAATTCACAGTGCATGTAGACCTACTGTATCATCTCATCATGGTCACTTTTTTTCCTGAGACAGGTAGGCCTACATTTGCTGCAGCATAGCCTATGCTACAGTAATATAAAGACCGAATGCGCCTCTAATTTACCCATATCCATCTGAATTTCAGGTGTCACCTTGTTTTGTAATTGTAAAGATTTTTATTTATTATTTGCAGCTGCAGGGAAAAAAAGCATATCACTCGAATATCTTTGCTTTAAATCAGAACACGTGCAAGCAGTCTCTCGCAGTCTTTCTCTCTCTCCATCAATTCCATTCCAATTTTATACAAAATAGATCATCCTCTTCTATATTTGATATATAGCCCTATACAGTATATGTTCTAGCCTACCTCTTTCAGGTAATAAAGTCAATGCAGTATTAGCCTTATATTTAGCTAATTAGTGATGGGTTATGTATAATTTACATTTACATTTAAGTCATTTAGCAGACGCTCTTATCCAGAGCGACTTACAAATTGGTGCATTCACCTTATGACATCCAGTGGAACAGCCACTTTACAATAGTGCATCTAAATCTTTTAGGGGGGTGAGAAGGATTACTTTATCCTATCCTAGGTATTCCTTAAAGAGGTGGGGTTTCAGGTGTCTCCGGAAGGTGGTGATTGACTCCGCTGTCCTGGCGTCGTGAGGGAGTTTGTTCCACCATTGGGGGGCCAGAGCAGCGTACAGTTTTGACTGGGCTGAGCGGGAACTGTACTTCCTCAGTGGTAGGGAGGCGAGCAGGCCAGAGGTGGATGAACGCAGTGCCCTTGTTTGGGTGTAGGGCCTGATCAGAGCCTGGAGGTACTGAGGTGCCGTTCCCCTCACAGCTCCGTAGGCAAGCACCATGGTCTTGTAGCGGATGCGAGCTTCAACTGGAAGCTAATGGAGAGAGCGGAGGAGCGGGGTGACGTGAGAGAACTTGGGAAGGTTGAACACCAGACGGGCTGCAGCGTTCTGGATGAGTTGTAGGGGTTTAATGGCACAGGCAGGGAGCCCAGCCAACAGCGAGTTGCAGTAATCCAGACGGGAGATGACAAGTGCCTGGATTAGGACCTGCGCCGCTTCCTGTGTGAGGCAGGGTCATACTCTGCGGATGTTGTAGAGCATGAACCTACAGGAACGGGCCATCGCCTTGATGTTAGTTGAGAACGACAGGGTGTTGTCCAGGATCACGCCAAGGTTCTTAGCGCTCTGGGAGGAGGACACAATGGAGTTGTCAACCGTGATGGCGAGATCATGGAACGGGCAGTCCTTCCCCGGGAGGAAGAGCAGCTCCGTCTTGCCGAGGTTCAGCTTGAGGTGGTGATCCGTCATCCACACTGATATGTCTGCCAGACATGCAGAGATGCGATTCGCCACCTGGTCATCAGAAGGGGGAAAGGAGAAGATTAATTGTGTGTCGTCTGCATAGCAATAATAGGAGAGACCATGTGAGGTTATGACAGAGCCAAGTGACTTGGTGTATAGCGAGAATAGGAGAGGGCCTAGAACAGAGCCCTGGGGGACACCAGTGGTGAGGGCGCGTGGTGAGGAGACAGATTCTCGCCACGCCACCTGGTAGGAGCGACCTGTCAGGTAGGACACAATCCAAGCGTGGGCCGCGCCGGAGATGCCCAACTCGGAGAGGGTGGAGAGGAGGATCTGATGGTTCACAGTATCGAAGGCAGCCGATAGGTCTAGAAGGATGAGAGCAGAGGAGAGAGAGTTAGCTTTAGCAGTGCGGAGCGCCTCCGTGATACAGAGAAGAGCAGTCTCAGTTGAATGACTAGTCTTGAAACCTGACTGATTTGGATCAAGAAGGTCATTCTGAGAGAGATAGCGGGAGAGCTGGCCAAGGACGGCACGTTCAAGAGTTTTGGAGAGAAAAGAAAGAAGGGATACTGGTCTGTAGTTGTTGACATCGGAGGGATCGAGTGTAGGTTTTTTCAGAAGGGGGTGCAACTCTCGCTCTCTTGAAGACGGAAGGGACGTAGCCAGCGGTCAGGGATGAGTTGATGAGCGAGGTGAGGTAAGGGAGAAGGTCTCCGGAAATGGTCTGGAGAAGAGAGGAGGGGATAGGGTCAAGCGGGCAGGTTGTTGGGCGGCCGGCCGTCACAAGACGCGAGATTTCATCTGGAGAGAGAGGGGAGAAAGAGGTCAGAGCACAGGGTAGGGCAGTGTGAGCAGAACCAGCGGTGTCGTTTGACTTAGCAAACGAGGATCGGATGTCGTCGACCTTCTTTTCAAAATGGTTGACGAAGTCATCTGCAGAGAGGGAGGAGGGGGAGGAGGATTCAGGAGGGAGGAGAAGGTGGCAAAGAGCTTCCTAGGGTTAGAGGCAGATGCTTGGAATTTAGAGTGGTAGAAAGTGGCTTTAGCAGCAGAGACAGAGGAGGAAAATGTAGAGAGGAGGGAGTGAAAGGATGCCAGGTCCGCAGGGAGGCGAGTTTTCCTCCATTTCCGCTCGGCTGCCCGGAGCCCTGTTCTGTGAGCTCGCAATGAGTCGTCGAGCCACGGAGCGGGAGGGGAGGACCGAGCCGGCCTGGAGGATAGGGGACATAGAGAGTCAAAGGATGCAGAAAGGGAGGAGAGGAGGGTTGAGGAGGCAGAATCAGGAGATAGGTTGGAGAAGGTTTGAGCAGAGGGAAGAGATGATAGGATGGAAGAGGAGAGAGTAGCGGGGGAGAGAGAGCGAAGGTTGGGACGGCGCGATACCATCCGAGTAGGGGCAGTGTGGGAAGTGTTGGATGAGAGCGAGAGGGAAAAGGATACAAGGTAGTGGTCGGAGACTTGGAGGGGAGTTGCAATGAGGTTAGTGGAAGAACAGCATCTAGTAAAGATGAGGTTGAGCGTATTGCCTGCCTTGTGAGTAGGGGGGGAAGGTGAGAGGGTGAGGTCAAAAGAGGAGAGGAGTGGAAAGAAGGAGGCAGAGAGGAATGAGTCAAAGGTAGACGTGGGGAGGTTAAAGTCGCCCAGAACTGTGAGAGGTGAGCCGTCCTCAGGAAAGGAGCTTATCAAGGCATCAAGCTCATTGATGAACTCTCCGAGGGGACCTGGAGGGCGATAAATGATAAGGATGTTAAGCTTGAAAGGGCTGGTAACTGTGACAGCATGGAATTCAAAGGAGGCGATAGACAGATGGGTAAGGGGAGAAAGAGAGAATGACCACCTGGGAGAGATGAGGATCCCGGTGCCACCACCCCGCTGACCAGAAGCTCTCGGGGTGTGCGAGAACACGTGGGCGGACGAAGAGAGAGCAGTAGGAGTAGCAGTGTTATCTGTGGTGATCCATGTTTCCGTCAGTGCGGGGAGACAGAGGCATTAATCTTCTAATTTAATGCCTCTGTCTCTTGCGCAGTATGCAAGCACCTGTGCTCCGCAGACCTCTCCTTAATAAACGCTCCTTAGCTCTTGGAGTCACATGCAGGAAAATCTAGACTAAATAGCTTGCTGGACATAACTTTTTTAGCATTTCTTATACTAATAGACTATTCGAAGAGGGGCGCAAGCTCTTTTTTGCTGATTGATAAATACCTCCAGCCAATAGAACTCACGGGTAGTTTGAAAGAAGAGTGAATGTGCGATGGTGGTAGGCTATAGCAGTTATTTAGCCTTCTGCATCTAATTCTAGTCCTATATTATTCAAGGATAACATTAGAATGAGGAAGATGATGACCACGAAACGTTTTCCATTTAACTGTTGAAAGCGAGGAAGGAATAAAGCAAAAATAGAGTGAGAAAGAGTATGTTGGCTAATAACATTAGGGGAGATATTATGAAAGCTATATCAAATCAAATGGTATGTGTCACATGCACATACAACACGTGTAGACCTTATCGTGAAATGCTTACTTACAAGCCCTTAACCAACAATGCAGTTCAAGAAATAGAGTTAAGATAATATTTACTAAATCAATAAAATTAGTAATTAAATAAAAAGTAACACAATAAAATAACAATAACAAGGCTATATACAAGGGGTACCGGTACCGAGACAATGTGCGCCAGGGGTACAGGTTAGTCGAGGTAATTTGTACATGTAGGTAAGGGTAAAGTGACTACAGAGGTAATAAACAGCAGAGGTAATAAACATCAGTGTAAAAACAAAGGGGGGATCAATGTAAATAGTCCAGCTGGCCATTTGATTAATTGTTCATCAGTCTTATGGCTTGGGGGTAGAAGCTGTTAAGGAACCTTTAGGTCCAAGACTTGGCGGTCTAGTACCGCTTGCTGTGCTGTAGCAGAGACAACACTCTATGACTTGGGTGACTGAAGTCTTTGACAATTTTTGGGGCCTTCCAATTATACAAATGTATGTTTTATTTATTTATTCTTGGCTGCATTGTTGGTTAAGGGCTTGTAAGTAAGCATTTCAGTGTAAGGTTTACTACACCTGTTGTATTTGGCGCATGTGACAAATTCTTCATATGTTATTTGTCACATGCGCCAAATACAACAGGTGTAGTAGACCTTACACTGAAATGCTTACTTACAAGCACTTTATATTTCAAAATTAAAATTAAATTTGCTAGCGTATACTTGTAACTTTTTAGGCCTCATGTTTCGCACCAGAATTGCATGTTCTCTTCTGCTTTACCATGGTTTGAACGATTTGTGTAATTCAGTATATTGCAATACAATACACACTCAAAAAGATTAGCCTACTGGAGCTAGTTAAACTTATTTCCCCAAGAGAGCATAGCCTATAGCTAGGTACAACTATGGGCTTTTATATTTTTCTGCCGTGCATAATGTGCAGTAGTCTACTGTATATCATAGCCGGATATGGCCGGGGTAGGCTGTCATTGTAAATAAGAATTTGTTCTTAATTGACTTGCCTAGTTAAATAAAGGTTAAATAAAATATATCAGTGCATTTGGAAAGGATTCAGACCCCTTGACTTTTTTTGTTACGTTACAGTCTTATTCTAAAATGGATTAAATATTTTTTTCCCCTCATAAATCTACACACAATAACCCAATATGACGAAGCAAAAACCATTTATTTACATTTTTTTGCAAAACGATTATTAAGTATCACATTTACATAATTATTCAGACACTTTACTCAGTACTTTGTTGAAGCACCTTTGGCAGCCTCAAGTCTTCTTGGGTATGACGCTACAAGGTTGGCACTGGGAAACCTAGTCAGTTGTGTTATTTGGGGAGTTTCTTCCATTCTTCTTCGCAGAGCCTCTCAAGCTCTTTCAGGTTGGATAGGGGGCATCTATTTTCAGGTCTCTCCAGAGATGTTTGATTGGGTTCAAGTCTGCGCTTTGGCTGGGCGACTCAAGGCCTTTCAGGGACTTGGCTGTGTGATTAGGCTCGTTGTCCTGTTGGAAGGTGAACCTTCGCTCCAGTCTGAGGTCCTGAGCACTCTGGAGCAGGTTTTCATCAATGATCTCTCTGTACTTTGCTCCGTTCAGCTTTCTCTCGATCCTGACTAGTCTCCCAGCCCCTGCCGCTGAATAGCATCCCCACAGCATGATGCTGCCACCACCATGCTTCACCGAAGGGATGGTGCCAGGTTTCCTCCAGATATGACGCTTGGCATTCAGGCCAAAAAGTTCAATCTTGGTTTCATCAGACCAGAGAATCTTGCTTCTCATGGTCTGAGACCTTTAGATGCCTTTTGGCAAACTTCAAGCGAGCTGTCATGTGCCTTTTCCTGAGGAGTGGCTTCCCTCTGGCCACTACCATAAAGGTCTGATTGATGGGGTTCTGCAGAAATGGTTGTCCTTCTGGAAGGTTCTCCACAGAGGAACTCTGGAGCTCTGTCAGAGGGACCATTGGGTTCTTGGTCACCTCCCTGACCAAGGCCCTTCAATTTTGAGTCTTATAGCAAAGGGTCTGAATACATATGTAAATACGTTTTTTTTGTTGCAAAGATTTCTAAAAACCTGTTATTGTGTGTAGATTGAAGAGGTAGGGAAATAGGGAAGGGGTCTGAATACTTTCCGAATGCACTGTATGTATTGGATAATGGGAATATGACTGAATATAAATAGTGTAGTTATTCCCTCCGCAAGACAATCAATAAGCGAAATGCAAGTACAGGGACAAGGTAGAGTCGCAATTCAACGGCTCAGACACGAGACATATGTGGCATATGTCTACAGGAAATCAGGGACTGCAAAAAGAACCTGCCACGTCACGAACAACGACGTCACACTTCCAGACAAACTAAACACCTTCTTTGCCTGCTTTGAGGATAATATAGTGCCACCGTTGCGGCTCCCCAAACAAAGAGCAGGCCAAAATATCCCTCTCAGCACTGCCTGGACTGCGCCAAAATGCAAACTCATTTATTTTGAGGTGTATTATAATATAATTATTTTTAGGATAATACAGTGCCAAGGACTACGCCTCCCCCTCTCCTCTGTGGATGATGTGAGTAAAATATTTAAACGTGTTAACACTCGCAAGGCTGCTGGCCCAGACGGCATCCCTAGCCGCGTCCTCAGAGCATGGGCAGACCAGCTTGCTGGTGTGTTTACAGACATATTCAATCGCTCCCTATCCCAGTCTGTTGTCCCCACATGCTTCAAGATGGCTACCATTGTTCCTGTACTCAAGAAGGCAAAGATAACTGAACTAAATGACTACTGCCCTGTAGCACTCACTACTGTCATCATGAAGTGCTTTGGGAGACTAGTCAAGGATCATATCACCTCCACCTTACCAGCCACCCTAGATCTACTTCAGTTTGCATACCGCCAGATCCAGAGATGACACAATTGCCATCACACTACCCTATCCCATCTGGACCAAATTAATACCTATGTAAGAATGCTGTTCATTGACCTCAACTCAGCATTCAACACCATAGTACCCTCCAAGGTGATCATCAAGCTGGAGGCCCTGGGTCTCAACCTCGCCCTGTGCAATTGGGTCCGGGACTTTCTGACGGCCCGCCTCCAGGCCTCCAACTCAATCATCAAATTTGCATACAACACAACTGTAGTGGGCTTGATTGGCAACAACGACAAGACAACCTACAGGGAGGAGGTGAGGGCATTCGGAGTGCGGTGTCAGGAAAACAACATCTCACTCAACGTCAACAAACCAAAGGAGATGATCGTGGACTTCATTAAACTGCAGAGTGAGCACCCCCCTATCCACATTGAAGGGACAGCAGTGCAGAAGGTGGAAAGTTTTAAGTTCCTCAGCATACACATCACAGACCAACTGAAATGGTCCACCCACACAGACAGTGTAGTGAAGAAGGCTCAACAGCGCCTCTTCAACCTCAGGAGGCTGAAGAAATTTGGCTTGTCACCCAAAACCCTGACAAACTTTTACAGATGCACAATCGAGAGCATCCTGTCGGGCTGTATCACAGCCTGGTACGACAACTGCACAACCCTCAACCTCAAGGCTCTCCAGAGGGTGGTACGGTCTGCGCAAAGCATCACTGGGGGCAAACTACCTGCCCTCCTACAGCACCCGATGTCACAGGAAGGCCAAAAAGATCATCAACGACATCAACCACCTGAGCCACTACCTGTTCACACCGCTACCATCCAAAAGGCGAGGTCAGTACAGGTGCATCAAAGCTGGGACCCTGGGACTGAAAAATAGCTTCTATCTCAAGGCCATCAGACTGCTAAACAGCAATTACTAACTCAGAGAGGCTGCTGTCTCCATGGAGACCCAATCACTGGCCACTTTAATAAATGGATCGCTAGTCACTTTATACTATGCCACTCTAAATAATGACACATTAATACTGTTTATATATTTTACATTACTCTTATCACATGTACAGTTGAAGTCGGAAGTGTACGTGCATTTAGGTTGTAGTCATTAAAACTCGTTTTTTCAGACACTCCACAAATTTCTTGTTAACAAACTATAGTTTTGGCAAGTTGGTTAGGACATCTACTTTGTGCATGACACAAGTCATTTTTCCAACAATTGTTTACAAACAGATTATTTCACTTATAACTAACTGTATCACAATTCCAGTGGGTCAGAAATTTACATACACTAAGTTGACTGTGCCTTTAAACAGCTTGGAAAATGATAGGCTAATTGACAACATTTGAAGGTGTACATGTGGATGTATTTCAAGGCCTACCTTTAAACTCAGTGCCTCTTTGCTTGACATCATGGGAAAATCAAAAGAAATCAGCCAAAACCTTAGAAAAAATTGTAGACCTCCACAGGTCTGGTTCATCCTTGTGAACAATTTCCAAAAGCTTGAAGGTACCACGCTCGTCTTTGGTGCAAAAAGTGCAATCCCAGAACACCAGCAAAGGACCTTGTGAAGATGCTGGAGGAAACAGGTGCAAAAGTATCTATATCCACAGTAAAACGAGTCCTATATCGACATAACCTGAAAGGCCGCTCAGCAAGGAAGAAGCCACTGCTCCAAAACCGATATAAAAAAAGCAGTTTGCAACTGCACATGGGGACTAAGATCGCACTTTTTGTTTCCTCTGGTCTGATGAAACAAAAATAGAACTGTATGGCCATAATGACCATTGTTATTGTTTGACGAAAAAGAGGGATGCTTGCAAGCCGAAGAACACCATCCCAACCGTGAAGCACAGGGTTGGGGCTGCCTTGCTGCAGGAGGGACTGGTGCACTTCACAAAATAGATAGCATCATGAGGTAGGAAAATTATGTGGATATATTGAAGCAACGTCTCAAGACATCAGTCAGGAAGTTAAAGCTTGGTCGCAAATGGATCTTCCAAATGGACAATGACCCCAAGCATACTTCCAAAGTTGTGGCAAAATGGCTTAAGGACAACAAAGTCAAGGTATTGGAGAGGCCATCACAAAGCCCTGACCTCAGTCCCACAGACAATTCGTGGTCAGAACTGAAAAAGCGTGTGCGAGCAAGGAGGCCTACACACCTGAATCAGTTACACCAGCACTGTCAGGGGGAATGGGCCAAAATTCCCCCAACTTATTGTGGGAAGGTTGTGGAAGGCTACCCGAAACGTTTGACCCAAGTTAAAACATTTCAAGGCAATGCTACCAAATACTAATTGAGTGTATGTAAACTTCTGACCCACTGGGAATGTGAGGAAAGAAATAAAAGCTGAAATAAATCATTCTCTCTGATATTAGTCTGACATTTCACATTCTTAAAATAAAGTGGTGATCCTAACTGACCTAAGACAGGGACTTTTTTTACTCTGATTAAATGTCAGGAATTGTGAAAAGCTGAGTTTAAATGTATTAAGGTGTATGTAAACTAAGGTAAACTTCCGACTTCAACTGTATATACTGTATTTTTTCCATCTATTGCACCTATGCCGCTCAGCCATCGCTCATCCATATACTGACATGTACATATTCTCATTCACCCCTTTAGATTTGTGTATATTAGGTAGTTGTGTGGGAATTGTTAGATTACTTGTTAGATATTACTGCACTGTCGGAACTAGAAGCACAAGCATTTCGCTACACTCGCATTAACATCTGCTAACCATTCTTATGTGACAAATACAATTTGATTTGATTTGATAATGGGACTGTCATTTGGACTTTTTGGGGCTTGGGTTCATAACATGTATTTAATGTTTGGCCCACCAGGCTCAGGTAGCATCAGGCTTGAATGTTCATGCTGATCAACCCTCTAATCAAATTCAGACATATGTATATGCTTTATAATGCTTTAGAATGACACCCGGGAAATTCCGGGTTACCCAGGAGAAAATGTATTTATTCTTGCGATGGAACATTTGTAAAATACCGGGAAAATATTAAACCCTAAACATGACCTATCTTGAAAAGAAAGTTCTCAGAATCATCTACTCTATTGTAGTACTAACTTACCAGTTACCCAAATTTAATTTGGATGCCCATACTGAGATATATTTAAGTAATTGGCATTTATTTTATGATTTACTTTATACTTAATAGACTTCAAATTCAAATCAATTGAGGCTCACTTGATTAACCTCAGGACTGAACCTCATTAAAATAAATGAGTGGATGTCCTTTATTCTCTGTTTTTGACAGCTCAGGAAAAATATTTGCCCATTCTATTATCTGATGGTTTTACAGTAAGATGTCTTTGAGCATATGGTTTAATTATGAATCCAATAGTTCCTGTTGTCATTTAAGCACCTTGAAATACAAAATGCACCCAAGATGCAGAATTTAGCTTGGAAACAATGACTTACAATGTGTTGAATTCATACAATGAATGGTATGTGAGAAAAAAAATGTTTTGCCGCCATGTCTTTATCCCAGTATCTTAATCCCAGTATCTTAGGTTGTGGAATTGAATTCAAACAATCTTGCTTGTTTAAAGTTCTATAGACCTAATAGATATTTGTGAATGCTTGTGACATCATGTATTTATGTCAAATATAGTTATTCCGACAAAATATCTATAAACTTTTAAAGCCTTATCACAATAAGTCATATTTCAATATGTTCATGTACATACCACGCTATTGCGTCAAGTATGGCCATATTTTACCAAGTTTCAAAAAGACAATTCTGCATCTTTACAGTCATGTGATCATGATTAATTCAACATTATAAACTGGGTGGTTTGAGACCTGAATGCTGATTGGTTGACAGCCGTGGTATATCAGACCGTAGAGCATGGGTATGGCAAAACATTTATTTTTACTGCTCTAATTACGTTGAATAACCCATTTAGAAAAGCAATAAGGCACCTTGGGGGTTTGTGGTATATAGCCAATATACCACGGCTAAGGTCTGTATCCAGGCACTCCGCGTTTGTCGTAAAAAAGAACAGCCCTTTGCTGTGGTATATTGGCCATATACCACACCCCCTTAGCCTTATTTCTTAAATGGTTCATCATCTAATATAATGGATATTGTGAGTGTGGATACAATCTGTAGCGCCCTAACTGTAAATGCATGTGTGCATGGACACCTAGACCATCGATGATGTTTGTCTCTATCACCCTTTTCTCTGAGGAAAAGACGGTACGGTGAGCACACTGTACGGCTAGAAAGGCCGGCGGTGTTCTCCATGTACTCCTCAGTGTGAGTAATACCAGCATGTGATTTTGTCTCATCTGTCTGACCTGTGGTATGTGTGTGTCTCCCTCTTTCTCCCTCTACTTTCTCTTACTGAAGTCCAACAAAAGTATTGGTAGCGAGCAGCATTCAAAAAGGGTTGTAGTGGAGGTGTGAGGCTAGACAGGCTTGTCGCTTCATTCTACCCCCTTCCAATATCCCCTGTTTTTTTTCGGTCAACAACAACTACTGCTTTGTTTCCCATAAAGATGTTCAAAGTCCTTCTCTTTGTAGAAAAACATTCTACCTGAGCCTGAGACAATAACTAATTTAGCCATAAATGCATTTTTATGTTTCAGCGCATACAAGCTAAACTCAGCAAAAAAAGAAACTGTCAACTGTGTTTATTTTCAGAAAACTTAACATGTGTAAATATTTGTATGAACATAACAAGATTCAACAACTGAGACATAAACTGAACAAGTTCCACAGATATGACTCACAGAAATGTAATAATGTGTCCCTGAACAAAGGAGGGGTCAAAATCAAAAGTAACGGTCAGTATCTGGTGTGGCCACCAGCTGCATTAAGTACTGCAGTGCATCTCCTCCTCATGGACTGCACAAGATTTGCCAGTTCTTGCTGTGAGATGTTACCCCACTATTCCACCAAGGCACCTGGACATTTCTGGGGGGAATAGCCCTAGCCCTAGCCCTCAACCTCCAATCCAACAGGTCCCAGGCGTGCTCAATTGGATTGAGATCCGGGCTCTTCGCTGGCCATGGCAGAACACTGACACTCCTGTCTTGCAGGAAATAAAGCACAGAACAAGCAGTATGGCTGGTGGCATTGTCATGCTGGAGGGTCATGTCAGGATGAGCTTGCATGAAGGGTACCACATGAAGGAGGAGGATGTCTTCCCTGTAACGCACAGCGTTGAGATTGCCTGCAATGACAACAAGCTCAGTCCGATGATGCTGTGACACACCGCCCCAGACTATGATGGACCCTCCACCTCCAAATCGATCCCGCTCCAGAGTACAGGCCTCGGTGTAACACTCATTCCTTCGACTGTAAATGCGAATCCGACCATCACCCCTGGTGATACAAAACCGCGACTCGTCGGTGAAGAGCACTTTTTGCCAGTCCTGTCTGGTCCAGTGACGGTGGGTTTGTGCCCATAGGCAACGTTGTTGCCGGTGATGTCTGGTGAGGACCTGCCTTACAACAGGCCTACAAGCCCTCAGTCCAGCCTCTCTCAGCCTATTGTGGACAGTCTGAGCACTGATGGAGGCATTGTGCGTTAATGGTGTAACTCGGGCTGTTGTTGTTGCCATCCTGTACTTGTCCGGCAGGTGTGATGTTTGGATGTACAGATCCTGTGCAGGTGATGTTACACGTGGTCTGCCACTGCGAGGATGGTCAGCTGTCTGTCCAGTCTCCCTGTAGCACTGTCTTAGACGTCTCACAGTACGGACATTGCAATTTTTTGCCCTTGCCACATCTGCGGTCCTCATGCCTCCTTACAGCATGCCTAAGGCACGTTCACGCAGATGAGCAGGGACCCTGGCATCTTTCTTTTGGTGTTTTTCAGAGTCAGTAGAAAGGCCTCTTTAGTGTCCTAAGTTTACATAACTGTGACCTTAATTGCCTACCGTCTGAAAGCTGTTAGTGTCTTAACGACCGTTCCACAGGAGCGTGTTCATTAATTGTTTATGGTTCATTGAACAAGCATGGGAAACAGTGTTTAAACCCTTTACAATGAAGATCTGAGAAGTCATTTTTAAGAATTATCTTTGAAAGACAGGGTCATGACAAAGGGATGTTTCTTTTTTTGCTGAGTTTAGTACATATTTTATCCAAGGCTTCTCTATGCTTCTGCAGTGAATGTGTACAGTTTTTATATTCCAAAAGGTGCCAGTGGTTGACTAATACTGATTGTCATTTGATGCGTTATTCAGTTGAGCTTTCTCATATATTTAGTAAGAGAACCACTTAGATCTCCTTACCTTGTCAGTGTTGCTCCTCCCTACTCCTCTTTAACTCTTCTGGCCGCTTTGATGTCGACGCTAACACTGTTCTTCCTGTGTGTCTCTGCCTCCTTCCTGTCCTGTCCCGCTAACCCAATCAAAAACAAACAAACACATGCACGCTTTGGGGGTGGCCACGGTGGCTATAGAGGGTGGCATCGGTGGTGACACATCTGACCGCCACAATCTTCCCTTAGTCCAATTGCCCCCCAACACCTACCAGAACTATGACGAGGTGGAGGAGGAGGACCCCTATAGGTATGGCGAGGGGGGCTACCCCTCCGAGTACTATCAGCCCAACTACCCGGCGCCTCGACCGGTCGTGCCCGAGGACCCAGGCCTCACCCAGGGAGACGAGGTGCTGAGGACCCCCGGGATCCACCGCTCCTACAGGAACCTGGCTGACAAGAATGATAAGAAAGAAGAAGAGGGGCCGGGGGAGAGGAAGATGGTTGTCCCATGAGGGAGAACAAGCTAAGGAGAGCCTTGCGGAAGTCGGGGATACACGACAGGAGTTGGGACTGTTCAGTTGGAGGGAGAAATATCCAAAGGGGGGTCTAAGGACTATCATAAAGTGCCTGATGTCAATGTCAAAGGGACATATAGGAGGGGAAGGGTGGTGGAGGTTGGAGGAGAGAGTGGGAGGGACCATCTTCTCCTTTTCTTCTCTCTGGAAGTGTTGTGGTTGGTGGTGTAGATAGGGGTTATGTACTGTTGGTTCCAGTGTGGTCAGATTTTTGTGTGTGTAAATCAGTTACATCAAGAGATACATTTGTATTGTTGTTTTCTTTTCGTTTTCAGCATACAACCTTATCTCATTTAATGCAATTTATCAATATCCTGGTTGCGGTTTACTTCAAGTGCTCGTTTATGATCTTAGTAAATACTGGAAGGCCTACAGTGTAGTGTAGTATAATATAATATAGTTTAGTATGTTATAGTATAGTATAGTAAATAGTATAGTAGTAATATTTCAGTTCAATGGGAGCTTTTCTGGCTAGGATATTACTCAAGAATGGATAGCAAGTGCTATTTGAACATTTTGAAAATAAAATGGAATATTAACGATCTACTTGGTCATATTAGTAGTGAATATAACTACCTATATTGATAACTACCCAACTAACATTATAAACAGACTCAATATGACAAGTTATTCTCCAATTATTATTATTTATTTTGAGGAAATGTCCCATATTGTAATATTTGCATGTGTGTTTGTTTATCATCTAATCATTCCATATCAATTTATAGTGCTATTTTGTCCCCAGCCAAAGGATACAACATATATGTGTTCATATCTTGACAGGGTCAAGCCATATAGCCCAACTAATACCTCCATTGCAGTGTTCGCTACAAACATGTCTCTCTTTGTATTTTTAGGATGTCTTCAAAGGGTGTTTGAGAAGGCGCTAAACATGTAATATAACAAGATTATTAGTTTAATTATTTTTTAATAAATGTTTGTTTTATTGCAAGTGTCTCGGAATATGGTCTCCAGAACCCCTAAAGTATTGTGATGAGTTGTTAGGCCTGTGGTCTATTAGCCTTGCAGAGCTCAAGAGATAAACTATGTGGAACAGGCCACTGTGGCCCCTCTCATCAGAATATGGTTCTATCAAGAAAGTCATTTATTTTTTACTTGGTATTGATTTTTCAAACAATAAAATTGAAGTATAACCATTAGTCACAGTGGGTACTCTCAACACTGCTTCTTTGTTCATATGGATGTGTTTGTTTTCTCCGACTAGCAGGCCTAATAGCATGCACTTCAATTGAACCAATGGTAGAACTTAAATTACATTTTCAGTTAAAATACTTTTCATTACTAGAGGACCCGCATAGATGGCAACTCCAAAGCAATGTGTACTTGCTATAGCTGAGAGTCTTCTAGATGACATCCTTAATACTTGTCGTGGTTTTCTTAGCAATCGGCACTTGAAAAGGGATGCATTGAAACTTTGCAAGCAAGCAGTGGGCAATACTTTCTTATTTTTAATCACTAAGCTATACACTATCACAGCTTTTTCAGTACATTGCCTTTTTCCCTTTTCTACCTTCGTCATCAGCATCTTGCACTCTACATAGGACTTACAACCAAATGAACTGATGGAACTGACACACACCGAAACGGTGTGACACCAGAAACGTTCTCCCTCTGTCTAATTGCAGAGTGAGAGTAGAGTCTGCCTCGCTATTATTTCTGCCGCCTCCCTAGGGGAGGTGTAATTACATGTTCTGCACCTAGGAAGTCTCCAGGCCAGATGTTAGATCCCCTGGAATCACGCTGCTAAGTGGGGCCTAGTGACAGACAGACATACAGACAGACAGGTACCCCTGTACATTGGTCTGCCTTTTTTCTCCAGGTGATGAAAGATCGTTGCTGTGAACACCATGGACTGAATGTCATTGCCACAGTCATGAAAGATACACACCGAAATATGTGCAATTAAGTGTGCAAGGCTTTTGATAAGTAGTATCTGATAAAATTGCGCTCTTCTTCCTCTATGATCTCTAATCATGCTCTTGCTCCATTTCATCCTGCTGCTTCCCAACAGCCAGCCAGAGCCCAGATTGAGCAACTTGCCCTCAAACCCACCTTGGGGAAAAGCTTAATTTCCAGATGATTAGCCCAGCCCAGGCATTTACTACATTTACCTCCATTCAAGTGCTTCATAGCCATAGGGAAACCACTACCATGCCTTAACTTTTTATGGCTGCAGGGGCAGTATTGAGTAGCTTGGATGAAAAGGTGCCCATTGTAAACGGCCAGCTCCTCAGTCTCAGTTGCTAATATATGCATATTATTATTAGATAGAAAACACTCTAAAGTTTCCAAAACTGTCAAAATATTGTCTGTGAGTATAACAGAACTGATATTGCAGGCAAAACCCTGAGGAAAATCAAAACAGGAAGTGGCATCTATTTTGAAAACTCCAAGTTCCATAGCCTCCCTTTGCTGGATTTAAAGGGATATGAACCAGATTCCTTTTCCTATCGCTTCCTCAAGGTGTCAACAGTCTTCAGACATAGTTTCATGCTATGTCAGAACGATAACATCGCTCGCGCAACAGAGTTTGGATAGGTATTGCTTTTCGCTCTCCTACTGTGAAAGTCATTTGCGGTTGGTATATAATTGATTATATATTTTAAAAACAACCTGAGGATTGATTATAAAAAACATTTGACATGTTTCTGTGGACATTATGGAAACTATTTTGAATTTTAGTCTGCGTTGTCGTGACCGCTCTTTCCTGTGGATTTCTGAACATAATGCAACAAACAAATGGAGGTATTTTGGATATAAAAACAATCTTTATGGAACAAAAGGAACATTTGTTGTGTAACTGGGAGTCTCGTGAATGAAAACATCCGAAGGTAAACAATTAATTTGATTGCTTTTCTGATTTTCGTGACCAAGCTTCCTGATGCTAAGTGTACTTAATGTTTTGTAGTGCGATCGATAAACTTACACAAACGCTTGGAGTGCTTTCGCTGTAAAGCATCATTTCAAAATCTGACACGACAGGTGTATTAACAAAAGGCTAAGCTGTGTTTTCCTATATTGCACTGTGTAGTAATATTTATTGAATGTAGCGCTATGCTATTCAGCGGTTGTTGATGACACTTATCCCGATAGGGGGATTGCAGCCATAACAAGTTAAGGAAAACTACAGTAGGTGATGACACTTGGCTTTACAGTGGAGCTTTGAGGCCATCAAAAGAAAAACACAATCACAGAGATGGCATCAAGAAGTGGGTGTCACGCTCCTGGGTGTTCTGTTGTCCCTTGGTGTGAGAATCTCTGCGGCTGCTTCATAAACAAAGGCGGAAGTACTTATCTTCTCTGGAGGCCTCCACCATCCCAATAACATACAGGCCTACATCATCCCAATAACATACAGAGGCCTCCACCAGTCCAATAACATACAGGCCTACATCATCCCAATAACATACAGAGGCCTCCACCATCCCAATAACATACAGAGGCCTCCACCATCCCAATAACAAACAGAGGCCTCCACCAGTCCAATAACATACAGGCCTACATCATCCCAATAACATACAGAGGCCTCCACCATCCCAATAACATACAGGCCTACATCATCCCAATAACATACAGAGGCCTCCACCATCCCAATAACATACAGAGGCCTCCACCATCCCAATAACAAACAGAGGCCTCCACCAGTCCAATAACATACAGGCCTACATCATCCCAATAACATACAGAGGCCTCCACCATCCCAATAACATACAGGCCTACATCATCCCAATAACAAACAGAGGCCTCCACCATCCCAATAACATACATGCCTACATCATCCCAATAACATACAGAGGCCTCCACCAGTCCAATAACATACAGGCCTCCACCATCCCAATAACATACAGGCCTCCATCATCCCAATAACAAACAGAGGCCTCCACCATCCCAATAACATACATGCCTACATCATCCCAATAACATACAGAGGCCTCCACCATTCCAATAACAAACAGAGGCCTCCACCATCCCAATAACAAACAGGCCTCCACCATCCCAATAACAAACAGGCCTCCACCATCCCAATAATATACAGAGGCCTCCACCATCCCAATAACAAACAGGCCTCCACCATCCCAATAACATACAGAGGCCTCCACCATCCCAATAACAAACAGGCCTCCACCATCCCAATAACATACAGAGGCCTCCACCATCCCAATAACAAACAGGCCTCCACCATCCCAATAACAAACAGGCCTCCACCATCCCAATAACAAACAGGCCTCCACCATCCCAATAACAAACAGGGCTGCACCATCCCAGTAACAAGCAAACTGCCCCCTTATAAACCATGTGGCAGGTACAGTTGAAGTAGGAAGTTTACATACACCTTAGCCAAATACATTTAAACTTAGTTTTTCACAATTCCTGACATTTAATCAGAGTAAAAATTCCCTGTCTTAGGTCAGTTAGGATCACCACTTTATTTTAAGAATGTGAAATGTCAAGAATAATAGTAGAGATAATTATTTATTTCCGCTTTTATTTATTTCATCACATTCCCAGTGGGTCAGAAGTTTACATACACTCAATTAGTATTTGGTAGCATTGGCTTTAAATTGTTTAACTTGGGTCAAACATTTTGGGTAGCCTTTCACAACCTTCCCACAATAAGTTGGGTGAATTTTGGCCCATTCCTCCGGACAGAGCTGGTGTAACTGAGTCAGGTTTGTAGGCCTCCTTGCTCACACACACTTTTTCAGTTCTGACCACAAATTTTCTGTAGGATTGAGGTCAGGGCTTTGTGATGGCCACTCCAATACCTTGACTTTGTTGTCCTTAAGCCATTTTGCCATAACTTTGGAAGTATGCTTGGGGTCATTGTCCATTTGGAAGACCCATTTGCGACCAAGCTTTAACTTCCTGACTGATGTCTTGAGACGTTGCTTCAATATATCCACATCATTTTACTACCTCATGATGCCATCTATTTTGTGAAGTGCACCAGTCCCTCCTGCAGCAAAGCACCCCCACAACATGATGCTGCCATCCCCGTGCTTCACGGTTGGGTTGGTGTTCTTCGGCTTGCAAGCCTCCCCCTTTTTCCTCCAAACATAACGATGGTCATTATGGCCAAACAGTTCTATTTGCGTTTCAAAAGACCAGTGGACATTTCTAGAAAAAGTACGATCTTTGTCCCCATGTGCAGTTGCAAACCGTAGTCTGACTTTATTATGGCGGTTTTGGAGCAGTGGCTTCTTCCTTGCTGAGCGGCCTTTCAGGTTATGTCGATATAGGACTCGTTTTACTGTGGATATAGATACTTTTGTACCCATTTCCTCCAACATTTTCACAAGGTCCTTTGCTGTTGTTCTGGGATTGATTTGCACTTTTCGCACCACTCCTTCCTGAGTGGTATGACGGCTGCGTAGTGCCATGGTGTTTATATTTGCGTACAATTGTTTGTACAGATAAACATTGTACATTCAGGCGTTTGGAAATTGCTCCCAAGGATGAACCAGACTTGTGGAGGTCTACAATTTTTTTCTAAGGTTTTGGCTGATTTATTTTGATTTTCCCATGATGTCAAGCAAAGAGGCACTGAGTTTAAAGGTAGGCCTTGAAATACATCCACAGGTACACCTTCAAATGTTGTCAATTAGCCTATAATTTCCCAAGCTGTTTGAAGGCACAGTCAACTTAGTGTATGTAAACTTCTGACCCACTGGAATTGTGATACAGTTAGTTATAAGTGAAATAATCTGTTTGTAAACAATTGTTGGAAAAATGACTTGTCATGCTCAAAGGAGATATCCTAACCGACTTGCCAAAACTATAGTTTGTTAACAAGAAATTTGTGGAGTGTCTGAAAAACAAGTTTTAATGACTACAACGTAAGTGCATGTACACTTCCGGCTTCAACTGTACATGTGATAAGAGTAATGTAAAATATATAAACATTATTAATGTGTCATGATTTAGAGTGGCATTGTATAAAGTGAGTAGCGATCCATTTATTAAAGTGGCTAGTAATTGGGTCTCCATGTAGACAGCAGCCTCTCTGAGTTAGTGATTGCTGTTTAGCAGTTTGATGGCCTTGAGATAGAAGCTGTTTTTCAGTCTCAGGGTCCCAGCTTTGATGCACCTGTACTGACCTCGCCATCTGGATGGTAGTGGTGTGAACAGGTAGTGGCTCAGGTGGTTGATGTCGTTGATGATCTTTTTGGCCTTCCTGTGACATCGGGTGCTGTAGGTGTCATGGAGGGCATGTAGTTTGCCCCCGGTGATGCATTGTGCAGACCGTACCACCCTCTGGAGAGCCTTGAGGTTGAGGGTTGTGCAGTTGTCGTACCAGGCTGTGATACAGCCCGACAGGATGCTCTCGATTGTGCATCTGTAAAAGTTTGTCAGGGTTTTGGGTGACAAGACAAATTTCTTCAGCCTCCTGAGGTTGAGGAGGCACTGTTGAGCCTTCTTCACTACACTGTCTGTGTGGGTGGACCATTTCAGTTGGTCTGTGATGTGTATGCTGAGGAACTTAAAACTTTCCACCTTCTCCACTGCTGTCCCTTCAATGTGGATAGAGGGGTGCTCACTCTGCTGTTTCCTAAAGTCCACAATCATCTCCTTTGTTTTATTGACGTTGAGTGAGATGTTGTTTTCCTGACACCGCACTCCGAATGCCCTCACCTCCTCCCTGTAGGCTGTATTGTTGTTGTTGGCAATCAAGCCCACTACAGTTGTGTTGTCTGCTAATTTGATGATTGAGTTGGAGGCCTGGGGGCGGGCCGTCAGAAAGTCCAGGACCCAATTGCACAGGGCGGGGTTGAGACCCAGGGCCTCCTGCTTGATGATCACCTTGGAGGGTACTATGGTGTTGAATGCTGAACGGAGGTCAATGAACAGCATTCTTACATAGGTATTCTTTTGGTCCAGATGGGATAGGGCAGTGTGATGGCAATTGCGTCGTCTCTGGACCTGGCGGTATGCAAACTGAAGTAGGTCTAGGGTGGCCGGTAAGGTGGAGGTGATATGATTATTTTTTCTATAATAAAAATAATAATATGCCATTTAGCAGACGCTTTTATCCAAAGCGACTTACAGTCAGTCATGTGTGCATACATTCTACGTATGGGTGGTCCCGGGAATCGAACCCACTACCCTGGCGTTACAAGCGCCATGCTCTACCAACTGAGCTACAGAAGGACCAGGATCTGAGGTTTTGGTGGATTTCTTTTGATTTTCCCATGATGTCAAGCAAATAGGCACTGAGTTTGAAGGTAGGCCTTGAAATACATCCACAGGTACACCTCCAATAGACTCAAATTATGTCAATTAGCCTATCAAAAGCTTCTAAAGCCATGACATCATTTTCTGGAATTTCCCAAGCTGTTTAAAGGCACAGTCAACTTAGTGTATGTAAACTTCTGACCCACTGGAATTGTGTTACAGTGAATTATTATAAGTGAAAAAAATCTGTCTGTAAACAATTGTTGGAAAAATGACTTGTGTCATGCACAAAGTAGAAGCCCTAACCGACTTGCCAAAACTATAGTTTGTTAACAAGAAATTTGCGGAGTGGTTGAAAACCGACTTTTAATGACTCCAACTGAAGTGTACGTTAACTTCTGACTTCAACTGTAGATGGTAGATCAATCATCTTCATTTTGGTGGATGTAAGTGCAATTACAGTTTTGGAGTTTGAATACAAGTGTAGACTACTGCAATGTGCTATTTACAGGCTGTAATAGTTCAAATAGAAATTCAGATAGCTCAAAGTTGGTCTATCAATGCATAATGAAGGCATAAAATAACATCATTGTCAAAGTGTACCTTTGAACTTTATCTCAAGACAGAATGCCTGACTAATTTCTGACCTTAGACTTCATTCAGTTACTTGTGGGATATAAGGGCGTTTGAAACGTAATAGAAACAGCAATAATGTGAAGAGGAGCCTGCCTACATAACTGCCTCCATACTCAAAAAAAGGATCCCCTAAAGGCAAAGTTACAAATCACTTTCTCCTGGTCTTTCTCAATTCTCTTCTCCTCTCTTCCTCTTTCACTTTCACAAACTCAAACACACAAAAAACATAAACACCCTATAAGGAATGTTTTATCTGATTTCAGACAAGTCATGTCACGATCACCTCTAGGTTACTAAGTATTTAGGTCAAGTGAAGGAAGAGAAGAAGTATCATCCGGGGGAAGAATACAGAGTGGCAGATGTTTCGCTCTCTACTGTGCGAGCTGTCAAAGCAAACAACCAGGTAATTTACAGGTACATTCCGATGACAGCGTTACATAAAGATGCCACAATTACCATGTTTTACACCAATATTTTTCACTTGTGTTGTCCGTTTGTAGAGAAGTATCTTGTAAATGTAAATGTTATTGTTCTACTTTCACTGTGAGAGAACGTGAGAAACTTGCAGCCTTGATAATAAGCTTGAGAAAGGATTTGCAAATTTGGACCTAGTTCCCCACCTAGTGTGGATTTTCAGATGATGCATGATCTGGAAAGAAATGTATGCGCTGTGCATACATACTGTATATATAATATTATTCCATTTGATATATATTGGATGTGTATGGGTTACATACATTTTGAAGAACGTCATTATCTCAGATCACTAAATAACGGTAGGTCTGATGAATGTGATTACCACAGTCATTCTTATGTTTTGAACAAGACATTAGATGGGCCAAACTGCCCGGGAAAAAATATCTAATCTTTCCAATAGGGTAGTCATTTGGATTTGAATATATCAGAGCATGTGGAATTAGATTAGATTGTTTGAAATTAGATTAGATTTTCATAATCACATTCAATCAAATTAGTCGTGCCTGTTGACGTTGTCATTGGGTCTCATCGTTTAGACCACAAATGATGTTACTGAAGTCCGTTTCTACGTCTTGATCACACCTACATTGTTTGCATTTTGGTACACCAGAAGTCAATTTATTCCCAATGGAACTGGTGCGTTTTCCTTGCAGTGTTGCAGAGGCAATTGCAGTGTGTTATGTGTGGTGCATAAATTCGATTTATCGAACGTATGCGTCAAACTGTATGGGTAGGCGGCTTGACAGAAATGGTAGCAGAAGGTGAATGTTGAACTTTTGTTGCACAAATATACAGATGAATCTGCGTACCATTTTGCGCTAAACTCTGTCGGTGTGATCAAGGCGTTACTCTTTACCATAGATAATACAACTAGATTTGAACTGTTTGAAGAAAAAGTGAGATTTCAATCATTTTAGTTCTGATGTCTGACATTGAAATATATATCAGAAGGTTGTGATTGATATATCAAGATAAATAGTCTATTCTCGGATGTTCCAAAATGGAGAGAACATGCTTGATGTGCCAAATGTACTTACATGCGAATGTGATGTAACATACATACAAAAAAATAAGTTACAAAGCAAAACGTTCTCTTTGGTCTGGTATCACTATATAGATTAAATATTGATAGATCCTACACCGTGCATGCAATCATAAACACTTAAACAGCACATGACTATGTGTGTCTGTGTGTGTGTGCCTGGTGAGGTGGGCCTTATTATACAGACCAGGTGGATCCATGAAAGAATTTGAATAAACACAATATCAAAAGACTGATGATGCAACAGTGCCGAAAATACACAATGCCTTCAACCTGCTCCATGCACCAACAAATTTACAAGGGTAACGTAAACAAGAAGACAAATGATCACTTCAACAAACTTGATGAAGTGCTCAAAAAACAGTAGCAGAGTGCATACTCCTTTGCCTTACAATAACACTGATACTGTATTGGGTAGTGACATTTATAATTGGCATCCACTACATCAGTGGCACCGAAGAAAAGTCGTGGAAGCGACGGGCCAAAGACAGCAGCAGAGGGGTGTATTAATAATGAATTCAGAGCTCATTTGTATGTAAATGTGCCCAGACACCATCGCGGTCCAGTTTTGCCTCATGAATATTGCATGAGGCGAGCATGCTGCAGTGGAGTGCAAATAACTTTTTCTCACAATTTATCATGTGTATTTCCCCTCACTTGTAATTCATCGGATCATAACAGACAGAGTTAGAGGCGAACTCACTGTACTTCATCAAAAGTGTAGTCATCCACCTTTCTGCTTATTCAATGTCACTCCTGGCCCTAAGGTCACTGAATCCAGAGGAGTAGCCTAAGACTGACTGTTGGTGTGCATCAGTTGTAGGTGTTCTAAGGGGTGTAGCATGTTTGTCACGTGGCTATTGTAGTATCAATGCCTAATCATCAGTGACAAGCAGCTACATACTCCTCTTCAATGTGTTCATATAAAAAAAATAAGCCATTTAAGAGTTAAAATATTATGGTATGGTGGTATCCCCGGACTCGGCTGCGTGTATTGTATACATGTATATACATATTGGTTGCTGTTCTCCATATGGACAGAAGATGTCGCTGTCAGTCATGTTTGTACTAGAGCTGGACAGTGGCTACATTGACGTTGTATTATTATTTTGAATTTGGTCATGTACATTAAGTTCCTGTTCACAGACAATAGAAATTGTAAAAGTAGATATTTGAAACGTTGAGATAGGCTGATGCCTTTCTCCCATCAAAGTCAATTGCATTGATAACCATGCATGCCAATCAATTTTCCATGCGAGGTCTATACATTTAATATAACATATCTATAATGTGATTGATGCCCAATAATATTTTTAATGCTAGGTTTATAACATGAATATTATTTCTAAATAGTCTAGTTTTCCTTATATTTCTTTGTTATATCTTATTTCAATTCATCGTAGTGTACACTATGAATTAACAGGGTTTTGGCACAGTCTCTAACCATAGAATCCAATGAATAAAACATGATTTATAAAGATTTATTGGATAAAACCAATCACTGGAGGAAATGTGAAAATGACTTGAATTCAGATTGTGTATTTCAGCGTGTTATTTATTATGTATGTTATAGTATACACATTAAGTGTGTTGATATGTAGTGTAGACAATGTTTGAAGATGCATGCGAATATAATCTGCTCACCAGAGTAATTCGCACATTTTGAGTATTTATCTTGTCTTCAATTGGCAAATGTATATCGCCATATAACTTTGAAGTACATTTTCATGGCACTTGAATTAAACATATTTTTGGCGTCGTATGCAAATATATGCTGACGTAAAAGATCATGTGGTTTTTGTCGTAGATCTATGAACGACGACCTTTTTTTTTTCTTCTTCCTACTGTTGTCTTTAGGTTATGCCAGAATCTTTAGAATTACCAGCGCTATATGCGCGTCACCACAGACTACTTATAATTGGGAATTTTACTGTTAGTTTATCGTCCCAGCACCGAAAGGCTCTAGGCAGGTAAGAATACTATATACATTTTCAAGAATGGTGAAGAATATTGGACAAAACAAATTTCAAAGATTAAGTTATAACCGGTTTGGTAGCAAGCGAGACGAGCCGCCTGGCTTGCCCAGCTCGTGTGGCTGTGCTAGCGACGTCCCTTCCATCACTACTCGCGCATTGTTGTCACACTTGATTTAGAATCAGCTTGCCATCAAATCACGCCAAGAAAACCTAAACGTCTAGTTTACTCTGACTAACTACATTAACTTGACGTTTAGATAAATATACTTTTTTTGTAAACAAAAATAGTTAGGCGTTTAACTTTTGTGCCCATTTGAAGTGGGCACCTGAATGTATCGTTGTAAGACATTTAGCTTGCCGTGTCACCTAGCTGGCTAGCTAGTTTGCTAGCTCGCGACCCAGTTCACTTCTGAAGTTTGAAAACGTGTTAAAGACCCGTGCTTTAAAACTGCTTATGAACTGGTTAGTTATACATTGTCGGTTTACATAGTTAGCTAGTTAAATAGTCCCATAATTATTTGAAGAGTTGGCCTACGTTTGTCGAGCTTGTTGACTAGTTGTGAGTTTATACTAGCTACTGGTAGCAAGCTATAGGACAGTAATGGGAACCATCCTACCTACATATTAGACAGCCCAGCCATTGCCTTTCTCCTATCACCGGCGAAACGTAACGTTACCTAGCTAGCTATGTGAATATTTTTTCGTCTTTTGTCACGAAGTGCATTCGTTTTGTCTCACAAATTAGTTTAATTGAACAAAAGTCATGTTTATGAAGAGACACACTTAGGTAGCTAATTTAGTTATTGTAAATCGCTCTGGATAAGAGCGTCTGCTAAATGACTTAAATGTAAATGTAAATGTTAATTTCTGCTATATAGCGTTGTTTTTTGTTGCGTAGCTGGATGACGCTAGTATGTTAGCAGCCTGGCTATAGCAGATAGCCAGCCAGGCAGATAGGTTAAATGAGGTGACGCCTACCGCGGTATAGATTGGTGCTGGCACAGGCAGCGCGCGCGGCTATGCTGCCCAGTGACAGCAGTGTGGTAAGTTCCACCAGCAGTGGCGAACTGGGACAAGAATTCGGCCTTGGCATTTTATCTACACCAGCTTACATCACTACCAACTCTTCCCCCGGCGGGCCACCAGCCATGCACACACACCACATACACCCTGACCCTACACACCCAACTTAGACACAGGCAGAAGTGCTGACACATAACATTGTCAGTTTACAGTACAGCGTTTTTGTAGATGTGACTGGCGAGACGCTGTCCCCCTTTTTTCTTTTTTAACAGGCTCATGTTTAAAATAAGTACAATATGTAAAAAATAAAACAACTGGAGCATGCACTCCACAGAGAGCTCAACCAGTGCGCAAACACCTGCCTGTTTGTCCTCCTATGAGAGAGTTCCCTTTTGGCCTCCTATCTGCTCTGTGGATTTTGTTAATTTTATGAATTACTTAATTTAATTTAGTCTCTTAAATATATATATATTTTAAATGTAAAAAATTGCATGTCAAACAAGCTAATTTAATTTATCTTGAATCTTGGAAAATACCCACCCTCCCACCTCAAGCATGCACTCTCCTGACTTCAGCATGCTAGTGCCTTGTGCTGGCTATGGGTGCCGGGCAGTGAGTTTGAATACTGGTAGGCTACATTTGAGTTGGACCTGTAATGTTTGTGAAACTGTTATAGACTGAGAAGGGGTTAATTCAAGTGTTTTTAGTAAGAGGCAGAAAAACTAGCAGTTTTACCTCCTTATTAATTTGTGATAGCTGATAGCCCCTTTTTTCTTGATGTCACTCATCTCACCTCTAGTTAGTTGCCTACTAGAAGTCACTGCCACTAGCTTCCTTGTGATGAGTGTGTTGCAGAAAATAAATAGGCCAGGGTTTAAAAAAAAAAAAATGTGCACCTGCCCACCCCCCATAGATCTGTGCACGGCCCTACGCTAGAGATACAACTCAACACTATAACTGTGCCTCTGCTCTAGCCAATTTGTTTAACTCCCTGTTGCTCTGTCTCTGTCTCAGCATCTTCTCTGTGTCACTCTGTGCTTCTTGTTCACTCTGTTTGTCTGCTTAAGCCTTAAGTTATTAAAGCCAAGCCTACGACTTAGGCTATATTGCAAATTAGTGCCTGTCATATGTTCCTCTGAATCAACACCTATTACTATTAGAGCGTTCCAGACAAACATTTTCCCCTGGAGTCACTGGTGCCACTAACTTTTACTGTTGGTTGCACCAGTCCATTATTTGGTTGGATCCAAATCATGAGTAATCATCTTATAAAGTCATTCAGGGCTCGACATACAGGGCTGGCCTGGGGAGGTTTTGGGAATTTCCTGGCCAGTCGATCATCCCTGTACACTGAACAAAAATAAAAACGCAGCAGGCAACAATTTCAACGATTTTACTGAGTCACAGTTCAAATAAATAAAAAATAAGCCAATAGAAAAAAATTCATTAGGCCCTAATCTATGGATTTCATAAGACTGGGAATACAGATATGCATCTGTTTCTCACAGATACCTTAAAACATTTTTTTATTTTTTTTATTAAAGTAGGTCGTGGTTCAGAAAACCAATCAGTATGTGACCATTTGCCTCATGCAGCACAACATATTTCCTTTGCATTGAGTTGATCAGGCTGTTGATTGTGGCCTGTGGAATGTTGTCCCACTCTGCTTCAATGACTGCGAAGTTGCTGGGTATTGGTGGGATCTGGAACATGCTGTTGTACATGTCGATCCAGAGCATCCCAAACATGCTCAATGGGGAACATGTCTGGTGAGTATGCAGGCCATGGAAGAACTGGGACATTTTCAGCTTCTAGGAATTGTGTACTGATCCTTCCGACGTGGGCCCGTGCATTATCATGCTGAAACATGAGGTGATGGCGGCGGATGAATGCCATGGCAATGGGCCTCAGGATCTTGTCACGGTATCTGTGCATGCAAATTGCCATCGATAAAATGCAATTGTGTGTCTTTGTCCGTAGCTTATGCCTGCCTATACCATAACCCCACCATGGAGCACTCATACACGCTGTCTGCCATCTGTCTGGTACAGTTGAAACCGGGATTCATCCGTAAAGAGCACACTTCTCCAGTGTGCCAGTGGCCATCAAAGGAGAGCATTTGCCCACTGAAGTCTATTACGAAGCCGAACTGCAGCCAGGTCTAGACCTGGTGAGGACGACAAGCACGCAGATTTTCCCTGAGATGTCTGTCAGACGGTTTCTGATAGAAATTATTTGGTTGTACAAACCCACAGTTTTATCAGTTGTCCGGGGGGCTGGTCTCAGACGATCCTGCTTGTGAAGAAGCCGGATGTGGAGGTTCTAGGCTGACCTGGTTACACATGGTCTGCGGTTGTGAGGCCGGTTAGATGTGCTGCCAAATTCTCTAAAACGACGTGGAAGGTGGCTTATGGCAAAAAAAAATAACATTCAATTCTCTGGCAACAGCTCTGATGTGTATTCTTGCAGTCAGCATGCCAATTGCACGCTCCCACAACTTGAGACATCAGTGGCATTGTGTTGTGTCCCCAGAACAAGATGCACCTGTGTAATGAACATGCTGTAACAGGTCTGTAATTTTCATCATAGGTACACTTCAACTATGACAGACAATTAGAAAAAAAAATCCAGAAAATCACAGTGTAGGATTTTTAATTAATTTCTTTGCAAATTATGGTGGAAAATAGTTATTTGGTCAATAACAACAGTATCTCAATACTTTGTTTATATACCTTTTGTTGGCAATGAAAGAGGTCAAATGTTTTTTTCACAAGGTTTTCACACACTTGCTGGTATTTTGGCCCATTCCTCCATGCAGATCTCCTCTAGAGCAGGATGTTTTGGGGCTGTTGCTGGGCAACACTGACTTTCAACTCCCTCCAAAGATTTGTTTATGGGGTTGAGATCTGGAGACTGGCTAGGCCACTCCAGGACATTGAAATGCTTCTTACGAAGCCACTCCTTCGTTGCCCGGGCGGTGTGTTTGGGATCATTGTCATGCTGAAAGACCCAGCCACATTTCATCTTCAATGCCCTTGCTGATGGAGGTTTTCACTCAAAATCTCACGATACATGGCCCCATTTATTCTTTCCTTTACACGGATCAGTCGTCCTGGTCCCTTTGCAGAAAAACAGCCCCAAAGCATGATGTTTCCCCTTCCATGCTTCACAGTAGGTATGGTGTTCTTTGGATGCAACTCAGCATTCTTTGTCCTCCAAACACGACGAGTTGAGTTTTTACCCAAAAGTTCTATTTTGGTTTCATCTGACCGTATGACATTCTCCCAATCTTCTTCTGGATCATCCAAATGCTCTCTAGCAAACTTCAGACGGGCCTGGACATGTACTGGCTTGAGCAGGGGGACACGTCTGGCACTGCAGGATTTTGAGTCCCTGGCGGCGTAGTGTGTTACTGATGGTAGGCTTTGTTACTTTGGTGCCAGCTCTCTGCACCATTCACTAGGTCCCCCCCGTGTGGTTCTGGGATTTTTGCTCACCGTTCTTGTGTTCATTTTGACCCCAAAGGGTGAGATCTTGCGTGGAGCCCCAGATCGAGGGAGATTATCAGTGGTCTTGTACGTTTTCCATTTCCTAATAATTGCTCCCACAGTTGATTATTTCAAACCAAGCTGCTTACCTATTGCAGATTCAGTCTTCCCAGCCTGGTGCAGGTCTACAGTTTTGTTTCTGGTGTCCTTTGACAGCTCTTTGGTCTTGGCCATAGTGGAGTTTGGAGTGTGACTGTTTGAGGTTGTGGACAGGTGTCTTTTATACTGATAACAAGTTCAAACAGGTGCCATTAATACAGGTAACGAGTGGAGGACAGAGGAACCTCTTAAAGAAGAAGTTACAGGTCTGTGAGAGCCAGAAATCTTGCTTGTTTGTAGGTGACCAAATACTTATTTTCCACCATAATTTGCAAATTAATTAATTAAAAATCCTACAATGTGATTTTCTGGTGGTATTTTTTTTTTTCATTTTGTCTGTCATAGTTGAAGTGTACTTATGATGAAAATTACAGGCCTCATCTTTTTAAGTGGGAGAACTTGCACAATTGGTGGCTAACTAAATACTTTTTTGCCCCACTGTAATTGATTAATAAAAAGATGGATTCCTGAAGCTGTTTGTGATGTTGATTATTTATTGCACGCTGCACACACATATCCTATAAATAATCTGTTGTGCAGAGTGCGCAGCTCTCAAACAGCTGGTTGTTATATGGAGCAGCTCACTGAAGACCGGTAGGGGTAGGAAAGATGTTTCAAGTTATCTACCAGTAAATGCAACGTCAATAATGGGTATGCAAACCAGGTATTTCAAAAGTTCATAGTCTTGGTTGAATATATGCGATGCACAATTCAGTCATCATGGATTAGCATGCATTGAAAATCAGACCTTTCATCTAGGCTTTTTGGTTCTTGAATAGTCATTGGAATTATGATGGTATATTTGTACCTTCTACTGCTCCAATATAATTATTGTGTTTTTAATTTCTGATCAGATTTTATGAGAGATGTAGCCGCTTTAGTTTGTTTCCTGCTGTTTCAATTGAAGGGTGTTGTTCACCTAATACCTTTTATGCACTGTTGGTTAGAGCCTGTATGTAAGCATTTCACTGTAAGGTGTTACAGTGTTGTATTTGGCGCATGTGACAAATAAACGTTGATTTGAAAACTTTGATTTGTGTTGCACTAGTCTGTTTCGGTAAAACCACGTGTGGTTATTAGGAGCAAGACAACATTGAATGTTAGCATCAACTATATTTCCATACAAAGGGATTTGGTTTTTGGTCGCTTTCTCATTTTTAAACGTGATCCAATTACTTTTCAACATCTGAAATGGTGAGACTATCTACCACATGGACACTTCATTAGTGTGTTTGTCGGGAGCATGCTGTCTATTTAGGCAGACAATGGCCATCATTATTCTGACATTTTAGAATGTAAAAATGAGGTGAATCCACTTATTGGATGTGTCTCCAATACTGCCCAGTGATGTATGTATGTATGTATGTATGTATGTATGTATGTATGTATGTATGTATGTATGTATGTATGTATGTATGTATGTATGTATGTATGTATGTATGTATGTATGTATGTATGTATGTATGTATGTATGTATGTATGTATGTATGTATGTATGTATGTATGTATGTATGTATGTATGTATGTATGTATGTATGTATGTATGTATGTATGTATGTATGTATGTATGTATGTATGTATGTATGTATGTATGTATGTATGTATGTATGTATGTATGTATGTATGTATGTATGTATGTATGTATGTATGTATGTATGTATGTATGTATGTATGTATGTATGTATGTATGTATGTATGTATGTATGTATGTATGTATGTATGTATGTATGTATGTATGTATGTATGTATGTATGTATGTATGTATGTATGTATGTATGTATGTATGTATGTATGTATGTATGTATGTATGTATGTATGTATGTATGTATGTATGTATGTATGTATGTATGTATGTATGTATGTATGTATGTATGTATGTATGTATGTATGTATGTATGTATGTATGTATGTATGTATGTATGTATGTATGTATGTATGTATGTATGTATGTATGTATGTATGTATGTATGTATGTATGTATGTATGTATGTGCGTGCTCTTTTGAATTGAGCATCTTGGCAGAAACACCCCCGCCACTACCTTTTCTGCCACGGCTGAAGAAAATCCTAGGGGAAACGGAAACATCCACTGGTCTTGATGTTAGTTAGTGATGTCAGATAAATCTAAAAGACTATCCCTGCTAAGAGTCATTGGAGTACATAGGCTACTCAGAGGGGAGCCGACATGTATCATACTGCCTTTTTCAGAATGACAATCCTTCCTTGACACAAGCACATCACAGAAGCTGATATCACTCTGTGGAGTTCAATGCCCACAGCTCATTCTATTTTACTGATAAGGCTTACTGTATGGGAAGGTTTAGCTGGAAATGGTCAGACATGGTTTCTCGTTTGCGAGTAAACAAAGCACTAGGGTTGTCGGGCTCAGGCTCCTTTTATGCTGTATCTCTAAGGCCCGCTTTGAATTACCGGTATCACTGTCCCTTCACTTAAAAGTAGGCTCAACTCTTTTATAGCCATGGCCAGATATGGTGACATGGTAAGAGGCTAATAGTAAGTCTATGTTTTTGTAGTTTGGTGTCATGTTTTGTAGCCTTAATTATGTAGGCCCAATAATAGAAATGTAAGGGTTCTTGACAGGACCCCATTTCCTTAAGCCATTGCAACATACTGTAGGCCTACACTGTTCTGTCACTCACTCCCCTTATTTCAATACAAGGTGTTAAACAAATCCATTCTGCTGAAAGATATTTATAAAATGGCAACAATGTGGAGACATTACAATTTGAGCTAGGCTGATTGCCGACTAGTTTTTAAAGCCTCGGAGTCTCTGTGCCCAAACAATAAAGTAATGCCTGTCATTTCCAAATATCGTGTTCCATGCGAGAGATTCTCGGTTCATGGATAAATTATGCAAAATGGTGTTAATCATTTTAAAATGTGATATTATGGTGATCAGTTACTTGTTAGTTTTGAGTGATATAAGTATTGTACTATTCTTATCAGTGGTGCTCAGCAATAATCAGAAAAACACAGATGTTTCCATTTTGTCTTCAGACTAGCCCTTACTGAACATTTTGCTGCAAAATCTGGTGCTACTCGATTTTTGGTTCCAGCTCAAGGAATTAATTCATCTGCATCTTATTTGAATTTCCTGCTTGCATAATTCTTGGTTAATGTGAGCTCCAGAGGGCTGCTTGGCAAGCATGCACTTGTGCCAAAAATGTGAAAGTCATGTGGTGCAAATACAAACAATGTGCTCTGACGTCCCCCCCCACACACAAGCCCAAATTCGGCAGCTTGGTTCTTGCCCTCTTTCCTCCACTGTACCAGGCTTGCCTAATTTGGATTTTAACATGCATAGGCTACTCCATTTTGTAACATGCAGACCAAGCAAGGTGTAGTATACCAAGCCTGTGAATACACTACATGACCAAAAGTATGTGGACACCTGCTGTTAATTAAAACTTCTTAAGGATGACGCAGAATATAGTTCCCATGCAGGAACATCAATCAGCGGAAATTCAGAGCGCCACCTATAGTTTTTGATAACTCAAACTTTCATTAAAACACACATTCAAGGTAGTGAATTAAAGCTACATTCGTTGTGAATCTATCCACCAAGTCAGATTTGTAAAATGCTTTTCGGCGAAAGCATGAGAAGCTATTATCTGATAGCATGTACCCCCAAAATACTGCAACGTCACCTAACACGACAGATTTTGCGGTAGCCGGCGCTACCCGAAACGCAGAAATAAAATAAAAAACATTCATTACCTTTGACAAGCTTCTTTCTTGGCACTCCTAGATGTCCCATAAACATCACTATTGGGTCTTTTTTTAAATTAAATCGGTCTTTCACAAAACACTTCGAAATACTTTTGTAATGCAACTTTAGGTATTAGTAAACGTTAATAATCATCAAAATGATCACGGAGCGATGTATATTCAATAGCTCCACGTCCTGATATCATGCCCAAATATTTCTCAACCAAAACATCCGGTCGGAGACCGGAAGAAATGCCCTGCCTTGTGTCCGTTTGACCAAGAAACAAATCCGAGACAAATGACAAGACTGTTGACATCGTGTGGAAGCTGTAGGTATTGCAACCTCGGCCCCATTTAATGTGGTTTCTTTTCAACAATACATTCAAGTGGCGCATTGATATATTTTCCAGTTGTCAGTGATCAGATTTTCCTGTGCTTTTCGATGAAACGCACGTTCTGTTATAGTCACAGCCGTGATTTAACCAGTTTTAGAAACGTCTGAGTGTTTTCTATCCACACATACTAATCATATGCATATACTATATTCCTGGCATGAGTAGCAGGGCGCTGAAATGTTGCGCGATTTTTACAAAAAGCTGTGAAAATGCGCATGATCCATAACAGGTACATCTCATTCCAAAATCATGGACATTAATATAGAGCTGTAACAGCTTTAACTCTTCTGGGAAGGCTTTCCACTAAATGTTGGAACATTGCTGCAGGGACTTTCTTCCATTCAGTCACAAGCTTTAGTGAGGTCGGCACTGATGATAGCCCTTTAGGCCTGGCTCGCAGTCGGCGTTCCAATTCATCCCAAAGGTGTTCGATGGGGTTGAAGTCAGGACTCTGAAGTCCAGTCAAGTTCTTCCACACCGATCTCGACAAACCATTTCTGTATGGATCTCGCTTTGTGCACGGGGGCATTGTCATGCTGAAACAGGGAAGCTCTTTCCCCAAACTCTTGCAACCAAGGTGGAAGCACAGCATCGTCTAAATGTCATTGTATGCTGTAGCGTTAACTTCTTAAGTAAAAAAAGGAAAATAAAAGTAATTAAACTGCAGCAGTAAAATAACAATAGCGAGGCTTATACAGGGGGTAGCGGTACAGTGTCAATATGCGGGGGCACCGGTTAGTCGAGGTAATATTTACAAAAGTGACAATGCAACTCAGTAGTGATTGTTGCAAATGAGGACATACGGTTTTTATGCGCTACACACTTGGCGGCCCCATTCTGTGAACTTGTGTGGCCTACCACTTCGACTGAGCCGTTGTTGCTCCTAGACGTTTCCACATCACAATAACAGCACCCACAGTTGAACGAGGCAGCTCTAGCAGGGCAGAAATTTGAACTGACTTTTTGGAAAGGAGGCATCCTATGACAGTGCCATGTTGAAAGTCATTGAGCTCTTCAGTAAGGTCATTCTACTGCCAGTGTTTGTCTATGGAGATTGCATGGTGGTGTGCTCGATTTTTTTATAGACCTGTCAGCAAGGGGTGTGACTGAAATACTTTTGTACATATAATGTACTTCATAAGAGTACGGCTCCCGAGTGGCGCAGCGGTCTAAGGCACTGCCTCTCAGTGCTCGAAGCGTCACTACAGACACCCTGGTCGAATCCAAGCTGTATCACAACCGGCCGTGATTGGGAGTCCCATAGGGCGGCGCACAATTGGCCCAGCGTCGTCGGGGTTTGGCCGGTGTAGGCCGTCATTTTAAATAAGAATTTGTTCTTAAATGACTTGCCTTGTTAATTAAAAATGGTAGAATATAGATTAGACAACTTCTGCATGCTGCATTAGATTCATATTTAATGCTTCAGGTAATGCATTTGAATTCAGTTCTCACTGAATCAAGTGTCTGTTTCTTTCCAGAGAGCTGCATGTGGGAGCTACTGTAGCCATGGAGTCTGTAGTGTAGAACCGCAGGTTCACAAACATCATTCATGGCATAGTTAGCCCGGTTTACAGAAAAATAATCAGCTAGTCTGCTCACCCCCTTTGAATACCATAGTCCATTAATTGCCAGAACAAAAAAAATGCATATTGCACAATGTGCTGATTTTAAGATATGCAAAACATATGAAAATGTATTTCAGTGCTTCTACATGACCTACTTGTTTATCAATACATTGAATGGGAGTAGTTGGTAGTTCTATGTGGCAACCACTTGCTACGGTTCTCATGTGGATGCTATATTTTTGGTGACTAAGCAGCATTTTCAGGTGGACGGATGATGGTACTCCTGTGGGTTTAAGCTCCCTTGAAAGCCACGTTGTTGTACTCTGTCGTCTGTAGCGATGATCTCATCCTGAGGGGGAGCTTTCCAGTGGCTGTCTGGTTGTACTGTACAGTCTGCAACCCCTTTTGTCATTAGTGCTGTATGTGGGGTGGATCATAGGCCAGTATCGCGATATCGTTAGTATTGTGGCAAGACAACAAAACACTAAGCAACTTTTAGGAGAACTAATGTTGGAAACAAAGCATTATGTTGTCGTCCAGAGTCAGTTGTTTATTTTCCAAGCTATAGCACACAAAGTATTTAACATTCAGCAGGTATTTAATGGACCAAATATTGGTCTATTTCGTGTTTTAATTTTTGCCATCTAAATAACATTGAGATACTGGTATCATCCTGTCCCTAGGTGGATGACTCCATTTTGTTAAGATGTTGTGTTTTTGTTTGTCATAGATATCCTGTAACATACAGTATGTTTGGCATATTTTCCAGAACATAGGCCTACATGTATTGTGTATTGTAATCGCTATCTTCGAACAAGCAGCAAAAACAAGATGGTTCCCTCCTAGTAGGATAATGTGGCTTGCTGCCTAGCCCCATTTTACACACATTCCTTCATCATCCCTTTAGGCTGATTGTTTGTTATAAAATGGAACTTTCTGCTCCTGGTTTTATCCCACTCTTGCACACTCTTTTTAAAGTAGCCTAACTGTATCAACGATGAGTTTAACTCGTAACAGCGTTCATTGACAAGTCGTAATGTGATTAATTCTAATAAGTGAAGCACAATGAAACGATACATCCCAGGTGGTGTTTGTCATTCAAATAACCTTCCGAAGCTGTCTGTCTCTTTCTTTTGGAACATGTTTCCAAGGTAACAACCTTCTATTTTTCGGCAAACACAAAGCGGTGCAGTCTTCCGGGCCTTTGTGGGGCTCTGCCTCCGAGCTGCCCCCCCTGACCATTCTCCGCTGCTGACATTCTTTTCTCGTCTCAGATTCCAGAAGAGGCTACCCAGAGTGCCGCTGGACCGGAGACCAAAGGAGAGCTGGAGAGGGAAGAGAGTGGAGGCGGAACTGGAGCCAGATAGGACACCTCCACCCAGGGAAGCCCCACCCTACTGCGGAAGTGCAGTGAGTACCTTTTCACCACGGGGCAACACTCTGGTGGGGGTGGGATGCACAGGGGGGAAACCGGTACCAGTCTAGTACAATTGTATTGGCTATGCTTGCTCAAATAGGCCCTATTTAGACTTAGCAATTACAATCGGCTCTGCCTTTCATTGACATAAGATGTGCACTTTTTCAATTTTATGTCACCTGTCACTACTTTCTAGGAGAGGCATTTAAATGTATTTTTTTTTTAATCAAAATTAGTTTTTTGGCAGAAATGCCTTCTGGAACATGTGAACTTTCATGTGCCTTATTAACAATTTGTATGCTATCTGTAAATATTAATACAATTGTTAAATTATGAGCCTAGTTGGTTTAGCCACGGATTGGTCTGCCTTGTAGCACGCTTCTGTCTATTACATGAGCTGGTCAGCATGTGTAGGTGGTCCTTTTCTAGCACAGCTTTTTTAGGGGAACTGCAAAGGTGTTGCGCTCTACTTTCTGGAGGAGCGAGTTTTGAAATCAGTGGAATTAGAGTATGATAGCAAAGGAGATGGAGAAAATTCTGGCGTTTTGATTGCAAATATTCAGAAGGAGTCGAAAAGAAACACGCCGAAGGCTGTTGTATAAAACACCTGTCTCCGGATTACATCTTCAAACTCAGGGCAACCATGGCAATCGTGACAGAGGGAGAAGCGTCCATCCATGTACGCTACCAGTCAAAAGTTTGGATACCTACTAATGTTTTCTTATTTTCTACATTGTAGTATAATGGTGAAGACATAAACTATGAAATGACACATGGAATCATGTAGTAACCAAAAAAGTGTTAAACAAATCAACATATATATTTTTGAATTTCTTAAAGTAGCCACCCTTTGCCTTTGACAGCTATGCACACTCTTGGCATTCTCTCAACCAGCTGCAACCACCTGTAGAGGTCGACCAATTAATCGGAATGGCCGATTTTAATTGGGGCCGATTATACGTTTTCATAACAATCGGAAATCATTATCTTTGGACACCGATTTGGCCGATTTTATATATTTTATATTATTTATTTTATTTGATCTTTATTTAACTAGTCAGTTAACACATTCTTATTTTCAATGACGACCTAGGGTTAACTGCCTTGTTCAGGGGCAAAACGACAGATTTTTACCTCGTCAGCTCGGGGGATTCAATCTTGCAACCTTACAGTTAACTAGTCCAACGCTCTAACCACCTGATTACATTGCACTCCACGAGGAGACTGCCTGTTACGCGAATGCAGTAAGCCAAGGTAAGTTTCTAGCTAGCATTAAACTTATCTTAGAAAAAAACAATCAATCAATCATAATCACTAGTTAACTACACATGGTCATTATTATAAATACATTTTAAAAAATCAGCTGATTAATCGGTATCGGCTTTTTTGGTCCTCCAATAATCGGGATCGGTGTTGAAAAATCAGAATCGGTCGACCTCTAGTCACCTGGAATGCGTTTCAATTAACATGTGTGCCAATCAGTTGTATTGTGACAAGGTATGGGTGGTATACAGAAGATGGCCCTATTTGGTGAAGACCATGTCCATATTATGGCAAGAACAGCTCAAATAAGCAAAGAGAAACGACAGTCCATTACTTTGACTGACCTTCATGTCTTAATGTGGAAACTTTCAAGAACTTTGAAAGTTTCTTCAAGTGCAGTTGCAAAAACCAAGCGCTATTATGAAACTGGCTATCATGAGGACCACCACAGGAAAGGAAGACCCAGAGTTACAGTGAGGGAAGAAAGTATTTGATCCCCTGCTGATTTTGTACGTTTGCCCACTGACAAAGAAATGATCAGTCTAATAATAATAATAATAATAATAATAATAATAATAATAATAATATTCAGCTAAATGGCATATATTATTATTATTAGTCTATGTATTTTAATGGTAGGTTTATTTGAACAGTTAGAGACAGAATAACAACAACAACAAAATTCAGAAAAACGCATGTCAATATTTTTTTATTATTATTGTTTGTTTTGTTTTTTTCTGCAATTCTACAAATGTATCCATTGAGCTGAGAGATGTTTACAGTGTTAAATCTAATTTCCTACAATTCTACAGATATTGCCATGGACCAGAGAGAAAATGTTGCCGTTTTAAAGCTAATTTATTGCAATTCTAGAATTTGGTGGTTTTTAAAGCAAATTTCCACTGATTCTATGCATTTAGCCATAGCTCAAACATGATAACAATATAAACTGCCAAATTCATTGTTTTGGGAATTTTTCAATTCTCCCTGACTGTCTAGCAGTTTATTTTGTGATTGTTAGTTCTCAACGATGATAGTATTTTAAAATGTTTACAATACCGTTCAAAGGTTTGTCACTTAAATGTCCTTGTTTTTGAAAGAAACTTTTTGTCAATTTTTTTAAATATTGTTTATCAAATTGACCTGAAATACAGTGTAGACATTTGTTAATTGTCTACACTGGAAATGGCTTTTAAAAAATAATTTATGGAATATCTAGATAGGAGTACGGAGACCCATTATCAGCAACCATCACTCCTGTGTTCCAATGACACGTTGTGTTAGCTACTCCAAGTTTTATCATTTTAAAAGACTAATTGATCATTAGAAAATTATTTTGCAATTATGTTAGCACAGCTAAAAACTATATAATAATATAATAATATATGCCATTTAGTGGACGCTTTTATCCAAAGCGACTTACAGTCATGTGTGCATACATTCTACGTATGGGTGGTCCCGGGAATCGAACCCACTACCCTGGCGTTACAAGCGCCATGCTCTACCAACTGAGCTACAGAAGGACCAAAAACTGTGCTGATTTTAAAGAAGCAATCAAACTGGCCTTTAGACTAGTTGAGTATCTGGAGCATCAGCATTTCTGGGTTCAATTACAGGCTCAAAATGGCCAGAAACGAAGGACTTTCTTCCGAAACTCGTCAGTCTATTCTTGTTCTGCGAAATGAAGGCTATCCCATGTAATAAATTGCCAAGAAACTGAAGATCTTATACAATGCTATGTACTACTCCCTTCACAGAACAGTGCAAACTGGTCTAACCAGACTAGAAAGAGGAGTGAGAGGCCCCGGTGCACATCTGAGCAAGAGTACAAATACATTAGTGTCTAGTTTGAGAAACCGACGCCTCACCAGTCCTCAACTGGCAGCTTCATTAAATGGTACCCACAAAACACCAGTCTCGATGTCAACAGTGAAGAGTCGACTCCGGGATGCTGGCCTTCTAGGCAGAGTTGCAAAGAAAAGGCAATATCTCAGACTGGCCAATAAAAAGAAAAGATTAAGATGGGCAAAAGAACAGACACTGGACAGAGGAGAGGGGGGTGTTATGTGGACAGTCTAATCTAAGTTTGAGGTGTTCGGATCACAAAGAAGAACAATCATAAGATGCAGAAAAAATTAAAGATGCTGGAGGAGTGCTTGACGCCATCTTTGGAGGCAATGTGATGGTCTGAGGGTGATTTGGTGGTGGTAAAGTGGGAGATTTGTACAGGGTTAATAGCCTTCATTTAAGATCCCATCACCATACCCTGTGGACAGTTCTTAATTGGATCCAATTTCCTCCTACAACAGGACAATGACCCAATGCACAGCTCCAAACTATGCAACAACTATTTAGGGAAGAAGCAGAGCTCGTATTCTGTCTATTGGAGTGACCAGCACAGTCACCGGATCTCATCCCTATTGAGCTGTTGTGGGAGCAGCTTGACCGTATAGTACGTAAGAAGTGCCAATCCAACTTGTGGGAGGTACTTCAGGAAGCATGGGGCGAAATCTCTTCAGATTACCTCAACAAATTGACAACTAGAATGCCGAAGGTCTGCAAGGCTGTAATTGCTGCAAATGGATGATTCTTTGACGAAAGCAAAGTTTGAAAGACACAATTATTATTTCAATTAAAAAAATATTATTTGTAACCTTGTCAAATGTCTTGACTATTCCTTTTGCAACTAATTTCAAGTGACCCAAAATTTGTGTCCATTGTATTTTCTACATACTTTCTACTTTTTTTTTTTTGTCTTTTTTTTGTCATCTAAATTTACGCTGAAAGTGTTTCCATCCCAGATGGTTAAACATGCACCAAAGGGAATTCCAGAATTCCAGTGTTACCTCTAGAATACTGTACACGGTAATCACTACACACATGGATTGCATTTTTCACAAATTTCTTGCAAGATGAATGTGTCTCAAAGTTATCTTAAAGGGTTCATTCAGGGTTTATTAAAGTGTAGTAGATGCTTCATTCACCTAAAATTTGACAACACCTCTTTGCTTCTCCCATCTGGTTCAAGTTCATTGTAGATTCCTCAGACTTTTTCAGGGAAACAAGCATACAATATACAGCATCTAGCCTGTTATTCCATCTACTATAAATAATGAGTTTTGGTACAGATAAGTGAATATTGTGTCTGGAATTAATGGGCCGCATAACAAATTGCACTTTTTAGTATTTATTTGAATGTTTGAGCGAGACCCATCTGGGGTTTGTTTATTTGTGCAATGGCGTGTCACCAAGGGTCATGCCAGTCTTTGATCTGTCTCACACGTCACTACATTAGTTCTCCTCGACCTCCACCATTAAAGCAGTTCACCCTAGTGATGTCTCCTACCTTGCCAGTGGTAATGGAATAATTCATATCGGTCAGGAAAACAGTGATTCTGGTGCAGATTTAGACTAGGTCTTTCAACAGCTTCCCATACAACCATGAAGAATGCCCAACGTTAAAAGCCATGCAAGGAACCTGCAATGTAAACACTCACACATAATGTATATCTCATACCTGATGACAAGCACACCTTAATGGCAGATGCTCTCCCCAATGTATTCTCTGGCATCAAGTGATCTATGTCCCTCTCCTTGAATCTCACCTGTGTGCTTGTCCTTGGTACATGGGAGGCTTAATTCAACTTCCATACTTTTTTTGCCTATGTTTAGCCATATTTTTGGCTGCTCTCATAATTCACTTACACCCTGCCTGGACAGTGTTAGAAACTTCATCTCGCATGCATCCTACCTACATGCATACATTGTTGGATGAACATTATATTTTAGACGGACAGTCTCCTTCATTTGTCTATGAAGATAAAAATACCTGCCAGGATAATCTGTTGCCCCCATTTAGTTTTTTTCTCTCCAATTTTTTGGTATCCAATTGGTAGTTAGACTTGTCTTATCGCTGCAACTCCTGTACGGACTTGGGAGAGGCGAAGGTCGAGAGCCGCGCGTCCTCCGAAACACAACCAAGCCACACTGCTTCTTGACACAGTGCCCACTTAACCCGTAAGCCAGCCGCACCAATGTGTCAGAGGAAACACCATACACCTGGCGACCGTGTCAGCGTGCTCTGCGCCCGGCCCGCCACAGGAGCCTCTGCGCGATGGGACAAGGTAATCCCTGCCAGCCAAACCCTCCCCTAACCCATACTATGCTGGGCCAATTGTGCGCCGCCCCATGGGTCTCCCGGTCGCGGCCAGCTGCGACAGAGCCTGAACTCGAACCCAGATTCTCTAGTTGCACTGCGATGTAGTGCTTTAGACCACTGTGCCACTCGGGAGTCCCCTTGCTACAAGTTCTGATACAGTTTTATTCCCTAGACCATGTGTCTGGCAAAATATATGTATTTGCTGTCGAACAACAGCCGAAAACTCTGCCCACTCCTTCCGCCTTGTCTCCATCAGACCCCCTTGTCCCCCTCTCTCTCTCCCCCCAGACATCCCCTCTAAACTCTCTGGGAAAGAAGCCATGGAGTCTGCCGCTCCACTGGCTCCAGTTCCTGCTGGACATCCCCACATGTAGAGAAGCAGCTGGCTACCACACAGTGATTCAGCACACACCCCTTCCAGCGCGTGCTCTCACTCACTCACTCACTCACTCTCTCTCTCTCTCTCACACACACACACACACACACACACACACACACACACACACACACACGAGTGCCTCTCCTCTACGTAGCCCTTTTCCCAGTCTGTTTGCACTTACAAATGAATGGTTTCTCCACCACAGATTACAGCATCACACTGTAATGGGCTAATGTATTGTTTCATAACTTTTCATAAGCAAGCTCCAAATTTGAGTGGGTTGACGTTTTAGCCTTTCATCCGCAGGTCAGTGGTCAGCAGAAAATCGTTTACTGCGTTTTTGCCATTGTTTAGTGACCACAAACCCTGCTTTACCACAATGTAAGGATCAATTGTTTCTTTGTCTGCAGGGGTGTAAGCAGGAAAGCATGAACAAAACACAAAAATGTTGCAGTTTTCCATATCGGAGCTTAAACAAGCAGCACAGGATGTGCAGCCAAACTATTTCCCTGCTTGGCTGGTGTTTGTGAAATAAACGTCTCTTAATGTGTGGAGTTTGCGGACAAGATGGAGTCCTCAGTTCTCTGAGAACAGCAGTCCCTGTGGATGTCATGTGGTCTCGTCCCTTTTATTCATAGGTGGGTGGGACGGGATTCTGCCTAAACAGTTCTAATCCTTTGTCTGTCTGTGTGTTTGTTTGTACTTTTCATTTCAAAGACTAAGTTTAGAGATTCTCTCTTACATCATAGAAATGTCAAACATCAGTTTGTGATATATTCGCAGGAGAATAAACGTGAAGAAACACTAAGGACAAGAAGCAATAGGAATATTTAACACAATTGTTGGCCCAAAAATTGACAATTACACTCCAAACACTCCAAACCAAAATATAAATGAATGTCCTTCAACAGTATAAAAAAGAAGCCCCTCGCGTCGCTGAATTTAATCGTAACGAAACAATTTCCATCAAAAGGTCTTGGAGTAGATTGAATCACTCTTATCTCCGGTTTGGCGGTTTCCATAGCAACATGCCAGTCCCATGGCCGTCTGAGGAAAATTCACCCCTGTAGCCTGGACCCAAATCTGCCATCAAAGTTTCAGGGGCATCAATCTGAGCTTAACGATTGAACATGGTAAGAGTTGTTTGGAAGGAACCCTTGCACAATAAAAAAAAAAAAAAAAAAAAAAATGATGCTACTACCATCTTTTCCCTACCATTTATATAGATATGTAACCCCCGCCTATTACATCCCAATATTTGTGTGTGTTTAGTAGTATTTATTGACTTGTAGCACATTGTTTTTTTAAGAATTTGTACACACTTTATATACAAAAGTATGTGGACATCCCTTCAAATTAGTGGATTTGGCTATTTCAGCCACACCCATTGCTGATAGGTGTGTAAAATTGAGCACACCGCCATGCAATCTCCGTAGACAAACATTGGCAGTAGAATGGTCTTACTGAAGAGGATGCCACCTTTTCAGCAAGTCAGTTCGTCAAATTTTTGCCCTGCTAGATCTGCTGTTTTTGTGAAGTAGAAACGTCTAGGAGCAACAACAGCTCAGCTGCGAAGTGGTAAGCCACACAAGCTCAAAGAATGGGGCCGCTGAAGTGCACAGCGCTTTTTAAAAATTATTGATTGCAACACTCACTACTGAGATCCAAACTGCCTCTGGAAGCAATGTCAGCACGAGCTGTTCGTCGGGAGATTCATGAAATGGGTTTCCATAGTCAAGCACCCATGGTCAAAGCGAGGTCCATACAGAAATGGTTTGTCGATTGGTGTGTAAGAACTTGACTGGCCTGCACAGAGCCCCGACCACAACACCATCGAACACCTTTGGGAAGAATTGGAATGCCAACTGCGAGCCAGGCCTAATCGCAGTGCCCGGTCTTACTAATGGCTGAATGGAAGCAAGTTTCCACAGCAATGTTCCAACATCTTTTGGAAAGTCTTCCCAGAAGTGGAGGCTGTTTTTATAGCAGCAAGTGGGGACCAACTCCATATTAATGGCCATGATTTTGGAATGAGATGTTTGGCGAGCTGGTGTCCACACACTTTTGGTCATGTAGTGTATGTTGTACAGTTCTACACTGACGATATTAAACTGACCTATGTTGCCAAAGACAACAGCACAGTGCATAACTTCCCATGAGCTATTCCCCTAAAAGGTAACGGTCTAACCACTTCAATTAGGCTACACTGACTTACGAAACACCAAAGGGGGACTAATGAGAACGTCCGTTGTCTCCATGCAGAACTGATAAGGTATTAAAGGGCGGCCTGATGAGATTTAAATTAATTCTGTGCCCGTCTCATTGAGATGAGCTGCTGTATTATTTGGGTTTAGTCTCCTCTCACTGGCAAAGCACTTCTTAACAAAACGTTTAACCAAATGGAGCAAGATTTAGCCGATGAGCTTAGATTTAACATGCTTTTGAAATCAGACCCATGCAAAGTTTCCTCAGTGCACTGCACTATTTGAGGACTTTGATATTGAATGTCAGTCAGTCACCACCTTTTGATCTGGAAATGACTACAGGGGGAAAAGAGAACATGATCCTTTCTAGAACTGCTTGTTTGGATTGCATGATGCTGAATGAACTCTGCTGTCGGTGCTTTCGAGGACAACAAATGAAAACCTGTTTTCATTTGAGAGAAATGATGCCTCGTTGTCTTTAGGGGGTGTAGTCTAAAATCCTACAGGAATCCTTATCCTTACTGGTGTTAATATTCAGAGGATATAATCATAGTTTTATATTAAATAGGAAGTTCCTTTTTGTGTTAGTAATTAGCCTACAGTCTGATCACAAATGTCGTTATCCACTTGTAGAATTGGTTTGGACCCAACAGACTGAGCATGTTCTTGTTTTTCTCTGTCCCCTCTTCTCCCCTCTTACTTTCTCTCTCTCTGTTGTGATGGAGAGCTGACTGCGGGGCAGGGCAGTGTGTATGTGACTCAGTAGAGGCTGCCTCAGGGGTTTTACCCAGTCGGCTCTGGCTGCACAGGACATTGATCATCCACGATGATTCATTGCATTTGTTCTCTCAACTGGCACCGGAGGAGTTCCCTGCACCACTTAGAAATCTTTCAGCACTTTTTTCGCACTGTATATATCCCTGAACATCCCTGGCATATGTCACTGTCAGTCTTTAGAGGGAATTGCCTTGATTTTAGGCAGTCGGTGTTGCCACCATTTATGAAGTGAGTTAATCTGCCAGTATGAGGTTTAAGTCATATCCCAGGCAGTCTGGAGGCCGGCTTATGTCCCCCTTGGCTGACTGGCGCTTTGAGAGTTACCCGAGGACACGAGACAGACAGGCTCATGCATGTTTGATCAGCCCAGTCCTGCTGCCTCCGTGGCGTGGTGAAGGCCTGCCCAGGCGAGCGTCACTGATCAGCCGGAACGGATCGTCCCGACGGGGTTTGCAGAGGACCCTTCGCCACACGCTGTTCACTGTGGCTGGCCCGAGCTCTGCTCGACAGCAAGCCCTCCTCGCCTAATTAGCACCTGTGAGAAGAAATCGTTAATATGCAGCGGTGAGGTAGCAGAAGGGCACCTCGCTGTCTCTGCTGTTGCCATAGTGACACCATGGAAATTAAGGCAGTCTTAATTTTGTACGTTTTATAAGGAGCCACTGAATCTATTTCATTTGGGAAGGAGGATGTGCCCATAAAATACTTATATAAGAATTATTTATTAATCTTTGAGTTTATTATTCAGTTCTGGGCAATGTGGGCATGAAAAATAAAGTTTGAGTAGAATTCGGCCTGCCTTGATGAGGCTGAATAATGTTCGAGGCAAGTGTGTTTGAATAATCTTCCATATTTTAAGGAGAATCTTTTGTGGTCATGCCATAGACTGTTTTTCAGGTAGAAGTGAGGAGATACATGGCATGTTGCATTCTTTAACTGCAAGTAAACATGATCCCTTTCAGCCCAGTATGTTGACAGACAGAGTGAAGACACTGTTGCCAAGCTTTTTATACAATATTACTTTGATTACAGAATATTGGCCTAGAGCTGTCAGTTTTTGTTTTAAAAACATGCCCTGTTTTTCTGCGTCACATGAATAGTCAATACTGTATGCAAACTTCAGGAAGGAAGTCATATGGTCAATTTATTGGTGTGTCATGTGCCTTTAGGCACATTGACACTATGTATCCTATTTACTGTTTCAGGCCCTGTGTGGATAATGAATGATTGATTTAATGAATGCTTTTTAGACACGCGTCTCATGGTGCTAATGAATATTTAACATGGTTGTTTTCCTACAGAGCATAGTCATGCTATTTTCAGACTGGTGTTGAAAGTTCTAGGTGTCATTTAAGTTCAGAGTATTTTAAACTAGATGTAAAGTTTGTCAAGACAGACTTAGGTATGCAATTGATAAAACCACGCTGACGTGGCATAATGATACTTCTGTCTATTAACCTGAACAAAAAACGTTCACGGTTTTGCTAGGGGCAATTAAGTTTGTTGGTAATAAAATATACTATAGGCCTAAATGAATGTTATTTAGTTACTGTAGGCTAGCTTGGGTAGAACCATTGCATGTAGCCTACAAATTGAATTAAAATGATAAAGCTACAAGTTCAATGACTTAAAATGGCTAATACATTAAGGTTTCGGATACTGTCATTATTAGATAAGTAAGTTGTCTTGGATTTTTACTTCTCTCCCTCCTCCCCCCCCATCACAAGTCTCACTCAGGCCCTGGCCTAGTTTTTCTGCTTTGTGCTAACATCGGCACACATGTTACGCTTCAGAATGCCTGAATATGACTCTTTCGGCACTCAAAAACGTTTGATTTTGCGTGAATGTCAGAAGAGTCTACCATAAAATGACACAAGGATATTCTTTGAAGTTACACTTTGTATTGAAAGTCACACCTCAGCTCTGCAGTTTAGGCCCACTCTCTGTAGATATTTAATATGTAGAATTTATAGAGCTACTGTATAGCTGTAGTTTTGAACTAGTTTTACAAGAGTGAGATTAGAAGGTGATGTCAGGGCCAAACTACATTGCTACATACATTTTTGGACTATCAATGAATGATATGTACCCATTTTATTCATGAAGAATAACTTTTATAAATACTTCATGAACTTAGTTTAACAAACTTTAACTGTCATACCCCAACAGAACCCAAAATATAAGCTTGTTAATAACTCCAATGTTTGTATACAAAGTAAATTTAAACAAACTATATAGCCTCAAAACATGTCTAAAACTATCATTTTGATGTCAGCTTTTTTGAACTGCGGATTGCCCCTTTAACATTTCATTTTTTCCAATTTTATTCCAGGTGAATGACATCTGTGATGAACTCTAATGAAGCCGCACACGGGAGCTGACGTCCACAGTCAGCAGGAGACACCACTGCAAACCCAGGACAGAAGTGGAGCAGGGTCTTCCTCAAACACTGGAGACTTACCCTCCTTTTGACCCAAATAACATCTCACAGCAGTCACCAGCAATGTCCAGACGCAGGAAATCCTCCACCCCCTGCATGATCCGGGTAAGTGACATGATGGAGCAGGATGACTCGGAAGAAATGGAAGTGTCTACTGACATTGTGACCAAAAATGGGTCTTCAAAGTCTGTTGAAAATCAAGACCAGACATTACAAGACACTATAGAAGCAAAAGTTGTGGCAGAGGCTGATCCTATGCCCCGGCGGAGGCAGCATGGAGGTTATGAGTGCAAATACTGTACCTTCTCCACCCAGAACCTGAATGACTTTAAAGAGCACGTAGACTCCAGTCACCCTAATGTTATACTTAACCCCCTCTACCTGTGTGCCGTGTGCAACTTCAGCACCAAAAAGTTTGACTCTTTAACAGACCACAATGAGACCCAACACCCTGGAGAGACCAACTTCAAGTTCAAGAGGATAAAAGTGAATAACCAGACACTCTTGGAGCAGACAATCGAAGGCAAGACCAATTCAGTTGTCTGCGATACTGCAGACGGACAAGGTGGTAACGGCTTTGTCACTTTTCCACCGAGAAAACCAACTACGGTGAAGAACGGCAAGCCAAAAAAGAACATACATTCCCTGTACCAAGGGAATGACTTGGAGAACCCGTTGGAAAACCTTATCCCAAAAGATCAAATCACAGCTGTGAACATAAACGGCACGATGATCATTCCTGACCCAACGATCATTCAAGGGCTCTCATATGTAATGCCATTGCTCCAACGACCACCCAACTTCAGTTCTGTACCAACAATTGCTGTTCCTCTGAACTCCAGCCAATATAATACTTCATTGGACAATAATACAACCCTAATGACATCGTTTAACAAATTCCCTTACCCAACCCATGCTGAGCTGTCCTGGCTCACTGCTGCGTCCAAGCACCCAGAAGAGCAAATAAAGGTGTGGTTCACTACCCAACGGCTAAAGCAAGGCATCACCTGGTCACCAGAGGAAGTTGAGGAATCCAGGAAGAAAATGTTCAATGGCTCCATCCCACCCATGCATCAGACTTTCACCGTTCTGCCTACCCCAATCTCTCAGCCTGCCAAAGCCACCCAGCCCCTTATTCAGACTAGCTTTGGGCAGTCTAGTCTAGTACTGACAAGTATTGCTAATGGATCAACCATGACCTGTGCTCCTGTTGCAGTGACTGTAGCCAGTTATGTGCAACCTCTCAAGCGACCCCTGACAACTCCTTCATTCGCCCCAGATTTAAAGCGTCCTATGGCGGCCCCTGCAGAAGACCCAAAAGAGAAGATACTAATGGCCCCTCCTCCAGTTCCCCGAAAAGAGAAACATCACATGGCCCCACCCCCAGTCCCACCTGAACTGAAGAGATCTTTAATAGTTCCTATTATTGCCTCTGAGATGAAGAGGTCCTCGGCTGCACCTCTCATGGCATCTAAAGGAAAACTGTCCATGGCACCTCCACATGTGAACCCCAAAAACAAGCTGCCAATGGCACCTTCTCCAGTCTTCCCCGAGATGAAGAGACCTATTGTGTCCCCTATTGTCGCCCCTCAATTCAAGAGTTGCATGCTGCCTCCTCCTTCATTAGTCCCTAAATACAAGCTTCCAATCACCCACTCTCTATTGGCTTTAGACTTAAAGTTACCAATCTCACCCCCTCTCATTGCCCCTCAAGTGAGGAGGCCAACCATAATCAAGTCAGCACGGACTTCCCTCAAGGGCCCGTTCCAGCTCCCTAGCTTTTCCCCAGACAGCAAGAAAACAAAAGTGCAAATAACAGAGCTGAAAGCCGGATATATCAGAGGACGTCTCTCGGAGGACAAAGTGCTCACCCCTCTTGGGGAAGCCAATGGTGTCTCTCGAGGGGATGCAAAGTGGGTTCATGACCAAGGGCTTCATGCAGACAATGGCATTCTACAGTTGGACAATGAGCTAGCATCGAAGCCAGAGCAGCAAAAATCAGTCCCCACTCAATTTCCACTCTTGGAGAGAATGAAAGGAAAGACCTCTGAGCAGCTGAAGATTCTAGAAGAGAACTTCCAGAGAAACAGCTCTCCAACATACAATGACGTTGACAATCTGGTAAATGCATCCCGACTGTCACGGGAGGAAATTGACAGCTGGTTTTTAGAGCGCAGGGCGCTGCGTGACAACCTTGAACAAGCCCTTCTAAACTCCATGGGCTCAAAGAGACTGTACATTGATAAGCGGCAGCAACAACATGGACCTCTGAATGGTGTGTGTAAACAAGGTGGCCATCCAAGAAACTCTCCCCTTGCCATCATTGCCCCAACCACCACTTGTTCGGTGCCTCTAGACAGCAAATCCTTGGGGCTTCTCAAGGATGTTTTTGCACAAACTCAGTGGCCTTCTCCTGAACAATACAATCAGCTTGAGGACCAGACAGACCTGGCTCGCACAGAAATCGTCCACTGGTTCAAGGACAGCAGGTCAGCCCTGAAGAGTGGGACCTTGGAGTGGATGGAGCTTTTCCATAAACTGAACAGCAGTGGGAAAAATGGCGAGGGGGCGCTACTGAGCACAGAGAATGCTTTCAGCATAATCAAACGCTACCAGGAAGTAAAAGCACCCAAGGTGGAGGATATTGGGAGGCTAGCAGAGCATGCCAGTCTTGGCAGCCAAGAGATCAAAGAATGGTTTGCTGGAAAATTTAAACAAAACACATCTGATGACAGCCAGAATGGTGGCCAAAATGGAGGCTTTCGAGAGGAGTTCGGGAGCTGGATGGATGAAACCAAGGGGATGGATGGACTCATGAGTGCTAAGGAACTGGTCTCTGACAAAGACAGGGTGATGGAGGATGCTTCTGGAAGGGTGACTGGATAAAGGGTAAGAAAGTGTATCAAACTTGATTAAATAACATTCCAAAAAAACAACATAGAAATCAGTCTCATACTAATAGATGTCTGGGAGTAGTCACAGGTTTTATAGAATAGCGCATGTTTTTTACCATAGTAGCTGCATTTCACAACATGTCCTAGTTACCAATGGGACCAAGGCATTGAAAGCCCTGACTGCTGGCAGTAGAATAGCTTTTTAATCCCTTTGGGGAATTATCAGGGCTCTTGTGAAAGTGTTATTCCAACTGTGTAAAATTTAATGACTGGACAATTTTTCTTCCTTGCAGGTGAGAAAAGTTGCCACTGTCAGTTGCACACAGGAGCTGAGAAGAAAAGGAAAGAGTTTAATTATTGAATATTGTATTTTCTGAACAAATTATTTCTTGCTTGTTCCATCCCAGTTTGTGCCCAACATTTCCTCAAGGTTGAGCTTACTTCGTAGAACGTTTTTAAAGAAACATGGTGGTAATGTTGTGTGTGATTTAGGATAAAGTAGAAGACACAGAGCACTGAATGTGTGCCTGAAGCACAGACCAGGTGGTGATCATAGAGTGCCAAAGCTGGATTTGCTGCATTATTACACTTTTAAAAAAAGGTTATTGTAAATATATTTTTTTCTGTATTGCTACAGATTTGTAAAATTTTGGGGGAATTTTGTTACATTTTATAATGGGGGCAACTTGCCCCTTTTTTTCGCTCCAGTTGGTCTTACAGTGGTCTGTCTTACAGTGGTCTGTCCTACATTTTGTAATGAAACACAATGAACCACTACAACTGTTGGCAATACTTCAGTCAGTTTTCTAATGCTGAACTTCCGTTGCAGTTCCCTCTTGTCATGTGGACTTACTTCACATCAAATCAAACTATTTACTGTTCTGAAGTGCTATTTTTGGCCTCAGCCAAACCTGCACTCTTGTAAGGAACATGCTTGTTTGACCATGTGATGTTGTGGACCTACGTTAGAGAAAAAGAACGGTCAGTGGCAAAACCAGAAAGAAATAATCACATTGAAACAAATCCAGAATCATGCTGCCTGCATCATATTCTAATATCTTTCTTTATTTGATTTATTTGTTTCTGCAGATGAACATACACATGTGTAATAGCCTTTATACATACATGTTGGCTTAATAGAATTAGTGCTAGTTCCATTCAGACAGTAGAAACAAACCAATACAAGCTCTTTATGTACTGCTTCCGCCGTAGTGTCATGGTCAAGACATACTGTATCAATAAATACTGTATTTATGCCAAGGTCCTGCTTACTCTTTTCAAAAACCAGTTAATGTCTGCTGTAATCGAATAAAAACAGAAGCCTTTAAAAAAAGGTAGCAGACGGTGTTTACTCTTTGTCATATGTATGCAGCATGTCATGAGGTTTCTTGGGTGCAGTGTATAGTAAAGAAACCTTTCTGAGATCAGCTACATTTGGATCTTGTGTTAAATCCTGTGAGTGCTTTCGGCTGGACTACCAATCAAATTACCCTTGGCTCACTAACCTTTCACTATTAGTCCTGTGTGAACCATTATGTAACCATCTTATTTGTGTGGTTATAATTGAGAGGGCTGTTAATAGTGGCCATCTTTCCATGTAGCCCACAACAAAGCTTGTGAGAGCCAACAGTCTAGTTCGTATGCAATTATCATAACATAATGTATCTATTGCTTTTGTTTTGGATGTTTTCATTATTTAAACTTGAACAAGCTCCACCTTGTAATGTTACCTAAACATAGTGTATGAATGAAGTAATTCCTGCATATTGGAAGTGTGCTCTCTCCTTTTGGATCGAACAAGCTTGTATGGGGTGTATCAATGAGGATTTGTTTTTAAGCCTTTACCTATAACACATTTTACCACTTCAGACAATATGGGACTTTACTGTTATTGCAGGAAACTTGTACTGTTTCAGTGCTAATGCGCTAATCTGCAGACTGTTTATTTGATTTCCAAAACACAGCTTCCTGCTCTAAATGAACCACTTTGCCAATCTCATGGCACGAGAGGGGACTATTTAGCCTGTACTCCACAATGATGATACATATAACTCTGCTCAGCTTTCAATCTTGTGCCACTATTGGACGGGAATATGATTTCTGGCATTTGCCATCTACTTCTGGGGGGATTTTTTTTTACATCCAATATATTAGTGGTTCACTTCCTGGAAATCTTCCACTTCCTGATGGCCAGGGCCATTTTTTAACAAAAATTATTTTGGGATGTCGGTATACCATCTACCAACCTAATTTTAAAGTATGTTAGAGGCTTAGAGAGGAGAGTAACAGCTGTAATGGGGCACAGAGTGCACTGGCCTGGCATACTCTCCTCTACTCTTGGCAGATTTAATGTGTCTCGGGAGGTTTAGCTGGAGATGTGAATGGTACAGTACAGAGCTAATCCCTCTCGGCTGACTGACCATGGCCCCACCAACAGAACCCAATACTCCAGTGTGATTCGTTTAGACAAACAGCAAGCCTCCTGTTTATAGTATTCTCATACGTGACAGCACAAGTTGTCCCAGTGAGTACACAAAGTTAGCAAAACTTTAGTTTTGAAGTGTGCTTTACTTGTTATTTTGCCACGATATCAAGAAGAAGAAAATGGAGCCTGCGAAACCATCTGTAATACCTACAGGCCTATGTTTTGGCTGGTCAAACACAGGAATAATGGGCCAGGTAAAACAGAAATCAGATACCCCTCCAGGCTGCTCACTGTTGGGCCTCCGAGCCAAGGTCGGCCAACACTGCGAAGTGCTTAACAGGAGGAAGTGATAATGAGCTCACAGGAACTTCGGTGTCAACAAAAAGGTGCTGCCGCCCATGTCTACTCAAACATTAGGAAGGTGAGCAGGTGGTCCCTCATCGGCTCCCCAAAAAAACTGAAAGAATTGATACTTAAACCCCTATCATAATGTTTTGGTCCAACATCTGAGAGTGAAAGATAATGAGAGAATGAATTTGTTGAGGATTAGAGTTAATAGACTAATAACCAAGTACATCTGTCATCAACACAGCTGAAGGATCCTACGAGTGGCACACATCTGGCTATGGAACAGATCTCTTGGTCCATTTTTCAGATGTCACAGACTAATTCGTGTGACTTGCTGAAAATATGAATCTAAATATTTGTATTGACCTGAGACACGAGGGACAAAGTATGCATGTATTTGTCGGGTCTCTATCCATGTTTATACCTGCTTCTAACATGCACCCTTTGTCATGATCTTGTCCTCATGTTGATTGTGCCTACATTTTTAGACCAGTGTAGACAGATGCATTGTGAACTTATTTTGATCAGATCTTGCAAGTGTAAACTGGCAAGATGAGGACACATGTAAGCTGCAGGTATAAACTGAAGTCAGGAAACAATCTACAATGTCAAAGAAAACCTCAGGGACTAGTGACTTTGATCAAAATGAGAGAAAAATATATATAGTTGACCATAAACAGATGCACCACAGGAGGAAACTGCACCAGAGAATGTCAAAGGCGCTTTGAGGACACTGCATTCTCTTTGAGGACCAAATGGCTGACTTTACTATCGGTGGCCGTGCAGGAAATGCATCTACATCGAAACTAAGAGGGGGGTACAACATTGTTCAAACGTCTGGGAACAGTTTATTAAAACTGCCATTGAAGGATTGGTTAGAGCGAGCGTGATTAAAATGTCTGTACATAAACCTGCACACTGGTTTGACTTGGTGCGATTGGCAAGGTACCTCGCTGACACAACTCAAACGTCAGGCAGACTAACGTGAACTGGTAACAATGCAAGGTGGACTACCGGAACCAGGAGGGTTAGGGTATGGCACTTCTCTAACCCCAAGAGGAACTTTGCTGTCAGCAGTGACTGCATTGAAAGAACACGTCAGACGCAACACAAACTATTCAGAACATACACTGCATGACCAAAAATATGTGGACACCTGCTCGTCAAACATCTCATTCCAAAATCATTGGCATTAATATGGAGTTGGTCCTCCCTTTGCTGCTATAACAGCCTCCGCTCTTCTGGGAAGGCTTTCCACTAGATGTTGGGACATTGCTGCAGGGACTTGCTTTCATTCAGCCACAAGAGCATTAGTGAGGTCAGACACTGATGTTGGCCAGGTGTTCCAATTCATCCCAAAGGTGTTTGATGTGGTTGAGGTCAGGACTCTGTGCAGGCCAATCAAGTTCCTCCACACCAATCTGAACAAACCATTTCTGTAGGACCTCACTTTGTGCATGGGGGCATTGTCATGTTGAAACGGGAAAGGGCCTTCCCCAAGCTCTTATCACAAAGTTGGAAATACAGAATGTCATTGTATGCTGTAGCATTAAGATTTCCCTTCACTAGAACTAAGGATCCATGAAAAACAGCCCCAGACCATTATTCCTCATCCACCAAACTTTACAGTTGGCACTATGCATTGGGGTGGGTAGCGTTCTCCTGGCCTCTGCCAAAGCCAGATTTGTCCGTCGGACTACCAGAAAGTGAAGCGCTATTCATCACTCCAGAGAACGTGTTTCCACTGCTCCAGAGTCCAGTGGTGGCAGACTTTACACCACACCAGCCAACGCTTGGCATTGCGCATAGTGAATTTAGGCTTAACAGCACTTACCGTTGACAGAGGCAGCTCTCGCAGGGCAGAAATTTGACGAACTGACTTGGCGTCCTATGGCGGTGCCACGCTGAGCTCTTCAGTATGGCCATTCTACTGGCAATGTTTGTCTATGGAGATTGCATGGCTGTGTGCTCGATTTTTTTTTTTTTGACCTACCTATCAGCAATGATGTTGCAGATATAACCGAATCCACTCATTTGAAGGGGTGTCCTCATACTTTTGTGTATAAATAGTGTATCATGACTTCAGCATATGAACATCAATATCATTGGATTGTATCACTGGGGCAATGAATGCATACATGTCAGTCAGTATATCGATGAATAATGGGATATGACGTTGTGAGCAGAGAGAAGACAAAGTTAAAGCTAGACATGAACTTGAAATTGGGTCACTACCCTGTTCAGGATTATTATTATTTTTGTCTATTTACTCTTCACATTGGTTTCAACATGAATATATGAGACTAGTGGAACCATAACAGAGACAATGTCCCAAACTATAAATGGTGAGATGAAAATACCTGCTTCCTGTGTCCAACTGTAAAGCTTGTGCAAGAGTCACAAAAACATTACATCATTACACAACAGTACAGTCATTACAGTAGCAACACATTTATTCGTTCAGACAAGTCATTTTCAAGACCGTTCCACTGCGATACATTGAAGGGGGGTCTCCTACCGATTTGAATGGGATCACCATGCAGCCTTATTCAGGTAAGAAACTGATGCAGCCGAGAACAATGTCCATCAGCCACCAGATGGCAAATGTGATTTTAAACAGAACATGCTGGCCAAAGAATAAAGCACTGCTTGAATACGTTCTTTGTAGCCTTCAGACTTCAATGCCCTCAATTGTGTAACAGCCCCCTTTTCAGACAGGGAGATCCATCTGTGGTGTCTTCAGCCCAGTTTTTTTAGGCTCAGCTCAGCAGTGCTGCGCAGTACATTGAGAACAGAACTCTGTTCAGCAGTGAACCCTTTACCCTGGATCATACCCCAGTTTCAAACTCAGAAGACAAAGGCAAATATGAGACGACAGACTGGATTCGGTCTGATGAGTGGCGTGCGTGGGCAGGACTGTTTGGGAGTCTAGAGATGGTGGCCTAATGGTATATCTGTCAACAGCTATACAGCATGAATTCCCTTTGCCTTGTGAACCAGGGTATTGTAAGGACAAGTGCAGGGGAGGGGCATCTCTGGACACTGCCATAGCTGTGTCACTCAAAGCAGTCGCTCTCGTGGTTTGATTCAGCCCAGTAAAGAACTGTGAAAGTAAGGAACTTGGTTGTTCGGCTCTGCATTAAACACCAAAATTGGTTAAAGATAATTGTGATAAATAAAAAAGTATACAAGTTTCATTTAAGGACCAAAAAATGTACAGATGTGCCATATAGATTGGAAAATAGTTGGGGAAGATATTTTGGATGTTCCAATTCCATGGCATATGATTTATGAACTGATACACAAAACAATGCCGGCTTCAAAACTTACAAGAGTTTTTCAATTTAAATGATTATACAAAATTCTTGCAACCAAGAGAATGTTCTATTTATGGGGAATACAACCATCCCAGATCTGCAGATTTAGCTGCGAAGAAACAGAATCATTAGATATTTTTTTTTGCTACTGTTCATATGTAGCTTGTTTTTGGTCGCAGGTTCAAGAATGGCTGAAGAATTGCAACATTTACCTGGAGCTAACTCTACAAATAGCACTGCTGGGTGATTTGAAATTTTTAATTTACAATCTGTATAAACTATGAGAATTGAAAGGTTCAGAACTTTTGTGAAACATCACAGCACAGTTGAATAATATATGGCAAATAGAAGTCAAAACTGGATGGTGTTCTGAGACAGATCGGTGTGTCATGTCCTGACCTTAGTTCCTTTTTTATGTCTCTATTTTAGTTTGGTCAGGGCGTGAGTTGGGGAGGGACTTCTATGTGTTGTTCTATGTTTTTGTATTTCTGTGTTTGACCTGGTATGGTTCCCAATCAGAGGCAGCTGTTTATCATTGTCTCTGATTGAGAACCATACTTAGGCAGCCTGTTTTCCCACTATGATTTGTGGGTAGTTGTTTTCTGTCTTAGTATTAGTTACCAGACGGAACTGTTTCGGTTGTTCTTTTTGTTTGCTTTGTATTGTAGTGTTCAGTTTAGTTTTAATAAAATGACGAACACTTACCACGCTGCATATTGGTCCGATCCTTCCTACCCCTCCTCAGAAGAGGAGGAAAACCATAACAAGATAACGAATGTAAAATATACAGAGTCCGTAAAATATATATAGTTTCAGAAGTTTTGTGAAACAGCACAGTTGAAAAATATATGACAAATAGAAATCAAAACGGTCTTCAAAGATAGAAGGGAGTGTTTGAGGGTAGCTGAAGGATGGGACTAAAAACAAACAAGAGATAACTATTGTAAAATATACTGTGTCCATAAAATGTATATAGTATGTATAAACTGGAAGTAGAAGCCTAAAGTGTTGTCCGTAAGTTTACTCTAATTAGGGGAGGGGTGGTAGGGTTAGGAGAAAATAAGAAAGGAAAATATCTAAAAACATATGTACAGTACCAGTCAAAAGTTTGGACACACCTACTCATTCAATGTTTTTTCTTTAATTTGACTATTTTCTACATTGTAGAATAATAGTGAATACATCAAAACTATGAAATAACACACACGTAATCATGTAGTAACCAAAAAAGTGTTAACTAATCAAAATATATTTTAGATTTTATATTCTTCAATGTAGCCACCCTTTGCCTTGATGACAGCTTTGCACACTCTTGGCATTCTCTCAACCATCTTCATGAGGAATGCTTTTCCAATAGTCAGGAGGAGTTCCCACATATGCCGAGCACTTGTTGGCTGCTTTTCCTACACTCTGCGGTCCGACTCATCCCAAACCATCTCAATTGGGTTGAGGTCGGGTGATTATGGAGGCCAGGTCATCTGATGCAGCACTCCATTACTCTCCTTCTTCGTCAAATAGTGCTTACACAGCCTGGAGGTGTGTTGGGTCATTGCCCTGTTGAAAAACAAATTATAGTCCCACTAAGCGAAACCAGAAGGGATGGTGTATCGATGCAGAATGCTGTGGTAGCCATACTGGTTAAGTGTGCCTTGAATTCTAAATATATCACTGACAGTGTCACCAGTAAAGCGCCATCACCCCTCCTCCTCTGTGCTTCACGGTTGGAACCACACATGCAGCGATCATTCCTTCACCTACTCTGTGTTTCACATAGACACCGAGGTTGGAACCAAATGTCTGAAATTTGGACTCATCAGATCAAAGGACAGATTTCCACCGGTCTAATGTCCATTGCTTGTGTTTCTTGGCCCAAGCAAGTCTCTTCTTATAATTGGTGTTTTTTTTGCAGCAATTTGACCATGAAGGCCTGATTGATGCAGTCTCCTCTGAACAGTTGATGTTGAGATGTGTCTGTTACTTGAACTCTGTGAAGCATTTATTGAGTCTGGTAACACTAATGAACTTATTCTCTGCAGCAGAGGTAACTCTGGTTCTTCCTTTCCTGTGGCGGTCCTCATGAGAGCCAGTTTCATCATAGCGCTTGATGGTTTTTGCGGCTGCACTTGAAGAAACTTTCAAAGTTCTTGAAGTGTTCCAGAGTGACTGACCATCATGTCTTAAAGTAATGATGGACTGTCGTTTCTCTTTGCTTATTTTAGCTGTTCTTGCCATATTATGGACTTGGTCTTTTACTAAATAGAGCTATCTTCTGTATACTACCCCTACCTTGTCACAGCAAAACTGATTGGCTCAAACGTATTAAGAAGGAAATAAATTCCACTTAACTTTTAACAAGATACACCTGTTAATTTAAATGCATTCCAGGTGATTACTTCATGAAGGTGGTTGACAGAATGCCAAGCGTGTGCAAAGCAAAGGGTGGCTACTTTGAAGGATCTCAAATATAAAGTATATTTTGATTCGTTTAACATTTTTTTGGTTTCTACATGTGTTATTTCATAGTTTTGATGTCTACGCTATTATTCTGCAATGTAGAAAATAGTTGTAAAAAATAAAAACCCTGTAATCAGTCGGTGTGTTTAAACTATTGACCCAAAAATATATATGTGGGATTAGAAATGATGTAGACAATTACATTGATAGAAGCCACAATCTATTTGCAATATTTAAGCTGATCTACCCCCTGAATTTTTTAAAAGAACTCTGTGTTCTGTATTCGTAACATATAGGCTACATCCCAGGTGGGGGCGATAGGGGATTAACTGGATTTTAAAAACTGTGTACACTGCAGACCGCTGTGCGACAGACATTGGGAATGCTTTATTTGCAGCGTGCCGCATCATGGGAGCAGGCAGCCAGGCGTTTTGATATGTAGGCGGACGCAGTGAGCAGGGACCTCGGGCTGCAGCAGCAGACGCGTGGGGTAGGGAGGGGAGACCGGGGGAGAGTCGTCCTTAGCATGACCCAGTGAGCACCAGAGACTGGTTTGCGCTCTCCTCGCACACCCTCTGCTACGTAATCGCTGGGAAATAAGCAGGGCTGCGGCTGACGCAGATGCCGCTGCTGCCATACGTATTTACGTAGCACTGCCTGGGTATGTATATTTGGGTCAGTAGAGAAAGGCTATTGTATTCTTGTCTATCTCATTGCTGGTCGTTGACACCCTTTAAAAAAAACTTGTGTCTATCTCATTGCTGGTCGTTGACACCCTTTAAAAAAAACTTGCATATCTACTTTTCTTTTCCCTCTCTCTTCCCCTCTCTCTGATTAGGATGGAAGCCCACAGCTGGTCACACCCTTGATTTGGATAGTTCTCTTTAACATTAACTCTTCGATGGCCAAATATCAAGCAGGCTCCCAATGAGCAAGGCAATACATATTAGTGGGGATTTTCAGCCTGCCAACAAAATTTTTGTAGTGAGTTTCAGCACTGCGGGACATTTCTCTTTGGGTAAATGTATCTCCAGTGAGGCCCAATACCACACTTAGAGTACTGTACTACATGAAAATGTAGCTGTTCCAATTCACAGTTTTCAGTTTTCAGTTATGCCTGCTTAATCTAATTTACCAACTGTGCAGTTGGTAAATTAGCCCCCCCCCAGAATTACACTGGACATAATATAATGAATTATATGAATAGAATATAGGTTGACCGCAAAATGTACTTTAGTTTTACCAATCCAGTCCCCTACACCAGGGTCTGTCCGGGGCCTCCTCTGGGTGCACATTTTGGTTTTTGCCCTAACACTACACAGCTGATTCAAAGAGCCAAAGTTTGATGAAACAGCTGTGTAGGGCGAGGCAAAAAAAACTAAACGTGCACCCAGGGGGGCCCCAGGACTGACTGGGAAACCCTGCCCTACCCCATCTCCATCATTTTAACACTGATAGGACGGAGGATAACAATTGAAATTATAGTCAAAGCTACTTCAAATTTTATACCATCCCATTCTGGCTTACCTTATTCAATGTTGGCTTAGAAAAACAATAACATTGCAAATAGCTCCACCTCCTGGAATAAAAAGACATCCATACCGGAAGAAAGGAACCATACAGTATACCTCAGCATGGCGTATTCTTAATAAACCTACCTCAGCATGTCGTATTCTTAATAAACCTACCTCAGCATGTCGTATTCTTAATAAACCTACCTCAGCATGGCGTATTCTTAATAAACCTACCTCAGCATGGCGTATTCTTAATAAACCTACCTCAGCATGGCGTATTCTTAATAAACCTACCTCAGCATGGCGTATTCTTAATAAACCTACCTCAGCATGTCGTATTCTTAATAAACCTACCTCAGCATGTCATATTCTTAATAAACCTACCTCAGCATGGCTTATTCTTAATAAACCTACCTCAGCATGTCGTATTCTTAATAAACCTACCTCAGCATGTCGTATTCTTAATAAACCTACCTCAGCATGGCATATTCTTAATAAACCTACCTCAGCATGGCTTATTCTTAATAAACCTACCTCAGCATGTCGTATTCTTAATAAACCTACCTTAGCATGGAGTATTCTTAATAAACCTACCTCAGCATGGCGTATTCTTAATAAACCTACCTCAGCATGGCTTATTCTTAATAAACCTACCTCAGAATGTCGTATTCTTAATAAACCTACCTCAGCATGTCGTATTCTTAATAAACCTACCTCAGCATGGCGTATTCTTAATAAACCTACCTCAGCATGGCCTATTCTTAATAAACTTACATCAGCATGGCTTATTCTTAATAAACCTACCTCAGCATGGCTTATTCTTAATAAACCTACCTCAGCATGGCTTATTCTTAATAAACCTACCTCAGCATGGCTTATTCTTAATAAACCTACCTCAGCATGGCTTATTCTTAATAAACCTACCTCAGCATGGCTTATTCTTAATAAACCTACCTCAGCATGTCGTATTCTTAATAAACCTACCTCAGCATGGCGTATTCTTAATAAACCTTCCTCAGCATGGCCTATTCTTAATAAACTTACCTCAGCATGGCTTATTCTTAATAAACCTACCTCAGCATGGCTTATTCTTAATAAACCTACCTCAGCATGGCTTATTCTTAATAAACTTACCTCAGCATGGCTTATTCTTAATAAACCTACCTCAGCATGGCTTATTCTTAATAAACCTACCTCAGCACGGCTTATTCTTAATAAACTTATCAGGTGGTATAAATACAACTGGTTTGACAAATATTGCCATTTAATGATGTAAGGTTAAAATAATGACATTCAATCATATTAAATCATATTTCCCTCAGACAAGTATTTTTTTGCTGCGTAATGTCTATTAAAAGACTTCTGAAATGGCATGTCAGTTATGATACAATGTTGAACACAAATGCATCATGACTCAAGTTGAGTTTGTAGAAGATAGAACAACAATTGCACAGAAGTCAAAAATCAGGTGGCAGTGTTCTGCATTGGCAATGGATTTCCACACTTCTAATAACAAGCATTTCACAAACAAATGTATTGTCCAACTGTAAAATGTGGTAAATTTAGTATTGTGGTTGATTTCAATGGCTAACAGAGTTAGTTGCACTTTTCCTATGGCTTGACAATGACTACTGAAAATCTGTTTCTTACCTGCAAAAGCACTGGTCTGAAACTAAATACATTTTCTTGGCAAAGTATTCACGAAAGTAAGATATAATAAATAAATAAACTAATAATACTAATAAACTAATCATTATATTACCGCAATTAAGGATGCCAACAGGCTTATACCATATTGCAGAATTCATAAGGGTCCTTGTCATTACTGAAAACATAGAGAAGCAAAACAATAATTTATAATTCACCATCTCCTCATTGACTGTTCTTTGATGTATAGTTGTATAGTTGCATATAAAAACCTGTACATCCAGATTTGAGTATAGACCTACAAGATAAGAGGAAGATAAGCAGAGGAAGAAAAGTTAAAAGGTTGACTAAAGTCAAATTGGCTCTCGTTAAAAGAGGAACCATACCAAGTGTTTGTGGTATCTTCACCCTATATCGTTGTCATTGTACACCTGAAAGATTTTAACCCGTATTTTTTTTTTAAGTACAACTATGCATTGAAAGTTACTTACTTTAGAAAAAACTGCCATCTCAAGCAAACTGTGAATGAACCTGTGTATTTTTAAAACCCATTTAAATTGAACAAAGTCACTGTCTTCCACTCATAGCTTAAAAGACTGAGGTAATGTTTACTAAATCCTGAATGACAGCACACATGCCTTTTTCATTTGGAAAACCAACATACAAAGAAACCCACCCCAAAAAACTGAGCAGAATATTAACCTGGATTACTCCATATTTTGTCATTTAAGACCAACAAATTATTTGAACACATATAAAAACAGTTTTGTAGAACCACTGATTCCATTTAAAACATAATCCAAAAACAGATGGCACTGATTTAAGTCATATTCACAAAACTGTGAGATTAAAAAAAAAAAAAAAAAACATTTTGTCAGTACATCAAAGAAAAAACATTTTGAAATTCCCTTCAACCTGGACACAATTTCACGATTTAAAAACATTATTACGATTTTAAAAGTTATTACATAACCTACAAGAAAAAAATGAGGATTTACCAAATCGAAATGTCTTGGATTTAGTTAAGATAGCAAGGTACAATATTACTGAAATATCCCAGAAAAACCAAATAGTATTTTCAATTAAGGTCATGTATGATATATATGAGTTACAGTACATTTAAGGAAATCAGTCAATTGAAATAAATTCATTAGGTCCAAATCTATGGATTTCACATGACTGGGCAGCCATGGGTAGGCCTGGGAGGGCATAGGCCCAGCCAGTGGGGAGCCAAGCCCACCCACTGGGGAGCCAGGCCCAGCCAATCAGAAGTACTTTTCCCCACAAGGGAAAAGGGTTTTATTACAGACAGAAATACTGCTCAGTTTCCATCAACTGTCTGGGTGGCTGGTCTCAGACGATCGTGCAGGTGAAGAAGCCAGATGTGGAGGTGCTGGGCTGGCGTGGTTACACGCGGTCTGTGGTTGTGAGGCCGGTTGAACGTACTGCCAAATTCTCTAAAACGAGGTGGCTTATGGTCGAGAAATGAACATTCAATTATCAGCCAACAGCTCTGGTGGACATTCTTGCAATCAGCATGTCAATTGCATGCTCCCTCAAAATTTGAGACATCTGTGGCATTGTGTTGTGTGACAAAACTGCACATTTTAGTGCCCTTGTATTTTCCCCCAGCACAAGGTGCACCTCTGTAATGACCATGCTGTTTAATCAGCTTCTTGATATGCCACACCTATCGGATGATGGATAATCTTGGCAAAGGAGAAATGGTCACTAACAGGGATGTCAATAAATTTGCACAAAATTTGAGAGAAGTAAGCCAGTTTTGCACCCTCTCGGGCTTGTGCGGTGAAAGAGATCTTTGTGCACTATACTCCGAAATGTCTCAGGGCAGTAAGTTGGTTGTCTGTTTAACTCTCTATTGTTGTGGGGCTGTGCTTTGGCAAAGTGGGTGGAGTTATATCCTGGCTGGTTGGCCCTGCCCGGGGTTATCATCGGACAGGCCCAGTGTCCCCCGACCCCCTGGTCTCAACCTCCAGTATCTATGCTGCAATAGTTTGTGCCAGGGGGGGGGGGTCACTATTTCGTATCTGGTAAAATTCCCATCTTATCTGGTGTCCTGTGTGAACTTAAGTATGCTCCCATCTCTCTCTCTCTCTGAGGACCTGAGCCCTAGGACCATGCCTCAGGACTACCTGGCCTGATGACTCCTGGCTATCCACAGTCCACTACCTGGCCGTGTTGCTGATCCAGTTTCAACCCTGGTTATGGAACTCTGACCTGTTCACCAGACATGCTACCTTGTCCCGGACCTGCTGTTTCGATCCTCTCCCTCACCTGCTGTCGCGACCTCTGAACAAGCCATGAAAAGCCAACTGACATTTAATCCTGAGGTGCAGACTTGTTGCACCCTCTACAACCACTGTGATTATTATTTGACCCTGCTGGTCATCTATGAACATTTGAACATATTTTTGAACGATCTGGCCTTAATGGCCATGTGCTCTTATAATCTCCACTGGGCACAGCCAGAAGAGGACTGGCCACCCCTCAGAGCCTGGTTCCTCTCTAGGTTTCTTCCTAGCCACCATGCTTCTACATCTGCATTGCTTACTGTTTGGCGTTTTAGGCTGGGTTTCTGTATAAGCACTTTGTAACATGATTTAAAAAGGGCTTTATAAACATTTGATTTGATGATTTGTGCATATGGAAAATTTCAGGGATATTTTATTTCCGCTCATGAAACATGGGACCAACACTTTACATGTTGCGTTTATATTTTTGTTCAGTATATAATCCCTTGCTAAAATTATTTGGCATCATACATCTTCTCGCTTCTTTGTGCCTGGTTGGTCCACGCAGTTTAACACCAAAACACTTGGTACATTTCACCTGTGTTTTCCATCTCTTCTCTTCCGTAGGCAACCAATGAGAATTCTGTGGGAGCAAAAACATCATAATTAAGAAAACATGAGATTAGTGTGCACATTTCCTCACTGACTGTATAAAAGAGGAAATATCAAGGTCAAAAGTAATTCAATTTGTATTAGGCTAAATTCAGAGGAAAGATCTTGACATGTTAAAAACATTTAATAATAATAATTCAGGACACTCAAGTAACAAATGCCTTTACAATTAGAAAATGTACTCATTCTACACATCCTTGTCATCACTCACCTGGACCTTTTAAATCACTGATCTTCTGGTTCTGACTGTGATTGCTTGAAACATAGAGGCTCTTCCGTGGTTTCATTGTCATTCGTTTCATCTTCATCATTGTTATTTTCATCATCTTTGTTGTCAATGTCGTTTTCTTCATCATCCCCTTTCTCTTTCACTTCCATCTCTCCCTCACTGTCACCGTGTGTCTCCTCTTTACCCTCACTGAAAGGGTCAAGGCCCTTCTCTTCCCTCCTGCTGATCTCCGCAAACCAGTCCCGCACCTGCTCATAGCTCATACTGGACTTGGCCACCAGTTCATCCAAATCTTTCTCATTTAAGACCTTATGCTTGAGGTAGTGCTCCTTTAAAATATCTTTACCCGTCTTGACTTTGATGGTAGGGGGTGTTTGTTTGCAGGGGTATGGCCGCCTCGTTCTCCTGGACCAACCACGAAAGCGTTTCCGTGGTTTCTTCTTAAGTTCACCTCCGTTCATTGCCTCGTTAACCTTTCCACTCTGATACAAGTAGTACCACTTCAGGTTACTGTTCTTGCAGGCATAACGGGTGTCTCCAAACCAGTTGACAATGTAGGTTCTGGGTAACCCGCTCTCCTTGGCCATCTTGTCGTACTCTTCAGCAGAGGGCCACTGGGTACGAACAAAGGCGCTTTTCAGGACGTGGAGCTGCTCTGGGGTTTTCTTCATTATCTTTCGGCCGCTGGATGGCGTCCAAGCTTCTTGCCCAGAGGAAGGCACTTTGACCATTTCACTCTCTAGCTCCTCTGTGCCATCAGAGTCCAGTGGCATTTTTCTCCTCTCAGAGAACCATGCGTCCACCTCTCGCCTGGTCAGTTTAGTCTCCATCCTCAACCTACTTAGCTCCTCATCGCCTGGCGTGTCAGACTTCTGGTAGCTGGCCTCCAAAAGCAGAAGCTGCTCCGGAGTCTTTTCCTTGAACTTCTGAGGTGTGAAGTCAGGAAAGGCGTGGCGGAACTTGATTCGTGGATCATAGATGGGCCCTTGGGTTGTGAGAGAGGATTCACTGGCTTCGTCGCTGGAGTCGATCACAATGGCTGTGCTGCTGCTGGCGTCGTTACTGTTGGTGTTGACTGAAATGTCATTTAAGGCAACGCCTTGGTGGTCCTTTGAGTTGCGTTGGTTGTAACGTGTGTCACTGAACCACTTCTTTATTGCTCTTTTGGTGAGGTTAGTGACCTTCATCAGCTGAGAGATCTCTGCCTCAGTGGCAAACTGTCTCCTTAGGTAACTGGCCTTCAGCTCTGCTAGCTGCTCCTTGGATTTTTTGGGTCGCGCTCCCAGGGAATCGGTACTGAGTGGAGAAGCGGTCTCAGAGGTGGAGGGTTCTGGCACCTTACTGACACTGGTTCTGGGGTTGGGGACCCCAGCAACAGCTAACGTGATGGGTGAGGCCACAGGGACAGCGTTGCCACCCCCTACCTGAGTCAAAACCATCCCTGGTTGCCCTACAATCTGACAAGTCTGAAAGATTGACTGCAGGCCATTGGCTGCCGTAGCAAAATTGGCTGGGATGACAGTGATGGTCTGTGACACCGCCTGCACTGAGCCATTGAACTTCTTCCTCCTGGCCTCCTCCACCTCCTCTGGGGTCCAGCTCACACCGTGCTTCAGCCGCTGGGCAGAGAACCACACCTTTATCTGCTCCTCTGTGAACTTGGTTTGTACTGCTAGACCCATGATCTCTGACACAGATGGGTAAGGGAACCTATTATAGGCACTGACCAGAAGGACATTATTGTCCATGGCCCCATTGTATGTGGGGATACTACTGACCGGGATGAGGAGCTGGGTCTGGGAGGTCTGCTGATTCTGCAAGGCAGACAGAACTTGAGCCAATGTCCCTGGAGGGATCATTGTGGTGGAGTTGGTGGTCTTTATTTGGAGCACATTTGGGCTGTTGACCATTATGCTTTGCTGAATAGGTTGAATGGTCAGAGGGGTTGACACAGCCACTACAGTGGGGGTGACAGGAGGTGGGGGCACCTCCTCTCTCTCTTCTTCCCCATCACTCTCCACTTTAATGACACTGTTATCTGCCATTTTGTGTGACCCTGTAAACTTCTTGGCCTCAGCCCTACTCTTGAGCTTCATGATTGGTGTCTTGCTTAGGGCAATACCCTTACAGGATGTGCCCTCATCCTCCTCAACAAAACTGCCATCAAAGGTCAAGTCATTGACTCTCTGCTCAAAGATGGTTTGATTGTTGCTCTTCACCATGGTCCTGGTGAAATTGTCTTCTCCAGGATGGTGGCGTGCATTATGCTCCAACAATGCATCATACCTCTTGGTGTGAAAGTCACACTCAACACACACATAAGATGAGTTTAGAACTATATTTGGGTGCTCAGTGTCCACATGCAAGGTAAACATATTGAGCTGTGATGTCTGAAAGCTGCAGTACTTGCACTCATAACCTCCTTCTGCTGTACTCGAGTCCATAGTTTTAATGAAGTGGTCCATGGCCTGTGTGTCTTCCTCACTCGGGTTGCTTTCAGTTGAGTTTTCCACAGGACAGTTAGCTGCCCCCTCGTCAGTCTGTTCATCTCCCTCTGTAACGACCTCCATGTCAGGGTCTGAATCCACCATTTCAACGGGGGGGAACATGCAAGGCGTTGTTGATTTTCTTCTGCTCGCCATTGTGTCTTATCTGTGCTTGTGTTGAATATATAAATATATATATATTTTTTTTTTAAATCAAAATTTTAGTTCAGCCCTTGTCGATCCATGCAGGTTACTTCAGGAGTTCAAAGTTGACTTAGCCTTAAATCCTGCAAGAGATAGATCCATATTATATGCACATAATTGAGAGAAAAATTCAAGGTCTAAACATATCTACTAGAATATTTAAGAGGGGGGCCTCTACTGCAGTGTCCTTTAACATATTGTTGTAGGTGTGGTGGGACATGTATAGAAATTTTAATTTCACTAATACATTTGCAAGTCGCTACATTGTTTCCACTGCCAATACTAAAAACTCTCACAATTGAAGTCTTCAAATAGCGCAAGCGCTCCACAGAAACACCATTAATAAGTGGCTGTTTATATGCATTCTGGCCCAAAGCAAAATGATTTGAGAAAACTGCAGGACAATACATTTTATTCCTAAACCGATGTAGTATTACTAATGCTTCTGTATCGTATCATTAGTCTGCTAACTACCAGTTTGTTAACCAACTTGTCAGTCAGTCACACTGCAAATAATATTCATCTGTCACTTGTGCCGGTCACGAGTGTACGTATTTTTCTGTTTTGGGGGGGATGGGAGTATTTAGCAAAAAGTGGGAAATGATAGTCAAATCTTATTCATTTTAACTATTACGTGTGTAAAACTACCTTCACGTGGTGTTCATTTTATTACCTACCCGTGTAGAGAACTGTCGCTTACAAGCATCTTGCAACAACCAGTTAGCTTCCAATCTGACTGCTGATGCGCCGTCTTCCGCCTTTGCCGTCGTTCCCTCCCCAACAAATGCACTGTCGACTCCGGCAGTGGCCCACAGGAGCAACGAGTCCATCTGTTGTTATCATAGACGCAGAGCAGAATAGTGAATGCGCCGAGATTCGGTTGGTTTTTCACTCCCTTTCCCTTTGCCTACAAAACATCACCTTGTTTGGTTTGTTCATGCATTTAAACCAGCCTAGATGTAGACACCCACGGCTCATCGAATTTAACGATAATCATTTTTTTATTTCCTTCTTCCTCTTCCTCGGTGGGGTTTATCGGCGGTTGGTATTCAACGTTATGGTGCATTAACGCCACCTACTGTACTGGAGTGTGGGCCAGCCCTGTTGCTTTTAAATAAGATAAAATATTTGATATTATATCTAATGACGTTCTACTCAATATACTCTTTAAATTAATGTCCGGTATCTAATTCTCCCTCTGATACTGCCCACAATGTACCAATACATGTTCCACGGTCTCTGTTTCCTGGCAGTAATCACACATTCCTGTTGAATGCTTTCCTATCACATTTAAAGTCTTATTTCAACCAGCTGTGTCCCACCCTTAATCTTGTAAAAAATAGCCTATCCTCCCCTCACCAACTTTCCTCTGCCCTGAGTATCTCTATTCCACTGCCGTCTCTGCACCATCACTGTCCATATCAGGCTTTTTGCCCTCTGCCTTGCTCATTGAAACTACAACATCCCAACTACTAAGTGCTTATTTAGCCAGTACATCAACTCCCTCGTTCCCCTCCACCCCCACATGGACTGGGAGCCAACTAAATCTTATCTGTATACCCATCTGTCTAATCCTGCCATGTGGGTTTGTAGTACATCATAAAGCAGGTATTGTCGGCTACGTGAGGCTCATTATGTAGATAATCTTAAGAAGAACTAACCCCTTCTCAAATATCCTAAAGGCCCATAATAATGTTGTGAAATGTTGGAAAAGGAGGATAAAATTGCCCCATAAAGAAATCAAAAAGCCATACAAAAGATATACATACTTTAATATTATGCAATTAAAAAGGTAGACTCAGTGATATGACATAGATGCAGAAAGTAAACCGCATAGTTGTTGCAGAAATTGACCCACTAAGAGTGTTGAAGCACAAGTTTCAACTTCTCCACTGTTTTGGTCCCGTGGCTCCCACACTGTAAGAGCGTGAAGTGAACCTGTGCATATGCGCACATGCTGTGTGTGACTGTGATTTCAGACATAGTTCAAATGCATATGTAAAAACACACACTGTGTTAGAGTCAGTCACAAGTAAGAAAAATATACACGTCTCAAGTCAATTCTGACTCAAGTCCGTGCCTCTGAAATACTATAAATTATGGTAACTACATTTCTGACCAATGTAATGCATGATTAGGCTCATTGTAATAGGTAAAAATAAAAAAAAACGGAAAATCTTGAAATGCATCATTTTATTACAATATGGAAAATAGGAAAACATCAAGCGAAGAAGTTAGGAAAAGTTGTCGATTTCTCTCTTCATTTCCTAAAATGAGTGGAAGGAAATTAAAATGTATGTCAAAGTATAAATCACTTATCAGGATTTTAAGTAATTTAAGTGACTCACATGCACATACACCAGTTAACTAATTATGCACACATTTCAATGTAGGGAATGGTTTGTTTCCATACTCAATATATTTCCTACAACAAGTGACGTAAAAAACGGGGAAGTTGTAAGCCACATACCTGTAAGAGCTCTGTCTTATCAAAGTTCTGACGGTGTCTGTAGATGCTCTGACACAACAGAGCATACAGCTTCTCCAGCTGATGCACCTCATAGCCCTCAGTCTTGGACACAACTCTTTTGAGCAATTCCTGGACAATAAATGATACACAAATCAATGTATGAATATAGGATGAATGAATAAGTGTTTGGCTGTGACTTGCCATGACCATATTTCTGGTCTCCAATTTTCTGGGTGTACTTCTGATACAACTACATTGTAAGAAACATGGCCTAACCTTCTAAAAAAAATGTTTAAAAAACATTTTCAGGAGGTTACCTTGAGTTTGTCGTGGTCCACGACCAGCTGAGGGGTCTTCTGGGTCAGGATCTCCAGGGCCCTGTCCACGTCGATCAACTGCTGCTGCTGCACCAGAGTCCTGGTGGCACGGGTCACACGCCTCACTGTTGGAAGGAAACACAGGAAGCAATCAGGAGGGTGTGATGGGGAGCTGATAAGCTCAAGTCCCTTTAATCAGTGCTGGCTGAACAGGCTAATGCTAACACAATGGGCTATTGGTGTTGATATGCATATCTCCTAACATGCAAATGAGGTTTCTACCCAGTAACATTGGATCTCAAGCATTAAGTAGGGGGGCATGGTTTCCTATTCTAGAACTAAGGCACAGAAGACACAATTACAAGCATTTGCACTATTAATGTAGTTTGATTTTCTACAACAAAGTCAACCTTTTTGCATGCGATCATTGGCCCTCATGCTGTGGTGAACACATTTACAACCAAAGGAACTCACTCTTACAGAGTATTTAAATCAGTGCAGCCATGGATGTATCCCTTTAACCGATGTGCTGTGTTGAGTTAGAGCTCCCCAACAGCTGGAGCCCAAGAGGCCAAAGGTCAGTGAAACTGAATGAGCTGTTCCCTGAGGCCAGAAGAAGTAGCTTGCTTGCTGCCCGGGTCTGGGACCCTAATACAGACCTATGTCCCAGTCATCCTCCAACCTTACAGGCTCTTTGGTCTTTGTGGTGTGTTTCTCCCCCTGATCTACCTCCTCTGGCGGGGTGTCGTTGACTGGACTTGGGCCATGTTCCACTGGAGGGCTGGCAGGCTGGTGGTTGACTCCATTGACTGCCACCACTGGACTGGCTTGGATCCCAGATTGGACCTGTGTGAGGCCTGGCTGGTGTGAGTCGTCTGTGGGGTCTGGAGCTCGCTGTTGCCAGTCTCCATTGGGGATGGGAGTGGTGGTGGGCTGCTCTGCAACACAGGCCTCTTCCACATCCTCAGCAGGCTTAGTGGTCTTCTCTGAGGTACACTCCATAGGGGAGTCTCCACAGCCGTTCTCTAGAATAGTCTCCAAAGCCTGAGTTTGTTTCTCTTCGCCCTCCTCTATGCCATCACTCACATCCTCTTCTTCCCCCCCTGAGTTTGTGATCTCCTTGTTCGAAGAAAAGGAAGAAGTAGGTTTCTTTTTTCTTCTTCTTTATGACGCCGAAGCGCCATTTGCTTTCGCGTTGTGTTTTGGGCGGTTTCTTTTTACGGGCTAGAGGACAGGCTAGGAAAGTTAAATAGAGAAGAGAAGGTCCTTTAACATGATAGAGAACGGGACAGACAGATACTTCTCTATATCAATGAATATCATCTTCCTCTCCTCCCTGGCTCTCAATTTCTGCTCTTGCCTGCCATCGTGGTTTTCTAACTCTGGTCTTGTCTTTTGACTGGTTCACTCAACTGGAAAGAATCCTCTGCTTTCACTGTGGCTATTCTGTTCCTGTCCTGATCCTTGGCACTTCCACTTTCTATCACTCGTAACACATCTGGGAGGTATTAGTTTTTTGCCCTTAAACGTTTAAACACTGATAATAATAACTGCTTATGTACTGCAAATCAAGCAGTAAAAAGCTAAATCCTGAGTGCTGTCCCTCGGTGGTTGACCAGTGTCTACCATCATTTCCACTGGATGCTCCTCTGCTCTGTAACAAATAACCTACCAATAAACAGTTAAGGAGTAGAGTGGTGAGACTTACGTGCGGGCCGTGGGGTGTTGGCAGTGAACGGGGTGCTGGCGTCTTTGCCAGTGTTACCGCCTAGCCTCTTGGACTCGGCAAATCCTTCCTCTCTGGGCAAAGTCTGGTAGTAGGAGGGGACAAACTTTGAGGACGTGCACCCTGTTAGTAGACATAAACATGTTGTTAGCATTGTCAATGAAAACAAAGATGTTTTAAGGAAAATAAGAGAGGGTTCATCTAATCATTGGACAAATAGTTAAAGAAGCCGACACGAGACAATGAAACTAATACAATAGCTAGCTGAACTCACATTATTTAATTTTTTGGGTTATTTAAGTAGGCAAGTCAGTTAAGAACAAATTCTTATTTACAATGACAGCCTACCAAAAGGCAAAAATGCCTCCTATGGGGACAGCAAAACACACAAACATGGCAAGAGAGACAACAACTGGAGACAGGTTGCGCGCACTTTATTTGGATAGTCCGGATTTCCATCTGTAGATGCTCTACAGATGGTCATACTGTCAACAAACTATCTGTTGATAAGCAACTGCTTGCTAAGGTACGGTTAGATTTAGAGTAAGGATTAAGGTTAGGGTTAAGTTGAGGGTCAGGTTAGGGCTAGGGTTAGTACATAGTTAGTTGAAATGTTACTGATTGCAGAGCATCTACAGATGGACTACAGACTATCCAAATAAAGTGTTACCGAGAGGTTTTATCATGTAGGCTAGGTCACTACTTCAGTGTTCAAGTCACAGCAATATGTCAACGTTATAAGCAGCAGCAGTTACCTCTCTTGTTGCGCGACTCTCTGATCTGCTCACAGGTTCTGTTAAAGTCCTTGTCTAGTTCGTCGCGGATGATGGCGTGGGTCGTGTCCTTCAGGGCACAAGCCCGGTGACGAATCTGACGATCTGGAAACACAAAGAGAGAGACATTGATGACAGAGGTACACAGTAGAGGGCCTCGCCATCCATGGGACCAACTAAACTGCAGCAGAACAATGAGAACGGACAAAGATATCTTCAGAGAGATACCGAACAAAAAGAATATTGGAGTAAGATTAGCCTGGTCCCAGATCTGTTTGTTATGTCTTGCTAACTCCTATGGTTGTTGGCAAGACAGCGCAAACAGATCTGGAACCAGGCTAGAATTACACGTCAGTTATAATATAATAATAATAATAACGACAACAGCACTCGGTTTAGTGAGGTGGAGACGGTTGTAGGTATACCAGATGGGTCACTGTCAGGGTTGTACTCCAGGGCGTTCTTCCAGATCAGGTCCACGTCGTTGACAAACTCCCTGACAGTCACGTACTTGTGGAGGTCGACCTTGGACAGTACAGTGGAGAGGTCCATGGGATGCCTGATCACCTTAATATAGTCAGGAACCTGGTGAGAGAAGAAGACAAACCATTGATAAGATGGGGGACACAATACCACTCTGGTTGTTTCGGATGAGAGCGTCGGTAAAGGAGCGAAGCTACAGAAATCTGAGGTGACAACAGTGCATTCCACTAAGGGACCAGAGCTCACTTAGAATGCATGTGCTTGTATTCAGACTTGCTAGTTAAGTATTGACTACGTTTGGGTCAGTCAACATTTAGCTTCCATTAGAGTAATCTTGACTAGCACCCTGGACTACAACACCACAAAAACACCTCTTTCCTTCCTTGTTCCTCTCTTTTTCCCCCAGTGTTTTCTCCCTACCTCTTCGATGTCCACAGGCTTAGTGAAGGCCTTGAAGCGTTTGTCCTGGGAGAGGCGCTCGGTGACGTTGCGCAGGAACAGCCTCAGTTCCCTGAGTGTGTCCTCCTCTTGCTCCTCCAGACGCAGACGCTCCCTCTCACTCATCTGCCTGGGGGAGGAGGGGGGGCAAGGGGGAGCACCTCCATGGCATGCATCACTGAGTCAGGGGAGGGGGAGGAAGAGGGGGGTAAAGAAGGAGGGTTAAAATGGAGATGGGACACAAACAGCAATTATACCAAATGATTATCAAAAGGCATAAATATCTAGTAGGTACAGGCTTTCTTCTTGGACGCGGGTGCCTTGGCAGTCTGGCTAAGGATGAGATTCTCAAAGAACTTCCTTCTCTCCTGCTGGGTGGGAATTTGGATAGAGTGCACCTCTCCGTACTCCATCCGGAACAGAGTCTGGATCTGAGAGAGACAAAGTGTAGAATAGTTACCTCAGTGACTATTTAGGGTCTGCACCTCTACAAAGAGTATTTACTGAAGTGTAAAAAAAAAAAAGAACATGGTTACGAATCTACTCATGGGTTGAGTAGCCCAGTAAGGTCCAGGGATCACTTCTCTACAGTACTTGTAGTGTAATGCATGGCGGGAGAGGTCCAGATATGACCTACCTCGTCGGCCAGGTTGCGGTGAGCCACGTTGCTGGTGGCCAGCAGCATGATGGGGGAGAAGGAGGGGATGTCCTGCAGCAGGCTGAGGAAGGTGGCCTTGAGGGCCGAGCCCACCGTGTCCCACCACTGCTGGATGTGGGGGATGTACATTATGCTGGGTGAGGTCCGCTTGGCCTCGCAGAACACCTGGGGCAGGCAGGGCGAGAGGGGCTAAGAGGTCAATGACTGTGTATCACTTGCCAACCTAGCAATTAGGTCGGGATTGAAACCATCAGCACTGCACCGACATCTCGCTGCATTTGACTGAGTAATTATTTGCTTGATGGAGTTAGCCTTTCTACAATGAAGTCAACTCTGGGGCTATAATTCTCTGCACCACAAATGAGTGTAGCAAGTCGGTGTGCATTTTAACATTTTACTTCTAAAGGCTACATTAGTTCCAGCCAGTACCTGTGCACAGGCCTCCTCGGGTGAGGTACAGCTGACTCCAAACAGCACAGCCATGTCCAGGGTGTAGACGGGGAACTTCTCCAGGGCATGGAGCACGGCGGGGGCCAGGTGGGAACTCTGACCCGCCCCGGGACGCCCAGCCAGCAGCAGCCTGGGCCGGTAGGTGGTGGGGTGGCAGATCGCACTCCTGAAACAGAGGCGAGCGGAGAGGTGAAGTGAATGGAGACTCAGGGATGTGATTATGAATGGAAACAATGAGAATAGGGTATTTCTTTCAAGGCAGAACGTATCTACAAATGACAGGTAGGCTATATCTTACCTGGCAAAATGGAGGAAGCTCCCTTTGGTGGTGGCGTGTTTGGTGATGGAATTATTGGACGAGGGGCCCTCGTCCCCACTGTACATGATTTCATCCTCCAGAATGCTGTCTGTCAGATCTGATCAAAGGAAAAACTTGATCAAGTAATTGCAACAACTGAACTTAACCAATGATCCTCTCTAATAGTGACCTAGCTTGGTCCCACATCTGTTTGTGTTGTATAGCCAACATTGGCATGACATTGACCATAGGATTCGGCAAGACAACACAAATCAATCTGGGACCAGATAACAATGGCCGTGACTTAGTTCTCAGACAAAACTTAACCCGACCCACCTGCATCCCTCTTCCTCTTGAGGCCCTGTTCGGCGTGGGGGAAGAGCTTCTGCACTGCGTCCAGCACGTTGGTGAGGGCGGGGCCCAGCAGGGGCGTAACCACAGGGGTCAGGGCCTTGGCAGGGGACGACACAGCCCTCTGGGAGGCTGGCACCATCTTCCTCATGGCGGCCACAAAGTCCCGGCTGTTGATGTTGATGGAGCCCACGTCCAGCAGGAGCTTCTGGGACGTGCCGTAGATCTGGGGGTAGCGCCGGCGCAGCGCGCACAGGGCCGCCTCGGCACACACCGCCTTGATGTCGGCGCCGCAGTAGCCTGGGGTGCATAAGGGGAAGGTTGTGGTTAATACGTGGCATGTGTCAGATTGACTGTGGAACTGTGTTAAATCGATAGATTAATTGTGGTGATCTGTCTGAATATTATGAGACAACAAAACAACGTATTTTTGTTCTTACAATTATTGTACAATCTTGACTTGCCCAACGCTAGAGTTGATTTGGTATACATTAAATCACCTACCGACACATTTATCAGCCAACTCTTCCAGGAAAGGATCGGACGGTGTAGGATTCCATTGTCTGGTGTGAATCTTTAGGATATCTTTCCGGGACTGAAGTTGTCGACAGAAATGAAAGACAAGTGCACGAATAAAAAGTAACTGCATGTAGGCCTCTCAAGTCAAAGGAAGATTTGGATGGACATTTGAGTTTTGCACGCACACTTATTAACTAAAATGAGTCTTACCTCGCGATCAGGGAGGCCAAAGAGGAACTCCCTGTCGAAGCGTCCGGGGCGTCTGAGGGCGGGGTCGATGGAGTCCAGTCGGTTGGTGGCGCCGATCACCACCACCTCTCCTCGGCTATCCAGGCCATCCATTAGTGCCAGCAGGGTGGACACGATGGAACTGCAGGAAGGAACCACGAGTTGGGAGTATACAATGTTTAGTATGCAGGCACAATCAATGGTAAGTCTCTGTAATCAGTGGAGTGAGAAATGAGAGTGGCTGAAATGTCTCACCTGTGGATCTGGTCTTGACGACTGGAGCGAACCGGAGCCAACCCATCGATTTCGTCAAAGAAGATAATGGCTGGCCGCATCTGGTAGGCCTGTGGGTACAAATAATGAATTGTCCTATCAATGCAAGTATGTCCCTATATAATAGACATGACCGTCAAACACAGTATAGCCAGCCACCCATTTCACACCAAGAGACCAATAGTGACTTGAGCAGGAAATGCTGATAGGCAAATACTAGACTCAATGGTCTCACTAAGACTGAATGCACCAGTGATAACTATATTAATGATCTTTAGTGTGCTGTATGAGGGACTGTACTGTACCTGGTCAAAGAGCAGCCTGAGCTGGCGTTCCGACTCTCCCACCCACTTGCTCAAGCAGTCGGCCCCCTTCCTCATGAAGAAGGCCACCTTCCTCTCCCCCTGGCTGCACTCGTTGGCCAGCGCTCTGGCCACCAGAGTCTTCCCCGTACCAGGGGGACCGTAGAACAGGCAGCCCCTGCAACAGACAGGGAGTTTTCTTTGAATGGATCCTTGCAAAGGACTCAAAGGATCCAAGAGCCAATGAAATGAAGAGTGAATGAGGCTGTGATTAGAGTTAGGGTGGGGTGGGGCTTCAGTCCATTGACAGGATCCATTCTAGTTGCTCACCCAAGTAAGTTCCTCATCCTGTTGTAGGCTAATTCCTCACAATGTCATTATGGTAAGCTACCCCAAAGGCAATATAAATCAATAGTCAAAATAACTGCAAGTTACCCAACAAAATAAGTTAGCTATTCAACCCTAAAACCATTTCTCACCTTGGGGGCTGGATCCTGAACTTCTCAAACACCTCTGGGTAGAGCAGAGGGAAGACTACCATCTCCTTCAGGGCAGAAATGTGGCTTGTCAGACCGCCAACAGTGTCAAAGCACACCTTTGGAGGGAAGAGAGGGGGTTGGATCTTTACATAGGAGATGCAGTCTGATAACTTAAAGATCATATAATGTAGGCAAACCAACTTTTGAGATTAAAACGGCTTCAAATAATTTAATTGTGATGTTTAGAGCTCACCGACTGGTCAATCGCCATGGGGTCGACATCTGCAAGACTCGCACCCATCTTCATTCTGTCCTTATGGATTCCCCAAATGTCCTCTTTGCGCAAATTCAGCGGCAGACACCTGAGAGGGATTCCAAATGAAAGAGATTGTGGTTTTGGCAAGCTTATTCTGACCAGAAGCTCAAAACCACACTGGATTCCACTGGTGTGAAATATTGGACAGATTTAGCTTTAAAATCCAAATAATTATGTTCTGTACGTGGTGTCAGTCTCATACAGAGAAACTCTTGAGCAACATCATGTGTTCACTACAAAAGGTCTGGCACCCAATGAAGCTCACCAAGGAGATATCACCAGAATAACCAAGATGGAACCTTCGTCTATTATTATTACATCATCGATCACCACCACTCATGATGTCATAGACACAGTTCAAAAACATTCAGGAATGGGGAATCATTGCTCTGCTCACCCATGTTCATTATCCTTTAAATATGATTCAATCGTGTCCAAGATAATATGCCATGGCAAATAACAGATGATCAGTAAACAAATATAAAAAACAATCAAGTAATATGTAACAAAACATAGTTTTCTCCTTTCTTTAGTACTACTTTCTAGGGTAGATTTCAACTTTGAACTAAATTAAACATGTTATCATTATAGGGACAAGTCAAACTGTTGAAGTGTGTCAAATTGCTTGCTCATGATGACATGTTCACTGACCTGTTATTGGCTTCTTGCTCTGTGTCTTCCTCATCAGAGGAGTCTTCCTCATCAGAGGAGCTGGCTTTGTAGGTGTGCGAAGCATGCTTTCTCCTGTGGGTCAAAGCAAACCATAAGGAGACAGAGAAAGGAAAAAGCTTCACTGCTTTACTGTACTGCTCTCTCCCAACGTTGTCAGTTCCCAATAACAAATGAGAGACTTAAGTTGTTTAAATTGTGCCAAGGACTCACCTGCCTATGGACCCAATCCTGTTGTTTGAAACAGTGAAAAAATAAAATTATTAACCATCACAATGAAAAGTAATATATATTGACAAGACCCTACAATAATAGCCCATAGTCATATATAAAACCATAACCATTTATAAGGACCCAACCCATGAAACATAGCATTAATGGACCTTACAACATATTTTGGTCAAAACAAAGATTTTTTTTGTGTCAAAACAAATATCTGGACACTATGAAACCAATGTACGGGCTAAGACTATTGGTAAAGTGCCAGTACTGTGAAGTACAGTACTGTGGGATGGACCTGCCACTCCTTCGGCTGGTGGTGTGGACACTCCTGGGCACTGAGGCACTGATGCGGTAGCTCTCTCTAGTGGAAGATGCCTGGCGGTCGAAAAACATGGGAGGCTGCTTCCTGGATTCTACAGATGAAACAGTGAGAGAGGCGTAACATCATGATAAGCACTGATCTTGGCCACTAGTCAATCATTTCAGAGTGGGAGTGCTGATTGTACTGTACTGTGCAGCCGTCTTCATCGAACTGGCCAAGGCTTTCGACTCTGTCAATCACCGTATTCTTATCGGCAGACTCAACAGCCTTGGTTTTTCTAATGACTGCCTCGCCTTGTTCACCAACTACTTTGCAGACAGAGTTCAGTGTGTCAAATCGGAGGGCACGTTGTCTGGACCTCTGGCAGTCTCTATGGTGGTACCACAGGGTTCAATTCTTGGGCCGACTCTTTTCTCTGTATATATCAATTATGTCGCTCTTGCTGCGGGCGATTCTCTGATCCACCTCTACGCAGACGACACCATTCTGTATACTTCTGGCCCTTCCTTGGACACCGTGCTAACTAACCTCCAAACGAGCTTCAATGCCATACAACACTCCTTCCGTGGCTTCCAACTGCTCTTAAACGCTAGTAAAACCAAATGCATGCTCTTCAACCGTTCACTGCCCACACCCGCCCGCCCGGCTAGCATCAACACCCTGGACGGTTCCGACATAGAATATGTGGACAACTACAAATACCTAGGTGTCTGGTTAGACTGTAAACTCTCCTTCCAGACTCATATTAAACATCTCCAATTCAAAATCAAATCTACAATCGGCTTTCTATTTCGCAACAAAGCCTCCACTCACGCTGCCAAACTTACCCTAGTAAAACTGACTATCCTACCGGTCCTCAACTTCGGCGATGTCATCCACAAAATAGCTTCAAATACTCTACTCAGCAAACTGGATGCAGTCTATCACAGTGCCATTCATTTTGTTACCAAATCACCTTATGCCACCCACCACTGCGACCTGTATGCTCTAGTCGGCTGGCACTCGCTACATATTAATCGCCAGACCCACTGACTCCAGGTCATCTACAAGTCCATGCTAGGTAAAGCTCCGCCTTATCTCAGTTCACGATAACAACACCCACCCGTAGCACACGTTCCAGCAGGTATATCTCACTGATCTTTCCTTTAGCCAACACCTCATTTGGCCGCCTTTCCTTCCAGTTCTCTGCTGCCAGTGACTGGAACGAATTGCAAAAATCGTTGAAGTTGGAGACTTTTATTTCCCTCACTAACTTTAAAAATCAGCTATCTGAGCAGCTAACCGATCGCTGCAGCTGTACATAGTCCATCTGTAATTAGTCCACCCAATCTACCTACCTCATCCCCATACTGTTTTTATATTATTTACTTTTCTGCTCTTTTTCACACCAGTATCTCTACTTGCACATCATCATCTGCTCATTTATCACTCCAGTGTTAATCTGCTAAATTGTAATAATTCGCTCATATGGCCTATTTATAGCCTACCTCCTCGTGCCTTTATTTTTTTCCTACTGTGTCATTGACTTGTTTATTGTGTTATTGGCTTGTTTATTGTTTACTCCATGTGTAACTGTGTTGTTGTCTGTGTCACACTGCTTTGCTTTATCTTGGCCAGGTTGCATTGGAAATGAGAACGTGTTCTCAACTAGCCTACCTGGTTAAATAAAGGTGGGGGGGGTTATGTTTTGCTTTTTAGATCAGAATATTTTGTGGAGCTATGCTCTGATGAAGGTTGACTGATCGAAGGCTTACCTACTATTAAAATACATTTGTATCTGACTTGAGGTGTGCATAGACATTTTCCTGTTTTTCCAGTTTCATATTTTGCCTCCAGCACCCTTTACTTATTGGTTTTGGGTGTGCGGTAGACTCTTATTATTATATACGAGATCATCATGAATAACATGGACTGGGAACCTGATCCCAATCAGCACTGCGGCATTCTTCCACGAAATGTGTGCCTTTTGATATTTTAAATAGAAATTGTGCACCAATATTGAATATTAAAAGCCTGTTATATTAAATGAAGTGCCCTTCAATAAAGACCACATGGAGAATTTAATCTGATTATTTATATAAAGACTTGCTAAAGTGCCCAAACTCAGCATGTCCCTCCGTGCACCCTCTGCAGATTTGAACTAACTCAACCCCAGAATTCCTCAAAGTTTTCACCATAATTGGACAGCCCTAGTTATTTTGTTGCTTTGACAAAGTCATTTCTGAAGATTATTATCTATTTAATGTGATTAATTGACATCTTTCCCTCATTTTAAGGTCAAACCTGTTATGTGAAACAATTCCTTAAAACATATTTTTGAAAGAAATTGAACATTGAATAGTCAAACCCTAGTGTAAAAGCTTGTTCTACTCTTTTGGACCATGTTGCTGGTGTTTTGTGATGGAAAACACGGCAAGCCTGTTACCCATAGATAGATAGACTAGAAATGTTTTAATTACATTTTTTTGGGGGGTGAAAAAGGGGGATTTATGGTTGAGTTAAGAAGAAATCGTCAACCCTTTACGGTCAACCCTGCTACTATATTTGGCACTTATGATAGTAATCTTTTCATTTAACCTCTTGAGATGGGGAAACATGTTTTTTTTATGGAGTAGTTGAACATGTGCTCTTTATGACGGAATGTTTCAATTAGATTAAAGAAAGTTAATTGTTTTTTTGGACCAACTTCTCAAAAGGAATTGGTGGAACGACCCTGTTATGCTCATTAATTCAGATGAATAGTTAAGTAAATGATGGAGAACATTTTTCAGAAGACTAGTTCAGCAAAGAGTAATAACCATCCAGAGGGGCCTGGTAGCGAAGCACTGCTTTTTTCTGTCGAGGTTCATAGCGCTTGCTGTTATTGCCGTCTTCATCGTGCTCCTCATCTCCGTCGTCCTCATCATCGTCATCCTCCTCACCATCGTCACCAGAGTGCTCTGGAAATAGGTATTGGATCAAAAGTTAATGAAATCATGTTATGGTCAAACATGACTTTGACCTAAAACTACAATAGAAACAGACCTTCCGTTTCTTGTTTGGAAACTGCTTTTACAGTTGGACAATCAGTGGTCTTCTTCCGCTGGGCTTTAGAAGAGATCCTCTGAAATTCAAACAACTTCATAGATACAACTGGTATGGTATTGCCAATTCCTTTCATCAGTGGCCTGCATGACACAATGGCACATATCTCAGTGAGACTTCAATCTCAAAAGGTATTATTGGTCATTTCCTTCCACTAGTCTTATTTCCCATATCTCAAGATTAATCTGGTGAAATTCAAATTAACGTTCACTGAATATACAAAAACATTAAGAACACCTGCTCTTTCCATGACATAGACTGACTAGGTGAATCCAGCTGGAAGCTATGATCCCTTATTGATGTCACTTGTTAAATCCACTTCAAAAATCTGTGTAGATGAAAGGGAGGAGACAGGTTAAAGAAGGGTTTTTAAGCCCTTGAGACAAATGTGACACGGATTGTGTATGTGTGCCATTCAGAGGGTGAATGGGCAAGATAAAAATAATAATAATAATAATAATAATAAAAATGTAAGTGCCTTTGAACGAGGTATGGTAGTAGGTATTAGGCACACCGGTTTGTTAAGAACTGCAACGTTGCTGGGGTTTTCACACTTAACAGTTTCCTGCATTTATCAAGAATGGTCCACCACCCAAAGGCCATCCAAACAACTTGACACAACTATGGGAAACATTGGAGTCAACATGGGCCAGCATCCCTGTGGAACGCTTTTGACACTGTGTAGAGTTTCAGTCAGCTGCTGGTGAATGAGGCAACAATATGACAACAGTGTGAATTCGGTTCCTAAATACACAGCACAGAGGGCTGCTGAGGGCAGAGAGAGAGCACGAGAGAGATAGAGGGGGGTGGACCACAGATGGGTGCAACACCCTTACAATGGCCTGATAAGAGATTGTGTGTGGCAGCAGAAGATATAGAGCCTAGAAAAAGTGGCCTGTTATTATGTAAACACATTTCTACAGTGCAACAAGCCCTTGTGTTTGGGTAGAGTTAGTGTGAGTCTTCAATGCCAATCTCAAAGGGGGAGCATGTCAATTAATGGTTTCTTATTATTTGATAATTATACGGCATAAATATAGCCCTGTATTGTATTTCATCCCCGTCTTTGTGGATGGCTGAATGACAAAATTATATTTTACGAACTGGAAAAAGCCTCACTGTTTGTTCTGAGTTTTTCAAGTGGCAGCGCATCTTATTCATGTCATCAATCTTGTGGAGGACTGCCTCAGCAGCGCTATGGAGAAAAACAAGTAACAATAGAACTGATAGTATCTTTCTTCAGCATGATTTCATGGAGGCTTTTGGGTCCCAATGCAATAACAATTAAAATGGTGTACTTATCATTTTGGGGCAGAAGTAGAGGAATTAGTAATAAGCCTATAATAACCAACATGCCTGACATCTGTAATAACCCTCACATAACCCTCACAAATTGTTCTTAACTGACTTGCCTAGTTAAAGGTTCAATAAAAAATATTTTAAAATACTCCCTGTATTAGGACTATTCCCATGATACACACTCTACTGGGGAAGTACACAAGAGACTGTGGAGCAAGGACACATGGGGGGAGGGGTTATGTGGTGACGCTCCTTACTTAGGGATGAGGCAGTAAATCATGGACTGTTGGTATCTGGTGCTGCGTCGCACAACCCCATGGGGTCCCTCTGGTCTAGGAGACCCCTCTGGTCTAGGAGACCCCTCTGGAACAGGTATTCAAAACAATTCATGTCATCCACAATTTCATGTAGGTAAATGAGTCTGTGAATGAGAATGATTATTTAAATGGAGTAGATTGTGTGACATCCTCGTAAAAAGTGTTTTGTAGTTGTGTGTGTTATGACATGCATGTCTAAATAGATGTTCTAGGAAAGATCTTGTTTTCATCATAATGTGAAACATGCTTTAGGCTGACCAGTTTGGTCATCTTCACAGGCCTCATTGACCTGAAACCTGGGTGATTTCCTGTGAAGGAATTAAAAAAAATAACAGTAAAATATCATAAGAATGCTTGATGGTATCTGAATCAAAACTGTCTGTAGGACTAGCCTGGGAAACATTATGTTTAGTTAACATTCCACTCCCTGTAATTCAGCAAATACACAGAGTAGGCCTACAAGGAGTGGAAAGTTAGATAAACAGACTGGTACCCATGCTACTGACTCCTGACAAAGACACATCTGGACTTTATATCTGGTTTATGAATAGAAACATTAGCCTACCAATCAATATTTAACTATTGAGAACTGAGTTACCTTGTTATCTTCTTGACAGGTCTCCCATTCTCTGGTGTTTGTCCATTTAGCTCTTCCAAGAGGATAATATGCCGATCATTCTGACCAATATATCCCTGAGAAAGCGAACAGCAGAACTCAAATAAAAATGTATTGGTCAACCTTTGAAGGCATTGACAATCAATTGTCTTCCATCTGTTGAATATAAATTAAGTTTGTTTTGACAAAGTTTAGAAATGTTCTGCATAGCTAACCCACAATTAAGATTTGAAAAATTCCGTGACCTTATTTACAGATTGCCGTTTGCACAGAGGACACCGTAGAACGTTTGTTCACACACTGACTGTCATTTGTTCAACTCACGTTAGTCAAGCTTGCGGACTTTCTCCATGAAGTCTGCTGGGATGGAACGTCGGCGTCTGGTTGTGAAGACTGAAGTGTTGATTGGTGTGCTTCCGAAATGCTATGTATGATCACCATCGTGTTGAATAAACTGCGCGTTTAATGAGTTTACTAGGTAATACTATGGTCAATTATTCACAATTGCAATGTTAACAATGGTATGTATCGATCTATCCATCTCCATATAATTGCAGATTGTTAACGACCTTCTAGCAAATTTGAGATGTCAAAACTACTCTGCGTGTATAATTTCAAAACACAGCATTCTGGCACCATCCACGTCACAAACCGTATGCCTGGCTGCGTTCGTTTAACATCGCCTGGGGTGGAAAAGATATAGGGGGATTCCCTTGCAAAATGTTTTTTAAATGGAAGGAAACGGAACGAAACGGAGAGGGACTGACCTGAATTTGTCCAATAGAAACTCTCGTTTTAGTTGCAAACGTTCAACTGGACTAATAATTGCCAGTGGTGTGAAGTACTTTAGTAAAAATACTTTGAAGTACTACTCAAGTAGTTTTGGGGGGTATCTGTACTATACTTTTTATATTTCTGCCAACTTTTACTTCACTAAATTCCTAAATAAAATAATGTACTTTTTACTCCAAACATTTTCCCTGACACCCAAAAGTACTTACATTTTGGCAGGAAAATGGTCCAATTCACACACTTTTCAAGAGAACATCACTGGTCATCCCTACTGCCTCTGATCTGGCAGATTCATTATACACAAATTCTTTGTAAATGATGTCTGAGTATTGGAGTGTACCCCTGGCTATCCATCAATAAAAGAAAAACAGTTGTTTGCTTAATATAGGGAATTTTAAATTATTAATACTTTTACTTTTGATAATTAAGTACATTTGAGCAATTCCATTTACTTTTGATACTTAAGTATATTTAAAACCAAATAGTTTTAGACTTTTACTCAAATAGTATTTTACTGGGTGACTTTCACTTTTAGTTGAGACATAAAAAAAGTGACATTTATTTAACTAGACAAGTCAGTCTGTGTGGTATGACAAGTTCTCAATAAACAGCACAAAAGAGTCTTTCTGCCCAGGACACCATCCACCAATGAGGAGTTGACCAGAACAGACGAAGAGCATTCATTCAGTAGTTAAGTTGAGCTAACGTTAGCGAGGCAGACTAGCTAGCTCAATGGTTCCTAAACTAGGGTGGGGGGTCGCCGGATATGAAAATGGGGTCGGAGAAATTCCACAATCCTGGTAAAAAAAAAAGTTATATTGTAATATCATCTTTGTCTCTCAATCATTGTAATGTGCTTAACCTTAAAAACCACAATTCAAATTATTCAAATCTAAGTTCAAATTCAACCAGAGCACCCTGAGATCATGGGAATAGGCTGAACTAGAATCATTCCCACGGTGAATGGCTAAGCTCACTACACTATGAAACCACACACTATTGTAGAGACTTTGATATTACTGGCCGCAATTGATATGGTGAAAACAATGTGTGGGGAGGCAGAGGTACAGACACTCACATCAATACCTTTGTCAGATAACACTGTGAAACTAAGAATTGATGCTATAGCTAGCAATCAAGAGGAAACTGACTGAACGACTCAAACTCCCCCACCTTATGCTCTCCAAATGGACGTTAGCTGTGAGGGCCGAGATGCATTGACCTTTGTTCGCTTCATGTCGGGGGGTGGTATTCACGAGGACATTTTGTTCTGTCTCACGATTCCCGAGCATGAAATGGCACAGCGAATGTTCAGTGTGCTGCATAGCTATATTGATGAAAAACAGATTCCATGGGATCGAATTGTGTGCTTTTGAACAGATGGGGCTCCATCTATGGCAGGATGACGGGCAGGCCTCTGCACTCTAGTTATGAATGCGTTTCCTTCTGCCATATGGACGCATTGTATGATACACCTACTGAGCTATAATGGATACGCCGAGTGCAACTGGCAGCAAAAGAGCTGAGCGCAGAACTCTGAGATATGCAGCAGGTAACTTCGATTGTAGGCTAAACCACTGTTCGCAAAACTATGTAGAGCAGTGGAGGCTCCTCAGAGAAGGACCAATGATTTACAACAAAACATTTTGGTAAAACATTTAAAAAGTTCTCCTTTTTAGATAAAACTATACTAAATATAATCACCTCACCAAATCATTGATTAAAACATACTCTACAAAAAACATGGTCTACAGTAGTCCCAACAGCACTCTGTAGGGTAGCACCATGGTGTAGCCAGAAGACAGCTCGCTTCCGTCTTCCTCTGGCTACATTGACTTCAATACAAAACCTAGGAGGCTCATAGTTCTCACCCACTTCTACAGACTTACACAGTAATTATGACAACTTCCGGAGGACGTCCTCCAACCTATCAGAGCTCTTGCAGCATGAACTGACATGTTGCCAACCCAATCAAAGGATCAGAGAATGAATAGAGTAAGATAGAGTAGTTGACTCAGAGAGAAAAAGACAATAGTTGAACAGTTTTGAACAAATGAATTTCTTCCAAAATGGAGAAGCAATAGTGTGTTTTTTCCCTCACTTTCAGTTTCACTTAGCTAGCAAATGCAGCTAGCTAGTTTAGCCTACTCAAACAGAGGGATGCTATATTAGCTAGCTGTCTATGACTATCCAACAACACTGGAACTCTTGCAAGTCAAGGTATGCTTTCGGGTTTAAAAATGTATTTGCCCCCGGGGCCCGCCTGTGTAAGAGCTAAACTGCTTACTGACTGTACACTAATGTTACTGCATGATTGTAGCAGGTTTACAAATGCATTAGTTCTATTAGCTATGTTGACTATGTCGTTACTTTATGATATGGTTTGGCTTGGAAAGGTTGTCTCGCCTGATCATATACAGCTGATGTGTTGTGCATTGACGTCCACAAGCAACGAAGGGAAAAGGTGAGAGGAGTAGAGCACATAGATGCGAGAAGGAATACAACGTGGCTGTTATGAAAATTAACTGTGTTTACGTTTGATCAGGGGTGTATTCATTCTGCCTATTCTGTTGAAAATAAATCTTAAAACGGAACATAACAGGGATAAACATACATGATTTTGTCCAATAGAAACTCTAATTTGCAAGTGTTGGACTAATGATTACACCCTATATCAGCTAGATGCAGGCAAAAGTATGCAAGGCGGTATTGAATGTGTATTCAACAGTGCACCTACAGTACCAGTTTGATGTCTTCACTATTATTCTACAATTTAGAAAATAGTAAAAATAAAGAAAAACCCTTGAATGAGGAGGTGTCCAAACTTTTGACTGGTACTGTACATTATAAACGTTCATTCATAGGCTAGGTTGTAGCAACCTCATGATTGGTATAGGTAAAATTAGATGAATTATATAGTAGCCTAAACCCATCGCTGTTACATTGAACTAGGTGAATGGCATATGAATGACATATTTTCCTGGTTAAATAAATAATACAATATGCTGTAATATAAATATAAGGCCATGTTCATGAAGAAAAATAAACTGTCCTCCCTCATCTTAAAAGGCACTGACCGCCACTGATGTGGAGATATTTAATCATAACATGACAATGTTCTATTTCACACCGAGGCTTGGTGATTATCGAGGGGGAGTGTTGAAAATAGTTTTTCAATTGAGAGAGGAGCTGTTGTTCTTTTTTTACATCTATTGCGAATAACAACAAAAAAAAACAGACTGTTGACTTTCTGTGTAATGAAAATAAAATGTGTCTCCTTGCCTATGTAACAGGCATATTTGGGAAACTGAACAAACTGAATGCAAGCATGCAGGGGAAATACCAAACAATTATACAGATGAGTGACCGAATCCACAAAATCTGATCAGCAAAATGTTTGACTGTGATCCTGGCTTAGTTGACATGCCGGAAATCTAACAGCTGATCGAGCTGTCATGTGACCGAATGCTGCAGACAATGCATTCACGGGTCACTGTGGGGGGTTTTAGTTCCTGACTCAATGGGAATAATGTGCCGTCTCCCACCGTGCATTAAAACTCATGGTACACTGATTCAGTGCTCTCATCTGCATTAAAAACAAATACCGATCCAGGTTGGATGTGACAGGAGAGATGAGGTGCACACTGCATCATTCTTGGGGGATGGCATGTTTACTTTTGCCTTGTTTCCTTATTGATTTATCTGCTAAATATAAACCCCAAAAATGTGTATTAGCATATTTAAAATCATTTCATAAAGAATTCACATTATTTTTTTATTTTACCTTTATTTAACTAGGCAAGTCAGTTAAGAACAAATTCATATTTTCATTGACGGCCTAGGAACAAGTGGGTTAACTGCCTGTACAGGGGCAGAACGACAGATTTGTACCTTGTCAGCTCGGGGGTTTGAACTTGCAACCTTCCGGTTACTAGTCCTACGCTCTAACCACTAGGCTACCCTGCCGCCCCATTATCATATATTAATATCATAAGATAACAATTATTAGTCATAAACATCATTATTTCCAACACATTTCAGAACCAGTATCCAAATCATAATAATGACTTCAACATTACATAATTGCAGTGAGATTCATCATCATCATTATATAAAACCTATTAGACATAATTCTCATACTTCTTAAACAATAATTAACTCCAAAACATTTACAATATATATCCACCATAATTTTATAATTAGATCATTTCAATGCATATCCAAACAATATCCTCAGTGGCAACATTCCTTTGCCACTGAAGCAAAAGACAAAGAAACACAGGGGTGTATTTATTAAGCCGATTAGTTTACTACAAACTGAAAACATTTTGCAACAAAAACAAGTTCATTGGACACATTTAGATAGGTCCCTCCCTGTTTTGTTCCCTTTGCTCTGTTTTGGTTTTTCAAATGGTAAACCATTTCCATTACAATACATAATACATAGAAGGTGCACACACAGGAGTGTACAGTTAAAGGGACAGAGCCTTTGCTACACAATGAAATGATAAGCCAACACCTTAACTGTTACACCAAGAGGTCCCAAGAGGTTGCTAGGTGTTGGGTTAAAGCTGAGATCCGCGAAAGGTGAAACAGCGCCACTGGTTGCTCCAGGCACAGTTGTTATTGTTTTGTTTATTTATTTAACATCGTGGTAAAATACTCTGCTGTTCTATCAAGTGTGCAACGATGTCAGAGTAAAAAAAAAAAAGCAGTGTTAGTCATTGAAGTAACATCTGTTGTAATATCACCAACGGACGTGGCAGTTTCACCGCAAAAGTATATATATCGCTACAATATCATGGATGAGCAGCATTAGGACAGAATGGACCATTGGGTCAAGATAAATACTCAAATTCAAGGATACCATTTTCTGTAAAGTTCAATGTTTTCATGTATAAACAGTCTGAAAATGTTCTCTTCACCCTGACTGATACATTCCAAAACAAACAACCTAATTGTTAATTGGCTAATGTTTCAACGGGGTAGGTCTATTCATTTGAAACCTACAGCATGAAGGATCCAGTTTGGCGTTGTCCATATCCTGCCTTTTTTATTCCCATCTTCTGATAGATGTCTGTGTCCTGGTTGTCTTTCTCCATTCGGTTTTGATCCTGGTTTTGTTATTTGTGGACTTTATCCACATGCTTCAGCAGGTCAGCATTCTCAGCGAATCTTCTACCACACACAGAACAGCCATGCTGTTTCTCACCTGTGTGAGTCAGGATATGCCTGTTCAGGTGCGTTTTTCGACTGAAGTTTTTTCCGCAGATACCACAGCTAAATGGTTTCTCTCCTGTGTGAGTCCGTAAATGTTGGTTTAGATTCCCCTTCTGATAGAAGCTTTTCCCGCAGTATCCACAGATGAATGGTTTCTCTCCTTTATGAGTCTGTATATGCACGTTCAGCAGCCCCTTGCTATAGAAACCTTTTCCGCAGTCACCACAGCTAAATGGCCTGTCCTGTGTATGAATCCTCATGTGCTGGGATAGATGGTCTTTGTTTTTAAAGGTCTTGCCACAAACAGGGCAGGGTTTCCCACCGTGACAGAGTGGGACATGGGCCTTCAGTTTACATGTGGCGTTGTAGGGGCATTCAATGGGTCTCTCCCTGGCGAGAGTCACATGCCTCTGAAGGTCAGCTTTCAGAGAAAATACTTTGCCGCAGTAGTGAGATTTTTTAGACATGGTGCTGAGTTCAGAACAGTGTGCCCCCAATGGTGGTTTGGGATCCAATGGTGGTCTATTTACTTGGTCACTAATTACAGTTGAGCTGCGGCTTAAGGCCTCATCATCCCATTCCCTTTTCACACAGGGACCACTAAATATAAACTCTATGGTATTACCCTCCAGTCCGTGAAACTGCTCTTCCTCCTGGCTGGTCCTGAGTTCCTCCTTTTCCTCTTTAATCTGTGATGGCCCTGGTTCCTCCTGCTCACAGTGTCGTTGCTCAAAGGGAACCTCTTCAGAGACAGGTAGAGAGAGCTGCTGGGAGTCTGGAGGGGGGAGACAGTCGCAGACAAGCATGGTTACTATGGAACGCCGTTTGGTCTTTGCGTGTCAAAAACAAGAATACTATATGTGCGTTGACCAATCAGGACGTGAATATGACTGCACTTCACATAATAAATTAACGCGTTCATACATTTTTTACGTAGTTATTACACATTGATAACAATATCACACGTATTTCATATGTCACAACGATTCATCGATACGTGTGCTATGGTGCTGGTAAAGTTGTCTCGCGCACCTACAGTGTTGGTCATAAAAAAAAGCTAGCTAGCTGATAGATGCAAACAATGTTCTTCCCCAAAAACATAGCAAAGCGACATAATCTAGTTAACTATATAGGTAGGTGTCATCATCTAAAATAACCCTAATTTATAAAACAGTTCTTATTTGATTAATGGTGGCGGGACCATCTATGTGAAGCTAGCCACAATAGTGGACTTTGCGGTTAGCCTTCAAAATAAAAGTATGTCATTGATAGTGATGCGAATGAATACAAATAGTAGAATGCCATAATTGAATAGATCATGCTGAACGAGAATGTTGTTATATAAAATCAACAAAAGACAGTAATTTGTTAATTTGACAAAAATCTGTTGAAATCACACAATGTATTAGACTTTAGAATTGCATTGGGGACATAGTTATTTCACTGTAGAGCCTACCTATGGATTGTTGTTCAATGACATGGGGTACTCAGTGACACCCAGAGAACATTAGCATCATAGCTCTTATTACGGGACTCTGAAACAACTGTGAATTGAGCCACATGTATTGTCAACCTGCTATGTGTATTGAACACTATTTCTGATGAAAAACAGTTCTGCGTGGATGTTTTGGAGTCTGACAACTCTGAGGACGTTCATTGATCCCCAATCCGCCAGTGCAATATGAATGTCATGGCTGGGGATTTCACACATTTACATTACATTTAAGTCATTTAGCAGACGCTCTTATCCAGAGCGACTTACAAATTGGTGCATTCACCTTATGACATCCAGTGGAACAGTCACTTTACAATAGTGCATCTAAATCTTAAAGGGGGGGGGGTGAGAAGGATTATCCTATCCTAGGTATTCCTTAAAGAGGTGGGGTTTCAGGTGTCTCCGGAAGGTGGTGATTGACTCCGCTGTCCTGGCGTCGTGAGGGAGTTTGTTCCACCATTGGGGGGCCAGAGCAGCGAACAGTTTTGACTGGGCTGAGCGGGAACTGTACTTCCTCAGTGGTAGGGAGGCGAGCAGGCCAGAGGTGGATGAACGCAGTGCCCTTGTTTGGGTGTAGGGCCTGATCACAGCCTGGAGGTACTGAGGTGCCGTTCCCCTCACAGCTCCGTAGGCAAGCACCAATTAGCTACAACGCTAATATTTGTGTAAACGCTTCACAGTTGTGGTCTGTTGGTGTCAACGAGTAGACTGATACCCCATTTCATTACTTCACATTCCAACATTGTTTAACATGATCTAGTCTAAATACGGCAATGACTCAACCTTCTGCATCACTTCAAATGGGGACTTTTATTTTGAAGGCAATCGGCAAATTCGCCTCTTGTGCCTAATCTTTATTGTGGCTGGCTTCACAACACACAGCCTGGTCCGGTCTAGCCTCACTAGCCAGATGAAGCTAGCTGGCTGTTATTTATCCTTTATTTAACTAGGCTAGTCAGTTAAGAACAAATTCTTATTTACAATGATGGCATAGGAACCGTGGGTTAACTGCCTTGTTCAGGAGCAGAACTGCAGATTTTTACCTTGTCAGCTCGGGGATTCGATCTTGCAACCTTTCGGTTACTGGCCCAACGGCTACCTGCCCCAACCTGCTTATAACCTTAGCTTTGGGCAACAGGGTTCAATTTCAATAGGCGAACAACAAGTGGCTCCCTAGCCAATACTTACTCACAAGGATTCCTAAATCATTGCTAAGAATGATGAAAATGACTGCAGTTTCTACTTGTAATTGTTTTCAGACTGGTTGTATTGGTGCTAGCTTGGTACCAAGCTAAAGCTAGCTAGCCCAGAAATTGCGATCGAACAAATAATGCCGTATTACCAACGCGGTATTGTAAAACACAATGTTCGTGACCGGTGTGTGCTTGTTTGCAGACTTTTTTGGTACAGTTTGACAGTGCTACTGATAGTAGAGGTGGCGCTTGGCTTGCACGTGTAAATTCATGACACACAACATTCTATAATAATGTTATTATTTGACGTGTCAAATGAAAAGCTTATTTAACGCGTATCTTTTTTGACACGCAAAGATCCAAACGGCGTTCCATAGATTACACATGAATTTCGCGACAGCGACAAAATAATCATGCATGGTTCAAGTTAAACTAAAACGTTGAAATGTTCATCACTATTACAGTATATTAATTGAGTAGGTGAGATATACACACAAACCTGTTCTACATAGTTTTATCTCCGGTGTAATCCTTAGCTGTCTCCGTAGACTATCAATCTCCTCTTTAGATCGGGATATCTCCTCCTGGTACTCAGCTACTACTTTCTCAATTGCCCCCAAAATCTCCACTGCCGCCGCCGTTAAACACTCAGAAAGAAACGAATTCAAAGACTGTAATTTATACATTTTTGTAGACTTGTAGTAGCGGAATTATTATTGTCAAAAGAATCTCAATCTCTGGTTTTAACTAACTAGAATTCGTCTACGAAGAAGGAATGTAATATATATTTTTACTTGCTCTCCCCGTTCTACATCCGTGTTTTCTTCTTCTTATGTTCTTATGAGTGGGTATGGCGTACCCAAAAACAAAAGTTGGCGCCCCAGGTGGATCGGGTTTTGCTACAGATAACTCCATAGGGAGCAAAAAGTCATACTTTAACAGGGGGATGAATGCTTTAAGAGAGAACAGGCAACAAAAAAGTTATGGTACCTCCCTATTGATGAGATGATGTATTTAGTTTTTATGATAAAATATTGTGTTTTCATCAAGAGGGCCAAAATGGAAATACATTTGTTATTGTGTCATCCTCAATCATTTTAAATGCATTGTATCCACGTGTGGTTGTATTGTATTTTTAAATTGTAGGATATATAGGATGATACTTTTTTTTGCATGAACTTTAATAATGAATGGATGTTTATCAGAAGGAATTCAAATTAATGTAATCTAATTGGGACTGAACAACTGCAGTGCACATGCATATAAAAATAGTTTGCACTTTACAGGTGTCTATTGTATATCATGAATGAGTAGCATCAGGTGAAAATGGAAGATAAATACTCTTAAACAAATACAATGAGACCTCTTCTGCAATGTATATTATATTCTTTAATGTTATCAATAACATCAGTCTGACCATTTTCTCATCACCCTGAGAGACATTCCAAAACATTCAACCAGGAATTGTTCATTGGCTAATGTTGTGTGAGTCAGTATCGTCAGATGCCCCTTGTGATTGAAGCGTTTTCAGCAGTCACCACAGCTAAAATGTTTTTCTCTTGTGTGAGTCCGTATATGTTGGGTTAGGTTCCCATTCTGATTGAAGCTTTATCTGCAGTCACCACAGCTTAATGATTTATCTCCCGGACCCAGTTCTCATTTGCAAAAAATGCCTGGCCAAGTTGCCAAAACACAGCAATAGGCTACAATAAAAAGAGACACGGACAATACAAAAGGTTTTTTTTTTTAAGTTGAAACATATGTGCTAATGTTATGAGAAAACAAATAAATTACATATATATATATATATATTTTACCTTTATTTAACAAGGCAAGTCAGTTAAGAAGAACTTCTTATTTTCAATGACGGCCTAGGAACAGTGGGTTAACTGCCTTGTTCAGGGGCAGCACGACAGATTTTTACCTTGTCAGCTCGGGGATTCGATCTTGCAGCCTTTCAGTTACTAGTCCAATGCTCTAACCAATAGGCTACCTGCCGCCCCTTTACATTGGCTGTGCCCAGTCTGCTTGGTTCTGAACTGCCCACATTTTTGTCATGTGTTGCTACTGACCTTCCTTTTGTAGGCACGGCCCATTTTGTGGGTGGGTATGGTCACAGATGAAGCTGTTATGGTAACAGTGGGTGTTGTCTGTAACGTCACCTGGGGGAACAAATTGCATGAAGTACTGTCCAGAGACAGATGGGACTTGAACAACCAGACCACCACTGGTGCTACAGACAGCTGGTGCTTTGGTGAATAGCTGCCTCTGTGCAGGTATCTTTGGCATGATTAGATGTGGTCCAACCAGTGCCTGGCGTTTAGTTTTGGCCAGCACGGCTGTGTTTGGAGGTAGTTGATGTACATCCGTTAAACGCTCAGAAAGAAACGCATTCAAATACAGTCATTTAGACATGTTTTGTGGTTATTCACCCTCTTGAGTGTTTGGCTTCGTCCACAAGGAAAGAATGTTCAAAATAAAAACAAACTCCCACCTTCCTCTCAGTTCTACGTCCGTGTTGTTGATGTTTTTCGTCGTCCTCTTCTTCTTCTATAATATAATTGCGGGCCGCAAACAAACGTTAAAGGTGCATGCCGCCACCTACTGTGCTGGAGTGTGTGGTCAATCACGGTTTACAAAATAAGCTCCACATTTCTAAATCCTACCTAACTCAGTACTTCTGAGGGGACAAAAAACTGCCATACTAACTTCTAATAGACCCTCCCCCATCCCCAAAATCCCTTCGAACCCGCCCCACCCCCCAACCTCAATGACACTACACTCTTTCCCTCTCTTCAACATACTTATAACAATATAACAACACATGCTCCACCGTTTCAGCGACCATACACTCTAGACACAAACCATTTGCATGCTTGCCCACCAGATTTAATGATGTTCTAGGCACAATTGAGAAAACACAACCTTTTCCTTCCGAATCTGACCTTTGAATCTTGGTCCACCGACCTTACTTTGGAGGGCATATAAATGTTGGCCCTTGGGCTCAGAGTCCTATCTCTTCTGCTACACATCTATCAAAATGACTTTGATCTTACATTTGGCCTCACCTCTACCCAGTGGAACATTAAAATCAATTATATCTCATTTTAAAGCTCTTTTGGCTAACTGGTCTACAATTTCATTAGCTCCATCCTTTCCCAGCAGAGGGTTCTGGGTATCTTGTTCTTTGACTGGAGTTGAATGCCCTTCTCGCTCCCTTAAGATAAAAAGATGGTGATACTCATTAGGATATGTACGACACTGACTCTACACTATGGGGGCCGCATCCGGTCTTCAATGAGGTCCGGAGGGCAGCACCGTAAATTGCTTATATTTTCTTGTCGTCAGAATTGGCAAAACAGTCCTCTATCCATCGTTTTTGGAATTTACGATGCTACCTGGCTGTCTAGCTTTCATTTCGGTGATTATGCAGTCAATAAATTAATTTAGGTCCATTATCATTTCTACACAGTTTCAATTTGGTTTTAGTCATTTTTAAGGATATTGAGTAAGTTTCACCGCCCCCCCAAAACATATTTACACATTTTGTTTTTACACAAACCACCTGTGGGACGGATTTGACCAGCGGCCCCCGTAGTGTAGAGTCAGTGTCGTACATATCCTAATGAGTATCACCATCTTTTTATTTTAAGGGAGCGAGAAGGGCATTCAACTCCAGTCAAAGAACAAGATACCCAGAACCCTCTGCTGGGAAAGGATGGAGCTAATGTGTGTTTTATGCTGCTTTAAAATAGAGTATTGTATCAGCTATCAATAATGTAAACCAAGATACGCTTTCCCCCAAATATTCGATTATTTCTATAATTTATATTCTGCATATTTAACTACATGATCCTAATATATCTGTAATGAATACTCAGGGAGAAAAAGGTGTGGGTTCACGCGCCTTATAGCAGAATGCAGGAATCGTGGTCACAGGCTGGCAATGGTCATACACAGGTAGGCAAACAGGCAGGTGAATCAAAACTAGGACTGAAGGCTATAATTGGTTCTCACAAACGAGCTAGGAAAAGGCTTAGTAGAGTCAAAACGAACAATACTTCACAAAGGCACAAACAGAATGAACTGAACTAAATGAGGAGCTGATGAGACCAGGTGAGTAACTAACACAGGTAAAATCATTGAACAAAAATGAAAGACAGGGCTACCTTCAAGAACACAACGAAACAGAACACAAGGCTGACTAAGAAAATAAATACAGAACCTTACAATGTCATACTATTATATTTAACATTATATTATAAGTATCCTATTATATATCCTATGATGTGTATACTACATAAGTATTTGCAAAAGCGTAAGCGTTAGTGTTGTCTTGTAACTGTTTGGTACACCTTCTATCACCAAAGGGATATGTTTACAGTATATAATGTAGACATTAGTTTTCCAAATGAAATATCTAAGGGGCATGATGATGAGCGAACACAGATATGAGTTGGCTAAATCACAAACAGACTGGACCACCAGGCTAGCATAGTATAGACAAATAATATAGAACGGAACAAAGAATTTAAGGGAAATTCCATTACTGTGGATTGTTACAATCACTATTACTTTAACTACTGAAGTAGTACGGAAATGAAACAAAAAACGTAGATATAATGGGGTATGGTTTATTTAATGGTTTATCTAATCTTGGGTGTATGTTGCTGATAGCCCTTTTTTTTAAATACTTCAACAGAATGGGCTTCTTCGTGGTTATTTTACCACATACATTTAAGGGGATTTGTCGCTACAAAACAGTAGTAAAGGCATTTAATAACCCAATAAATTACATATGAAGGATTTCATATGAGCCTTTGACTCGTACATCAAGTAACAATGCAATAATAACTTCATTTGATTTAGCTAAAAAAAATGAGATGGGTTTGTTTCTTCTATCATCTTTTGGTATCTCATATGTAATTCTCAGACTTCTGACCTGATTTGTATGTTAGACACCACTGCTGTAGTCCACACAGTATGAAACTACCAGTATACATACAATCTATTTATACTATGAATATGTCACAAAGAGCCCCTGCATCTGTGCTAGAGATTAAATAGAGGCCTTAATATACACTGCTCAAAAAAATAAAGGGAACACTAAAATAACACATCCTAGATCTGAATGAATGAAATATTCTTATTAAATACTTTTTTCTTTACATCGTTGAATGTGCTGACAACAAAATCACACAAAAATGATCAATGGAAATCAAATTTATCAACCCATGTGGGTCTGGATTTGGAGTCACACTCAAAATTAAAGTGGAAAACCACACTGCAGGCTGATCCAACTTTGATGTAATGTCCTTAAAAGTCTAAATGAGGCTCAGTAGTGTGTGTGGCCTCCACATGCCTGTATGACCTCCCTACAACACCTGGGCATGCTCCTGATGAGGTGGCGGATGGTCTCCTGAGGGATCTCCTCCCAGACCTGGACTAAAGCATCCGCCAACTCCTGGACAGTCTGTGGTGGGTGCAACGTGGCCTTGGTGGATGGAGCGAGACATGATGTCCCAGATGTGCTCAATTGATTCAGGTCTGGGGAACGGGCGGGCCAGTCCATAGCATCAATGCCTTCCTCTTGCAGGAACTGCTGACACACTCCAGCCACATGAGGTCTAGCATTGTCTTGCATTAGGAGAAACCCAGGGCCAACCGCACCAGCATATGGTCTCACAAGGGGTCTGAGGATCTCATCTCGGTACCTAATGGCAGTCAGGCTACCTCTGGCGAGCACATGGAGGGCTGTGCGGCCCCCCAAAGAAATGCCACCCCACACCATGACTGACCCACCGCCAAACCGGTCATGCTGGAGGATGTTGCAGGCAGCAGAACGTTCTCCACGGCGTCTCCAGACTCTGTCACGTCTGTCACATGTGCTCAGTGTGAACCTGCTTTCATCTGTGAAGAGCACAGGGCGCCAGTGGCGAATTTGCCAATCTTGGTGTTCTCTGACAAATGCCAAACGGCCTGCACGGTGTTGGGCTGTAAGCACAACCCCCACCTGTGGACGTCGGGCCCTCATACCACCCTCATGGAGTCTGTTTCTGACCATTTGAGCAGACACATGCACATTTGTGGCCTGCTGGAGGTAATTTTGCAGTGCTCTGGCAGTGCTCCTCCTGCTCCTCCTTGCACAAAGGCGGAGGTGGCGGTCCTGCTGCTGGGTTGTTGGCCTCCTCCACGTCTCCTGATGTACTGGCCTGTCTCCTGGTAGCGCCTCCATGCTCTGGACACTACGCTGACAGACACAGCAAACCTTCTTGCCACAGCTCGCATTGATGTGCCATCCTGAATGAGCTGCACTACCTGAGCCACTTGTGTGGGTTGTAGACTCCGTCTCATGCTACCACTAGAGTGAAAGCAAAGCCAGCATTCAAAAGTGACCAAAACATCAGCCAGGAAGCATAGGAACTGAGAAGTGGTCTGTGGTCACCACCTGCAGAACCACTCCTTTATTGGGGGTGTCTTGCTAATTCCCTATAATTTCCACCTGTTGTCTATTCCATTTGCACAACAGCATGTGAAATGTATTGTCAATCAGTATTGCTTCCTAAGTGGACAGTTTGATTTCACAGAAGTGTGATTGACTTGGAGTTACATTGTGTTGTTTAAGTGTTCCCTTTATTTTTTTGAGCAGTGTATATACTTTCATTGTAATTCCAATTCATATTTACTTTTGAATGAAAAAAATCAAATTTTAGTTACTCATTTAGATGACCCAAACCTGAAAGGCTGTAATTAATATAGAGAGGGAGGTTGATATACAGACCTTCACCAGGTAGCAGTTGTTGGTTCTCATCAATATCATCACGGCTTCTGGTTGGTCTTCCCTCCTTACTAGAACCTTCACTAGAATGAAGGTTACAGGTCTGTGAGAGCCAGAAATCTTGCTTGTCTGTAGGTGACCAAAAACTTGTTTTCCACCATAATTTGCAAATAAATTCATTAAAAATCCTACAATGTAATCTTCCCCCCATTTTGTCTGTCATAGTTGAAGTGTACCTATGATGAAAATTACAGGCCTCTCTCATCTTTTTAAGTGGGGGAACTTGCACAATTGGTGGCTGACTAAATACTTTTTTGCCCCACTGTATATATATATATATAAAGATAAGTCAACTGATGTTGAACTTAAACAAAGTTTGGCCATTTTTCAAACTCATTGTATTCTGCCACAATAATGCTCCTCTTTGTGGCTCTTGTGTGGGAACATGACAACATTTATCAGTAAGTTGATTTGACCTTGAAGGATGATGATCTTATCCTTGTCGATCTTCATACTAAAGCTGAAAGTATGTGAAGTATCCTAGGTTCATTGTATCAAACAGAATGCTTGTTATTCTAGTGTTTCACTTTCTTGACAAATCTGTTCTTGATCATAAGTACAGTAACGGATCTGTCTCTCCTGTTTATGACTAATGTACCACGTGATTTACGATAAGTGATAAAAGCAACCTTTGCAATGAAAACAAGCATGAGTTTTTCATGGAAATTATTACACAGGGACACTCGAAGTCAATCTTAAATTAATCATAATTTATTGTAAGTGTGCTGGAGAGGTTCCAACCAACTCAATGCACCTACCACGTATTAGGGAAGACCCAGATGCAGACAGTGTCGAAGTAACAACATTTTATTACTAGAACAAGGGCAGGCAAAGGTCAGTAATCCAGAGAGTCCAAAAGGTACAGAACGGCAGACAGTCTCAGGGTCAGGGCAGGCAGAGGTCAATAATCCAATGTGGTGGGGCAAGGTACAGGACGGCAGGCAGGGTCAGGGCAGGCAGAATGGTCAAAACTGGGAAAACTGGAAAACAGGAACTATAGAAAAGACAGGCGCAAGGGGTAAACCGCTGTTAGGCTTGAAGTACAAAACAAACTGGCAGCAGACAAACAGAGAACACAGGTATAAATACACAGGGGATAATGAGGGGGGATGAGAGACACCTGGTGGGGGTGGAGACAAGCACAAAGACAGGTGAAACAGATCAGGGTGTGACGGCACCATAATAGACAAGTCAATCACAAGCTCTTCCTGGACAGTTCCAGCAGTTGTCTTATATACAGCTATACACAGACAAGTTATATTTGTATGATTTAGAATAATTAATCATTACCGTTTTGTTTCATTCATGTCACCGACCAATACTGGTTCATAACTTGTGGCAGACCAACACCTCACAAGGCTTCTTCTCTCTAAACTGAGACCTTGAAACTGAGATATATTTTGTTCTTTCTCAAAACAAGGTCTGGGTGTACTGCCAAATTGCAGATACTGATAAGTGAGGATTCGTTAAATCAGTCACTTGCACAAACACAGAAATTAGTTATCAGAAAAGCACAAACATAAAAATTCCCATTTCAAATTATTTCTAAATTGTTCCTCATGTAATATTTTTGTAAACTCTGATGTCTTTTTTGTATAATTCTTTGGTAAACCCAAGTCTTTTTCCACCTAAATGTTACCCAATAGTATCACTATACTATACATACGCAACTATAATCAACTACATTGACCATGTTATGCTCAATGTGCAAAAGTGCAATTACAAAGTCTTTGGAGAGCGGTTACATTAGCTATATATCCTGTAGTTTACCTGTTGACACTTTGATGGTCATGGTGTCACTTTCAAACTTGCCTCCTTGTATTCAATGTAGGTGTTCATGTTACCATTCATCTGCATCTTCACCTATGCAGAGAGAGAGGGAGGGAGAAAATAAAAGAGAGAGAGATTCAGTAAGCAACAGGGAAAACGCATTGAAGACTGGCTTGGAAGAGGTTAACTAACAGACCAAGATTAACATACAGACAGAAAACCTGACAGACAGACAGACAGACAGACAGACAGACAGACAGACAGACAGACAGACAGACAGACAGACAGACTTCTTTAGTGTCTCCCTCTCTGATTGGGATCCAGAACAGTCTGTAAAGGAGCACGTCTTGGCCTGAGTGTTCCCAGGTGACCCTGAAGCTCTCTGTGGAGACTTCACTGCTCCTCAGGTTGAGATGCTCTGGGACCGTCTCTGGATTAGACACAAAGGGTGAGTCATTTAAAAGAGAATACACATGACATACATTTTCCATCTAAATTGCATCCTAAAAACATTCATAATCTGTTGCACACAGGTAGTTCATAGAGAGTGTAACCAAATGAGATAGCTGCATAGGTTGGATGTAAAGGTGGCAATAAGTGTTACGAATTCCCTGCCAGTGACTCTTTTTAGCACCTCAAACCCCTAACTGTCGTCTGCGGGAAAATGAGTCAATGAAAATGACATATTTTTCCACTAAATCCTATTATTAAATTCCTAGGATAAAGAAAAGCAGCTCAGGACAGCAACACAGTACAGTACAGTAGAGTAGATTAATATTTTGGACTAGCAATTATCTGGCCATCAGTTGTCGTAGCTGAATCAGAATTAGTAAGGTAACATAGATAAACAAAATGTTTTATTTACTTTCATAATATGCTTATGTGAGATACTTGTCATTAGAATGTCTTCTTTTGGACTATACTGTTGGCAGTTGTATTTTTCCTTTCTTTTCTAGGGAAAAGTCACTTGGGGCCCAGAGAGGGGAGAGGTCAGGCTTGTCTTTTACATGTCTGGTAATATGCAGAATATCAGAAAGGGAGAAGTCAGAATTGAACATTGTCTTCATATGTGAATGTATCTGTTAAACCATGTGAAGGGCTCCACAATGTCTGTACGCCAGTTACTCCCTCCTTTTCCCATTGGGGGGAGGTGTATGGCAGTGTCTAGAACCATTGTATTACCCCTCTGATGTTGAACTTATCTTTCATAGTATATGACCTAGAGGCTCACTCCCCTCAGTGAGCTTGTCCAGGAGGGGGTGTATTTGAGATGGGAGTATCTAGAATTGACAATTGATATATGCCATCGGATGAGGTAATGTTTTGGTACTATGAAGTACCAAGAACGAGATTAGAACCTTGCCTTAGAGACCAAACTGAACGATAATGTATAGCTAATGCTATCTGGCTATGGGATACTCCTTTATCAAGTAAAATACCCTTTGTGAAGTTTGTGAGATCTGTGGTTGGTCATGTGAGTTGAGAGGGGTGTATCTTGGCTATAAAAGATACTAGTATTCTTTTGTAAGCACTCTCAGAATTAATTTATAGACATTGAATTGATCTGAGAGTCAAAGGGCTATGGTGAAGCTCATATAATTAAAGATGAAGTTTAAATATAACTCTGACTTGTGTGTGGTTTATAACTCATCATTTAGTAATACAAGCAATTACCACGACACAGTCTTCCTCCATCAGTACCACTGTACCATACAGCTCTCCACAACTAACAACTGGGGAGAACAGAGGGGAGAAGAGAGGCAGTCTTACTGGTGGTAAATCTGCCAGTCAGGGGCTTGGCGACCCCTATCATACAAAGCCAAGATGGTCACAGTGTACTCTGTCAATGACATCAGGTTGCTAAGCAACACTGGGTTTTCGTTGAATTCGCCCTATGGTTGAAGAAGAAGTAAGTGTGAAGGTGAGTATGAATTAATTTCATCTCAAAGATGTGTAGGTGGCATTATTGTCCTTCTACAGTATTTACATCCTAGCCAATATTGAAAACATTCATTCATTTTAAGAATAACAACAAATAACAATAACGGTACTGGAATGTCTGTGCTTCCTGGATTAGGCTTTTTTTACTGTAGTAATTTTCAATTTACATTTCAGAAGGTGGTAACATTGAGCACGGTTACATGCACACATTAATGCAATTATTGTGGATAGACAGGTTAATATAATAGTTTGTTTAAAACATTTACATGCTTTGCAAGAAGAACAATTTCCCTAATAATCCTGTTTACATGCACATTTCTGAAATCAGGCCACTGGTGGGATTTAGATAAATGCAGAAAATCGGCAATCAAAATAAACGTTTTACCACAGTGACCATGTTATTTTTGTGAAGACTTTGATTTGTGAAAACTATACACTTAACTAAAGTATTGATGTAAATGCAACAATTTCAGAGATTTGATTGAGTTACAGTTCATAGAAGGAAATCAGTCAGTTCAAATAAAATCATTAGGCACTAATCTATGGATTTCACATGACTGAGCAGGGGCGCAGCCATGGGTGGGTCTAGGAGGGCTTAGGCCCACCCACTTGGGAGCCAGGCCACCCACTGGGGAGCCAGGACCAGCCAATCCGAATGAGTTTTTCCCCACAACCCCCCCCACACACACATGTGGTCTGCGGTTGTGAGGACGGTTGGTTATACTGCCAAATTCTCTAAAACAACATTGGTATAGAAATTAACATTCAATCCTCTGTTGGACATTCCTGCAGTCAGCATGCCAATTGTACACTCCCTGAAAACTTGAGACATCTGTGGCATTTTAGATTGGCCTGTTATTGTCCCCAGCAGAAGGTACACCTGTGTAATGATCATGCTGTTTAGTCAGCTTCTTGATATGCTACACCTGTCAGGTGAACAGGTTATCTTGGCAAAAGAGAAATGCTCACAAACAGGGATGTAAACAAATTTGTGCACAGGATTTGAGAGAAATAAGCTTTTTGTGTGCATGTATAACATGGACGCAGGGAGGCTGGAAGCAAGTGAAGTTAATGAGTTTAATTACAAAGACCATGGAACGATACAAAACAAGGGACATGTCTAACATGTAAAACATAACAAATACTGCCTGAAGGGTGAATACAATGGAGTGTAGATAAAGGATGAGTAATCAGGGAAGTGATGAATTCCAGGTATGTCTGATGAGGCGCAGGAATGCGTAATGATGGTTGCCAGGTGTGCGTAATGATGGGTTGCCAGATCCTCACAAGCTCTGTCTGCACATGCACAGATCGTGTGCAGATACACAGCTGGAACACCAATTAAGCCATTTACATGTCCTAATCATTTTAAATATTGCTCAGAAAACCAGGTGTTTTAATTGGCGTATGCTTACTTCGATTATGACCTTATGCCAATTAAAATAAGCAGAGTAATGTGTTTACATGACTAATGCCATACGCGGCCAACTGCCATTATCAAACTATTAGTGCGCATATAAACATACTCATTATTTAATGTGTTGATGTAAGAACTAAGATTCACATGTTATCAAGTTTACCATGTGATTTGTTCTGGAGGGAAAAAAATGTATTTGGAAAGTGCAAAGCATTATTAGACACGTTTTAAACATGAACACTAAGGGCTCAATTCAATGCGTAGCACAGAATATCAGCGTTATCGAGCGGTTCATATTTAAAGGGACAGTCTGCAGTTGCTACACACATTTGGTCTTATAAATGAATGATATACAGTGAATTCAGAAAGTAGTCAGACCCCTTGACTTTTCCAAACTTTTTTATGTTATAGCCTTATTCTAAAATTAATTAAATCGTTTTTTTTACATCAATCTACACACAATACTCCATAATGACAAAGCAAAAACAGGCCATAGGAATGTTTGAAAATGTATTAAAAATAAATAATTTGACATAATTATTCAGACCTTTTACTCAGTACTTTGTTGAAGCACCTTTGGCAGCGATTACAGTCTCGAGTCTTCTTGGGTATGACGCTACAAGCTTGGCACACCTGTATTTGGGGAGTTTCTCCCATTCTTCTCTAAAGATCCTCTCAAGATCTGTCAGGTTGGATGGGGAGTGTCGCTGCATAGCTCTTTTCAGGTCTCTCCATATGTTCAATTGGGTTCAAGTTCGGGCTCTGGCTGGGTCACTCAAGGACATTCAGAGACTTGTCCCGAAGCCACTCCTGGGTTGTCTTGGCTGTGTGCTTACGGTCATTGTCCTGTTGGAAGGTGAAACTTCATCCCAGTCTGAGGTCCTGGGTGCTATGGAGCAGGTTTTCATCAAGGATATCTCTGTACTTTGCTCCGTTCATCTTTCCCTCGATCCTGACTAGTCTCCCAGTCCCTGCCACTGAAAAACATATCCACAGCATGATGCTGCCACCACCAGGCTTCACCGTAGGGATGGTGCCAGGTTTCCAACAGAAGTGACGCCAGACATTCAGGCCAAAGAGTTCAATCTTTGTTTCACCAGACCAGAGAATCTTGTTTCTCATGGTCTGAGAGTCTTTATTGTTGTCCTTCTGAAAGGTTTTTTCATCTCCACATAGGAACTCTGTCAGAGTGACCATCGTGTTCTTGGTCACCTCCCTGACCATGACCCTTCTCCCCAGATTGCTCAGTTTGGCCAAAAGGCCAGTTCTAGGAGAGTCTTGGTGGTTCCAAACTTCTTCCATTTAAGAATGATTGGAGGCTACTCTGTTATTGAAGACCATCAATGCTGCAGACATTTTTTGGTACCCTTCCCCAGATCTGTGCTTTGACTTATTCCTGTGTCGGGTGGCCACGGACAATTCCTTCGACCTCATGGCTTGGTTTTGCTCTGACATGCACTGTCAACTGTGGGGCCTTTATATAGACAGGTGTGTGCTTTTCCAATCATGTCCAATCAATTGAATTTACGACAGGTGAACTCCAATCAAGTTGTAGAAACATCTCAAGGATAATCAAAGGAAACAGGATGCACAGGATGCACCTGAGCTCTTTCATAGGAAAAGGTCTAAATATTCATTTAAATAAGGTATTTCTGTTTTATATTTTTTATGAATTTGCAAACATTTATAAAAACCTGTTTTTGCTTTGTCATTATTGGGGTATTGTGTGTAGATTTATGAGAAAAAAATATGTTTTATCCATCTTAGAATAAGGCTGTAACGTAACAAAATGTGGAAAAAGAGAAAGGGTCTGAATACTTTTCCGAATGCACTGTATACCAATTGATTCTTCAAGAATATAACTTGTAAATGCCTCATGAGCTTAGTTCAACTGTCGTACCTCATCAGAACACAAATTATACTTGTATACAAAGTAAATGTAAACAAACAGCATGTAGCCTCAAAACATGATTAAAACTTTAATTTTGACATCATGGATGGTCAGTCTTTGCATCCATAGCTCTGTTTATGATTTTCAGAGTGGTTAGCTACATTTCACCAGCCCAATCCTTCAGCTTTTTAACAAAACAGGGTCTGGGAAAATTCTTTGTTATTGTTTCAACTGCTGATTGCCCCTTTAAAGGTAATTTCCAATTGAGCTCACATATGCAGTGTTTACAGTGAATGTAACTGCGGGAACATTGCCTTTAATCTTCAACGCTACGGATTGAATTGAGACCTGACTATGGCATAAAATCCAGCCATGCTTACCTTATGGGTCTTTACCCCATTGGTCATGGCATAACAGCGGCAGAGGTTGGCCTTGAAAAGCGGTGGCCCACAGGTGAACGTTGCAGAATTGTGGTCGATTTTGGGGAATTGCAGGTTCTGCGCCGGGAGTGCTGGGAGAAGAAGGAGCCTAGAAGTTTTAGACGAATGCCTTCTCTCTACAATAATATCAATAAGTGTGTCAAATTACATAAACACATTGTTATAAAACAATAATTGTATGAAACTTACATATTATCCTTTTCTAAATAAACAGTATCAAGGGAACCAAGATCAATATGAGCAGAAGGACCACAACAGCACCAATGACACCACCTGTGACGTGGCTAGTCACAGCATTTTCCATCTGTATGGAAGAAAAGAGGACATATTAAGCATTAACTATAAAATCCTATAAATTGAGTTTGAAACAGTTCTCATTTGCATATAATTTATCAACAATCGACCACTTCATTTATGTGTATTATTCAAATGAATTAACTAAGAATATTAAATGCTGATGAATGGGGATTATATTATTATGTCACATTTTTTATAGATGGCTAACCGAAATATAATCTATATTCATGACCTCATTGCGGTAAGAGCGAAGAAACATCAGATTTTACTGCCATTGATACTAACACTAGAATACTTTACCCTATTTTCCCACAATTGGCTTCAGCAATGTTCCATGGTGAACATAGCATTTATAATCAGATGTGTCTGCATCTTGGATCTCCACACGCTTCCTGATTTGGTGGGTGTCATCATCATTGGGTAGGACTACTGGAGACTGCACTCCATCTTTATCAGTCAATTGGACCCCATTCTTCTTTGGGATAGAAACCTGTATCCATTCAAGTCAGGCGGACATGTCCCGCAGTTTGGCTTTTTTTTGTTGCGAAAACATAGATCTTTGGAGGGGCTAAAGAGGGAATAAATAGAGAACATGAGTGTTTTATTTATGATTTCACATGTACAAATATGCCTTTTCTGTTATCCACATTGACACTATTTGAAGTTCAGATCACCATTCAATTGTTAGCTTGTTTGTTTAAATACTCAGTCCTTATTAGCCTCTTTCATAAGTACTCACAGTCAGCTCTACTGAATACTTTTTCCCCATATGCCATGAATTTAGAAACCCAGTCCACACACTCCTTCTCCAGGTAGCCCTTGGTGTACTGGTTGAGGATCTGCACCCCGTCCCACTTCCTCTTAGTCGGCAGAGCTTGATCGACTGGTGTCACCCACTGCATAGTGGCATCGTCAAAGGCCAGGAAGTCATCACCATCGTAGCTAATATTGGTCAGTGCCGTATATGAATTTCAATGTGCCATCACTCTGTTGGTCAATCTTACAGCCAGGCTTCCACATAAGAAGATGGACATATGAGAAGAAAAACAAGTAGAAGAAGTGAGGGAATGACTTACCTATGGTATTGTTCTTAGAGTCAAGTAAATTGTCCTTTGCATTGTACTTAGAAGATTTACTAAAATATCTACAGTAGGCTATGTAGAGTGATAAAAATGCATTTCCTGTTTTTAAATTAAAATTCTACCCCCAAACTATATTTTGGTATTTGTTTCATTAGTTCATTGTTGACATAGTCTCAAAACGTTTTTCTTGTCAGCAATCAAGTTTTTCACATGCATCATATGGCGATGATTTCTGTATTTTGAAGGTTACATTGAAAACTTGATCGTTGACAAGCAAAACATTTTGAAACTATGTCAACAATGGAACAAATACCAAAATATAGTTTTTGGGTTGAGTTGTCCTTTAATAATCCTTAAATTTTTGTTCACCACTTTGCCTACAATGGTTACTGAAAGAGACCAAACTTAAACTGATCCTGGATCAACAAAATTAGACACTATAGGCTAATCGCGCCATAGCATTTCCAACCAATCAAACTGTCCATTTATGTTGCCAGATTAGATGGTTTTCACAGGTGTGCAATCAGGTACAGTCAATGGAACTTGGCAGCAACAGGTAAAAGATAAACATTGTAGCCTAATTACCTATACAGTTTTAAGAACTAAATTGTAGTTACTAAGTAAGTAACTCATTCAGAATAACGATATAACAGAATAATAAATAACTTAACAAACCATTCAATTTTCACATGACACAATTTAACATAAAACCTTGAAATGTGCCTCTATAATAATAATTTGTCCACATGAAAACAAAAAGAAAACGTAGCAATTTGGCCAAAACAACATTTTACTTTCACTTTTAGCAACATTACAGATAAATACATATTCTTACCCACAGTCCACTGTCGAAAGTGTCCCAAAAAGGAACAATTGTGCGTCAAAATACATTTTGAATGCTCACATGAATGTTGAATGTCGCGAAAATAATAATAATAGGGCTAGTGTAAATCAATTCTGGGTCAAATTTCCACGTGAGACGCAGTCGGACAACACTGCACCTTCGCTTTCTCTATCAGGTGAACGCCAGTCTTTCCGCATTGAACGTGGTAAAAGAAGTTTGGTTTGTTGTGTAAACTGTAATTATAGCTAGGCATTATTATAATGACTCAAAAGCACAACAGGGGTCCAATAATGTTTGGAACAGTCAAATGTGGAATGCATTGTTGAACACATAAGTGCTACTGAGGCTTTCACATTGGTTCATCAAAGCAGTCCTTTATTAATTATTTATTCATTATACTTTCCATAAAAAACCAAACCTATTTAAAAAGCAGTTCAGTGTGTGTGTGTGTGTGTATGTGTTTCTGTGTGTGTTTCTGTGCGTGCAAAGATTGGTTTCTAGTTTAAAATAATCAATCATTTGAATCTACTGTGCAATACAAATAGACTAATGGTTCCAATACCAATAAATTAAAATGGTCAATCCATTTGTTGAAAAATAATTTGGTACATTTTAATCAAACAAAGAATTCCACTACGATATTCAAAACATCAAAATGTTAATGAATAAGTATTTCATATCCAAGCCAACCTGATCAAAATGATCAATGCATATGGGAATGACCACATCTAGATTGACAATATTTGCTGATTAACAAAACAAAATCACACGTTCTTTGCTGGATTTGAATGCGTTGTCAGTCACTCCCCAGTGGCTGAAAGAATAGAGAGAGATAGTCATTATGGGAATGGGTGCTTGCCTTTTATACTCCGGCTACAGCTGCACTAACAGTATGAATGCTAATGACAATAATATACTGAACAAAAATATAAGTGCAACATGGAACAATTTAAAATATTTTTCTGAGTTAAAGTTCATATCAGAAAATCAGTCAGTTGAAATAAAAATAAATACATTTGGCCCTAATCTATGGATTTCACATGACTGGGCAGGGGCGCACGATGCCTTACATGTGATCTGCGGTTGTGAAGCCGCTTGGACGTACTGCCAAATTCTCTAAAACAACGTTGGAGGTGGCTTATGGCAAAGAAATTAACATTAAATTCTCTGACAACAGCTCTGGTAGACATTCCTGAACTCATGCCAATAGCACGCTCCCTCAAAACTTGAGACATCTGTGGCATTGTGCTGTGTGACAAAACTGCACATTTTAGAGTGGATTTTTATTGTCCCCAGCACAAGGTCCACCTGTGAAATTATCATGCTGTTTCATCCACTTCTTGATATGTCACACCTGTCAGGTGAATGGATTATCTTGACAAAGGATAAAATTCTCACTATCAGGGATGTAAGCACATTGTGCACAACATTTGAGAAAAATGATATTTTTTGTGAGTAAGGGAAATGTCAGCTCATGAAACATGGGACCAGCACTTTACATGTTGCGTTTACAGTATATTTTTGTTAAGTGCACAATAATTTAGATAACTAAGAATTACACCTAAGCAAACATATTAATGGAGCAGTTAGTATTACACAGTGGTGGAAAACATACCCAATCGTCATACTTGAGTAAAAGTAAAGATACCTTAATAGAAAATGACTGAAGTAAAAGTAAAGTCACCCAGTAAAATCCTACTTGAGTAAAAGTTTAAAAGTATTTGGTTTTAAATATACTTAAGTATCAAAAGTAAATGTAATTGTTAAAATATACTTAAGTATCAAAAGTTAAAGTATAAATAATTTCAAATTCCTTATATTAACAAATCCACCCAGCACAATTTTTTGTTGTTGTTTTTTTAAGGATAGCCAGGGGCATGCTCCAACCCTCAGACATAATTTACAAACAAAGTATTTGTGTTTAGTGAGTCTGCCAGATAAGAGGCAGTAGGGATGACCAGGGATGTTCTCTTGGTAAGTGTGTAAATTAGACCATTTTCCTGTCCTGCTTAGCATTCATAATGTAACAAGTACTTTCGGGTGTCAGGGAAAATGTATGGAGTAAAAAGTACATTATTTTAATTAGGAATGTAGTGGAGTAAAATTATAAATTTGTCAAAAATATAAACAGTAAAGTCAGATATCACAAAAAATGACTTAAGTAGTACTTTAAAGTATATTTACTTAAGTACTTTAAATCACTGGTATTACATGTCCATGTAGTCGTATGATGCTGATATTTGTAAAACAATGTTAGTTAATATATGGGTTGTACTTTCACTGGACATGTTAGTTAATATGGATTGTACTGTCAATGGGCATGTTAGTTAATATGTGTTTGTACTGTCAATTAGCATGTTAGTTAATATGGTTTGTACTGTTAATGGGAATGTTAGTTAATATATGGGTTGTACTGGCAAATGGCATGTTAGTTAATATGGGTTGTACTGTCAATGAGCAGGCACCAGTAGCCTAGTTGGATGCAGGGTGGTATGGCTGGAGTGCTCAGATACATAATAATACACTCAACAACAACTAATACCAGAAAAAAAAGTAACTTTTGAGATTGTATTATATTATATATACAGTACCAGTCAAAAGTTTGGACACACCTACTCATTCAAGGGTTTTTCTTTATTTTTACTATTTTCTACATTGTAAAATAATAGTGACCACATCAAAACTATGAAATATCACATATGGAGTCATGTAGTAACCACAAACGTGTTAACTAATCAAAATATATTTTATATTTTATATTCATCAATGTAGCCACCCATTGCATTGCTGACAGGTTTGCACACTCTTGGCATTCTCTCAACCAGCTTCATGAGGTAGTCACCTGGAATGGCTACTGTTTTGGTTACTACATGATTCCATATGTGTTATCTCATAGTTTTGATGTCTTCACTATTATTCTATAATGTAGAAAATAGTAAAAATAAAGAAAAACACTTGAATGAGTAGGTGTGTCCAAACTTTTGACTGGTACTGTATATACACTGCTCAACAAAAATAAAGGGAACACTTAAACAACACAATGTAACTCCAAGTCAATCACACTTCTGTGAAATCAAACTGTCCACTTAGGAAGCAACACTGATTGACAATAAATTTCACATGCTGTTGTGTAAATGGAATAGACAACAGGTGGAAATTATAGGCAATTAGCAAGACACCCCCAATAAAGGAGTGGTTCTGCAGGTGGTGACCACAGACCAATTCTCAGTTCCTATGCTTCCTGGCTGATGTTTTGGTCACTTTTGAATGCTGGCGGTGCTTTCACTCTAGTGGTAGCATGAGACGGAGTCTACAACCCACACAAGTGGCTCAGGTAGTGCAGCTCATCCAGGATGGAACATCAATGTGAGATGTTGAAAGAAGGTTTGCTGTGTCTGTCAGTGTAGTGTCCAGAGCATGGAGGCGCTACCAGGAGACAGGCCAGTACATCAGGAGACGTGGAGGAGGCCGTAGGAGGGCAACAACCCAGCAGCAGGACCGCTACCTCCACCTTTGTGCAAGGAGGAGCAGGAGGAGCACTGCCAGAGCCCTGCAAAATGACCTCCGGCAGGCCACAAATGTGCATGTGTCTGCTCAAACGGTCAGAAACAGACTCCATGAGGGTGGTATGAGGGCCCGACGTCCACAGGTGGGGGTTGTGCTTACAGCCCAACACCGTGTAGGACGTTTGGCATTTGCCAGAGAACACCAAGATTGGCAAATTCGCCACTGGCGCCCTGTGCTCTTCACAGATGAAAGCAGGTTCACACTGAGCACATGTGACAGACGTGACAGAGTCTGGAGACGCCGTGGAGAACGTTTTGCTGCCTGCAACATCCTCCAGCATGACCGTTTTGGCGGTGGGTCAGTCATGGAGTGGGGTGGCATTTCTTTGGGGCTTTTACACCTGCATTGTTTGCTGTTTGGGGTTTTAGGCTGGGTTTCTGTACAGCACTTTGAGATATCAGCTGATGTACGAAGGGCTATATAAATAAATTTGATTTGATTTTGATTTGATTTGATTTGGGGGGCCGCACAGCCCTCCATGTGCTTGCCAGAGGTAGCCTGGCTGCCATTAGGTACCGAGATGAGATCCTCAGACCCCTTGTGAGACCATATGCTGGTGCAGTTGGCCCTGGGTTCCTCCTAATGCAAGACAATGCTAGACCTCATGTGGCTGGAGTGTGTCAGCAGTTCCTGCAAGAGGAAGGCATTGATGCTATGGACTGGCCCGCCCGTTCCCCAGACCTGAATCCAATTGAGCACATCTGGGACATCATGTCTCGCTCCATCCACCAACGCCACGTTGCGCCACAGACTGTCCAGGAGTTGGCGGATGCTTTAGTCCAGGTCTGGGACGTGGAGGCCACACACACTACTGAGTCTCATTTTGACTTGTTTTAAGGACATTACATCAAAGTTGGATCAGCCTGTAGTGTGGTTTTCCACTTTCATTTTGAGTGTGACTCCAAATCCAGACCTCCATGGGTTGATAAATTTGATTTCCATTGATAATTTTTGTGTGATTTTGTTGTCAGCACATTCAACTATGTAAAGAAAAAAGTATTTAATAAGAATATTTAATTCATCCAGATCTAGGATGTGTTATTTTAGTGTTCCCTTTATTTTTTTGAGCAGTGTATATATATTATTTTTTTAAAGGACAAATTATATTACCTTCATTTGTCAGCATTACCTCACTCTCTAGACGTTCATTGCTGCCTTGACCTGGAACAGCAGAAGAAACATCAGCACTTCCATAGTTTCAGTTTCATTCACTGTCTATGTAAGTAATATAAGATAAAATAACTGGCAATACTTTTGAATAACATTACCTGAGTCAGAGGAAGTGCTGCTAGCGCCATCTGTTGTCACTGGGAAAAGATAATCAATCTTTAGCAAGATGCAGATATACAGTTATCATCATTGGTCGTCTATAGGCATGCATATTCCCAATTGAAATTAGATTAAGGAACTGAAAAATACTCATCACAAACAATGGGCTATTTCTAGTTCATAGATTATATTCACTTCCTGATTTGACTGAACTGACTGGTAGATAGATGTGACTTCTAAAATATGTTCTATTTACTTTCCTACCTTTTTACATTTCACTTCAGTATCATAATATTCCTACTCTGTACAGATCATTCATTAGTTAGTTAGAATTCATTTGTCATGTTGTTCACAGTATCTAACGGCTTTTAACTCCTTGAGAAGCCTGTTCTTGATTAGGACTCATTCCTCCTCTCATGTTACAAGTGTATAATTATACCACATGATTTGTGATAAAGGTGATGAAAGCAACCTTACACTGAAAAGTCAACATGACAGGACTTGTTGTATTGTTCTTGCCTTCAGAAAACACCATGAAGCCGTATTTTATATTAATGCCAGAAATTCATGTTATAATTCAAATGATGTTTGGGGATGTTGGTTAATATACTGTATGTGGTTTGTACTGTCATTGGGCAAGCAGCAGTAGTAGGATGCAGGATTGTATGGCTGCTGGCGCCCAATCCGTTAAGTGCTCAGATACGTAATATTACATACAACAACAAATAACACCTGAAAAAAACAGGAACTTTCAAGAATGTGATTGGGAGGCCATGATTGTGTTAGATCATCTAACAAAATGTCAAAAAGGATAAATTATATTACCTCCATTTGTCAGCATTGTCTCCCTCTCTAGACGTTCATTGCTGCCTTGACCTGGAACAGCAGAACTAACATCAACACTTCCATAGTTTCAGTTGCATTCACTGTCTATGTAAGTAATATAAGATAAAATAACTGGCAATACATTTGAAGAATATTACCAGAGTCAGAGGAAGTGCTGCTAGCACAATCTTTTGTCACTAAAATAGAATATAATCAATTAGTTAGATACAGATATACAGTATTCAGTGATGATCATTGGTCATCTATAGGCATGCATATTCCCAATTGAAATTAAATTAATTAACTGAAAAATCCTCATAGCACACAATGGGCAATTTAAAACGTATGAATTTAATTAACTTCCTAATTTGACTGTTTCGAAAAATATCCGCCTAGAAGATGTGACTTTAATTTTAACGTCAGTGTCATAATACTCCTATTCAGTACAGATGATTCTTTAGTTAGTTAGAATTAATTTGTCATCTTGTTCCCCAAATTGTTCACAGTGTCTAACTGCTAGTTATTCTTTAGGTGTTCCCTTTTTAAACCTTTTATTGACTATGACACACAGTCCTCATTTTACAAGTCTATAAACCACATGACTTGTGATAAAGGTGATTAAAGCAACCTTTGCACCGAAAAGCAAACTGTTGTATTGTTCCTTGTAAAACTCACTGTTGAAAACTCCATGAAGGCATTTTTTTTTATAATACCAGGAATCAATGTTCTCAGTCAATAATTCTTAATTGTAATTATGAACTACACTCTGTTGCGTGAAATAAATTGGAGCCTTCTCTGCTTTTAACAACTGTAAAACATAATATGACCAGTCTTCAAAATGGCCGCTCCATTCCCATTGCCTGAAAGTAACAGAGTCATTTGAAAAGAATAACTCTGCAAGTCCATAGTTAAGTCTATTTGATTAACATTTAGCTTTATACTGATCGGCATTGTCCAAAACAACAAGTAGACAATATGGGGCCAAACTACTCATCAGTATGTGATTAATAACCATGATTGATGTGTAAAAACAAGGATTAGGAGGTCTGTCATTAATCCTCACAAGACATAATTCAATCATTACAATTAACTCTCATAAAATGGCCCATCATTATACACATCCCTACCAGATCTTTGGTATTGCTGTGCTACTGATATAGATGTAACTGTTAAAGAAAGGAAAATGACATTGTATCAACAGTACCATTCAGAGGTGCCTGATTCCCAGTAGGCATTAGAGCTCCTGTTTGACCAGCACCTAAAACAACGGTGAAAGATGTTAATGCCAAATATAACAGGATTTTATGAAATGAGTATCAGAAACAGTGGGAAGAAACAGTGGAAACACGTGGGTACAACACTTTGTTTGACCTCCTGACTTGAGATTTATTAAAGTCATGCCCTGATGTCAAAAAAGGTTGTAATATGCCTACTCTCTTCAGAAATGACCACAATCGCTTCAGTTGATCTCACAGAACAATAAGAAGAAGAAAAAGAAACAGACTTGAAATTCATTCACAATGTGAGAAACTTACATATTGTGCCTATCCTCCAAAGAACCAAAAGTGAGGTAACCACGGCTAACAGGAGGACCACCGCAACAACAACAGCAACAATGACAGCAACTGTGCCTTGGCTACAATCACAGCATTTTCCATCTGCATGGAAGACAAGATAAGAGTACATATTCACCATTAACAATAACATCTTATACAATGAGCTTGAAAAAACAGGAATCACATTTTAATCATCTGCATTCATGACCTCATAAGAGACTCATAAACGTCTGATTTTAACACAATTGATAACAGCTAATAACGTGTTTGTTAAAAATATATACAGCACCGGTATATTAAATATAAGGACTACTTTACCCCATTTGACCACAATTGGCTCCTTCAACGTTCTATGGTTGACAAAGCATTCATAAGTTTCCTTGTCTGCCTCTGGAATCTGCACACTCATCCTGATCTGGTAGCTCTCTTCATCATTGGGTAATACTCCGTCAGACTGCACTCCATCTTGTTTGGTCAATTGGACGCCATTCTTCTTAATATGCATTAGTACATCTTTGGGATAGAAACCTGTGGCCATGCAGGTCAGTCGAATAAGTCCTGCAATTTTGGCTTTTTTAGCAAATGCATAGACCTTTGGAGGTGCTAAAGAGGGAAGAAACAGAGAACATGAGTGTTTAATTCTGATTTCACATGTACAAATATGCCAATTCTGTATTCCACATGTACACTATTTGAAGTTCAGATCACCATTCAAATGTTAGCTTGTTTTTAAAAATACTCACAGTGCTTATTAGCCTCTTTGTCCTCATATGCCATGAATTTGGACAGCCAGTCCACACACTCCTTCTCCAGGTAGCCCTTGGTGTACTGGTTGAGGATCTGCACCCCGTCCCACTTCCTCTTAGTCGGCAGAGCTTGATCAACTGGTGCCACCCACTGCATAGTGGCATCGTCAAAGGCCAGGAAGTCATCACCATCGTAGCTGTATTGGTCAGTGCCCTTTATGAATTTCAATGTGCCGTCTGGCTGTTTGTCAATCTCACAGCCATGCCTCCACTGAAGGATATGGACATCTGAAAGGAAAAACAAGTATAATAGGAGAGGGAATGACTTACCTATGGTATGGTCAAGTCGTCTTTTATTGATTTTTTTGGCATTATACTTAGAAGTTAATCCATTATCTTAGAGTTTTAGTAAAATATCTACGGTAGGCTATGTAGAGTGATACAAATGCAAGTGTGGTTTCTCACCAGTGTTGTTGTGCCTCATTCGGTTCATCAGGATGTCGACATTGACTTTGAACCACTGCTCCTTGCTCTTGCGTGACTGAGTGCCTTTTTCCCAGTAGTCTGCTGGCAGCTTCTCCCTCATCCAGTCCTGTTTGGGAATCTTCTTTTTATCCACACTGTCATAGTAATCGATCTGTCTGTTATTCATCAGGCCCATGGCAGTGAACTCATGGATACCAGGCAATTCAACTGGCTTTGAGAGGGCCGTGTAGATGTAGCTCAGCGACAATGTCTCTAATGGTTACAAAGGGGAGCAAATGGGTTAGTCACAACTCCTTAGTAGAGACGTATGTAAAAGAAAGAAAGTGAAGGGAATTCTAAAAAAAAAGGTATAGATAATAGTAAGCATAGTAACATCATAGTCATTGTCTTGGTATGAAATCTAGGCTAGCTGTGCTGCCATCCTGTTAGAAGATAACAGATTATTTTATTACAATGGTTAAATTGGATTTTCATTGTGTTCAATGGTGTTATTTGCCCCCTAGTGGCGCTTTCTGGTACTTAGAAAGTCAACGCAAACGGGAAGTTCAGAATTTGTTTTGCACGCATAGAAGCAGCTACAAACAACGCTACGGTGCAGGTCTTTCAATGTAGTTATTTCTTGTCACGCTTCAGCCTTGGAAAAATATTTGTTTGTAAGTTCGATTCAAGCATTTAGCTAATGATGATAATCTTGTTATTGATAGAGTTTCTTACATATCAATGTTGGTTGCATTTACTCACAAATTGCAATGCCTTTTGTGTATGTCGTTAGCTGTATTACTTTGCTCATGCGTCATGCAAACGAATTGTAAAATATACAATACTGTAGTTTTGTTACTGTTTTTAGTGTAATATGCTTTGTTATTCTACATAGATGGTTATACATTATTAGAGTAATGAAAGGAGCAATTACCATATGGTTAACAATTAGCTATATGGTTTGGCATCATGCCAGATGCATGGTACCTTAGCGCGTGCTTTGTATTCATGCAACTTCAAATGTTTAATGTACATCTACAGTATGTCGGTGTGAATTGAACACTAAAGTATATTCTTTTCTGTATTTTGCAGTTTCACAACATAAACGTTTTCAATATATTCATTCAAGAAAAGTCACGCCTTGGGAGTTTTATTGAAGACTTAGTTGTTAGCTATCTGTCTAGTTTTGCATGGGAACGCAACTCAAGGGCAGAATACTAGCGAATCAATCAATCTGATATTTTATTGAAACTTTGTATAGTTAAATGATGTATTAGACTAATTTGTTATTTTAAAATATACTAAGGAAGACTCAATTGAGACAAAGCACTTTTATGTGCCAGTCATGCTATACTGAACAAAAATATAAATGCAACATGCAACTATTTCAAAGATTTGACTGAGTTACAGTTCCTAATCTATGGATTTCACATGACTGAGAATACAAAAATGCATCTGTTGGTCACAGATACCTTTTTAAAAAAAGGTAGGGGCATAGATCATAAAACCAGTCAGTATCTGGTGTGACCACCATTTGCCTCATGCAACGCGACACATGTCCTTTGCATAGAGTTGATCAAGCTGGTGATTGTGGCCTGTGGAATATTGTCCCACTCCTCTTCAATGGCTGTGCAAAGTTGCTGGATATTGGCGGGAACTGCAACACGCTGTATTACACGTCGATCCAGAGCATCCCAAACATGTCTGGTGAGTATGCAGGCTATGGAAGAACTGGGACACTTTCAGCATCCAAGAATTGTGTACAGATCCTTGAGATCCATGAGGTGATGGCGGCAGATGAATTGCACGACCATGGGCATCAGGATCTCGTCACGGTATCTCTGTGCATTCAAATTGCCATCGATAAAGTACAATTGTGTTTGTTATCCGTAGCGTATGCCTGCCCATACCATAACCCCATAGCTACCTACCTGGGGCGGCATGTGCCTAGTGGTTAGAGTGTTGGGCCAGTAACCGAAAGGTTGCTAGATCAAACCCCACGCTGACAAGGTAAAAATCTGTTGATCTGCCCCTGAACAAGGTAGTTAACCCACTGTTCCTAGTCTGTCATTGTAAATACGAATTTGTTCTTAACTGACTTGCCTAGTTAAACAAAGGTAAAATAAATATATATATAATAATACACAGGGTCTGCGGGTTGTGAGGCCGGTTGGTCGTACTGTCATCATTTTCTAAAACGACGTTGGAGGCGGCTTTTGGTCGAGAAAATAACATGAAATTCTCTGGCAACAGCTCTGGTGGACAGTCCTGCAGTCAGCATGCCAATTGTACCCTCAAAACGTGAGACATCTGTGGCATTGTGTTGTGTGACAAAGCTGCACATTATAGAGTGGCCTTTCATTGTCCCCAGCACCAGGTAGACCTGTGTAATGATCGTGCTGTTTAATCAGCTTCTAGATTTGCCCGATCTGTCAGGTAGCTGGATTATCTTGGCAAAGTAGTAATGCTCACTAACAGGGATGTAAACACATTTGGGTCAACATTTTTGAATAATAACCTTTTTGTGCACTTTACATGTTGTCTTTATATTTTTGCTGAGTGTATATAGCCTTTTCACCTGACACCTGGCAGTTCCAACCAATCAAACTGTCTTATCATGTTGCTGGGTAAAAAACATTTTCTCAGGTGTGCAATCAATGGAACTTGTCAGCGGCAACAAAAAAGCATCACAATATAAGGGCTGACAGAACTAGCCTACCATTAAACAGAAAGTTGGAGTCGTCATCAATAACATGAACATAACATTAAAAAACATTTATATTTTGAAAGTCGGTGAATAATCCTATTTTTTATATTTAGGGTGCAGCATATCAAAACATGAACTTCAGTCCACTAATATAATAATATAATATAAACTAATATAATAGTCACTGAAAATTGCTTTTTAAGTTTATTATTGATTTGATAAATAATGTAGGCTATATACGGCTTTGCCAAGAGCTTTTACTTTAACTTGTGACACATTTTCTAGAAGTAAAATCATTCTTACCACTGTTCACCGTTGAAAGTGTTCCAAACAAGAGCAAAACTACAACAAAATACATTTTGAATCCTCACTTATTGTAAATTACCCTAAAATATATACATATCTTAAATTCTGTGTCAAATTCAGATTCCCCCACAGTGCTATGACTGCGCGCTCTTAGATTTTTCTAACAAGGAAACTCCTTTGTTGAGCCTGATCATAAAGTTGAACAGGTGTTGGTACAAAGTCCAAAGTATTTTCTTTGATATGACTGTACTTCATAAGCAATTGTCAGCCATATCCTTAACTTTTTCCACATTTTGTTACATTATAGCCTTATTCTAAAATGTATTAAATCATTCCCCCCCATGACTCTACACACAATAACCGATAATGACAAACTGATTAAAAAAAAAATATATATATATATATTGTTGCAAATGTTTAAAAAAATCGAAACAGAAATACCTTATGTACGTAAGTATTCAGACCCTTCGCTATGAGACTTGAAATTGAGCTCATGTGCCATTGATCATCCTTGAGATGTTTCTACAACTTGAATGGATTCCACCTGTGGTAAATTCAATTGATTGGACAGGATTTGTAAAGGTACACACCTTTCTATATAAGGTCTCAAAGTTGACAGTGCATGTCAGATAAAAAACCAAGCCATGAGGTCGAAGGAATTGTCCGTAGAGCTCCAAGACAGGACTATGTCGAGGCACAGATTACATTTTTTATTTAACCTTTATTTAACTAGGCAAGTCAGTTAAGAACAAATTCTTATTTACAATGACAGCCTACCACGGCCAAACCCGGACGATGCTGGGCCAATAGTGTGCCGCCTATTGGACTCCCAATCACGGCCGGATTGTGATACAGTTCTGGGGAAGGGTACCAAAACATGTCTGCAGCATTGAACGTTCCTAATAACACAGTAGCCTCCATTATTCTTAAATAGAAGAAGTTTGGAACCACCAATATTCTTCCTAGACCTGGCCGCCCGGCCAAACTGAGCAATCAGTGGAGAAGGGCACCAGTGTTCCTCTATGGAGATGGTAGAACCTTCCAGAAGGACAACCATCTCTGCATCACTCCACCAATCAGGCCTTTATGGTAGAGTGGTCAGACAGAAGCTACTTCTCAGTAAAAGGCACATGACAGTCCACTTGGGGGTTTGCCAAAAGGCACCTAAAGGCTAAAAGGCTCCGGGACAAGTCTCTGAATGTCCTTGAGTGGCCCAGTCAAACCCCAACTTGAACCCGATTGAGCATCTCTGTAGAGACCTGAAAATAGCTGTGCAGTGACAGAGCTTGAGAGAATCTGCAGAGAAGAAGCATATACCATCCAGCAGCATATCACCCTGCATACCACTGCTGGCTTGCTTTTGAAGCTAAGCAAGTTTGGTCCTGGTCAGTCCCTGGATGGGAGACCAGATGCTGCTGGAAGAGGTGTTGGAGGGCCAGTAGGAGTCACTCTTTCCTCTGGTCTAAAAAAAATCCCAATTCCCCAGGGGACACTGCCCTGTGTAGGGTGCTGTCTTTCGGATGGGATGTTAAACGGGTGTCCTGACTATTTGAGGTCATTAAAGATCCCATGGCACTTATTGTAAGAGTAGGGGTGTTAACCCTGGTGTCCTGGCTAAATTCCCAATCTGGCCCTCAAACCATCATGGTCACCTAATAATCCCCAGTTTACAATTGGCTCATTCATCCCCCTCCTCTTCCCTTTAACTATTCCCCAGGTCGTTGCTGTAAATGAGAACGTGTTCTCAGTCAATTTACCTGGTAAAAGAATGGAAGAAACTCCCCAAATACAGGTGTGCCAAATTTGCAGCATCATACCCAAGACTCAAGGCTGTAATCACTGCCAAAGGTGCTTCAACAAAGTACTGATTAAAGGGTCTGAATACTTATGTAAAAGTGATATTTCAGTTTTTTATTTGTGATTCATCATTATGGGGTATTGTGTGTAGATTGATGAGGGGGGAAAACAATTTAATACATTTTAAAACAAGGCTGTAAAGTAACAAAATGTGGAAAAAGTGAAGGGGTCTGAATATTTTCCAAATCCACTGCACATATATATGGTAGACCCTATTTTAAATGATAGAATGTTAAAAAAAATAAGGTATTTTATCATAATTATTTTATTTTTCTGTCATAAAAAAAAAAAATCATACAGGATATTTCAAAAGCATTTACAGGTTATAACCATTGTGTGTGTTTCTGCGTGCATCCGTGGGCATGTAATAAGTGATGTAACATACGGGTTAGTACATAGTAACAGAGCAGTGCCATGCAAAATTATTGAAATAACACAACAGGCCCTATTAAAAAAAAACACTGACCAGGTTTCTGTGATAAGAGAAACTATTTAAGTCCTGCACTTCAAGACTGCATGTTGGGATTATTTATGTCCTCGATAAAACAATGTTTACAATGTGATATTAACAGATATTCCACTACGTATTAATTCAAGAGTGTAGATTTGTCTTATTTTAGCAGCCCAGTGAAAGGTTTTGAAATAGCCCTAAGTTTAAAAAAACAATCTTAAAATATTATATTGCAAATACCCAAAGTATTAACAATACTTTACAATATTAAACATCATATTTTTATATATATATTTGCAGGAGCTTAAAAAAAGATATACAATATGGTAAAAACAGTTATGAAACACATACAGTAAATATGTTGTAGAGCTTTTTTGTTACTCAAAATATTACTGAAGATGTTTGTCTGGAACTCTTTTGAAATGTTCCTTAAAAGAAGAGTTTGTCACCGATTGGGCAGAGACCAGAGGTATGAAAATATACAAACATACAATATACTTCTCAGCCTATATAACCCTGATCTAGTACAGGTCTAGTTATAATCCCTGAAGACTGATACAAATACTGTAAAGATGCCTTTTCATTGTGTGTTAACCTCTCCCCATACAGTAACATCCAGTGTAACAGTAAAACATGAAATGTACGACAGAATAAATTCATTGAAGAGAAATGTACACATCGACCCGACCGGTACCTAACCACCAACTATTGAGTGTATTTGGAAGTACAGAACCTTACCTAAGAACAGCAAACACTATTAAATGCAGCACTTTTCAGCACATACTAACTGTAACTATAAGTAACTATCATTTCCATCACAAGCTTATAAGAATTGAGCAGTGTAACTGAATAACAAGCATTATCAATAGCCATAATATGAAATGAATTGACCGGTCCGGTCAGGATGTTTTCCCACCAAGTCATCTAGCCACCTGCACATAAATACACAACATGGAACAGATGTGCATTATTAGATTGAACACATACGTTACAGCGCAATGTTGTAAAATATTTTCTTATGTATTACAATAAATGACATGAATAACACATACGTCAGCTCTAATTACAAATAGATGGTGTCAAATACTGCCGATGGCTTGGCCTCACATGAACCAATCAGTTAGAATCTTTAACTTCCTATTTTAGGTGATAAAACAAAAGTGTTCCCTGTTGACATTTTAAAATCAATGTTCCTTATGTTCAAAACGGTCTATTTATCGAACATGCCAACTTTGTAGAATAAACAGAGAATACATTTTTTACACAAAAGTAACCAATTCTATAGAGGCAAACTAAAGCAGCATGTAATTCCTAGTTATTTTATTCTATCTTCCTGTAATAAACTTGGGACAGTTGGAGAAGAGGTGAAAGAAGAGTTGATATCCATCGACTTACTTCAATTAGGCAGCATCGGCGTCTTAAC